>NC_052061.1:26760354-27470560 GCF_903992535.2 Arvicola amphibius | reverse complement strand
CCTTTGCTTTACAGAAGCTGCTCAGCTTCAGGAGGTTCCATTTATTCAATGTTGCCCTTAATGTCTGTGCAGCTGGGGTTATACGTAGGAAGCAGTCTCCTGTGCCCATTTGTTGTAGAGTACTTCCCACTTTCTCTTCTATCAAGCTCAATGTGTTCAGATTAATATTGAGGTCTTTAATCCATTTGGACTTGAGTTTTGTACATGGTGATAGATATGGATATACTTTCATTCTTCTACAGGTTGATATCCAGTTATGCCAGCACCATTTGTTGAAGATGCCCTCTTTCTTCCATTGTGTACATTTGGCTCCTTTATCAAAAATCATGTGTTCATAGGTTTGTGGTTTAAGATCCGTGTCTTCTATTCGATTCCATTGGTCGACTTCTCTGTTTTTATGCCAATGGCAAGCTGTTTTCAATACTGTAGCTCTGTAATAGAGTTTGAAGTCAGGGATGGTAATGCCTCCAGAAGTACCCTTATTGTCTAAGATTGTTTTGGCTATCCTGGGTTTCTTGTTTTTCCACATAAAGTTGATTATTGTCCTCTCAAGTTCTGTGAAGAATTTTGATGGGACCTTGATGGGGATTGCATTGAATCTATAGATTGCTTTTGGTAGAATTGCCATTTTTTCTATGTTGATCCTCCCAATCCACGAGCAAGGGAGATCCTTCCATTTTCTGGTATCCTCTTCAATTTCTTTCTTCAAAGACTTAAAGTTCTTTTCAAATATATCCTTCACTTCCTTGGTTAGAGTTACTCCCAGATATCTTATGTTATTTGTGGCTATTGTGAAAGGTGATACTTCTCTTATTTCCCTCTCTGCTTCCTTATCCTTTGTGTATAGGAGGGCGACTGATTTTTTGGAGTTGATCTTGTAACCTGCCACGTTACTGAAGGAGTTTATCAGTTGTAGGAGTTCTTTGGTGGAGTTTTTGGGGTCACTTATGTACACTATCATATCATCTGCAAATAATGAAAGTTTAACTTCTTCCTTTCCAAATCGAATCCCCTTAATTCCCTTATGTTGTCTTATTGCTATTGCTAGAACTTCAAGCACTATATTGAAGAGATAAGGAGAGAGTGGACACCCTTTTCGTGTTCCTGAATTTAGTGGGATGGACTTGAGTTTCTCTCCGTTTCATTTGATGTTAGCTGTCGGCTTGCTGTAAATAGCTTTTATTATATTTAGAAATGACCCTTGTATCCCTAATCTCTCAAAGACTTTATCATAAAGGGGTGCTGATTTGTCAAATGCTTTTTCAGCATCTAATGAGATGATAATATGTTTTTTCCTTCAGTTTATTTATATGATGGATTACATTGATAGATTTTCATATGTTGAACCAGCCCTGCATCTCTGGGATGAAGCCTTCTTGATCGTAGTGGATAATTTTTCTAATGTGTTCTTGGATTCAGTTTGCCAGTATTTTATTGAGAATTTTTGTATCAATGTTCTTGAGTGAGATTGGCCTGTAATTCTCTTTCTTGGTTGGCTCTTTGTGTGGTTTAGGTATCAGGGTAATTGTAGCTTCATAAAAGGAATTTGGCAGTGACTCTTGTGTTTCTATATTATGAAATGCCTTAAGAAGTATAGGTATTAGGTCTTCTTGGAAGTTCTGGTAGAATTCTGCATTGAAACCATCTGGTCCTGGGCTCTTTTGGATAGGGAGGTTTCTGATAACAGTTTCTAATTCTTCGTGACTAACAGGACTATTTAGAGCATTTACCTGGTCCTTGTTTAACTTTCTTATATGGTATTTATCTAAAAAACTGTCCATTTCTTTTACATTTTCCAATTTTGTGGCATACAGGCTTTTGTAGTAAGATCTAATGATTCTCTGAATTTCCTCTGTGTCTGTGCTTATATCCCCCTTTTCATTATAGATCTTATTAATTTGCATGTTCTCCCTCTGCCGTTTGATTAGTTTTGCTAAGGGTTTGTCAATCTTGTTGATTTTCTCCAAGAACCAGCTTTTTGTTTCATTGATTCTTTGGATTGTTTCCTGTGTTTCTATTTTGTTGATTTCTGCCCTCAGTTTGATTATTTCCAGTCTTATACTTCTCCTAGGTGAGTCTGCTTCTTTTTTTTCCAGAGCTTTCAGGTGTGCTGTTAAGTCACCATGAGTGCTTTCTCCGTTTTCTTTAAGTGGGCACTTAGTCCTATGAACTTTCCTCTTAGCACTGCTTTCATTGTGTCCCATAGGTTTGAGTATGTTTTGTCTTTGTTTTCATTAAATTCAAGAAAGAATTTAATCTCTTTCTTTATTTCTTCCTTGACCCATGTGTGGTTCAGTAGTTGACTGTTCAGTTTCCATGAGTTTGTGGGTTTTCTGGGAGTAGCATTGTTGTTGATATCTAATTTTAATCCATGGTGATCCGATAAGACACAGGTGGTTACTAATATTTTTTTGTAACTGTGGAAGTTTGCTTTGTTACCAAGTATATGGTCAATTTTCGAAAAGGTTTGATGAGCTGCAGAGAAGAAGGTATATTCTTTCTTATTTGGGTGGAATGTTCTATAGATGTCTGTTATATCCATTTGGTTCATTACCTCCATTAAGTCTTTCAATTTTCTGTTTGATTTCTGTCTGTTTGACCTGTCCCTTGGTGAGAGAGGAGTGTTGAAGTCTCCAACTATTAGTGTGTGTGGTTTGATGGCTGCCTTGAGTTCTAGTAATGTTTCTCTTACATAACTGGGAGTTTTTATATTAGGGGCATAGATATTCAGGATTGAGACTTAATTCTGAAGGATTTTTCCTGTTATGAGTATGAAGTGTCCCTTTCCATCTCATCTGATTGATTTTAGTTTGTAGTCAACTTTGTTAGAAATTAGTATGGCCACACCGGCTTGTTTCTTAGGTCCATTTTCTTGATAAACCTTTTCCCAACACTTTACTCTGAGTAGGTGTCTGTCTTTGTGATTGAGGTGTGTTTCTTGTAAACAGCAGAAGTTGGATCCTGTTTTCGTATCCAATCTCTTAGCCTGTGCCTTTTTATAGGTGAATTGAGTCCATTGATATTAAGTGATATTAATGACCAGTGCTTGTTAACTTCGGTTATTTTTTTGGAGTAGAGTTTGTGTGTTTCCTTCTTCTAGTTGTGCTGGTGAAGGGTCGCTAGATGTCTGAGTTATTGTGGGTGTTGTTGGACTCCTTGGTTTGTGATTTTCCTTCTATTACTTTTTGCAAAGCTGGATTTGTCACTACATATTGTTTAAATCTGTTTTTGTCCTGGAATATCTTGTTTTCTCCATAGATGGTGAATGCAAGCTTTGCTGGGTATAGTAGTCTAGGCTTGCATCCATGTTCCCTTAGTGTCTGTAGCACATCTATCCAAGCTCTTCTGGCTTTCATGGTTTCCATTGAGAAATCAGGTGTAATTCTGATAGGTTTCCCTTTATATGTTACTTGACCTTTTTCCTTTGCAGCTCTTAATATCTGTTCTTTATTCTATATGTTTTGTGGTTTGATTATTATATGGTGTGGGGATGCTTTCTTTTGATCCAGTCTATTTGGTGTTCTGTAGGCTTCTTGTATCTTCATAGGAACCTCCTTCTTTAGTTTGGGGAAGTTTTCTTCTATAATTTTGTTGAATATGTTTTCTGGGCCTTTGAGTTGTAATTCTTCTCATTCTTCTACCCCAATTATTCTTAGGTTTGGTCTCTTCATGGTGTCCCAGATTTCCTGGATGTTCTGTGTTAAGAATTTGTTAGATTTGTTTTGTTCTTTAATCTGTGAATTTATTTCCTCTATAGTATCTTCAGAGTTTGAGATTCTTTCTTCCATCTCTTGTATTCGGTTGGAAATACTTGTCTCTGAAGTTTCTGTTCGTTTACTCAGAGTTTCCATTTCCAGTCTTCCCTCATATTGTGTTTTCTTCATTACCTCCATTTCATTTATCAGGTCTTGTACTGTTTCCCTTACCTGTTTGATTGCTTTTTTTGTTTTTTTCTTGTTTTTCTTGGGTATCTTTGAGAGATTTATTTATGTCGTCTAACTTTTTGTTTGTTATCTCCATTTCTTTATGGCAGTTTTTTTCCTCCTGTTTAAGGTCCTCTATTATTTTCATTAAGTACTGTTTAAAGTCGGTTTCTTCTATATCTTCCAGAGTAGGGTGTTCAATTCTTGTTGTTTCGGGATGTCTGGATTCTGGTCATGTCATGTTGCCTTTCATGTTGTTGGAGGAGTTCTTGCATTGACGCCTGCCCATCTCTTCCTTCAAATGGAGCAGGGAGGTGCTTGGTGTCTTACACCAATCTTTGCTGTGACTGAATCTGGTTGGATCTCCTCAGTGCCCGAGCAGGAGCTCTTCCTTGCGGCACAATCTGAAAAAGCCCTCACTCCCTTGCAGGAATCCTCAGACCTGCCTGGAGGCCAGAGTCTGACCCCTTTGGGTGGATGGCCTTAGTTCGGGATCAGGACACCTGAAAACACTGGGGAAAGCTTGGGAGAGGCAGGGACGTGAGAAACAAAGACAAGCCTGCAGAGGGAGCTGGGGGAGGGGGTCTGTGCTCTCTTCCAGGGCAAGTTGCCCCAGGGTCGTACTCACTCACCAGTCCAGATGGAACTCCACTGCACAGGATCAGGGATTCCAGCCAGCCCAGGGAAGCCGCTAGGACAAAAGGGCCATGGTGAGGACAGGGCGTGATGGAATATCACACAGCGAACCTGGCAGCAAAATCTGAAGGAGCCCGCACTCCCTTGCAGGAATCCTCAGACCTGCCTGGTGGCCAGAGTCTGACCCCTTTGGGTGGATGGCCTTAGTACAGGAGCAGGACACCTGAAAACACTAGGGAAGTCTTGGGAGTGGCAGAGACGTGAGAAACAAAGAGAAGCCTGCAGAACAATAACCCTTTTATTAATCATAATTCCAAACTGGTGTGGGACTGTTTGTGACTTAACCCTTTATCAAATAATCCTACAGGTCAAATAGTTGTAGAAATTTTGATTTGAATTATAAAGAATCTGTTAAGTAAACAGAAAGGGATGGAAAATACTCCAAGAAATAGATTACATAAAGCTTTATTATCCTTGAATTTTCTTAATGCTAATGAGAAGTGAACAATGGCAGCAGAGAGATTAGATTATGGAAAAAACTTCTGAATTAAATCAACTAGTGTATTTCCAGGTGTGTTGACCTCACAGTAAAAACCAGGAGATGTGCTATATTTGGGAAGTGGTTTTGCTTTTGTTCTACAGAAGAAGAAAACTTATGAATACCATCATAATTAGTAAAGATTCAGTTTGAATAAGAGAAATCTCTTTAGAAAGAGAAATGACATCTTACCCACAGAGGTGCCAAGCATACAGATGGTAAGGAAACCTCATGAGGGTTGAGGCAGGGTTCTGTTCTTGTGTTTGCAGAGAATTTCTCATCTTCAAAATGTCAAGAGACTCTGGACATTTAGATGCCTAAAGAAGAAAAGATAACTACCCAGAAATGATCACTGAGCAAACAAGAATATGAAATATGAGGACAGATCATCAGCAGGGTATAATCTTGTAACATATATACTTATCTCTACTACCCAGTTGAATAATAGGCTCACTTAAAAATTAAATCTGGCTTTGAAGTTGGACAATGACTATCGTTCTCAAAATCCAAATATATTTTAAAAGAATAATTGAGAGTTTTTGTCTCATGTCAGCAGCTATCTGGAAAGAAAGAAGGGAGATTTTAGGGCCATCTTCTTTTTTTTTTTGAGCTAGAACTTTTTTCCTTCATATTAGGTGAGTTAGACACAGACTAGAGGCTTGAGACGAAGGTACTGAGAAAACATATCCTTCGGGGTATAAGGAATATTAGGGGAGTTATTGAAAGTCACAGATAGAGTGCCAGGGAGGCTTCTTTTTCTCGTTGGACAAAGCGAGCTGGCAGAATTACAGTTTTGGGGGTCTGCAGGGCAGTCCCATACTTTATGGTTGATAAGTCGTCCCCAGTTTGTGTGCATGGCTGGCTTGCTTTCATTCCTAGGTGGCAGAGGAAAGGTCAGCTCCTCACACCTGTACCTGGAAAAAGGCTGCCGCAGGCGTGGCCTGATCTGCCAGACACGGCTCTTGATACAACAGGGTTAAAGTTCAGTTCAGTTCAGTAGCCCTGCGAACAGGCCCAGCAGGCAACACATGATATTAACACAGTCTTTGAAGAGAGAGGATGACCCTGAGGCCAGGGAGAGGGTGAGATGAACTAAGGTTAAGACCACAGGGGGGTGGCTCATAGTTGTTGGGAGTGAAGCGGAATCATGGGAGATGGAGGCAGAAAAGAAAGTAGGAACCAGCACTGAGGCCTTCCAGAGTCAAGGCATTTGCACTTTGCAAACTAAATCCCCCATGACCCTGAGTCCTGGAGACGAAAGCCACAGAGGCACTGCTTTCCCACAGCTGAACCTCTGAATGGACTCAAAGATGAAGTGCAGGTGGCCCTTGAAGAATTCTCCTCCAGGCCTTTCCCGGCTTCTTCTGGCTGCTGGCAATCTCCGGTGTTCCTTGGCTTGTGCACATCCCACCACAACTCCACCTTCACCTTCTGGCCCATGATGCTGCCTCTCTGGGTCCAAGTCCTTTTTCAATGAGGCAGATCACATCCTGCTGCTTCAGTCGTCTGGGCAGGAGTGGGCTTAGGGCCATCTTCTATGGCTGCCCTCCTTAAGGATGGAAAGGCTCTGAGGAGTCAGACTGGGGAATATGTGACCTCTCTTCAATGGCTGGCCTCCAAAAGACTGGAAGTCCCTGAGGAACCTTGTAAGTTGCAAGCCCCTTTTCCATGGATGATCTCCCCAAGGATGGACAGGCCCTTAGGAACCAGGATGAAGAAGCTGTGTTCTCTTCCATGGCTGACCTCTTTCAGGTATAGAAAGTCCCTGGGGAGTTAGACTGGGGAAGATTTGATTCCTCTTCCATGGTTGGCTTTCCCAGGGTTGAAGAGCCAGGCAGGGAATCTGTACCCACTTCTTTCATTGCTGGCTCTGAATGGCTGGACAGGCCCTGGTGAATCAGGCTGGGAAAGTTGTGCCCCCTCTTTCACAGCAGGCATTCCCTGGTCCAAAGATTTTCTGGGGTGCCATGCCACGGAAGCTGTGCCCCCTTACCTATTGAAGGCCTGGGGCCCTTCTTCCACAAATGGCTTCCCTGTGGCCTGCCAGCCAAAGGGAAACTGCACAGCCCCACCCACAACTAGCCTGACCAGGGCCTGCCACGCTGGAGATGCTGTGCCTTGTCTTCCAAGGCTGACCTTCCATGGGCTGGACAGGGCCTGTGAAGCCAGTATTGGGATACTGAAACTCCTCTTCCAAAGCTAGCCTCCCCAAGGCTGGATAGCCTTTGGCAGCCAGGCTGGGGGAGATACATCCTCCTCTTTAATGCCTGGCCTTCACAGGACTGGACAGGCTCCTAAGAGCAAAGTTGGCAAAACTGCATTCTACTCTTCCACAGAAAATCTCTGCAGGGTAGTCAGCAGGTCTCTGACTCTCTGAGGAGTCAGGTCAGGGAGAGGCATCACCCTATTCCACTCCTGGACTTGACTGGAAATAAGAAGCCCTGGGAAGCCATGCTAAAAAGCTGGATCTCTTTTCCATGACTGGCCTCTGCAGGGTGGCACAGGCTTTGGGGAGGCAGGCTGGGGAAGCTGTGTCCCCTTCTTTTATGACTGGCTTCTACAGAGGCAGACAGGAATAGGGATTCAAGCCAGGGAAGCTGTACCTTTCTTTTCCATGGCTGGTCTAGATAATGCCTGATGGCCTGGAGAGCTAGGTTAGGGAAGTTGTGACCCCCTTTTCCAGGGTTCCATCCCCAGGGACAGACAGGCCCTCAGAGCCAGGGTGGAGAACCTGTGTCCCCTTATTCCATGGCAGGCTTCTACGGGGCTGGAGACAAATGGTGAGCTAAGCTGGGGAAGATACACTCCCCTCTTTCATGGCTGGTCTTGCCTGGTCCTGTCATGCCTTTGGGTGCCAGGCCATGGAAGCTGCACTTACTCATTCATGGTAGACTTGGAGTCCCTCTTCCCTGACTGTCCTCCCAGTGGCCTACCAGCCAGGGAAAGTAGTGCCTCCCCTTCTACTGCTAGCCTTTCCTGGACTATCCATACCCTGGGGACCCAGGCCATCGAAGCTATGCCTGGCCTGTTCCCCCTATTCCACAACTGGATTTCCCAGAGTCTTCCAGTCCAGTGAAGCTGTGTCCCCTCTTCCACAGCTAGCCTCTCCAGAGCCTGCATGCCAGAAGAAGCTTTGCCACCTCTACAAAGTTCAGTGTCCCCTCTGCTGGCTATTCCTTTGGATGCTAGGCCATGCAAGCTACATTCTCCCTTTTCCACAGTTGGCATCCACAACTCCAGAGAGGCCTTATGTGCCAGGTGGAGTGCTGAGCACCCCTCTTCTACTGTTAGCTTTGGCAGGTCCAGACAGGCCCTGGGTAGACAGGAAGGGCATGATGTGCTCCTCTCTTCCATTGCTGGTCTCCCCAGGTACAACAGAAATGGAGAGTCAGTCCAGGGAAGCTGCAACCCCTCTTCCAGAGAGAGACTTCACAAGTACCTGACAGGAGCAGGGGAGTAAGGCCAGGGCAGCTGCTCTTTCCTCTTCCCCTTTTTACCTCCCCTGGTCTACAGAGAGGAAAGTGGAGCCAGGCAGGGAATCTGTGCCCCTTTTTCCACGGCTGTTATTCACATGTCTGGACAGGTCCTGGGGGACCAGACTAGGGAAGCTGTCTCTTCCACAGCAGGCCTTACCTGATCTGGCCCTGCCCTGGGGTACCAGGCTATGGAAGCTGTGCCCCCACAAACATGTCTGGCCTGGGGCCCCCTCTTTCATGACTGGCCTCCCCATGGCCTGAAAGTCAAGGGAAGCTGTGCCCCCTCTTTCACACATAGACTTCTCAGTGTTTTCCAGGCAGGGGAAGTTGCACCACTTCTTCCAAGGCTGCCCTCTCCAGTGACTGCCAGGCTGTGCCACCTCTTCCATAGCTAACCTCACCAGGGCCTGGGAAGCTGTGCCCACTACTCCAAGATTGGCCTTCCCTGGGCTGGACTGGCTCTAGGGAGCCTGTCTCCCATGGCTGGCCTCCATAGGGTCAGACACACTTTGGGGAGATAGTATGGGGAAGCTGCAACAGCTCTTCCATGCCTGGCTTCTATGGTACCTGAACTGACCTGGTGAGTCTGGTGAAGCTGTGCTCCACCCTTCTACAGATGGACTCCACAGGGTCCAAAAGGCCCTGGCAGATTGAGGAAGCTACTACCCACTCTTTCACTGCTGGTCTCAGCAGGGTTGGAAGAGCCAGGCTTCAGAATTTATGACCCTCTCTTCCACATCTGGCCTCCTCATGGTCAGACAGGTCCTAGGTTATCATGTCTGGTAAGCTGTGCCCACTACCACAGTTGGCATCCCCTAGGCAGGCCATGTCCTGGGGTGCAAGGCCTTGGAATCCACACCCCCATTTCCATGGTTGGCATAAATGCACTCTTCCACGACTGCCCTCACAGGGCCTTCAAGCACATGGAAGCTGTGCCTCCTTTTCCATACCTAGCTTTCTCAGGGTTTGACACAACAGGAAAGGTGCACCCCCCCTTTCATGACTTACATCTCCAAGACAGGACAGACCTTGGGGAGCCAGGTTAAAAAAATGGTGACCTGTCTTCCACAGGTTGAAGGTTCTCAAGAGGACCAACCATGCCCTGAGGTGCCAGGTCATGTGAGTTGCACTTCCCTCTTTGAAGAGAATGGCCTCCTGATGGGCCAGTTATGCCTTGGAGAACGAGGCTGGGGAAGTTATGTCGCTTTTTTGTGGTTGGCCTCCCCAAGGTTGGCAGTTCCCTGGGGAGATGAACTAGGAAATCTTCATCCCCTTCTTCCATGGCTGACTTCCTCATGATAGGACAGGCACTTGGTAGCCTGACTAGGATGACTGAGTCCCCTCTTCCATGGCAAGCCTCTGCAGGATAAGACAACTCTGGGGACTCAGGATGGGGAAGCTGCACTCCTTCTTCCCCCACTGGTCTCCCCAGTGTCAGCCATGTCTTGGCAAGACAGCCTGAGGAAATTGTACATTTCTTTCACAGCTGGCCTAGGCATAACTGGACAGGCCTTGGAGAGTCAGGTTGGGCATGCTCCCTGCCTCTTTGAATGGTCTCTGGGGGGAGCTAAACAGGCCATGTAGAGCCAGCTCAGGTAAGCTGCAACTGTCTCTTCCACAGCTGGCCTAAGCAGGGCTAGACAGGCCCTGGAGAGAGTCAAGATATGGATGCTGTACTCCCTGTTTCTTTGAATGATCTCTGGAGCACCAGACTGGCTGTATAGAGCCAGCCCAGGTAAGCTGCACCACTTTCTTCCACAGTGGCCTTCTCATGGCTGGAAAATAGCCTTAGGAGACAGGCTGGGGAAGGTGTTGCTCCCAATTTCTTGACTAGTCTCTTCAATTCTGGACATTCTCTGGCAATACTAGGTGGTAATGCTGTGTACTTTCTTCTACAGGGCCAGACAGACCCTGGGAGCCACTCTGGGGAAGCTGTGCCCATCTTCCATGGCTAGATTATGCAGGGTTGGAAAATCACTGAGGAGCAATGACAGCAAATATGTGCCCCTTCTTACATGGATGACCACTACAGGATAGGACAGGCCCTGGAGTGCCAGGCCAGGGAAACTATCCTCTTATCCAGGGCTGGCCTTCCCTGGGTTATCGATGCCCAGGAATTCTAGGTCATAGATATTGTGCTCCTCTTCCATGGCTGGCCTGTACCCTCTCTTCCACAACTGTTCCTTCTTTCCAATGATGGCCTCCCAAGGACCAGTCATGTACTAGAGATCCAGATGGGGGAAACTGCACCTTTGCATTCCAGGGCTAGCCTGCCAAAAGCTGTTCATGCACTCTGGAGCTAGGCCATGGAAGCTGTGCTCCCTCTTCCATGGCTGTCCTCCCCAAGGCTGTCCATACCCTGGGGAGACAGTCTGTGGAAGTTGTGCACCCCTGTTCCACAGCTGGTTTACGCAGGGCCAGTCAGGACTTGAGGAATCAGTCCAAAGAATCTGCATACCACCTCCCCCATGGTGGTCCTCCAGAGTGTCTGATAGACCCACAGGAGCTAGGCAGAGGAAGCCGAGTCCTAAGGAAACAAAAGATGAACCTCTTTTCCAAAGCAATGTATCTTAAACACAAATTCTAAAGTCAAGATACCTTTATAATATACATGCTGGTTCATCTTAACAGCCCATACAATAAAATGTCTCTCTGTACTTACTTTCATTCACAGTCAAGAAATTCAAATAAAACACAATAATATACATAATCCAGAATCTTTGTGTATATTCCATCTTTATGTGGCTTTTCTTACTCTATGACTTTCTAATATTTATTTTATTATCTTTACTCCTTTACTCTGTCTGTTTAAAGACATTGTTTTATTTTTAATAAACCATTTATTTCATTTTATGACTTTCTATTTCTTCTCTCTCCAAAGACTGTACATTTATTCAACACTGTGACCCATTTAGAGGTCTTTTTTTCATGGTTTATTTTCTTTTATTAAAAATTTCCATCTCCTCTCCTCCTACTCCCTCATCCCTCCCCTCCCCTCCACACATACCCCCACTCCCTCCCTCTCCAGGCCAAGGAGCCATCAGGGTTCCCTACTCTATATTAAGTCCAAGGTCCTCCCAACTCCCCCCAGGTCCAGGAAGGTGATCAACCAAGCTGAAAAGGCCCACACAGAGCCCATCCACTCTGTAGAATCCAAGCCCATCACCATTGTCCTTGGCTTCTCAGTCAGTCTCCACCATCGGCCGCATTCAGAGAGTCTGGTTTGGTCGCATGTTCCATCAGTCCCATTCCAACTGGAGTTGGTGATCTCCCATTAGTTCTGTCCTCATGGTCCTGACTTTCTTTCTCATGTTCTCCCTCCTTCTGCTCCTCATCAGGACCTTGGGAGCTCAGTCCGGTGCTCCAATGTGGGGCTCAGTCATTTTCTTCATCCATCGCTAGGTGGAGGTTCTATGGTGATCTGCAAGAAATTCATCAGTATGGCTATAGGATCTGGCCTTTTCAGGCTCCTTCTCCTCAGCTGCCCAAGGAACTAGCTGGGGGCATCTCCCTGGAAACCTGGGAACCCCTCTAGAGTTAACTCTCTTGACAACCCTCAGATGGCTCCCTTAATTAAGATATATGCTTCCCTGCTCCCAAATCCACCCTTCCTATATCCCAAGCATCCCATTCCCCAGAGCTCTCCTCATTCTCCCCTTCACGCTTTTCTCTCCCCATCTTCCCTTGGCCCCATCCCACCCTACCGCCAAGGTCCCAATTTTTGCCCTGCGATCTTATCTACTTTCAATATCCAGGAGGATTACTATATGTTTTTCTTTGGGTTCACCTTCTTATTATCTTCTCAAGGATCCCGAATTATAGGCTTGATGTACTTTAATTATGGCTAGAAATCGATTATGAGTGAGTACATCCCATGTTCATCTTTTTGGGTCTGGGTTACCTCACTCAGAATAGTGTTTTCTATTTCCATCCATTTGCCTGCAAAATTCAAGATGTCATTGTTTTTTACAGCTGAGTAGTATTCTAACATGTATATATTCCACAGTTTCTTCATCCATTCTTCCACTGAAGGGCATCTAGGTTGTTTCCAGGATCTGGCTATTACAAATAATGCTGCTATGAACATAGTTGAACAAATGCTTTTGTAGTATGATTGGGCATCTCTTGGGTAGATTCACAAGAGAGGAATTGCTGGGTCCTGGGGTAGGTTGATCCCGAATTTCCTGAGAAACCACGACACTGCTTTCCAAAGCGGTTGCACAAGTGTGCATTCCCACCAGCAATGGATGAGTGTACCCCTTACCCCACAACCTCTCCAGCAAAGGTTATTATTGGTGTTTTGGATTTCAGCAAATCTGACAGGTGTAAGATGATATCTCAAAGTTGTTTTGATTTGCATTTCCCTGATAGCTAAGGAGGATGAGCATGACCTTAAGTGCCTTTTGGCCATTTGAACTTCTGTTGACAATTCTCTGTTCAGTTCAGCTCCCCATTTTAATTGGTTAATTAGCATTTTAAAGTCTAGTCTCTTGAGTTCCTTATATATTTTGGAGATCAGACCTTTGTCAGTTGCAAGGTTGGTGAAGATCTTTTCCCAGTCAGTAAGCTACCTTTGTTTCTTAATGACAGTGTCCTTTTCTTTACAGAAGCTTCTCAGCTTCAGGAGGTCCCACTTATTCAATGTTGGCCTTAATGTCTGTGCAGCTGGGGTTATGCGCACGAAACGGTTCCCTGTGCCCATTTGTTGTAGAGTACTTCCCACTTTCTCCTCTATCAAGCTTAGTGTGTTCAGATTAATATTGAGGTCTTTAATCCATTTGGACTTGAGTTTTGTGCATGGTGATAGACACGGATCTACTTTCATTCTTCTACAGGTTGACATCCAGTTATGCCAGCACCATTTGTTGAAGATGCTTTCTTTCTTCCATTGTGTGCTTTTAGCTCCTTTATCAAAAATCAGATGTTCGTAGGTTTGTGGTTTAAGATCCGGGTCTTCTATATGATTCCATTGGTCAACTTCTCTGTTTTTATGCCAATACCAAGCTGTTTTCAATACTGTAGCTCTGTAATAGAGTTTGAAGTCAGGGATGGTAATGCCTCCAGAAATACCCTTATTGTATAAGATTTTTTTGGCTATCCTGGGTTTCTTGCTTTTCCACACAAAGTTGATTTTTGTCCTCTCAAGATCTGTGAAGAATTTTGATGGGACCTTGATGGGGATTGCATTGAATCTATAGATTGCTTTTGGTAGAATTGCCATTTTTACTATGTTGATCTTCCCAATCCACAAGCAAGGGAGATCCTTCCATTTTCTGGTATCCTCTTCAATTTCTTTCTTCAAAGTCTTAAATTTCTTGTCAAATAGATCCTTCACTTCCTTGGTTAGAATTACCCCAAGATATTTTATGCTATTTGTGGCTATGATGAATGGTTATACTTCTCCGATTTCCCTCTGTGCTTCTTTATCCTTTGTGTATAGGAGGGCAACTGATTTTTTGGAGTTGATCTTGTATCCTGCTACATTACTGAAGGAGTTTATCAGCTGTAGAAGTTCTTTGGTGGAGTGTTTGCAAATAACAAAAGTTTAACTTCTTCCTTTTTAATTTGAATCCCCTTGATCCTTTTATGTTGTCTTATTGCTACTGCTAGAACTTCAAGCACTATATTGAAGAGATAAGGAGAGAGTGGACAGCCTTGTCGTGTTCCTAAATATAGTGGGATTGCCTTGAGTTTCTCTCTGATTAATTTGATGTTAGCTGTTGGCTTGCTGTAAATAGCCTTTATTATATTTATGAATGGCCCTTGTATCCCCAATCTCTCCAAGACCTTTATCATAAAGGGGTGTTGAATTTTGTCAAATGCTTTTTCAGCATCAAATATGATGATCATATGTGTTTTTCCTTGGGTTTATTTATATGGTGGATTACATTGGTAGATTTTCATATGTTGAATCAGCTCTGTATCTCTGGGATTGAAACCATCTGGTCCTGGGCTCTTTCTCGTAGGGGAGTTTTTGAAAACAATTTCTTATTCTTTGCAACTACTAGGATTATTTAGATTGTTCACCTGTTCCTGGTTTAAATTTTGTATGTGGTACTTATCTAAAAAAATGTCCATTTCTTTTACATTTTCCAATTTTGTGGCATACAGTCTTTTATTAGTAAGATCTAATGATTCTCTGCATTTCCTCTGTGTCTGTGGTTATGTTCCCCTTTTTATATCTGATCTTATTAATTTGCTTGTTCTCTCTTTGCTGTTTGATTCATTTGGCTAGGGATTTGTCAATCTTGTTGATTTTCTCCAAGAAGAAGCTTTTTGTTTCATTGATTCTTTGGATTGTTTTCTGTGTTTCTATTTTGTTGATTTCTGCCCTCAGTTTGATTATTTCCAGTCTTCTACTCCTCCTAAGTGAGTCTGCTTCTTTTTTTTCCAGAGCTTTCAGGTATGCTGTTAAGTCTCCAGTGAGTGCTTTCTCCATTTTCTTTAAGTGGGCACTTAGTGCTACAAATGTTTCTCTTAGCAATACTTTCATTGTGTCCCATAGGTTTGAGTATGCTGTGCCTTTATTTCATTAAATTGAAAAAAGACTTTAATTTCTTTCTTTATTCCTTCCTTGACCCAGGTGTGGGTCAGTAGTTGACTGTTCACTTTCCATGTGTTTGTGGGCTTTCTGGGGGTAGCATTGTTGTTGAATTCTAATTTTAATCCATGGTGATCCGATAAGACACAGGTGGTTACTAATATTTTTTCGTAACTGTGGAAGTTTGCTTTGTAATGGAGTATTTTGTCAATTTTCGAAAGGTTCGATGAGCCACAGAGAAGAAAGTATATTCTTTCCTATTTGTGTGGACTGTTCTATAGATATCTGTTAAGTCCATTTGTTTCATTACCTCCATTAATCTTTTAATTCTCTGTTAGTTTTCTGTCTGATTGACCTGTCCATTGGTGGGAGAGGAGTGTTGACATCTCCTACTATTAATGTGTGTGGTTTGATAGCTGCCTTGAGTTCTAGTAATGTTTCTTTTACATAAGTGGGTGCTTTTATATTAGGGGCATAGATATTCAGGATTGAGACTTCATTCTGATGGATTTTTCCTGTTATGAGTATGAAGTGTCCCTTTCCATCTCTTCTGATTGATTTTAGTTTGAAGTCAACTTTGTTAGAAATTAGTATGGCCACACCGGCTTGTTTCTTAGGTCCATTTGCTTGATAAACCTTTTCCCAACTCTGAGTAGGTGTCTGTCTTTGTGGTTGAGGTGTGTTTCTTGTAAACAGCAAGTTGGATCCTGTTTTAGTATCCAATCTCTTAGCCTGTGCCTTTTTATAGGTGAATTGAGTCCATTGATATTAAGTGATATTAATGACCAGTGGTTGTTAACTTCGGTTATTTTTTTGGAGTAGAGTTTGTGTGTTTCCCTTCTTCTAGTTGTGCTGGTGAAGGGTCGCTAAATGCCTGTTTTATTGTGGGTGTTGTTGGACTCCTTGGTTTGTGATTTTCCTTCTATTACTTTCTGCAAGGCTTGATTTGTGGCTACATATTGTTTAAATCTGTTTTTGTCCTGGAATATCCTGTTTTCTCCATCGATGGTGAATGCAAGCTTTGCTGGGTATAGTAGTCTAGGCTTGGATACATTTTCCCTTAGTGTCTTTAGCACAGCTATCCGAGCTCTTCTGGCTTTCATGGTTTCCATTGAGAAGTCAGGTGTAATTCTGATAGCTTTCCCTTTATATGTTACTTGACCTTTTTCCTTTGCAGCTGTTAATATCTGTTCTTTATTCTATATGTTTTGTGTTTTGATTATTATATGGCGTGTGGATGCTTTCTTTTGATCCAGTCTATTTGGTGTTCTGTTGGCTTCTTGTAGCTTCATAGGAATATCCTTCTTTAGGTTGTGGAAATTTTCTTCTATAACTTTGTTTAATATATTTTGTGGGTCTTTGAGTTGTAATTCTTCTCCTTCTTCTACCCGCATTATTCTTGGGTTTGTTCTCTTCATGGTGTCCCAGATTTCCTGGATGTTTTTTGTTACAAATTTGTTGGATTTGTTTTGTTCTTTAATCTGTGAGTTTATTTCCTCTATAGTATCTTCAGAGTCTGAGATTCTTTCTTCTATCTCTTGTATTCTGTTGGTAATACTTGTCTCTGTAGTTTCTGTTCTTTTACTCAGAATTTCAATTTCTAGTCTTTCTTCGATTTGTGTTTTCTTTTTTTTTCTCTTTCTTTTTTTTTTCTTTCTCTTGGTTTATTTTTTTTTTTACTTTTTCTTTTTCTTTTTTTTCTCATGGTTTATTTTTTTTATATTTAAAAATTTCCATCACCTTCCCTCCTCCTCCCCCCTCCCTCCCCTCCTTCTCCACCTTCCCTCCCCTCCCCTCCACCCATACCTCCCCTCCCTCCCTCTCAAGGCCAAGGAGCCATCAGGGTTCCCCACTCTATGCTAAGACCAAGGTCCTCCCAACTCCCCCCAGGTCCAGGAAGGTGATCGACCAAGCTGAGAAGGCTCCCACAGAGCCCGTCCATGAAGAACAATCAGAGCCCAGCGCCAATGTCCTTGGCTTCTCAGTCAGCCCCTGCTGTTGGCCACATTCAGAGAGACGGGTTTGGTCGCATGATCCATCAGTCCCATTCCAACTGGAGTTGGTGATCTCCCTTTGTTCTGTCCCACCGTCTCCATGAGTGAACGCACCCCTCACGTTCCTGACTTTCTCCCTCATGTTCTCGCTCCTTCTGCTCCTCATCAGGACCTTGAGCTCAGTCCAGTGCTCCAATGTGGGGCTCAGTCACCTTCCCCATCTGTCGCCAGCTGGAGGTTCCCTCACGGTCCTGACTTTCTTTCTCATGTTCTCTCTCCTTCTGCTCCTCCTCAGGACCTTGGGAGCTCAGTCCGGTTCTCCAAAGTGGGGCTCTGTCATTTTCTTCATCTATCGTCAGGTGGAGGTTCTATGGTGATATGCAAGAAATTCATCAGTATGGCTATAGGAACTGGCCTTTTCAGGCTCCCTCTCCTCAGCTGCCCAAGGAACTAACAGGGGGCGTCTCCCTGGAAACCTGGGAACCCCTCTAGGGTCAAGTCTCTTGACAACCCTCAGGTAGCTCCTTAAATTAAGATATATGCTTCCCTGTTCCCAAATACACCCTTCCTATATCCCAAGTATCCCATTACTCCGAGCTCCCCCCATTCTCCCCTTCACATTTTTCTCTCCCCATCTTCCATTGGCCCAGTCTCGCCCAACCCTCAAGTTCCCAATTTTGCCTGGCGATCGTGTCTACTTCCAATATCCAGGAGGATTACTATATCATTTTTGGGAGTTCACCTTCTTATTATCTTCTCAACGACCCCAAATTTATAGGCTTGATGTCCTTTAATTATGGCTAGAAACCGATTATGAGTGAGTACATCCCATGTTCATCTTTTTGGGTCTGGGTTACCTCACTCAGTGTTTTCTATTTCCATCCATTTGCCTGCAAAATTCAAGATGTCATTGTTTTTACCGCTGAGTAGTATTCTAGCATGTATATATTCCACAGTTTCTTCATCCATTATTCCACTGAAGGGCATCTAGGTTGTTTCCAGGATCTGGCTATTACAAATAATGCTGCTATGAACATAGATGAGCATATGCTTTTGTTGTATGCTTGGGCATCTCTTGGATAGATTCCCAATAGTGGAATTGCTGGGTCCTGGGGTAGGTTGATCCCGAATTTCCTGAGAAACTGCCACACTGCTTTCCAAAGTAGTTGCACAAGTGTGCATTCCCACCAGCAATGGATGAGTGTACCCCTTACCCCACAACCTCTCCAGCAAAGGTTATTATTGGTGTTTTGGATTTTAGCCAATCTGACAGGTGTAAGATGATATCTCAAAGTTGTTTTGATTTGCATTTCCCTGATAGCTAGGGAGGTTGAGCATGACCTCAAGTGTCTTTTGGCCATTTGAACTTCTTCTGTTGAGAATTCTCTGTTCAGTTCAGCGCCCCATTTTTTAATTGGGTTAATTGACATTTTACCGTCTAGTCTCTTGAGTTCCTTATATATTTTAGAGATCAGACCTTTGTCAGTTGCAGGGTTGGTGAAGATCTTTTCCCAGTCAGTAGGCTTCCTTTGTGCCTTAGTGACAATGTCCTTTGCTTTACAGAAGCTACTCAACTTCAGGAGGTCCCATTTATTCAATGTTGGCCTTAATGTCTGTGCAGCTGGGGTTATGCGCACGAAACGGTTCCCTGTGCCCATTTGTTGTAGAGTACTTCCCACTTTCTCCTCTATCAAGCTCAATGTGTTCAGATTAATATTGAGGTCTTTAATCCATTTGGACTTGAGTTTTGTGCATGGTGATAGACAGGGATCTACTTTCATTCTTCTAAAGGTTGACATCCAGTTTTGCCAGCATCATTTGTTGAAGATGCTTTCTTTCTTCCATTGTGGGCTTTTAGCTCCTTTATCAAAAATCAGGTGTTCGTAGGTTTGTGGTTTAAGATCCGGGTCTTCTATACGATTCCATTGGTCAACTTCTATGTTTTTATACCAATACCAAGCTGTTTTCAATACTGTAGCTTTGTAATAGAGTTTGAAGTCAGGGATGGTAATGCCTCCAGAAGTACCTTTATTATATAAGATTTTTTTGGCTATCCTGGTTTCTTGTTTTTCCATATAAAGTTGATTATTGTCCTCTCAATCTCTGTGAAGAGTTTTAATGGGACCTTGATTGGGATTGCATTGAATCTATAGATTGCTTTTGGTAGAATTGCCATTTTTACTATGTTGATCCTCCCAATCCACGAGCAGGGGAGATCCTTCCATTTTCTGGTATCCTCTTCAATTTCTTTCTTCAAAGACTTAAAGTTCTTGTCAAATAAATCCTTCACTTCCTTGGTTAGAGATACTCCCAGATATCTTATGCTATTTGTGGCTATTGTGAAAGGTGATTCTTCTCTGATTTCCCTCTCTGCTTCCTTATCCTTTGTGTATAGGAGGGCGACTAATTTTTTGGAGTTGATCTTGTAACCTGCCACGTTTACTGAAGGAGTTTATCAGCTGTAGGAGTTCTTTAGTGGAGTTTTTGGGGTCGCTTATGTATACTATCATATCATCTGCAAATAATGAAAGTTTAACTTCTTCCTTTCCAAATTGAATCCCCTTGATTCCCTTATGTTGTCTTATTGCTATTGCTAGAACTTCAAGCACTATATTGAAGAGATAAGGAGAGAGTGGACAGCCTTGTCGTGTTCCTGAATTTAGTGGGATAGCCTTGAGTTTCTCTCCATTTAATTTGATGTTAGCTGTCGGCTTGCTGTAAATAGCTTTTATTATATTTAGGAATGACCCTTGTATCCCTAATCTCTCCAAAACTTTTATCATAAAAGGGTGCTGAATTTTGTTAAATGCTTTTTCAGCATCTAATGAGATGACCATATGGTTTTTTTCCTTCAGTTTATTTATATGATGGATTACATTGATAGATTTTCATATGTTGAACCAGCCCTGCATCTCTGGGATGAAGCCTACTTGATCGTAATGGATAATTTTTCTAATGTGTTCTTGGATTCGGTTTGCCAGTATTTTATTGAGAATTTTTGCGTCAATGTTCATGAGTGAGATTGGCCTGTAATTCTCTTTCTTGGTTGAGTCTTTGTGTGGTTTAGGTATCAGGGTAACTGTAGCTTCATGGAAGGAATTTGGCAGTGACTCTTGTGTTTCTATATTATGAAATACCTTAAGGAGTATAGGTATTAGATCTTCTTGGAAGTTCTGGTAGAATTCTGCATTGAAACCATCAGGTCCTGGGCTCTTTTTGGTAGGGAGGTTTCTGATAACAGTTTCCAATTCTTCGCGACTAACAGATGATTTAGAGCATTTACCTGGTCCTGGTTTAACTTTGGTATATGGTATTTATCTAAAAAACTGTCCATTTCTTTTACATTTTCCAATTTTGTGGCATACAGGCTTTTGTAGTAAAATCTAATGATTCTCTGAATTTCCTCTGTGTCTGTGCTTATGTCCTCCTTTTCATTTCTGATCTTAATAATTTGCGTGTTCTCCCTCTGCCGTTTGATTAGTTTGGCTAAGGGTTTGTCAATCTTGTTGATTTTCTCCAAGAACCAGCTTCTTGTTTCATTGATTCTTTGGATTGTTTTCTGTGTTTCTATTTTGTTGATTTCTGCCCTCAGTTTGATTATTTCCAGTCTTCTACTTCTCCTAGGTGAGTCTGCTTCTTTTTTTTCCAGAGCTTTCAGGTGTCCTGTTAAGTCACTAATGAGTGCTTTCTCCGTTTTCTTTAAGTGGGCACTTAGTGCTATGAACTTTCCTCTTAGCACTGCTTTCATTGTGTCCCATAGGTTTGTGTATGTTGTGTCTTTGTTTTCATTAAATTCAAGAAAGACTTTAATTTCTTTCTTTATTTCTTCCTTGACCCAGGTGTGGGTCAGTAGTTGACTGTTCAGTTTCCATGAGTTTGTGGGCTTTCTGGTGGTAGCATTGTTGTTGAATTCTAATTTTAATCCATGGTGATCCGATAAGACACAGGTGGTTACTAATATTTTTTTGTAACTGTGGAAGTTTGCTTTGTTACCAAGTATATGGTCAATTTTCGAAAAGGTTCCATGAGCCGCAGAGAAGAAGGTATATTCTTTCCTATTTGGGTGGAATGTTCTATAGATGTCTGTTAAGTCCATTTGGTTCATTACCTCCATTAAGTCTTTCAATTCTCTGTTAGGTTTCTGTCTGATTGACCTGTCCATTCGGTGAGAGAGGAGTGTTGAAGTCCCCAACTATTAGTGTGTGTGGTTTGATGACTGCCTTGAGTTCTAGAAGTGTTTCTTTTACATAAGTGGGAGCTTTTATATTAGGGGCATAGATATTCAGGATTGAGACTTCATTCTGATGGATTTTTCCTGTTATGAGTATAAAGTGTCCCTTTCCATCTCTTCTGATTGATTTTAGTTTGAAGTCAACTTTGTTGGAAATTAGTATGGCCACACCCACTTGTTTCTTAGGGCCATTTGCTTGATAAACCTTTTCCCAACCCTTTACTCTGAGTAGGTGTCTGTCTTTGTGGTTGAGGTGTGTTTCTTGTAAACAGCAAAATGTTGGATTCTGTTTTCGTATCCAATCTCTTAGCCTGTGCCTTTTTATAGGTGAATTGAGTCCATTGATATTAAGTGATATTAATGACCAGTGGTTGTTAACTTCAGTCATTTTTAGTAGTAGAGTTTGTGTGTTTCCCTTCTTCTAGTTGTGCTGGTGAAGGGTCGCTAGATGCCTGAGTTATTGTGAGCGCTGTTGGACTCCTTGGTTTGTGATTTTAAAAATATGGAACGCTTCACGAATTTGCGTGTCATCCTTGCGCAGGGGCCATGCTAATCTTCTCTGTATCGTTCCGATTTTAGTATATGTGCTGCCGAAGCGAGCACTGATTTGTGTTTTCTTCATTACCTCCATTTCATTTTTCAGGTCTTGAACTGTTTCCCTTACATATTTAATTGCTTTTTCTTGTTTTTCTTGGGTATCTTTGAGAGATTCATTTATTTAGTCTACCTTTTTGTTTGTCATCTCCATTTCGTTACTGCAGTTTTTTACCTCCTGTTTAAGGTCCTCTATTATTTTCAAAAAGTACTGTTTAAGGTCGATTTCTTCTATTTCTTCTGGAGTAGGGTGTTCAATTCTTGTTGTTTAGGGATGCCTGGATTCTGGTGATGTCATGTTGCCTTTCATGTTGCTGGAGGAGTTCTTGCATTGGCACCTGCCCATCTCTTCCCTCAGATGGGGCCAGGAGATACTTGGTGTCTTGGTCCAATCTTTCCTGTGACTGAATCTGGGTGGTTCTCCTCAGTGCAGGAGCAGGAGCTATTCCTGACTGGATGGAACACCTCAGCAGTGTATCAGGGATGCTGCTATCCCCAGGACATCACAGACAATAGGGCGAACTTGGTGGCAGGGCGGGGTGGAGTATCACACAGCAAACCTTGCAGCACAATCCGAAGGATCCCACACTCCCTTGCTGGAATCCTCAGACCTGCCTGGAGGGCAGCCTATCACCTCTTTGGGTGGATGGCCTTGGTGCAGGAACAGGACACTGTTCCTGATCCCAGGACCTTGAATACACTAGAGAAGGCTTGGGAGAGGCAGGGACATGTGTAACAAAGATACCCCTGGACCAGGAGCTGGGGAAGTGGGCTGTGCTCTCTTCCAGGGTAGGTCTCCCCAGGATAGCACATATTCACCTGTCCAGATGGAACTCCACAGAACTGAATCAGGGATTCCTGGTCTAATTTTTTAAGTTGATCTTGTAACCTGCCACTTCACTTCAGCAAGAGTTCTTTGGTACTGGTTTGAGGGTCACTAATGTACACTATCATATCATCTGCAAACAATGCATGTTTGACTTCTTCCTTTCTGATTCGAATACACTTGATCTCCTTATGTTGTCTTATTGCTATTGCTAGAACTTCAAGAACTATGTTGAATAGATATGGTGAGAGTGGACAGCTTTGTCTTGTTCCTGATTTTAGTGGAATGGCTTTGAGTTTCTCTCCATTTAATTTGATATTAGCTGTTGGCTTGCTATATATTGCTTTTATTATATTAAGGTATTATCCTTGTATCCTTAATCTCCCCAAAACCTTTATCATAAAGGGGTGTTGAATTTGTCAAATGCTTTTTCCACAGCTAATGAAATGATTATATGGTTTTTTCTTTCAGTTAGTTATATGATGGATTACATTGATAAATTTTCGTATGTTGAACCAGCACTGCATCTCAGGGATGAAGCCTACTTGATTGTAATGAATAATTTTTTAATGTGTTCTTGGATTCTGTTTGCCAGAATTTTATTGAGGATTTTTGCATCAATGATCATGAGTGAGATTGGTCTGTAATTTTTTTTTCTTGGTTGGTTCTTTGTGTGGTTTTGGAATCAGGGTGACTGTAGCTTCATAAAAAGAGTTTGGCAATGACTCTCTGATTCTATTATGTGAAACACATTAAGGAGTATAGATATCAGTTCTTGGAAGTTCTGATAAAATTCTGCATTAACACCATCAGGTCCTGAGGTTTTGTTGGTTGGTAGGCTTTTATGACAACTTCTATTTCCTCACGACTTATAAGTCTATTTAAATTGTTCAACTGGTCTTGATTTAATTTTGGTATATGGTACTTATCTAAAAACAATTCCATTTCTTTTACATTTTTGTGGCATATAAGCTTTTGTAGTAAGACCTTATGATTCTCTGAATTTTATCAATGTTTGTTCTCATGTCCCCTTTTTCATTTCTGATCTTGTTAACTTGCATGTTCTCTCTCTGCCTTTTGATTAGTTTGGATAAAGGTTTGTCAATCTTGTTGACTTTCTCAAAGTACCAGCTCTTTGGTTCATTGATTTTTTGGATTGTTTTCTGTGTTTCTATTTCGTTGATTTCAGCCTTCAGTTTGATTATTTCCAATCTTCTACTCCTCCTGGGTGATTCTGCTTTTTTTCTAGAGCTTTCAGCTGTGTTGTTAAGTCTCTAATGTGAGCTTTCTCTGTTTTTTTTAAATGTGGGCTTAGAGCTATGAACTTTCCTCTTAGCGTTTCTTTCAAAGTGTCCCATAGGTTTTTGTATGTTGTGTCTTTATTTTTGTTGAATTCAAGGAAGGAAGACTTTAATTTCTTTTTTTATTTCTTCCCTGACCCAGAGGTGGGTCAGTAGTTGAAAGTTAAGCTCTCAAGAGTTTGTAGGCTTTCTGGGGGTAGAATTATTGTGAAATTCTAACTTTATTCCATGATGATCTGATATGACACAGGTGGTTACTAATATTTTTTGTATCTGTGGAAGTTTGCTCTGTTACCGAGTGTGTGGTCAATTTTTGAGAAAGTTCTATGAGCTGCAGAGAAGAAGGTATATTCTTTCCTATTTGGATGGAATGTTCTATAGATATCTTAAGTCCTTTTAATTCATTACCTCCATTAATTCTCTTATTTCTCTGTTAGGTTTCTGTCTGATTGACCTGTCCATTGGTGAGAGAGGAGTGTTGAAGTCTTCTACTATTAGTGTGTGTGGTTTCATAGCTGCCCTGAGTTCTAGCAAAGTTTTTTTTTTTACATAAGTGGGTGCTTTTATATTAGGGGCATAAATATTCAAGATTGAGACTTCATCCTGATATATTGTTCCTGTTGTGAGTATAAAATGTCCATCTCCATCTCTTCTGATTGATTTTAGTTTGAAGTCAACTTTGTTAGAAATTAGTATGGCCACACTCACTTGTTTCTTATGTCCATTTGCTTGATAAACCTTTTCCCAACCCTTTACTCTGAGTAGATGTCAGTCTTTGTGGTTGAGGTATGTTTCTTGTAAACATCAGAATGTTGGATCCTGTTTTCGTATCCAATCTCTTAGCCTGTGCCTTTTTATAGGTGAATTGAGTCCATTGATATTAAGTGATATTAATGACCAATGGTTGTTAACTCTTGTTATTTTGTTTTGGTAGTAGAGTTTGTGTGTTTCCCTTCGTTGCACTGTGGTGGTGATGAGTCGCTAGATATCTGAGTTATTGTGGGAATTGTTAGACTCCTTGGGTTGTGATTTTCCTTCTATTAATTTCTGTAAGGCTGGATTTGTGGCTACATATTGTTAAAATTTGTTTTTATCCTGTAAAATTTTGTTTTTTCCATTGACAGTGAATGAAAACTTTGCTGGGTATAGTAGTCTGGGCTTCATCCATGGTCTCTTAGTTTTTGTAGTACATCTTTCCAGGATCTTCTGGCTTTCAGGGTTTCCATAGAGAAGTCAGGTGTAAGTCTGATAGGTTTACTTTTATAAGTTATTTGACCTTTTTCCTTTGCAGCTCTTAATATTCTTTATTTATTCTGTATGTTTTGTGTTTTTATTATTATATGGAGAGGGGATTTTTTTTATCCAGTCTAATCAGTGTTCTGTATGTTTCTTGAACCTTCATAGGAATATCTTTCTTTAGGTTGGGAAAGTTTTCTTCTATAATTTTGTTGAATATATTTTCTGGGCCTTTGAGCGGTAATTTTTTCCTTCATCTACCCCTATTATTCTTAGGTTTGGTCTTTTTATTGTGTCCCAGATTTCCTGAATGTTTTGTAATGAGAATTTGTTGGATTTCCTATTTTCCTTGATCAGTGTGTTTATTTTCTCTATGGTGTCTTCAGCATCTGAGAGTCTTTCTTCTATCTCTTGTATTCTGTTGGTAATGCTTGTTTCTGTAGTCTCTGTTCATTTACCTAGATTTTATATATCTAGCTGGCCCTTCGTTTGTGTTTTCTTCATTGCCTCTATTTCAGTTTTCAAGTCTTGAACTGTTTTCTTTATCTGTTTTATTATTTTTTCTTAGTTTCCTAGGGTATCTTTTACAGGTTTACTCATTTCTCAAACTTTTTGTTATTCTTCTCATCCATTTCTTTAAGGGAGTTTTTCACCTCCTGTTTAAGGGACTCTATCACTTTCATAATGTCAATTTTTTTCTACTTCTTCTGGATTAGGGTGTTCAAGTTTTCCTGTTGTAAGTTCGCTGGGTTCTGGTGTTTTCATGTTGTTTTTCAGATTGTTGGAGGGATTCTTGCATTGGCGCCTGCCCTTTCCTTCCTTCAAATGTTCTCCGATGGATCTTCTGGTACACGATCAGGTCCCCTTGCTGGCTAGGGATCTTGCAGACAAAAGGCCTACCTTGCTGCTGGCAGGCTTTTGAAACAAAGGAACTCCCACCTGGTTGAAATTACCACCTTGTCCCAGAGCCTAAACATTCTGAGCTGGGGGTTCTTATGGCCCCAAAGAAGGGAGTAAGAGTAGAGGGGGTGCCTGACCGCAAGCTGGGATGAGAGAGGAAGAGAGAGGCAGTAGCTGGGGAGATAAGACCCTGCAGAATTCCCAGGAAGTTTAGGGGATTGAGTAATGTCTGTTCTCCATTCCCAGGCTTCTGCCATGGGTGAGGAACTCACTCACCTTTCTGTTGGATCTTCTGGTACAGAATCAGGGCCCCTTGTAAGCACTTCTTAAACACTTAAACTGTGGCATTACAAGGGTATATATGGTACTTCCTGCTTGATCCACACAGTCCAACATGGTGGAAGTCTGTTCACCACCTCTGCAAGCTATGCACATTGCCCTAGTTCCAAATAAGCAGTGGCTCTATGTAGAAACATTAAGCAGTTTTACTACACTGCTTACAAACCCCATTTAAATGCTCAGCCTCCTGATAGATCCAGAGGTCACACTGGCAGCATGGCCCAGAAATCCAGCATTTCAAAACAGTGCAGTTTTTCTGCTACCTCTGAATCAGGAAAACTTCTCTTAAAGAAGTCATGCCTCTGCTTGTTCTAACAAACAGAGCCCACCCAAGAAAATGCCTCTACAAAAACATGCTTAACTCTGTTCTTTGGTGTCTAGGATTCCTTTTTAATATTTCTCAGGTTTTAAGTGAATTTAGCCAAACACATTGGCATGTCGATCTGTAGTAAGGAGGCTTCTTGTTGGTTCCTGGCTGCTCAGCCCCAAAATAATCACCGAGAAACTGTATTAATTAAATTTTTGTTTGTCCCATTAGCTTTAGTTTTTTTATTGGCTAACTCTTACATATAATTTAACCCATTTCTATTCATCTGTTTATCACCACAAGGTTGTGACCTGCCAGCAAAATTTCAGTGTGTCTGTCTCCAGTGTCAGCTCCATGGCTTCTCTTTGCCTCTGCCTCTTTTTCTCCCAGCATTCACTTTAGTTTTCCCTGCCTAGCTCTGTTCTTTTGCCCTATCACTGACCAATACAGTTTCTTTATTCATTAACCAATAAAAGCAATACATAGACAAAAGAACCTCCCACAACAGCATATAATCTGACAAAATAACTTTGCATAGGTGTACAAATATTATAGACAGAAATATCACCATATTCAATATAACAAATATAATTTGAATTTATATCAATATATATCAATATAAATTGTACATGAATAATATCTCACAAGTATTCACTCTATTACTTATTATTATTAGTGTGGATAAGTTCACATAAATTACCTATTATTCCAATTAATTTTCCCTCTTATTTTTCAATCTCTGGGCCTACATAATTTCCACCCCAACCCCCAACCCTATAAGAGTAATAATCAACCCTGAAATAGTGTCCTTAAGCCTGAGAACAAACTTTGTTGGGAGCAGGGATATCATCTTCTAGAATTGTTTCCAGCTGTCATGGGGGTGATATTCTTTCAATGGGATCCTGTAAAAGTAAAATGATGGATAAGTTTCAAGATTGCTGTTTTATATAATTGCATATGGTCTCTCAGTAGTCAATAGGGTTCTATTGAAGTTCTTATTTGGGGTTCTATCCAGAACCTTGTAAGAAGGTATATTATTTCTGCAGCTGGTACCCCAAAACCAGACTCTTAGAAGTGTTATCAGCATCATGACATCATATCAACCACGTGGAGTCATTGTTGTGTAACCCCATCTTCTTCCTGGAAGGTTCAAAGGTTACTGTGGGAAAATCTACTGTTCATTGTTGAAAACCTAAATATTATTCATATAGATATATATTCAACAAAAGATATGATATAGACAAAATGGTCATGGAGAAAAGTAAAATATTTCCTTAAAGTTTATCTTCTGCCTGTCACATACCAGATGGCTTCTGACATAAGACAGAAATTCTGAATATTTCTTTTAAAAACAGCTTGGATTTTGAGATGGATAGCCATTGTCTAACTCCAAATCCAGCTCCTATTTTTAATTAGAGATGTATACATGTACAGGTAATCAAATTTTTACCATGCAGGTGATACAGCATCAAAAGTAAAATTTCTCTTTGCTTGGTGATCCTTTCTGGATAGTTATCTTTTCATATTTAAACATCTAGATGTCCAAGGTCTTTCAGCTCTTTGAAGATGAGTATTTTCCTGCAAGCACAAGAACAGAACCCTGCCCCAAGCATTATGAGATTTTCTTATAACTTGTATGATTGTCGCCTCTGTGGATGAGCTGTCATTTCTCTTTCACAAGTAGTTTCTCTTTTTCAAACCAAATCTTTACTAATTTTGATGGTATCTGTAGCTTTTCTGTTCTTGTGGAAACCCCTTTCCCAACATAGCACATCTTCTTGTATCCATTGTGAGGTCATCACATTCTTCAAACATACCAGCTGATTTAATTCAGAAGTTTTTTTTCTGTTACCCAAATTCTCTCTGCTGCTGTTCCTTTCTCATAGCATTAAGAAAATTCAAGGTTGCCGGGCGGTGGTGGCGCATGCCTTTAATCCCAGCACTCGGGAGGCAGAGGCAGGCGGATCTCTGTGAGTTCGAGACCAGCCTGGTCTACAAGAGCTAGTTCCAGGACAGGCTCCAAAGCCACAGAGAAACCCTGTCTCGAAAAACCAAAAAAAAAAAAAAAGAGAAAAAAAGAAAATTCAAGGTTAATAAAAGCATTATACAATCTATTTCTGGAGGTATTTTCCACCCCTTTCTGTTTGTTTAACATATCCTTGACATTTTGAATTGATTTTTCTATAACTGCCTGACCAGTTTGGTATACCTGTAATATACTTTATATTATAATATAATAATATAATATTATAATAAGCAAAAATTCAATTTCTTCAAGACATATGCTGGGCCAATATCTGTATTTGTGCGGTTATACACATAATGGCCATAAATTCTAATAAATGCATGATTACTGAATCAGCCTTTTCTTGAAGGTGCGTGGTTGATCGGCAGTTATGATTCACCAGACAAGCTTTAATATATATAATTCAGTTTTAATAAAGGAAAGGAAAGGGAACTTACAAATCCAAGGTTCCAGCGAGGAGGGCAGGAAAACAAAGAGCAGGCAGGCCGCAGGCCCGCAAGATTTTTATAAGTCAATATTAGCCTAAGGGGGACACGCCTAAGAGGGACACGCCTAAGAGGGACACGCCTTTAGACCAAGGGGGACACGCCTTTAAACCAAGGGGGACATGCCTTACAAAACAAGGTTTTGGGCTAGGCTTCCCCTTCATCTCCCCCTTTTGTCTAAATAAGACAGAACCAAACCAAATACAACTATATTCAATAGGAACAAATAATAAATATAAAATTACAAACAATATTAAGAAGAAACATATAACAAAAGTTTTACTAAGCATTCTATTTCAAGGAGTCTAAATAATGTAGAGGGTAACTACAATTATCTAATCTTCAACCCCATCAAAGATCTGAGAAGGGAAGTAATATTACTTAAGCAACCAGGAAGTACAAACAAGAAACTTCCAAAATGTGCAACAAATGACAGAGACAACTAACTACCTGGGCAGTCACCCAAAGTTTCGTTTTGCAATGTTGAGGCAACCAACTTTGGCTAAGGCCTAACACAACTGACATAACATTTTTCAAAGGCAAGGAACTTTTTGTAGAACTGTCCAACCCTGTCTTGGCAAGATAAGACAATCCTGTTTTTATCCATTTACGGATACTCTGAAACTCTGTCAGTGGTCGAGGCATGGGCTTTTTCTTTGCCTAAAGGCCACTTCTGCCAAGAAGAAGACAAGCTCCCAGTGGAGTGTCTTTGGTGCTCAACATTCTCTCGGGAGTAGAGTGGTGTTGCCAGGAGTGATTGTGTCTCATAAGTATCAAACTCTAGGTTAGATTAAAGGCCATGTTCTACAGCTCTTCAAAGAGGTCGAAGATTATACTATCTATACTAAATATAATTTCTATGTATCTAAAAAACCTGAAAAACAACTGTGCAATAAATGAGGACAATATCCCCAAACGTAAACAATGTCATTATACAAATAATATCAGAGGTAGAAATGTACATTGCAATATGATAAATATCTCAATATAACAATTGTTTTAAGCAGAGGTAGAAGCATACTCTCATACAATAGAGGTAGAAGCATACTTGCATACAATGTTCAATATACAAGAATCAACACCAATGCAATTTTCTAATAACAATAATTCACAAATACCAATCATCCCATCAAACCAGGTAATTCCCCCCCCCTTTTTTTTTTCATAAACACCCTGAGTCCATATAATACCTCCCCCATCCCCTCAACCCTATACCATCTACTAAATGATGTCCCTAAACCAGAGGGCAAACTCTGTTGGGAGAGGGGGCGTCGTCCTCTAAGATTGCTTCTAGCTGACATGGGGGCGACGTTCTTCTCAGGGGGTTTCATGAAAGCAAATGATGGTAAAATTCCCAGAATAACATTTGGTCAAGGAAATTGTAACTAGCCTCTGAGTGTTTTGAGGAGGTCCGGCCAGAGTGTTGTCAAAATTGTACACCATTTGAAACTGTCTTGTGTAGTTGGTACCAAAAAAAAAAAAACCAAAAAAAGGTCTAATTTTAGCGCTATTAAAAACATGACGTCATAGTAACCAGGTGAAATTGATGTTGTGGGGCCCCATCTTCATCCTGGAAACTTCAAAGATTACTGAAGGAAAATTTGTTGTTTGTTACAGGAAAGGTAAACATTATCTACAAAGACATATACAGACATATATATTCGATGGAAGGTATAATAAAGACAGACACAGATATGAGGAAAGGCAAAGAAAGTTTATCAAGTATCATCATCATCATCATCATCATCATCATTATTATTATTATTACTATTATTATTCTGTCCCATTTCATGGCTCCTGACCTGAGACAGAAACTCTGAGATATCTCTTATAAACAGGCTTGGAATTGAAGAAGGACTGAGCCATAGTCCAACTCCAAAACCAGCTCTATATACATATAAATAAAGGCACAGTATATATGTAAAAAAATGTTTTATACTTACTAAACATATTCGGGTTCTGTGTTGATCCATATTAGGTTGTAACTAGTGTCCATGCATCAGTATTTAAATATCCAGGGTCCCTTAAGTTCTTTGAAGATGAGTGGTTTCCTGTGGAGATAAGAAAAGAACCCTGCCCCCAACCTATATGCTTTTCTTACCATCAGTATGATCATCATCCTTGTGAATGAATTATTTTTCTTTTCCAAGGGGCTTCTTCTCTTCAAACCGAACCTTTATTAATTTTGACGGTATCCACAATTTTTCCTCTCCTGTGGAGACAAGAGCAAAACCCCTTCCCCAACGCAGCACATCTCCTGGCTTCCACTGCGAGGTCAGCACATCCTTGAAATAAACTGGTTGATTTAATTCAGCAGACTTTTCCATTATCCAATGTCTTTCTGCAGCCGTTGTCCCCTTCTCATTAGCGTTGAGAAAATTCAAGGTTAATAAAGCACTATGTAACCTATTTCTAGGGGTATTTTCCACCCCTTTCTGTTTGTTTAACATGTCCTTTATAGTTCTATTTGATCTTTCTATGACTGCTTGACCTGTAGGATTGTATGGTATACCTGTAACATGCTTAATATTGTAATAAGCAAAAAACTGTTTCATTTTCCTAGAGACATAAGCTGGACCATTATCCGTCTTTATTTGTGTAGGTATACCCATGATGGCCATAACTTCTAATAAATGAGTGATTACTGAATCAGCTTTTTCTGAGCTTAAAGCAGTTGCCCATTGAAAACCTGAATAAGTGTCAATGGTGTGGTGTACATATTTTAATTTGCCAAATTCTGCAAAGTGAAACACATCCATCTGCCAGATTTCATTCCTTTGAGTGCCCTTTGGATTAGCCCCTGCAGGCAGTGGTGTTTGGTTATAAAAAGAGCAAGTAGGGCATTTCTTTACAATTTCCTTAGCTTGTTGCCATGTAATAGAAAATTCTTTCTTCAAGCCTTTGCTATTGACATGATGTTTTTTATGAAATTCAGAGGCCTGCAGCACACTACCAATCAACAATTGATCAATTTCTGCATTACCTTTTGCTAGAGGACCTGGCAGACCCGTATGAGATCGGATGTGTGTTATATACATAGGGCAAAGCCTGTTCCTGATCATGTCTTGTACCTGGATAAACAATGAGGTTAGTTCTGTATCATCAGGTATAAATTCAGCAGTTTCAATATGTAAGATTACTCTTTCTGCATATTGTGAATCAGTAACTATATTAAGCGGTTCTTTAAAATCCCTTACCACCATAAGAATGGCATATAATTCTGCCTTCTGGACAGAATCATAAGGGCTTTGTTCCACCTTACTCAAATCTTCTGATTTGTAACCTGCTTTCCCTGATTTATTAGCATCAGTATAAAATGTACGTGCTCCAGTTATTGGAGCATCACGGATGATTCGAGGGAGAATCCAAGAAGTTCTCTTTATAAAGTTAAGCCTCTTGCTTTTCGGATAGTTGTTATTGATTTCTCCCAAAAAATTAGCGCAAGCTCTTTGCCATGGTTCGTTATCTTCCCACAACTTTTTTAGTTCATCAGCAGTGAAAGGCACTATAATTTCTGCTGGGTCTATGCCTGCTAGTTGACGAAGTCTCAATTTGCCTTTTATAATTAATTCAGAGACTTTTTCCACATAAGTTTTTATTTTCTTACTTGGTTTATGTGGTAAAAAGATCCACTCTAAGATAATATCATCTCTCTGCATTAAAATTCCTGTAGGAGAAATTTTGGAAGGCAATATGACTAGAATACAACTGAGCTCTGGATTCACCCTGTCCACATGTGTCTCTTGTAATTTCTCTTCAATCATTCTCAGCTCCTTTTCTGCTTCAGCTGTTAATTCTCTGGGACTGTTTAAGTCTTTTTCACCATCCAAGGTTTTATTTAAATGAATTATCATATCAGGTGTTATGCCAACAGCTGGTCGTAAGCTGGAAATGTCTCCTAACAACCTTTGAAAGTCATTGAGAGTCCGTAACCGATCTCTCCTAATTTGTGCTTTTTGTGTCTTAATTTTTTGTAAACCTATTTTATAACCTAGATAATTAATAGAATCTCCTCTCTGAATTTTTTCAGGAGCAATCTGCAATCCCCATTTAGGTAAAAGTATTTTTACTTCTTCAAACAGTCTTTCTAAAGTAGCCATGTTTGAATCAGATAACAGAATATCATCCATGTAATGATAAATTATCGACTTGGGAAATTGCTTGCGTATTATTTGCAATGGTTGATTTACAAAATATTGGCACAGGGTGGGAGAGTTCAACATGCCCTGTGGGAGGACGGTCCACTGGTATCTCCTTGTAGGTTGAGAGTTATTATAAGTAGGCACTGTGAATGCAAACTTTTCTCTGTCTTTTTCTTGTAAAGGTATAGTGAAGAAACAATCCTTTAAATCAATTACTATGAGAGGCCATCCTTTTGGTAATAAAGATGGCAGAGGAATTCCAGATTGCAGAGAGCCCATAGGTTGAATAACCTTATTGATAGCCCTGAGATCTGTCACCATTCTCCACTTACCAGATTTTTTCTTAACAACAAATACAGGAGAATTCCAAGGGCTGGTAGATTCTTCTATATGTCGAGCATCTAATTGCTCTTGTACCAGCTGTTCTAAAGCCTGCAACTTTTCCTCAGCTAAAGGCCATTGCTTTGTCCATATTGGTTTCTCAGTCAACCATTTTAGAGGCAGTGCTGTTCGTATCTCTGAAGGGCCATCAATTGCTTTGCATTCTTGTACAGCCCGAACAGCCGGTTTCCGCCTTCTGTAATATCTTTTAATATTTCCCTCGGTGATATAGGCTCTAGAAGCAGCAGGAATGTTAATTTGGGTATTCCATTGCTGCAACAGGTCACGGCCCCATAAATTCACTGCAATATTGGCTACATATGGCCTTAATTTTCCTATTTGTCCTTCTGGCCCTATGCATTCAACCCATCTCGTGCTCTGCTTTACTTGAGATAGGGTTCCAATTCCCAGGAACTGAACATTTACATCCTGAAGAGGCCAATACGGATGCCAAGATTCTGGAGTAATGATACTTACATCCGCACCTGTGTCCAGTAGGCCAGTAATAAAAACGCCATTTACACACACTCTTAACTTTGGTCTTTGTTCATTTATAAAAGTCTGCCAAAATACACGTAACTCATCTTTCAGGCCATTTTTGCTTTTAACAGCAGGCATGGGGCTTTCTAATTTTCTTGACGAGGCATGTTCTCGGCAGTAACCGGAAATGACTGGACCACATTCGCCATGGGGGCCTGCGAGAGGCCCCCCATTGAGTTTCCCAGTGGCAACAGGTTGCCTTGTCTATCTCTTGTTGACCTGCACTCATTTGTCCAGTGTCTGCCTTTTCCACATCTCCTACATATACCTGAAGGCTGAGTCCTCCTACATCTGTTATTTCTAGAAGAGGCATTATTATTATTATTATTATTGTTATTATTATTATTATTGTTATTATTATTATTATTATTTCTGAAAATCCGTTGTCTGCAATTCCTTTTAATATGTCCCATCTTGCCACAATTAAAACATTTGGTAACTTGATGTCTCCTTTTTGCATTAGAAATTGCTTCTTCTACCCATGCTTCAGTGCCATAGTCAAATGATTCAACATTCATTGTATGTAAGACCCATTCGTCCAAGGGCGCTGATCTCATCTTTAAAGGCCCCAGGATCCTTTTACACTCCACATTGGCATTCTCATAAGCCAAAGATTCAATTATTATACGTCTTGCTTCTGGGTCAGATATCCCTATCTGTACAGCTTTAGTTAGCCTTTGTAAAAAATCACTAAAGGGTTCTCTCTGACCCTGTTTAACTCTGATATATGATTCCAGTCTCTGTCCTGGGTCTTGAACCCTGTCCCAAGCCTTTAAGGCTGCTGTAGTACATATGGATAAGGTGTGTTCATCATAATTCGCTTGTTCCAGAGGATCGGAGAAAAGTCCTTCACCTAGAATTTGATCTAGGGAGATCTCAATTCCCTTTGCTCTTTCCTGCTGTTCTAAAAGTTTAGCCTCTTGTCTGAACATGCATTTCCAATTTAATTGTGACCCACTCTCTAGAACAGCTGATACTAATTGTACCCAATCATGGGGCGTTGCCTTATTGCTTATAGACCAAGTTTTGAGCATCTCTCTAACAAAGGACGAATGTAGCCCAAAGTTCATAATGGCTTGTTTAATTTCTTTGAGATCATTCATACGGACGGGTTCCCATGTATATTCCTTGATGACTTTAGGGTTTTTGGAACCAGTCACTTTTTCTGACGTTACTATTGGAAAGGCAGGTAGAACTTTATGGAAATTATCCCGGAGAGTTTTACTCATTGACGGAGTTAAATTTCGCCTTTGTACCGTTTGCTCCTGTTCTATAATTTCCTCAATCTTTTCTAATCTGCTTACTATTGCCTTCTGTAAGGCCTGGATCTCCTGTCCAGAATTATGCTCCAAGGCCTTCATGGAGGATTCCAAAACATGAAGTTTGTCCAGTAGAGTTAGTATCTCATCCTTGGATAGAATTTTCATGGCATGAATTGTGCCTTCTTGTATTGACAATCTGTCAGCCAATCTGTCATATCCTTTAGACAAAGTCCGATTTTCACATTCAGCAGTTTTAATTCTCTCTGATAATGTTTCAGACAGGGACTGAAGTTTACGATCCAAATCAGCTGTTCTCTCCTCCGCAGCAATGAGTCTCTCCTTAATATCAGACTGTAGTTTTTCTAAATTTTGCTCATTTGACCGAGTCATATCAGACAAAGCCCTATTCCCTTCCTTGAGACCTTCAAACTCTTTCTTGGTGTCAGTCTGAATTGTTTTTGCAAATACCTCGACCGACTTAAAGTTGTCACTCAAAACAGTTGTGCCCTTTCTTAAGCATTCAACCTCTGTCCTAAGAATCCTGGTTTCATTCTGTAAGGACTTTATCATTTTTCTATTTTCAAACCATGTAAGGGAGAAACCAAATACGAGAAAAATTGCAAGCCCTATAAACATCCAAGTTATGGGAATATCATATGTGTCCTGTAATATTTCTACGATAGTATAATTAAATAGATTGCAGAAGCTTTCAACGGTGATATGGTCAGACATTTTTTTTTTTAATCAAAAGAAATTTTACCTGAAATGACTGTTCCCTGCCAGTAGGTCGCTAGGGCAATAACCGCTCGGCCAAACCGAGTCTGCAGTACCAGCGGAGCTCGAATGTTGGGACTCCGGCAGTAACCGCTAGTCTCCGGCAGGTCAGGGCCCAGGCCGAACTCAGCCGGGACTGGTGCTGCCTGAGGGGTTAGCGAGCTCGGACTGAGTCACCCGCGCACACACACGTCCTTTGCTCCGTACAAGCGGGGCTGGGACAGGCTAGTCTGGGAAACTGCTCTGAAGCAATCAAGAGCCCAAGGCCGAATCCTTGCCACGCAGTGTGGGAACTGGAGCTGAAGGCTCCCAAATGCCCGAGTTGGACGCCAAATGAAGGTGCGTGGTTGATCGGCAGTTATGATTCACCAGACAAGCTTTAATATATATAATTCAGTTTTAATAAAGGAAAGGAAAGGGAACTTACAAATCCAAGGTTCCAGCGAGGAGGGCAGGAAAACAAAGAGCAGGCAGGCCGCAGGCCCGCAAGATTTTTATAAGTCAATATTAGCCTAAGGGGGACACGCCTAAGAGGGACACGCCTTTAGACCAAGGGGGAAACGCCTTTAAACCAAGGGGGACACGCCTTACAAAACAAGGGTTTGGGCTAGGCTTCCCCTTCATTTTCTGAGCTTAAAGTAGATGCCCACTGAAAGCCTGAATAAGTGTCAATGGTATGGTGTACATTTTTTTAATTTGTCAAATTCAGTAAAGTGGAACATATCTATTTGCCAGATTTTATTCCTTTGAGTACCTTTTGGGTTACACCTGTAGGTAATGGTATTTAGTTATAAAAAGAGGAAGTAGAGCATCTCTTTATAATCTTCTTATCTTGTTTCCATGTAATAGAAAACTCTTTCTTTAAACCTTTGCTATTGACATGATGTTTCTTATGAAATTTTGAGAATTATAGAGCCTTTTTTCCACCTTACTTAATTATTCCAATTTGTAACCCGCCTTTCTTGATTTATTTGCATCAGTATAAAATGTATGAGCTCCAGTTATTGGAACGTCATGTACAATTCGGAGAAGAATCCAAATAGTTCTCTATAAGATTAATTCTATCACTTTTAAGATAATTGATATTAATTTCTCCCAAAAATTAGCACAAGCTCTTTGCCAGGGTTCATTGTCTTCTCAAAATTTTAATTTCAACAGTACTATAAAGCACTATAATTTCTGCTGGGTCTATACCTGCTAGTTGACAAAGTCTTAATTTTCCTTTTACAATTAATTCAGAGACTTTTTCCACATAAACTTTTAATTTTTTACTTGAATTATGTTGTAAAAAGATCCATTCTAAGATACTTCCTCTGTATTAAAAGTCCTGTAGTGGATATTCTGGAAGACAGTATGACTAGAATACAATTAAGATTTGAATTATCTCTATCTACATGTGTCTTCTGTAATTTCTGTTCAATGACCATCATTTTTTAAATGCTTTACCTTTTAATTCTCTGCAGCTATCTCTTTGTCACCATCTAATGTTTGTTTAAATTAATTATTAGATCAGATGTTATCTCAACAGCTGGTCATAGACTGGAAATGTCTCCTAACAATCTTTAAAGTCATTAAGAGTCTGCAATCAGTCTCTCCTAATTTGTGCTTCTTGTGTTCTAATTTTCTAAGTTCTAAGTTACATAACTTGTAACTTAGGTAATTGACAGAATCTCCTCTCTTTATTTTTTCAGGGACAATTTGTAATCCCCATTTAGGCAAAATGGGGATTTCTTTACTTCATTATTCTTTTTAAAGTATTTGCATTTGAGTTAGATAACAAAATGTTACCTATGTAATTGTAAATTATAGACTCGAGAAATTGCTTGGGTATTATTTCCAATAGCTGAATTACAAAGTATTAGCACTAGGTGGGGTTATTAAGTATTCCCTGTGAGAGGACCACTAGTAGGCTGAGAATTAGTAGGCACTGCAAATACAAATTTTTCTCTATCCTTTTCTTGTAAAGGTATAGTGAAGAAACAATCTTTCAAATGAATAACTATAAGAGGTCATCCTTTTGGCAACAGAGAAGGTAGAGAATTCCAGACTGTAGGGGGTTCATAGGTTGAATAACCTTGTTGACAGCTCTTAGATCTGTCACCATTCTCCATTTTCCATATTCCTTTTTAACAACAAATATAGGAGAATTCCTAGAACTAGTTGATTCTTCAATATAGTGAACACCAAGTTGCTCTTGTACCAGTGGCTCTAAAGCCTGAAGTTTGCCTTCTGTTAAAGGCCATTGATTAACCCATTGGGTTTCTCAGTTAACCATTTTAAAGGCAAGTCCATTAGTACCTCTGAAGGTTTACTAGTTGCATTATGTTCTTGCACAGCCTGAATGTGCAAGAACATAATGACCTTTATTTATAATATTTTATAATATCCTTCCCAGAAACATGAGTTTTGGGGACTGCAGTAATGTTAACCTTAGTATTCCACTGCTGAAATAGGTAATGATCTCATAAATTCACTGCAATATTAGCTACATATAGCCTCAGCCTTCCTTTCTGTTCTTCTGGCAGTATGCATTCAACCCACCTAGTGCTTTGTTTCTCTTGAGATAAGATTCCAATACCTAGGAATTGAACATCTGCCTCATGAAGAGCCAATCTGAATGCCAAGATTCTGGAGTAATGATACTGATGTCTGCACCAATGTCCAGTAATCCCTCAATTCCAATGTCATTTATACACACTCTTAACTTTGGTCTTTGATCATTTATAGAAGTCTTTCAAAATATACGTTTCCTATTTCCCACTGGAATTTTTGATTCTTCCTTCATGTCTATTCAATCCTCCAGAACAGTATGGATTTTTTTTTTACCATAGTCACTGGATTGTTTAATTTTCTTGGTAAAAAAATGTCCTCTGCAGTGACTGGGAATGACTGAAACTGTTTGACATGGGAGCCTGCAAGAGCCCCCTCCCAAGGAGTTTCACAGTGGTATCAGGTTGCATTGTCTGTCTTTTGACACCCTACATTCATTGATCCAATATCAGCATTAGCCACACATCCTACATATACCAGAAGGCTGAGTCCTCCTATTCTTGCAATACCTAAAGGAGACATTATTCCTAAAAATTCCTTGTCTATAGTCCTTTCTTTGATGTCCTATTCTACCTCAATTAAAACATTTGGCATTTTGGTGTCTCCTCATACCATTGGAAATCAGTACTATAGTCAAATGTTTCAACATTCATTGTATGCCAGGTCCATCTATGGATGCTCTTCTCACTAATAACACTTCAAAAATATCTGAGGTCCATTTTTTAGGACTGATGAGATTATTGGAAGCCATTAATGAAAGGTGGCCTTAGTGCTTGAAGCCCGTGTTTTTATCATTTCCCTGACAAAAGGTGAATGTAGCCCATAAGAAACTATTGCTTATTTAATTTATTTTTGATTACTCACACATATTGGTTCCCATGCATATTCTTTGACTTCTTTAGGGTACTTTGTGCCAGATTGTCATTCTAAAAAAATTACCTGATATGCAGTTAAAACGCTGTGTAAGTCCTTTTGTCCCTGCTAACCAATTTCAATAAATTCCTCAATCTTTTTAATTCTTTTTACTACTGCTTTTTGTAACATCTGAACCTCCTGTTCAGGGTTCTGTTTTAATGCCTTCACTGAGGATTCCAAGGTATGAAACTTGTCCAGTAAAGATAGCATCTCATCTTTGGACATAAATTTGATTGTGTGCATATTACCTTCCTGGAGAGATACTTTATCCATTAGTCTATCATAACTTTTCAACAGATTCCAATGGTTAAATTCAGCAGCACAAATTCTTTCAATAATTCTATCAGATTGATGCTATCCCTTCCCATATTTTTGATCTTCTCAACTAGCTGTCCATTATTAGTCTGTTAAGACTGTATTATTTCTAAAAGCGTCTCATTCTTGGTCTTGTTATCAAACCATTTTAATGAGATAATATTGAAAACAAAACTAACTCCTAGAATCAAATAAAGGTATGTAGAAGGAAAATCGCATAAGCATTGCAGAATACCTTCGATAGTATAGGCAAGATAATTATTGATCTACTAAGTAGTTATGTCATCAGTAATTTTTATAGTTTTTCAGATCTTACCTGTCATAAGGCAATTACAATGAATTGGAGTAGGTGTAATAATTGTTTTCAGCAAGCATGAGCATGTGTCACAATTGCAGCTGCATGGTCAAGAAACACTAGCAGCAGTGAAGAGCATGTGTTGCTTACTTAGGTACTAAAATTATGCTTTGTTTAGCAAATTAAGAGCAGTTATTAAGGTGATCAAATGATTCTGAGAGCTCAGGATAAAGAGAGAAACCAAAGTTTTCCCTCAGTGTCATTTGCAAACTGTATGTGCTGCGGGAATTGCAGGCAGCAGCATGTGGGCCAGTATGCAATAAGCCAAGTGGCAGCATGTGGGTCATGAGCTGGGGAGTGCTGAGCAGCAGCCTGCTGCATCTGAGTGTCAACCAGAGCAACAAGTGGGAGAGTCACTGCTTAATGCACCATGCAGCTGGCAAAACAATTCCAAAAAGTGTTGACTGATTCCCTCATTCGGGTGCCAGATGATGATAGAAGTTACAGACTAGATGTAAAATAAAGGGTTGTTTATTTAGTTGTAGACTCATAGATTCTAAATCACAGTCTTCTGCATGAATGGGGAACAGAAACCAAATATAGTGGCCCAAAGCAAGAGTCGGAGGCAAGAGAAAGTGAGCATACACTTTACAGCTGCATTTATAGTATAAGAGACCATGCCCAAGTGGGCTGGTATAGTGGCCAAAAGCAAGAGTTGGAGGCAAGAGAAAGTGAGCATACACTTTACAGCTGCATTTATAGTATAAGAGACCATGCCCAAGTGGGCTGGTGTCTTAAATGCTGTTGGCTGAAGGAGCTCCTACGGAACCCTGGGAATACAGGCTAGGGAAGTTATACATTTCTCTTCCACAGCTGGCCTCCCTAGGGCCAGAAAGTCCCTGGGGAGCCATGTCTGGGAAACTGCACCACCCTCTTCCATGGCTGGCCTTCACAAGCCAGGACAGGCACTGGGGTGCCAGACTAGGGATGTTGGGTCTCCTCATCCTCAGTTGGCCTCCCCTGGGTCAGTCATGCCCTGGGGTGTCAGAACATGGAAGTTGTACCCTGATTCCATGGCAGGACTATACCCCTTCTTCCATAATTGGCCTTCCTAGGGCCTGCAAACCTGGAAATCTTGCTCCGTTTTCCACAGAGAGCCTCTCCAGGGTCTGTCAGGCCTCGGAAGCTGGCCTTTCCTCAACAGGACAATTCCTCGGGACTCAGGCTGGGAAAGCAGCATCCCTCTATTCCATGGATGATGTTCCCAGGACAGGACAGGCCCTGAGGTGCTGTACAAGCACATTCTGCTCCTTCAGCCAATAGCCTTTAAGATATCAGCCCACTTGGGCATGGTCTCATATACTGTAAATGCAGCTGTATATGTGTACCTGCTTCTGACTTCTACTACTGGCTGCTAGACTCTGTTCCTGTTCATGCAGAGGACTATTATCTGGGACAGTGATATGTAACTTTCCTCCTTAAATAAATAACCTTTTTATTATTTATAATTCTGAACCATGTGGGGTTGTTTTGTGACATATGTCATCATTGAGGATCCAAAGTAAGCTGCACCACCTTTTTCAAGGGTGGCCTCACCAAGGCAGGCAATTCCTTAGGGTACCACGCCATACATACTAAACACCCATCTTCCAGGACTGGCCTCCCCAATGTTAGTCATGCCCTCTGGTTCCAGACTGGGTAAGCTGCAGCCCCTATTTTCTGACTTGCCTCCCCAGTCCTAACCATGCTCTAGGGAGTCAGGTTGGGGAAACTGTGCACCCTTCTTCCCCAGCTGGCCTCCCCAGGTCCTGCCATGTCCTGGGGAGCCTGTCTGGGGAAGGTATGCCCCTCTCTTCCACAGCTTGTTTATGCAGGACCAGACAGGGCCTGAGAAGCCAGACAAGGTATGCTGCTCTCCCCTATTCTATGGTTGGCCTCTATAGGGCCAGACAGGCCCAGGAGAACCAGTCCAGGGAGCTTACACCCCATCTTCCACTACTGTCTACTGCAGGACTGTACAATTCCAGGGGAGGCATGCCAAGGAAGCTGCACACCCTCTTCTACAGACATTTTCCACAGAATAGTTCAAGCTGTGTGGTGTCATGCCAAAGAAGTCTGTACCCTTTTCACAGGTTGACCTCCCCATTGCCTGCCATGGGGAGCCAGACTGTGGCTGTCTCTTCCACAGCTGACCTATGCAGTGTCTGATGGGCCCTGTAAAGCAATGTTGGGGGTACTGTGCTCCCCACAGTACCAAATAGGCCCTGTTGTGTAAGCTGCACCCCCTCTTCCATGGCTGACCACTGCAGGTCCAGAGAGTCCCTGTGAAGTCATCCTGTGGAAACTATGACACTAACTTCAGTGAATGGCCTCCCCAGGACTGGCCTGAGACTGGAATACCAGGATATGGAAGCGGTCTTCTGTCTTCCATACCTGGTCTATGACTGACCTCCACAGGACCTGCCGGCTTGGGAAAGCTGCACCCACTCTTCCATGTCTATCATCCCCAGGTCCTGTCAGACAAGAGAAACTGAGCCCCTCCACTTCCGTGTCTGTTTTCCCCAAGTCAGGAAAGGCCCTCAGAAGCCATTGTGGGGGAAGGTGTTCTCTCTTCTACAGCTGACCTCTAGTGCCAGAGAGGAGTTGGATGGTGTATCCCTATCTTCCATGGTTGGCCATAGCAGTGCCAAAAAGGTCTTGGAAAGCCAGACTAGGGAAGTTGTGTCTCCCTCTTCCATGGATGCCTTCCACAGGTTTGGACAGGAATGGGGAGCCTGTCTGGGGAATCTGCACCCCCTTCTTTGGATGGACTATGCAGTACCATACAGGTCTGTGGGAGCCAAGTCAGGGAAGCTGATCACCTCTCTTCCATGACTGGCCTCACCAGAACCTGCAAGGCTATGGATGTTCTACCCTGTCAACCATAGCTATCTTCTCCAGGGCCTGGCATATGGGAAATGTGTACCTGCTCTTCCACAGTTGTCCTCACCAGAGCCAGCCACGTTCTGGGGTGCCAGGCCCTGTAAGCAGAACTGCCTTTTTCCATGGCTGGCCTTTTCAGGGATTTACAAACCCTGGAGCACCAGGCCATGAAAGTTGCTACCCTATCCTTCTTCTGGACTCCCCAGGGTCAGGCAGGCCCTGGAATGCCATGCTGGGTAAGCTGTGTCCCTCTCTTCCATGGCTAGGCTCCACATGGTCATACAGGCCCTGGGGAGCCAGGCCAGGGAAATTCTTTACCCCTCTTCTATGGTTGTACTCACCAAGGCCAGCAATGCTGTGGGGAACCAGGTTGGAGTAGCTGTGCCCTCCTCTTCAAAGGCCGGACTCCAAAGGGCCACACAGAAACTGGGTAGCCATACTGAAACAGATTTGCCCCCCATTCCATGGCTGTTCTCTGCATAACTGGACACATCCTGGGGAGTCAGACCAGGGAAGCTGTGGTTCCTTTTCCACTGCTATTCTACACTGGGTCAGCCATGCCCTGGGGTTCTTTGCTGTGGAATCTGAGCCCCTCCTTCCATTGCTGTCCTGCACCCGCTCCTACACTACTGGAAGCCACAGGGCATGAAAGACCAGGAAAGCTGTGCCCTCTCTTCAACAGTCAGCCTACCCATGTACTGCCGGCTCAGAGAAGCTGTGTACCCTCTTCAGTAGCTGAACTCCAAGGACAAGACAGGTCCAGCGGAGCCAGGCTGAAAAAGCTGCATGCCCCTCTTACACAACTGGTCTCTCCAGAGCTGGCGATGCCCTGGAATTCCAGGCCATGTAAACTGTGACCCCTCTTCCAGTGCTGACCTCCCCAGGGCTGGACATGCCCTAGTAAGCCCGGCAGGAGAAACTCATTCCACTCTACTTTTGGTGTCCTCTCCATGGCCAGACATGCCAACCTGGGGAAACTTCTCCTCCTTCAAAGGCTGGCCTACTCAGGGCCAGACAGGCCCTGCCATGTCAGGCCAGGGAAACTCTGCTTTCCTCTTCTGAGGCTGGTCTCCAAATGACCACACAGACAATGAGGAGTAAGGTCGAGGAAGCTGCACACTGTTCTTCCACCACTGGCCTTTGCATGGCCCAACAGGTTCTGGGAGCCAAGCAAGACAAACTGCATCCCTCTTCCACAATTGAGCTTAACATGACCAGAAAGGGCATGGAGAGCCAGGCTGAGTAAGCTGTACCCCTTCTTCCATGGCTGGCAACCATAGGTCTGAACAGTTCCTGATATTATAGCAGGGAAGCTGCACCTGCCATTTCCATGTTTGACTTCCTCAGGAGGAAGTAGGGCCTGGGTAGCCAAGCCAGGAAACTGCAGCCCCCTCTACCATGGCTTGCCTCCACACAGCTCGACAGACCATGAATAGATCAGCTATGGAAGTTTCCACCCCATTCCTCTGCTGGCCTCTGCAGGATCACACAGGCTTTGGGGAGCCAAGCCAGGGAAGTTGTGCCCTCTTCTTCTATGGGTCACCTACTCAGGGGCAGACAGGAATGGGGAGTCAGTTGTGGAAGCAGCATACCCCTCTTCCATGTCTAGCCTACACACTGCCTAACTGTTGCGGGAGTTCCTTCTGCTCCTTCAGCCAATAGCCATTGAGATATAAGTCATTGGGGTGTGGTCTCTCTCTCTTTACAAAAGCAGAAACTGCCCTCTGCTTGCTCTCCTGCTTCTGGCTCTGCTTCTGGTGACTAGGATCCTTTCCTGTTTACACAGAGGGCTGTTGTCTGGGATGGTGATCTGTAAGTTTTCCCTTTTAAATAAATAACTATTCTATTAATCATAATTCCTAACCAGTGTGGGATTGTTTATGACTTATGCCTTTACCTGACAGTCCCTTGTGAGCCAGCCTGAAGAAGTTACACCCCCCTCTTCCACATCTGGCCTTACTAGGGCCTGCACCTTCTTCCATATCTGGCCTTACTAGGGCCTGCACCCCCTCCTTACACAGCTGGCCTCCACTGTGCTGGAAAGTCCCAGGGGAGGCAGGCCAGGGAAGCTATACCACTGAATTCCATGACTGGCTTCTGCTGGTATGGGCAGGGATAGTGAGTTTGTCCAGGTAATCTGTGCCCTTCTTCCATAGATGGCCTATACAATGCCATCCAGGCCCTAGGAAGTCAGACCGAGGTAGCTAAGTCCTACTCTTCCGTGACTAGCCTCACCAAAGCCTGCAAGCACTTGGAAACTGCACCCCCACTTCCACAAATAGACTCCACAGACCTTGCAGGATGGGGATGGTGCACCCACTTTTCCATGACTGGCTTCAAGGGAACCAGAAAGCCCCGGGGTGCCATACCATTTAAGCTGTACCCTATTCTTCCATGTCTGGCCTCTGATGGGTTGGACAGGACCTTGTGAGCTAGGTCAGGTAAGCTATCCCCCTAAACCATGGCTGGCATCCACTGGGGCAGTCATGAACTGGGGTGTCATGCTTTGGAAGTTGCACCTGCTCTTCCATGGCAGGCCTGTACCCCCTCTTCCACAACTGGCATACCCAGGGCCTGTAAAACTATGGAAAATGTGGCCTCTCTTTCATAACTAGCCTCCTAGGGACTTCCAGGCCAGAGAAGTTGTGTTCCTTCTTTGATGGCTTGCCTCACTGGACAGGACAGGACTTGCATTGATAAGTCAGGAAGGATGCACTCCCCCTTTTCCATGGCTGGTGTCACCAGGACTGAGCATGTCCTAGGGTGATAGACCATAAAAACTGTGACCCTCTTCCATGGCTGGCCTTCCAAGGGCCATATGTGCTATGGGGAGCCCCCCACTCTACCAGGGTGGTCTCCCCAGGTTTGGCCATGCCTTGAGGAACCAGGCTTGGAAAACTAAAACCCTCTTCCTTGGCTGGCCTACACAAGGCCTGATATAGGAGTAGGGCCTGCTTGTTCCTCCTGACTGATGAGCTAGCTAGCTCCAAAATAAGCACATAGAAACTGTATTATTTAAAGTACTGCTTGGCCCATTAGCTCTAGCTTTATATTGGTTAATTCTTACATGTTAATTTAAAATTTAACCCATTTCTATTAATCTGTGTATCACCACGAGGTCGTAGCCTACCAGCAAAGTTTCAGCATGTCTCTGGCAGTAGATCCATGACGTCTCTGACTCTACCTCTTTCTCTCTTTCAGCATGCAGTTCTATCTTCCCTGCCTACCTAACTTTTGCCCTATAAGCAGGCCAAGGTGGTTTCTTTATTCATTAATTGTAATCACAGCATACAGAGGGGACTCCCACATCACCTCACCTTTTCTGTTTAAATAAAATGGAAGGTTTTAAATTTAACATAGTAAAATTACATATAACAAAACAGTTATCAAATAAGAGTTGCTGTTATAATATTTATATCTACTTTATCTTTTATCATAACTAAGGAAAACTATAGCTCTAACTATAAATTATTCAACTCCATCAAAGACTCCAGAAGGATATAATATCACCTAAGTAAACAGGAAGTACATTGTAAGTAAATTCCAAAACTCTAGAATGGACAGAGACCTCTCGCTACCTGGACAGTCACCCAAAGTTCTTCTGTACTGTTGGGGCATCCATCTTCAGCCCATAGACCCTTAGTATCCAGCAGACTTTTCCATGAAGCAGGAAATTTCAGACAGTTCAGTTACTTTCTTCTGTATCCTGCAGAATGTCTCATAGACTCTTTTATGAAGCATGAATCCTAAAGGATCATCTTACCTTTAGGCAAGCTCAGCAGTCATTTCTCTGTGGATCCTGCATGTCCAGTTCATTTAACAGACTTTATAAGGAGCCTCTTAGATGCCCATCTTCCTCTTGAAGTAGATTGTTGCTGCTAGGAGCAGATGTGTTTCACTGTCATAAAAAGCCCTAAATTTTAAAGACATTTAAATGCCATATTCTGAAGGTCTCTGAAAGATTTGAAGAATAGCTAACTAATTGAAATATATTTCTATATATCTAGAAAACCTAACATGACTACAATCTTGACTATTATAGATGACTATCTTTAACATATATTTCATAATTATACATTACATTTTTAAATGAACTATACAAACACAATACCTTAATCAAGGGCAGAAATATACATATACAATATAACAAAAGTTATCTTAAATTTGTATCAATAAACCAAGATCCATACCAAGGCAAGTTATTCATATTTATATCATACCCCCTTTAACTGTAAATAAACATTTAAAAACAACATTTGGGAATATGGACATAGTTTTGTTCTTAGTGCTTCATGCTGATTGGGGGCACTGCTAATCAGGTCTTTTATGGTGTATCCTGCGTGCTAGGTTCATCTCAGTCACCAGTTGGGCAAAGTAATTTTTAAAGAGTATTCACAGCAACCTTTCAGTGGGTCTTGATCTATCAAACCATATTGATCTTGAAGTAATCCACAGGTACTCATCTACAGTGAAAACAAAAAAAAAAGAACCTATTTTCCAAAACAAAATATCTTTAGACTCAAATTTTGAAATAAAGATACCTTTATGTTGGTTTAACACAGCAGTCCATTCAATAAAATGTTTCTCTGTACTTAGCTCATTCACAGTCAAAAAATTTAAAGATAATGCAACAATATACATAATCCAGACTCTCTATGAATTTTCCATCTTTACATGGCTTATTTTCTTTACTCCTTTTAATCTATGACTATCTGTACTCTGTCTCTTTAACGACTTTACCCTTATTTTTTAAAAGCATTAACTTTATTTTATAACTCTCTATACTCTTTTTCTTCTCTCTTCCAAGCCTACGTACATTTATCCAACACTATGAGTCATCTGGATTTGTCTTTATTTCATATCTGTAATTATTTTCTGACCAGAAGAGCTTCTTAAAATGCTAAGTGCTTTTTAAAACTTAAGTTGCACAAGTATTATGGTATATATGTACTTCTTGCTTGCTGGCCCAGTTTAAAACTTAAGCTGCACAGTTTCTATGATATATATGGTACTTCCTGCTAGCTCTGCACAGTTCAGTGTAGTTGAGCTGCTTGTGCCTCTGAGCCATGCACACTGCCCCAGTTTCAGGCACAAAGCATGAAAAATGTTGTCATTAAGCAAGCTGGAGCAGTCTGCTCACAAACCCAACTCAAATGCTCTAGATGGACCCCTGCCTGAAAGAGTCAAAGTTCATGCTGGCAGTGACCCAGATAGCCATCATTTTAAAACAGCCATGGCATTTTTCCTGCTATGCCTGAATCAGAAAAATCTCTCTTAAAGGAGCTTCAGCAAGCCACCAGCAAACAAGAAGATTATATATATATATATATATATATATATATGTATACATATATATATACATACATATACACACACACATACACACACACACACACACACACACACACACACACACACACACATATATATATATATATATATATATATGAATTCATTTTCAAGCCCTCTCAGGTTTTACATGGATTTAGTCCACCATGTTGGTACCAATTTGTAGGAGGAGGGCCTTCTTGTTTATCCTGGCCATCTGGCTAGCTAGCCCTGAATTAAACACACAGAAATTTTATTAGTTAAAACACTGCTTGGATCATTAGCTCTAGCTTCTTATTGACTAAGTCTTATATCTAATTTAAAATTTAACCCATTTCTATTAATCTGTGTATCACCACAAGGTCGTGGCCTACCAGCAAAGTTTCAGCACATTTCTGAGGGTGGATACATGGTGTTCTGACTCTGCCCCCCTCTCTCTCTCCCAGCATTCAGTTCCATCTTCCTCACCTACCTAAGTTCTGTCCTATCAACAAACCAAGGTAGTTTCTTTATTCATTAATTGTAACCACAGCACACAGAGGTGACTCCCACATCAGCTTGACAGGCACTGGGGAAACAAGAAAGGCTTGGAGCATTCCTCTCTTCCACAGGTGGACTACACAGGGCCAGACATGGTAGCCAGACAAGGGAGGCTGCTCTCCCATCTTCTATGGGTAGACTATGCAGGGCTTGAAAGATCCTGGGAAGTCAGACCAGGGAAGCTGCTCCTCTCTTCCACAGCTATCCTCCACAGTAGAATCTAGGCCTTGGAAGATGCTCCCCACTCTTCCATGGTAGACCTTCAAAAGGCCATTTAAGCCCTGTGAAGCCATTTCAGAAAAGCTGTATCTCATATTCCATGGCTGACCTCCAAAGGGCTGGACAAGCCCTGGGAAGTCAGACTAGGGAGGCTACAACCTCTTTTCCATGGCTGTCCTCCACAAGGCTGACTAGTCCCTGGGAAGCCAGACTGGGAAATCTGTACTACCCCTCTTTGACAGCTTGACTCCTCAGAGGCAGACAGGAATGTGGAGCCAGCTGTGAGAGCTGTGATCCCTCTACTGTGGCTTGCCTCCTCAGTGCCTGACAGGCCTTGCAGAGCCAGGCCAAGGAAGCTGCATTTTCCTCTTTTATGGTTGACCTGCATATGGTTGATATGCAAAGCCTGAGAGGCCCTGGAGAGCCAAGCTGGAGAAGTTGTAACTTGCCTCCACAGCTGGCCTCTGCAGAACTGAACAGGTCTTGGAATCCAGGCTGGGAAACTGCATCTCCCTATTTCATGTCTGACCTCCACAGGGCCAGAGACAAATGGGGAGCCAAGTCAAGGAATCTGTGCCCCCCTCTTCCACTATTGGGCTCTGCAGGGTCAGTCAGACCCTGAGGAGCAATGTCAGGGATTCTGTCCCCTCTTTCATGGCTTTCCTTCCCCGAGTTAGGCAAACCCACATGAGCCAGTATGGGGAAGGTGTGCCCTCCCTTCTATGGCTGGCATCTGTGGCCAGGGAGGAATGGGGAGCCAGACAGGGGAATCTGTGCCTCCTTCTTCTGCACAAGGCCAGATAGTCCCTGGGTTGCCAAGTTGGGGAAGTTATACCACTCTCTTCCATGACTGGGCTCTGCAGGTCTTGACAGGCCTTGGGGAGTCAGGCCTCGAAAATGTGTTTCTCTCTTCCACTGCTGGACTCCCCAGGGCAGCCCATGCACTGAAGAGCCCAAGCGGGGAGGTTTTGCAGCCTTTCCTATTCATTGGCTGATCTCCCCAGGGCCAGCCATGCACCAGGGAGCCAAGATAGTGAAACTGACCCCCTATTCCCTGACTGACTTCCCCATGGTTGACTATACCCTGGGGATCCAGGATGTGGAAGTTGCACCCCCTCTTCTATGACTGTTCTCTCAAGTCTGGCAATGACCTGGGGAGCTGGGTCAAAAATATTGTGCCCCTGTCTTTTTCATCTGGCATTCACACAGCTGGCCATGTACTAGGAAGCCAGACTGAGAAAGTTGCTATGCTCTCTGCCACAGATAGCCTAAGCAGGGCCAGATAGAACCTGTGGATCCAGGTTATGGATTCTGTGCTCCCTTCTTCCACAGCTGGACTCCCCAGGGACAGCCATTTCCTGGGGATCCAGGCTGGGGAAACTGTGCTGCCCTCTTCTCCAGAGGGCCTTTCCATTGCTGGCTATATTCTAGGGATTTAGGCTGGGGAAGCTGCACCCAGCTGGGGAAGCTGATCCATGGCTAGTCAATGCAGGGCCAAACAGAACCTGGGGAGACAGTCTTGGAAGTTGCACCCTGCCTCTTACACAGCTGGCATTCAGAGGGTCAGACAGATCCATGGGAACCAAGTTGGGGAAAATAAGCAACCCCGTTCCATGGCTGGACTCATCAAGGACTTTCATGCCTAATAAAACAAATCACTGTAAACTGTGCTCCCTACTTCCAGCATTGGATGACAGAGGGCAAGACAGGCCTAAGGGGTTCAAGGGGGAAGCTGCACCCCCTCTTCCACAACTGTCCTCCCCAGGACCTTCAAGCCTATGGAAGTTGTGCCTACTTTTCCACAGCTGAACTCCCCATGACAGGACAAGCTCTGAGAAGTCAGGCAGGGGATGTGGTGTCCCACTCTTTCATGGCTGGCCTCCACAGGCCCTGCCATGCCCTGGTAAGTCAGGCCAGGGAGCTGCATTCCCCTCCTTAAGACTGGACTCCCCAGTGCCAGCAATTCCCAGGGAATTTAACCTAGCTAAACTGTGCCCATTCTTCCACAGCTGACCTCCCCAATAATGGTCATGTCTTGGGAAGTGTGTCTGGGGAAGCTTGGGTCCTATTCCACAGCTTTCCTCCTAGGAGCTGGCCATGTCCAGGGGAACAAGACTAAGGTGTGCCTCTCTTCCATGGCTGCTTTGTGCCCCTTCTTCCACATCTGGGCTCCTCAGCATCTGACAGGCCAGAAAAGATGTGCTCCTTTTTCTCTAGCTGGCCTACCCTTTGCCTACCCTGTGGACCCTAGTGTGGGAGATTAGCTCCCTCTTCCATGGCTGTCCTGTACCCCCTTCTATGAGTAGTTTCCCCAGGGGCTGCAAGCCTGTGAAATATGCACTTCTTCCACAGAGAGCCTCAATGGGACCTGCCATGCTGGGGATATTGTGTTCCCTCCCCTCTTCAACAGAAGACTTATACAGTGCAGGACAGACCTGCAGAGCCAGGTTGGGGATATTGTGCCCCTTCTTCCATGACTGGCCTTCAAAGGGCCAGACAGACCTTGCAGAGCCATATTGGGGAAGCTGCACTCCCCTCTTCCTTGGCTAGCCTCCATATGGCCTAACAGGTTCTAGGGAACCAGGCCAGTGAAAATGTGCCTTCTCTTCCATGGCAGGCCTCCAAAGGAACAGAACAGACCTTGACAAGCCAGGTGGTGTAGGTTTCAGTCCTCTCTTACATGGCTGGTCTCTGCATGACTGGATAGGCTCTGGGGAGCAAGACTGAGGAAGCTGTACCCCTTGATTCCCCAGCTAGCTACTCTAGAGCTGGCCATGCATTAAGGAGCCAGACTGGGGAAGCTGTGCCCCCTCTTCCACAACTGTTCTATGCAGGGCCAGACAGGCCCTGTGCAGCCAGTGCAGGGACATTGTACTCCTCTCTTCCACGGTTGGCCTCTGTGTGGCCAGACAGGCCCTAGAAAGCCAGGCCAGTGGAGTTATACTTCACTTTTCCAAAACAGGACTCTGCAGGAAAGGACAGATATTGGGGAACTAGGCCAATGACACTGCAGTCCCCTCTCTACAATTGGCCTCCCTAGAACCAGTCCTCTGGTGGCCAACCATGTAAGATGGGGAAACTGGGCCCCCTTTTCCCCAGCCAGCCTTCCCAGGTCCTGCCATGTCCTGGGGAGCCAGGGTGGGGAAGCTGAGCCCCCCTCTTCCATCGCTGGCATATGAAGGGTTGGATAGCCCTGGGAAAGGCAGGTCTGGGATGATGTGCCTCTGTCTTCCATGGCTGCCCAGGGAAGGTGCACCCTCTTCTTCCCTGGCTGGAACCCTCACAGAGTGTTATTTCTTGGTAAGCCTGACTGGGACATTGTGTTCCCTTCTTCCATGACTGACCTTCCCAGTGCCATCCACGCCCTGGGGATCCAAGCAGGGGAAGTTTGTACACCAGCTAGCCTCTATGGATGGCCATGAACTTGGGAGCCAGGCTGGGGAAGCTGTACCCCCCTCTTTGATGGCTGGCCTATGGAGGGCTAGTCAAACCCTGTGGACCCAGGGTGAGGATTCTGCACTCTACTCTTCTACCACTGGCTTCCACATGCCTGCACAAGCTCTAGGGAGCTAGGGTAGTGTAGTTGCACCTCCAGTTCCATGGCAAGTCAACACAGATCAGGACAGGCTTTGGGGAGCCAGTCAAGGACACTTAGTACCCTCTTCATGACTGGCATACACAGGGCCAGACAGGCTCTGGTAGCCAGTCCATGGAAGCTGCAGCCTCCTCTTCCATGTTTGACCTCCAGCTGTCCAGACAGACCCACAGGAACCAGGCAGGGTAAATTGTGCCCCATGTTCCATGGCTGGTCTCCCCAGGCATGGTCATGTCCTAGGGAGTTAGGCTGGAGAAGCTGTGCCCCCCTCTTCCATGACTGGATGCCCAGGGCTTGCAAGCCCCTGAAAGCTGTGTACCTACTTTCGTAGCTGGCCTCCCCATGACAGGACAGGCCCTTGGGTTCCAGAATACAGAAGTATGTGCCTATTCCATGGCTGGACTCACTAGAGTCGGTCTTGCCCTGGGGTGCCAGGCCAGGGAAGCTGTGCTCCCTCTGTGACCACTGGCCTCCCCTTGACAGGAAGGTCCTTAGGGACCCAGGTCAGAATCCAACAACCCCCTCTTCCATTTCATAGCTGGCCTCCTCAGAGCTATCCATTCCCTGGGGAGCCAGACCAGAGGAACTGTGCCCCTTCTCCCTTGGCTGGACTCCCCAGGGCCAGCCATGCTCTGGCAATCTAGGCCAGAAAAGCTAAACCCTCCACTTCCATGACTGGTATCCCCAAAGTTGGTTCTGCCCTGGGGAGTCCAGCCCAAGTTGGCCACCCCAATGCTGGCCATGCACTAGGGAGCCAGACTAGGGAAGCTGTGTTCACCCTCTTTGATGGCTGGCCTCCCCTGGACATTACAATCCCTGGGGAGCCAGGGGGATGTGGCACCCCTCTTTTCCATGGCTGGCCTCCCCAGCACTGGCCATGCCCTGGAGAGCCAGAATGGAGAAGTGGTGCCACTTCAGTCTTGGCTGCACTCCCAGGTCTGTTGACTCTCTGGGGATCTAGGTCAGGGCATTTGTGCACCCCTCTTCCAAGGCTGTCATTTCTAGGGACAGCCCTGCCATTGGGAACAAGCAGGGGATGCTGTGCACTGCTATTCCTAAGCTGGCATTCCTAGCACTGGACATGCACTAGGAAACCAGATAGAAAAGCTGAAACCACATCTTTCCTGGCCGAGCTATGCAGGGCCAAACAGGCCCCATAGAGCCAGGCCAGGGAAGCTGTGCTGCCCTCTTCCTCATCTGGCTTTCACATGTTCTGACAGTCGCTGGGGAGCCTGGCCAGTGAAACTGTGTACGCCCCCCCTCTTCCACAGCATGGTCCTCAGGACAGGACAGGCCATGGGGAGCCAAGTTGGAAATGCTGCAGTCCTCTCTTCTACTGATGTCCTCTGAAGGGCTGAAAAGGCCTAGGGGAGCCCAGTCAGGGACATTGTTCCCCCTCTTCCACAGCTGGCCTCAGTAGGTCCAGACAGGCCTTGTTGAGCCAGGCTATGGAAGTTGTGCTTCCTTCTTTCTCAGATGACCTCCACATGCCCTTACCAACCCTGGGGAGCCAAGCCAGGGAAACTGAACCTACCTCTTCCACAGCTGGCCACCACACTGTCAGAGAGGTCCTGGAAAGCACTGCCAGGGATACCACATGCCCCTTTTCCAAGGCTGGCCTCCCTAGGACAAGACAGGCACTGAAAAGCCAGGCCAAGAAAACTGTGCTCCCTCTAGGACACAGTTAGCTTCCCAAGTTCCTTCCATTCCCTGAGAAGTTAGGCTGTGGAAGCTGAGCCCTTACTTCCATCGCTGTTCTGTTCTAAGTCTTCCATGACTGGCCTCCTTAGGGCCTCCCACACTAAGGAATGTATGTACCCCTCTTTCCAAGCTGGGCTTACCAGGTTCTGCCATGTCCTGTGGAGCAAGGATAGGGAAGCTCCATCCCTCTCTTCCATGGCTAGCCTATACAGGGACAGATAGGCACTGGGAAGGCAGACCAGGGATGCTGTGCCTTGTCTTCCATGGCTGGTCTCCTCAGTGACTGCCTGGCTGGGAAGGTACATCCCTCTCTTCTCCAGCTGCACTCCCCAGGTCCTGCCATGTCCTGGGGAGCCAGGCTAGAGAAACAGTGCACCCCTCTTCCATGACTGGACACCATAGAGTTGGATAGGTCCTGGGGAGCCCAGACAGGAAAGCTGTATCCTCTTCTTCCATGACTGACCATTGCAGGGCTGGGAAGTTACTGGAGAGCCAGGCTGGGGATACTGCGCCATGTTCTTCTATGACTGGCCTCCCCAGAGGCAGGCATTCTCTGAGGAACCAGGCTGGAAAAACTGTGACCCTCTCTTTCATGGCTGGACTCCCCAGGGCTGGCTATTCCCTAGGGATCTAGGACAGAGAAGTTTTGCACCCCTCTTCCACTGCTTGCCTCCCCAGTGCCAGCCATGCCCTGGAAAGCCAAGTGGGGAAGTTATACCCCTTATCCTCCAGTTGATCACTCCAGGTATGGCCATGCACTAGGGAGCCAGACTGGGGAACTTGCAACCACCTCTTCCATGACTGGCCTATGCAGGGCCTAACATCCTCTTTGAAGCCAGAATAGTGATGCTGTGCTTGCTTCTTCCACAACTGGTGCCTGAAGGATCAGACAGGCCCTGCAGAGCAAGGCCAGGAAAACTGTGCCATTCTCTTCTTCAGCTGGCCTCCATATGGCCTGACAAGTACTGGGGAACCATGGAAAGGGAAGTGCCTCTTTCCATGGCAGACCCCTACAAAACAGGACAAACCTTGGGGAAACAGATTGAGGATGCTGCAGTCCCCTGTTCCACTACTTGCTGATGCAGTGCTGGACAGGCCCTAGAGAGCCAGGCCACAACTTCCACAGATGGCCTCATGAGTGCCAGATAAACAGATCAAGGTTGGAGAATCTGATCCCCCTTCTTCTATGGCTGGCCACTGCAAGGTCAGAATCCTTGGGGAGCCATACTGGGGAAACTTCACCTTCCTCTTCCATGACTGTCCTCCCCAGGACAGTACAGACACTGCAGAACTAGGTCAGGAAAACTGTGACCCCCCCTTCCACAGCTGGGCTCCAAGGGGTTGGTCATGTCCAGGTGAACCAAGTGGTAGATGCTGTGGCCATCTTCCATTGCTTGCCTGTGCACACTTATTCATGACTGGCCTCCCCAGGACCTGCCATACTGGGGAATGTGCACCCCCGTCTTCCCTGACTGGCCAGCCAGGTTTTGCCAAGTCCTGGGAATCCAGGATGGGGAAGCTGCACCCCTATCTTCCACAGCTAAACTGTGCAGGGCCAGACAGCCCCAGAGAAGGCAAGCCTGGGATTCTGTGCCCCTGTCTTCCACAGCTGGCCTACCCAGGGCCTGCCTGACTGGCAAAGGTGTACCTTTCCTCTTCCCTGGCTGGAATCCCCAATGGTGGCCATGTCCTGGGAAGCCAGGCTGGGAAGTTTTGTCCGCCTCTTTCACAGCTGGCCTCCCCCGTGCCAGCCATAACTTGGAGGGCTAGGTGGGGGAAACTGTGCCCCTCTATTCCATATCTGGACCCTCTAGACCTTGCCATGCACTAGGGAGCCAGAATTGGGAAGTTGTGATTCTTATTCCATGGCTGGCCTCCAAATGGCTGGACAAGCTTTGGGGAGCCAGGCTGGTGGAGCTGTACCCCCTCTTCCACAGCAGCCTCCAGAGGGAAGATCAGGATTTGTGGAGACACACTGGCGACTTGCAGTACCCTTTTGCATGATTGGCCTATGCAGGGCTAGAGAGGTGGTATAAGAGGTTCTTCTGTTTGTGTGTTGCTTTCATTGGTTGAATAAAGAGACTGCCTTGGACTTTTGATATGGCAGCCCTTAGGTGGGTGCAGTAGACAGAAGAGAATGCTGGGAGGAGGAAGGCAGTCAGGGAGAGGTGCCATGAATTCGCCAGGTCAGAGAAACTGAATCTTTCCCGGTAAGCTACGACCTCATGGTGATACACAGATTAACAGAAATGGGTTAGATCAGGATGTGAGAGCTGGCCAAGAAGAGGCTAGATATAATGGGCCAGGCAGTAATTAAATTAATACAATTTTGTATGGTTATTTTGGGTGTAAGCTAGCTGGGCAGGATGGAACAAAGGGGCCCCATGCTCCATGCAACAGATTGGTGCCCAACGTGATGGACTAAATCCACTTAAAAACCTGAAAGGGCTTAAAAAGGAGAGAGAGAGAGAGAGAGAGAGAGAGAGAGAGAGAGAGAGAGAGAGAGAGTTTAACACAGCTTTTTCCTGTTTGCTGGTGGGGTGCCACAGAGAAATTTTACTGACTCAGCAGCCGCAGGAGGAAAAGAGCTGCGCCATTTTAAAATGAGGCTTCCTGGGCTGTGGTGCCAGAGCAAACTCCAGCTATGAAGCATTTCAATGACATTTGCGGACCCTAGGTGTTTCTGTGCCCACTAGGGTTGTGAGGAAAGTGGCTGAGACCATACCTGTGACTCAGCACTCTGTGCCTGTGCAAGGGGTGGGATCAGGTTTACTAGGCATGCACAAGCAGAAGAGCATGGCAGATTTCTGCCACCATACAGAGAAATGTTTCCAGGCTTTTCAGTGATCTGCGCGGCAGATTTGGCTGTAACTCAGATTAAAAGAGTTTATGTGCTGAAGCTCATTCCTGAGAGTTAACTTGCTGAGTGCGGCTCCTATCTGGTTGTGCCAGAGCTAGCAGAAATGATACATCCACCATTTTGAAATTGGAGAGAGGTGGAGCCAACAGTCAGAGCAGCTGCAACCTAGCTGCTGAGCATTTTAAAAGCTCTTTAAGGGTCTGTGGGGTCCTTGGACTTCCAGGAGTCCCTGTTCTTGTGTTGAAGAGTTCCAACCAGAGAAAAACTGAAAATGAGAAATAAGAGAACTAACAGATGTAATGAACCAAATGGACTTGACAGACAGCTATAGAACATTCCATCCAAACAGAAAAGAATATACCTTCTTCTCAGCATCTCATGGAACCTTCTCAAAAATTGATCACATAATTGGTAACAAAGAAAATATCCACAGATACAAAAAATTGTAGTAACCACCTGTGCACTGTCGGATCACCATGGAATAAAGTTAGAATTCAACAACAATTCTACCCCCAGAAAGCCTAAAAACTCATGGAAATTGAACAGTCAACTACTGAATCACCCCTGGGTCAAGGAAGAAATAAAGAAATAATAAAAGTCTTCCTTGAATTCAATGAAAATAAAGACACAACATACACAAACATATGGGACACTGAGAAAGCAGTGCTAAGAGGAAAGTTCATAGCACTAAGTGCCCACAAAAAGAAAAAGGAGAAAGCTCACATTAGAGACTTAACAGCACACCTGAAAGCTCTAGAAAAAAAAGAAACAGATTCACCCAGGAGGAGAAGAAGACTGGCAATAATCACACTGAGGGCTGAAATAAACAAAATAGAAACACAGAAAACAATCCAAAGAATCAATGAAACAAAAAGCTGGTTATTGGAGAAAATCAACAAGATTGACAAACCACTATCTAAACTAATCAAATGGCAGAGAGAGAACATGCAAGTTAACAAGATCAGAAATGAAAAGGGGAACATAATCAGAGACATGGAGAATCATTAGATCTTAGTACAAAAGCATGTATGCCACAAAACTGGAAAATGTAAAAGAAATGGATATTTTATAAGTACCACATACAAAAATTAAATCAAAACCAGTTGTACACTTTAAATAGACCTGTAAGTCACAAGGAATTAGAAGCTGTAATCAAAAACCTCACTATCAAAAAAAGCTCAGGACCAGATGGTTTTAATGCAGAATTCTACCAGAACTTCCAAGAAGAGGTAATACCTATACTCCTAATGTGTTTCACCAAAAAGAAATACAAGAGTCATTGCCAAACTCCATTTATGAAGCTACAGTTACCCTGATACCAAAACCACAAAAAGACTCAACCAAGAAAGAGAATTACACACCAATCTCATTCATGAACACCAACACAAAAATTCTCAATAAAATACTGCCAAACTGAATCCAAGAACACATCCAAAATTATCCACTATAATGAAGTGGGCTTTATCCCAGAGATGCAGGGCTGGTTCAACATACAAAAATCTATCAATGTAATCCATCATATAAATAAACTGAAAAAAAGCCCTATGATCATTTCATTAGATGCTGAAAAAGCATTTGACAAAATTCAACACCCCTTTATAATAAAGGTCTTGGAGAGATTAGGGATACAAGGTTCATTCCTAAATATAATAAAAGCAATCAATGTACAGCAAGCTGACAGCTAACATCAAATTAAATGGAGACAGACTTGAAGCTATTCCACTAGAGTCAGGAACAAGACAAGGCTGTCCACTCTCCCCATACCCATTCAACATAGTACTTGAAGTTCTAGCAACAGCAATAAGACAACATAAGGAGATCAACGGGATTTGAATTGGAAAGGAAGAAGTCAAACTTTCATTATTTGCAGACAATATAATAGTGTACATAAACAACACCAAAAACTCTACCAAAGAACTCCTATGGCTTATAAACACCTTTAGTAATGTGGCAGGCCACAAGATTAACTCAAAAAAAAAATCAGTTGCCCTCCTATATACAAAGAACAAAGAAGCAGAGAGGGAAATCAGAGAAACATCACCTTTCACGATAGTGACAAATAGCATAAAGTATTTGGGGGTAACTCTAACTAAGGAAGTGAAAGATTTATTTGACAAGAACTTTAAGTCTTTGAAGAAAGAAACTGAAGAAGATACAGGAAATTGGAAGGATCGCCCATGCTCTTGGATTGGTAGGATCAACATAGTAAAATGGCAGTTCTACCAAGAGCAATCTATAGATTCAATGCAATCCCCATCAAAATCCCAACAAAATTCTTCACAGACCTTGAGAGAACAAAAATGAACTTTATATGGAAAAACAGAAAACCCAGGATAGCCAAAACAATCCTACACAATAAAATTACTTCCGGAGGCATTACCATCCCTGACTTCAAACTCTATTACAGAGCTACAGTAATGAAAACAAATTGGTATTGGCATAAAAAGAGATGTTGACCAATGGAATTGAATCGAAGACCGAGATATTAATCCACAAACCTATAAACACCTGATTTGACAAAGGAGCTAAAAGTATACAACAGAAGAAAGAAAGCATCTTTAACAAATGGTGCTGGCATAATTGGATGTCAACTTGTAGAAAAATGAGAATAGATCCATATCTATCACCATGCACAGAACTCAAGTCCATATGGATTAAAGACCTCAATATAAATCTGAACACACTGAACCTGACAGAAGAGAAAGTGGGAAGTAGTCTGCAACCCATGGGCACAGGAGACCACTTCCTATGTAGAACCCCAGTATCACAGACAATAAGAGCAACAATGAAAAATGGAACCTCCTGAAACAGAGAAGCTTCTGTAAAGCAAAGGACACTGTCATTAAGAGAAAAAGCAGCCTACTGAATGGGAGAAGATCTTCACCAATCCTGCATCAGACAAAGGTCTGATCTCCAAAATATATAAAGAACTCAAGAAACTAGACTTTTTTTTTTCTTTCTCTCATGGTTTATTTTTTTTATATTTAAAAATTTCCATCTCCTTCCCTCCTCCTCACCCCTCCCTCCCCTCCTCCTCCCCCTTCCCTCCCCTCCTTCTCCCCCTTCCCTCCCCTCCCCTCCACCCATACCTCCCCTCCCTCCCTCTCAAGGCCAAGGAGCCATCAGGGTTCCCCACTCTATGCTAAGACCAAGGTCCTCCCAACTCCCCCCAGGTCCAGGAAGGTGATCGACCAAGCTGAGAAGGCTCCCACAGAGCCCGTCCATGAAGAACAATCAGAGCCCAGAGCCATTGTCCTTTGCTTCTCAGTCAGCCCCCGCTGTTGGCCACATTCAGAGAGACGGGTTTGGTCACATGATCCATCAGTCCCATTCCAACTGGAGTTGGTGATCTCCCATTAGTTCTGTCCCACCGTCTCCATGAGTGAACACACCCCTCTCGTTCCTGACTTTCTCCCTCATGTTCTCACTCCTTCTGCTCCTCATCGGGACCTTGGGAGCTCAGTCCAGTGCTCCAATGTGGGGCTCAGTCACCTTCCCCACCTGTCGCCAGCTGGAGGTTCCCTCAAGGTCCTGACTTTCTTTCTCATGTTCTCTCTCCTTCTGCTCCTCATCAGGACCTTGGGAGCTCAGTCCGGTGCTCCAATGTGGGGCTCTGTCATTTTCTTCATCTATCGTCAGGTGGAGGTTCTTCTTATTATCTTCTCAAGGATCCCAAATTTATAGGCTCGATGTCCTTTAATTATGGCTAGAAACCGATTATGAGTGAGTACATCCCATGTTCATCTTTATGGGTCTGGGTTACCTCACTCAGAATAGTGTTTTCTATTTCCATCCATTTGCCTGCAAAATTCAAGATGTCATTGTTTTTTACTGCTGAGTAGTATTCTAGCATGTATATATTCCACAGTTTCTTCATCCATTCTTCCACTGAAGGGCATCTAGGTTGTTTCCAGGATCTGGCTATTACAAATAATGCTGCTATGAACATAGATGAGCATATGCTTTTGTTGTATGATTGGGCATCTCTTGGGTAGATTCCCAATAGTGGAATTGCTGGGTCCTGGGGTAGGTTGATCCCGAATTTCCTGAGAAACCGCCACACTGCTTTCCAAAGTGGTTGCACAAGTTCGCATTCCCAACAGCAATGGATGAGTGTGCCCCTTACCCCACAACCTCTCCAGCAAAGGTTATTATTGGTGTTTGGGATTTTAGCCAATCTGACAGGTGTAAGATGATATCTCAAAGTTGTTTTGATTTGCATTTCCCTGATAGCTAGGGAGGTTGAGCATGACCTTAAGTGACTTTTGGCTATTCGAACTTCTTCTGTTGAGAATACTCTGTTCAGTTCAGCGCCCCATTTTTTAATTGGGTTAATTGGCATTTTACCGTCTAGTCTCTTGAGTTCCTTATATATTTTAGAGATCAGACCTTTGTCAGTTGCAGGGTTGGTGAAGATCTTTTCCCAGTCAGTAGGCTGCCTTTGTGTCTTAGTGACAATGTCCTTTGCTTTACAGAAGCTGCTCAACTTCAGGAGGTCCCATTTATTCAATGTTGCCCTTAAAGTCTGTGCAGCTGGGGTTATGCATAGGAAACGGTTCCCTGTGCCCATTTGTTGTAGAGTACTTCCCACTTTCTCCTCTATCAAGCTCAATGTGTTCAAATTATTATTGAGGTCTTTAATCCATTTGGACTTGAGTTTTGTGCATGGTGATAGATATGGATCTACTTTCATTCTTCTACAGGTTGACATCCAGTTATGCCAGCACCATTTGTTGAAGATGCCCTCTTTCTTCCATTGTGTACTTTTGGCTCCTTTATCAAAAATCAGGTGTTCATAGGTTTGTGGTTTAAGATCCGGGTCTTCTATACGATTCCATTGGTCAACTTCTCTGTTTTTATGCCAATACCAAGCCGTTTTCAATACTGTAGCTTTGTAATAGAGTTTGAAGTCAGGGATGGTAATGCCTCCAGAAGAACCTTTATTGTATAAGATTTTTTTGGCTATCCTGGGTTTCTTGTTTTTCCATATAAAGTTGATTATTGTCCTCTCAATCTCTGTGAAGAATTTTAATGGGACCTTGATTGGGATTGCATTGAATCTATAGATTGCTTTTGGTATTATTGCCATTTTTACTATGTTGATCCTCCCAATCCACGAGCAGGGGAGATCCTTCCATTTTCTGGTATCCTCTTCAATTTCTTTCTTCAAAGACTTAAAGTTCTTGTCAAATAAATCCTTCACTTCCTTGGTTAGCAATACTCCCAGATATCTTATGCTATTTGTGGCTATTGTGAAAGGTGATACTTCTCTGATTTCCCTCTCTGCTTCCTTATCCTTTGTGTATAGGAGGGTGACTGATTTTTTGGAGTGGATCTTGTATCCTGCCACGTTACTGAAGGAGTTTATCAGCTGTAGGAGTTCTTTGGTGGAGTTTTTGGGGTCGCTTATGTATACTATCATATCATCTGCAAATAATGGAAGTTTAACTTCTTCCTTTCCAAACTGAATCCCCTTGATTCCCTTATGTTGTCTTATTGCTATTGCTAGAACTTCAAGCACTATATTGAAGAGATAAGGAGAGAGTGGACAGCCTTGTCGTGTTCCTGAATTTAGTGGGATAGCCTTGAGTTTCTCTCCGTTTAATTTGATGTTAGCTGTCGGCTTGCTGTAAATAGCTTTTATTATATTTAGGAATGACCCTTGTATCCCTAATCTCTCCAAGACCTTTATCATAAAAGGGTGCTGAATTTTGTCAAATGCTTTTTCAGCATCTAATGAGATGACCATATGGTTTTTTTCCTTCAGTTTGTTTATATGATGGATTATATTGATAGATTTTCGTATGTTGAACCAGCCCTGCATCTCTGGGATGAAGCCTACTTGATCGTAATGGATAATTTTTCTAATGTGTTCTTGGATTCGGTTTGCCAGTATTTTATTGAGAATTTTTGCGTCAATGTTCATGAGTGAGATTGGCCTGTAATTCTCTTTCTTGGTTGAGTCTTTGTGTGGTTTAGGTATCAGGGTAACTGTAGCTTCATAGAAGGAATTTGGCAGTGACTCTTGTGTTTCTATATTATGAAATACCTTAAGGAGTATAGGTATTAGGTCTTCTTGGAAGTTCTGGTAGAATTCCGCATTGAAACCATCTGGTCCTGGGCTCTTTTTGGTAGGGAGGTTTCTGATAACAGTTTCTAATTCTTCGCGACTGACAGGACGATTTAGAGCGCTTACCTGGTCCTGGTTTAACTTTGGTATATGGTATTTATCTAAAAAACTGTCCATTTCTTTTACATTTTCCAATTTTGTGGCATACAGGCTTTTGTAGTAAGATCTAATAATTTTCTGAATTTCCTCTGTGTCTGTGGTTATGTCCCCCTTTTCATTTCTGATCTTATTAATTTGCGTGTTCTTCCTTTGCCGTTTGATTAGTTTGGCTAAGGGTTTGTCAATCTTGTTGATTTTCTCCAAGAACCAGCTTCTTGTTTCATTGATTCTTTGGATTGTTTTCTGTGTTTCTATTTTGTTGATTTCTGCCCTCAATTTGATTATTTCCAGTCTTCTACTTCTCCTAGGTGAGTCTGCTTCTTTTTTTTCCAGAGCTTTCAGGTGTGCTGTTAAGTCACCAATGAGCGCTTTCTCCGTTTTCTTTAAGTGGGCACCTAGTGCTATGAACTTTCCTCTTAGCACTGCTTTCATTGTGTCCCATAGGTTTGAGTATGTTGTGTCTTTGTTTTCATTAAATTCAAGAAAGACTTTAATTTCTTTCTTTATTTCTTCCTTGACCCAGGTGTGGGTCAGTAGTTGACTGTTCAGCTTCCATGAGTTTGTGGGTTTTCTGGGGGTAGCATTGTTGTTGAATTCTAATTTTTATCCATGGTGATCCGATAAGACACAGGTGGTTACTAATATTTTTTTGTAACTGTGGAAGTTTGCTTTGTTACCAAGTATATGGTCAATTTTCGAAAAGGTTCCATGAGCCGCAGAGAAGAAGGTATATTCTTTCCTATTTGGGTGGAATGTTCTATAGATGTCTGTTAAGTCCATTTGGTTCATTACCTCCATTAAGTCTTTCAATTCTCTGTTAGGTTTCTGTCTGATTGATCTGTCCATTGGTGAGAGAGGAGTGTTGAAGTCTCCAACTATTAGTGTGTGTGGTTTGATGGCTGCCTTGAGTTCTAGAAGTGTTTCTTTTACATAAGTGGGAGCTTTTATATTAGGGGCATAGATATTCAGGATTGAGACTTCATTCTGATGGATTTTTCCTGTTATGAGTATAAAGTGTCCCTTTCCATCTCTTCTGATTGATTTTAGTTTGAAGTCAACTTTGTTGGAAATTAGTATGGCCACACCCGCTTGTTTCTTAGGGCCATTTGCTTGATAAACCTTTTCCCAACCCTTTACTCTGAGTAGATGTCTGTCTTTGTGGTTGAGGTGTGTTTCTTGTAAACAGCAAAATGTTGGATTCTGTTTTCGTATCCAGTCTCTTAGCCTGTGCCTTTTTATAGGTGAATTGAGTCCATTGATATTAAGTGATATTAATGACCAGTGGTTGTTAACTTCAGTCATTTTTAGTAGTAGAGTTTGTGTGTTTCCCTTCTTCTCGTTGTGCTGGTGAAGGGTCGCTGGATGCCTCAGTTATTGTCGGCGTTGTTGGACTCCTTGGTTTGTGATTTTCCTTCTATTACTTTCTGCAAGGTTGGATTTGTGGCTGCGTATTGTTTAAATCTGTTTTTGTCCTGGAATATCTTGTTTTCTCCATCAATGGTGAATGCAAGCTTTGCTGGGTATAATAGTCTAGGCTTGCATCCATGTTCCCTTAGTGTCTGTAGCACATCTATCCAAGCTCTTCTGGCTTTCATGGTTTCCATTGAGAAATCAGGTGTAATTCTGATAGGTTTCCCTTTATATGTTACTTGACCTTTTTCCTTTGCAGCTCTTAATATCTGTTCTTTAGTCTGTATGTTTTGTGTTTTGATTATTATATGGCGTGGGGATGCTTTCTTTTGATCCAGTCTATTTGGTGTTCTGTAGGCTTCTTGTACCTTCATAGGAACCTCCTTCTTTAGGTTGGGGAAGTTTTCTACTATAATTTTGTTGAATATGTTTTCTGGGCCTTTGAGTTGTAATTCTTCTCCTTCTTCTACCCCAATTATTCTTAGGTTTGGTCTTTTCATGGTGTCCCAGATTTCCTGGATGTTCTGTTTTAAGAATTTGTTAGATTTGTTTTGTTCTTTAATCTGTGAATTTATTTCCTCTATAGTATCTTCAGAGTTTGAGATTCTTTCTTCCATCTCTTGTATTCGGTTGGAAATACTTGTCTCTGAAGTTTCTGTTCGTTTACTCAGAGTTTCCATTTCCAGTCGTCCCTCAGATTGTGTTTTCTTCAATACCTCCATTTCATTTATCAGGTCTTGTACTGTTTCCCTTACCTGTTTGATTGCTTTTTCTTGTTTTTCTTGTTTTTCTTGGGTATCTTTGAGAGATTTATTTATTTTGTCTACCTTTTTGTTTGTCATCTCCATTTCTTTATGGCAGTTTTTTACCTCCTGTTTAAGGTCCTCTATTATTTTCATAAAGTACTGTTTAATGTCGGTTTCTTCTATATCTTCTGGGGTAGAGTGTTCAATTCTTGTTGTTTCGGGATGTCTGGCTTGTGGTGATGTCATGTTGCCTTTCATGTTGTTGGAGGAGCTCCTGCATTGGCGCCTGCCCATCTCTTCCTTCAAAAGGAGCGTGGAGGTATTTGGTGTCCTAGACCAATAATTGCTGTGACTGAAACTGGTTGGATCTCCCCATTGCCAGAGGAGGACCTATTCTTTGCGTCACAATCTGAAGAAGCCCACACTCCCTTGCCGGAATCCTCAGACCTGCCTGGAGGCCAGGGTCTGACTCCTCTGGGTGGATGGCCTTAGAACAGGAGCAGGACACCTGAGAACACTAGGGAAAGCTTGGGAGACACACAGGGAAGGGAGAAACCGACACAAGCCTGCAGAGGGAAGTGGGGCTAGGGGGTCTGTGCTCTCTTCCAGGGCAGGTTGCCCCAGGGTCCGCATTCACTCACCAGATCAGATGGAATGTCAGGGCACAGGATCAGGGATTCCAGGCAGCCCAGGGTCGCAGCCCAGACAAAAGGGCCAAGGTGGGGGCAGGGCGGGATGGAATACCACACAGCGAACCTGGCAGCACAATCTGAAGGAGCCCACACCCCTACACAGGAATCCTCAGACCTCCCTGGAGGCCAGAGTCTGACCCCTTTGGGTGGATGGCCTTAGAACTGGAGCAGGACACCCCAAAGAATGAAGGATCCTCTGGCAGACTGTCAGGTCCCCTTGCAGGCCAAGCAGCTCTCAGACAAAGCCTACCTTGCTCCGGGCAGTCAAATGAAGGAGGGGACCTCCCACCGGCCTGGGTGCACTCAATTCCAGGTCCCCAGAGCCCAAACAGGCTGAGCTGTGGGATTTTGTGGCCCCAAAGACGGGAGGATGAGGCAGGGGGGGGGAGGATTCTGAGTGCAAGCTGGGAAGGGACAGGGAGAGAGAGGCGGTATCCGGGGAGAATAACCCCTACAGGAAGAGCAGGAAGTGTGCTGGTGGCAGGGGGAGTTGTGGAGAGTCGGAGGTCCCTCTCTGGGCAGCTGCCGCAGTTCGGGCACTCACTCCTCACTCACCCCAAAGAATGATGGATCCTCCTGCAGACTGTCAGGTCCCCTTGCAGGCCGAGCAGCTCTCAGACAAAGGCCTACCTTGCTCCGGGCAGTCAAATGAAGGAGGGGACCTCCCACAGGCCTGGGTGCACTCAATTCCAGGTCCCCAGAGCCCAAACAGGCTGAGCTGTGGGATTTTGTGGCCCCAAAGACGGGAGGATGAGGCAGGGGGAGGGGGGGAGGATTCTGGGTGCAAGCTGGGAAGGGACAGGGAGAGAGAGGCGGTATCCGGGGAGAATAACCCCTGCAGGAAGAGCAGGAAGTGTGCTGGTGGCAGGGGGAGTTGTGGAGAGTCGGAGGTCCCTCTCCGGGCAGCTGCCGCAGTTCGGGCACTCACTCCTCACTCACCCCAAAGAATGATGGATCCTCCTGCAGACTGTCAAGTCCCCTTGCAGGCCAAGCAGCTCTCAGACAAAGGCCTACCTTGCCCCAGGCAGTCAAATGAAGGAGGGGACCTCCCACAGGCCTGGGTGCACTCAATTCCAGGTCCCCAGAGCCCAATCAGGCTGAGCTGTGGGATTTTGTGGCCTCTTTGGGGTGAGTGAGGAGTGAGTGCCCGAACTGCGGCAGCTGCCCGGAGAGGGACCTCCGACTCTCCACAACTCCCCCTGCCACCAGCACACTTCCTGCTCTTCCTGCAGGGGTTATTCTCCCCGGATACCGCCTCTCTCTCCCTGTCCCTTCCCAGCTTGCACCCAGAATCCTCCCCCCCTCCCCCTGCCTCATCCTCCCGTCTTTGGGGCCACAAAATCCCACAGCTCAGCCTGTTTGGGCTCTGGGGACCTGGAATTGAGTGCACCCAGGCCTGTGGGAGGTCCCCTCCTTCATTTGACTGCCCGGAGCAAGGTAGGCCTTTGTCTGAGAGCTGCTCGGCCTGCAAGGGGACCTGACAGTCTGCAGGAGGATCCATCATTCTTTGGGGTGTGGCACATATACACTTTAGAGTTCTACTCAGAGGTTAAGAACAATGACATCTTGGATTTTGCGTTCAAATGGATGGAAATAGAAAACACTTTAATGAGTGAGGTAACCCAGGCCCAAAAAGATGAACATGGGATGTACTCACTCATAAGTGAATTCTAGCCATAAACAAAGAACATTGATGTAGGTGTGTCTTCTATCTATCTGATGATTTCATTGGTTAATTAATAAAGAAGCTGCTTGGCCTGATAGGTGAGAACATAGGTGGGTGGAGTAGACAGAACAGGATGCTGGGAGTGAGGCAGATGCCTCAAGCAGTAACCATGCCTCTCCTCTCTGAGATGGATGCAGGTTAAGATCTCTCCTGGTAAGCCACCCCTTGTGGTGCTACACACATTACTAAATATGGGTTAATCAAAATGTGAGAGTTAGCCAGTAAGAGGCTGAAGCCAATGGGCCAAGCAGTGTTTAAATCAATACTATTTGTGTGTTGTTATTTCGGGGCATAAGCTAGCTATGCAGGAGCCGGACGTGATGCAAAGCAGTCCTGCCCGCAGCTCTCACTACAAGCTGTACCACTTCATCCGCAGCTGGTCTCCCCTAGTCAGGCCATGTTCTGGTGCATTAGGCCAGGGTTGCTGCGCTCTCTCTTCCAATGCTGGCCTCCCAAGGGCCAGCCAGTACCTGGGGTGCCAGGCAAGGAAAGATACACTCCCTCTTCCATGACTGCTCTACCCAAGGCCAGCCTGGTTTCATAGTGCTGGACTAGGGAAGATGTACCCATTCTTCTACAGCTAGTATTCCCAGGGACATCCAGTACTTAATATGATAAGTCAGGAAAACTGCCTTCTCTTCCATGGCACTAGGTTGCCTGGCTATGGATGCTCAATACCCTCTTCCATGGCTGGCCTCCCCATGGCTGGCAGTGACAAACCAGGTAAACTGTGATCCCTCTTCCATGACTGGCTTCCCCAGTGCCAGCCAGGCCCTGGATATCCAGGTTGGGGAAATTGCACCAGTTCTTCAACAGCTAAATTCCCCTGGGATATACAGTTCTTAAGAGGTCAGGCCGGTGAAGCTGGCCTGCTATTCCATTCCTGGCATCTGAAAAGGCAGCCAGTCCCTGGGCAGCCAGGCCAGAAAAGTTGGGTCCCCTCTTCCACAACTTGCTGCCCAAAATCCAGTCAGGCCCTCAGTGGCAGGCAATTGAAGCTGTACCCCCTCTTTCATGGCTGTGCTCCCTGGGGCCAGTCAGGCCCTCTGCTTTCAGGCTGGGGAAACCGAAGCCCCTATTCAAAGGTTAGCCTCTTCAGGGTTCACTATGCCCTGGCAGAGGAATCTATAACCCTCTTCCACACCTGGACTATCCAGGATTGGACAGACCCTGGGGTGCCTGGCCATGGAAGTTCATCCCCTTCTTCCACCACTCATCTACCCAGGGCTGGCCAGTCCCTGGGATGCCTAGCGATGGAACCTCCACCCCTCTTTCATAGCTGTCCTTTTAAGGGTCAGCTTGGGCTTGGAGTGACAGGCCAGGGAAGCTGCACACCCTGTTCCATCGCTGGTTTCCCTAGTGTTGGCCAGGCCCTTGGCTTTCAAATCAGGTAAGCTCAGCCCCCTCTACCATGGCTGGCATCCCCAGGGCTGCTGGTAACAGGCCAGGAAAACTGCTAGTTTTTTCATTCCTGGTCAGACCCTAGGAGACAAGGTTGGAGAAGCTGAGCTCACTCTTCCACAGATGGCCTCTCCATGGCCAGGCAGGCGCTGTGGTGCCAGTTGGGTAGCTGTGCCTCCTCTTCAATGACTGGCTTCTTCAGGGAAGGCCATGCTCTGAACTGCCATGGTTTCCAGGCCTTAGTGGTTGGCCAAACCTGGGATGACAGGCTGTGGAAGCTATGCCCACTCTTTCACACATGAACACTCCAGGGCCAACCAGTTCCAAAAGTGCAAGGCCAATTAACCTCTACCCCTCTTCCACAGCTGGCCTTTACAGTGCCAACCAGGACCTGGGGTGCCAGGCCAGTAAATAGTCACCCCATCTTTTATACTTGGTGGCTCAAGGGCCCATCAGGCACTGTGGTGCCAGGCTGTGGAAGCTATGCCTTCTCTTCCACAGCTGACATACCTCCCTAGGACTAGCCAGTCCCTGATGTTTCAGGCTGAGGAAACTGTTCCCCCTCTTTCACGCTTAGCCTTTTTAGGGCCTCCAGGCCCTGGTGTGCCAGGCTGAGTAAGCTGCATCCCCTCTTTCACAGCTCAACTTCCCAGGGCTGATCAGGTCCTGTGGTGTCTGGCCATGGAAACTGTATCCTTTTTTCCTTGGCTGGTCTCCCAATGGCTGGGCAAGACCTGGGGTACCATGCTATGGAAGCTGATACCCTGCTACCACAAAAGGCCTACACAGACTGGCCATGTGGCCCTGGGGTGCCTGGCTGTGGAAGCTCAGTGCCCTTTTCCACACCTTGCTTACCCAGTGCTGGCCAAGCCATGGGGTGATTGGCCATGGTACCTCCATCCCTTCTTCCATGGATGTCCTCCCTTTGAAAGACTAGTCTGGTATGTCAGCCTGAGAGAGCTGCATAATCAGCTTCCCTAGAGTCAGCCAGGTCCTAGAGTGTCAAACCAGGGAATCTCAGCTCCCTCTTCTATGGCTGGCTTCCCCAGGGCCACTGGTAACAGACTGGGTTATTCTTATCTGTCTTAGTCACATGGCTCAGTACCTTTTCAGCAGCATAGTTATATCTTGCTTCTGTCTCTGGACAGGACTGTGGAAGAGTGGGCTTCCTTCTTCCCAGAATTCTCATGTTCTCATTGGCCCACCTCTACTTCCCGTCTGGTTGTCCCATTTATACTTCCTGCTTGGCTACTGGTCAATCAGTGTTTATTTAAAACATAATTGACAGAATATAGACATTGTCCTACACAACTTCCCTCTCTTAAAAAAAACAAGAACACTTATAGTTCATTATTTGGGAATGTGGGCATAGTTTTTCAGGCTACTTCCTGCTGGTTGGGGGTGCTGGTAATCTTAAATAACCTAAAGAAAATTTAGAATTATGATCAAGTCCTGACTGGAGTATCCTGTGAGTCTTGATCATCTCTGGAAGCAGTCTTGAATCTGTTCTGGATGTAGAACTTAGACATCTGGGCTATCTGTTCCTACTGGAGATTTCTCAGGTGGTCATCCTTAATCAAACCTGATTTTTCTTAACTTAGAATGAATCCACAGCCTCTCATTTCCTATGGAAACAAAAGCAAAATCTCCTCTCCAAAGTAACATACCTTTTGACTTCAATTCTGAAGTCAGGGTATTTTCAAAATACTTATCTTGGATTAATTCAGCAGCATTTATAAGTAAATATCTTTTAGCAGCTCTTGCTCCTTCATCAGCATTCAAACAATTCAAAGAGAACATAATAACATACAGTATCCAGCTTCTATGTGTATTTTTCGTCATTATGTGGCTTTATTTTAACCTCTATTTCTTTTATTTTTACTTTTACTTTTTGAGACAGGATCTCTGTATATCTTTGGCTGTCCTGGAACTACCTCTGTAGACCAGGTTGTCTTTGAACTCACAAAGATCCACCTGCCTCTGCCTCCCAAGTGTTGGAATTAAAGGTGTGTGTGGCCACACTTGAATTCACAAAGGTCTGCCTGCCTTTGTCTCCCAAGTGCTGGTATTAAAGGTGTGTGCCACCACATCGTGAATTTGCAGAGGTCTGTCTACCTCTGTCTCCCAAGTGTTGGGTTTAAATGTATGTGCCAACACACCCAACCACTCTCTTTTTTATTTTTTCTCCCAAGCCATTTATTTTTAAACACAGTAAGCCATTTAGAAGTTTTTTTTTCCCTTTGAATCTATCTTTACTCTATCTTTCTCTCTTTTAAACAATGAGTCTTTAATTTGCTAAGCAATATGGAGGGGATTAAAGCCATGGTTTTGAAGGCTGAATCTAGCCCATTCCTTAGCTTTCTAAAATTCCAACCTCATGGTGGAGATACCAGCTATAGCCATGTTTATTGCCACAACTCTATGGCGTTTCAAGATCCCTTCCAGCAAGCAAGCTACAGTTGACAGAATATGGACAGTTGTCCAACACCAATGGTTTATCTCTTCTACAACTGGCCTCACAAGGGCTGGCCTGTCTCTAAGGTGTCATGCCAGGACAACTGTACCACTTCTTCCACAGCTAGTCTCTTTTTGTTTTCTTTTTTGTTTTGTTTTGTTTTGTTTTTTTCGAGACAGGTTTCCCTGTAGTTTCTAGAGCCTGTCCTGGAACTAGCTCTTGTAGACCAGGCTGGCCTCGAACTCAGAGATTCGCCTGCCTCTGCCTCCCGAGGGCTGGGATTAAAGGCATGTGCCACCACTGCCCGGCCACAGCTAGTCTCTTCAGGGCCAGCCAGGCCCAGGTTTTCCAGGCCAGGGTAGCTGCATCCCATGTTCCATAGCTGGCCTACCCAGGGCTGGCCAGGCCTTGCAGTGCCTGGCTCTGGAAGCTAATCCTCCTCTTTTATGACTCCTTCCCCAGTCCCGGCCAGACCCCGGGGTGCCATGCTAGGGAAGATCAGCCCACTCTTCCAAAGGCTGGCTCTAAGGAATGACCATGCTAGGCTGGTGATAAAATACAAAAGAGTTCCATAATAGCCCAAAATTGAATAAAACAAAGGTTTATTTATCTGAGGATAAACCCACAGAAAGAGTAGCCATCCATAGTCCTCTGCCTGCGCTGGGAACTGGAACTGAATCCAGCAGCCAAAAGGCTGCACACTTTTCTCCTGCATTTATAGTACATGAGACCTTACCCAAAGTAGGCCAGTATCTTAAAGAATATGGCTGAAGGAGTTCCCAGAGCACCTCCATCTTTGCTCTAAATAGGAGAGTTCTAAGCCTAATATAAAATTTTATAGAATAAAAACAAATATCAGGAACTATCCAGAGAAAAACAAAAGCAAAAACATACATAAAAATTAGAATTACAGCCAGCATGAAAAAGAAACATATGCTAAATGATTCAATAGTTATCCTGTGAATGGGGGGAGCTCGGAGGAATGGGATGCTTGGGATACAGGAAGGGTGGATATGGGAGCAGGGAAGCATATATCTTAATTTAGGGAGCCACCTGAGGATTGTCAAGAGACTTGACCCTAGAGGGGTTCCCAGGTTTCCAGGGAGACGCCCCCTGTTAGTTCCTTGGGCAGCTGAGGAGAGGGAGCCTGAAAAGGCCAGTTCCTATAGCCATACTGATGAATTTCTTGCATATCACCATAGAACCTCCACCTGACAATAGATGAAGAAAATGACAGAGCCCCACATTGGAGCACCGGACTGAGCTCCCAAGGTCCTGAGGAGGAGCAGAAGGAGAGAGAACATGAGAAAGAAAGTCAGGACCGTGAGGGAACCTCCAGCTGGCGATAGATGAAGAAAATGACTGAGCCCCACATTGGAGCACTGGACTGAGCTCCCAAGGTCCTGATGGGGAGCAGAAGGAGAGAGAACATGAGAAAGAAAGTCAGGAACGTGAGGGGTGCGTTCACTCATGGAGACAGTGGGACAGAACTAATGGGAGATCACCAACTCCAGTTGGAATGGGACTGATGGATCATGCGACCAAACCCGTCTCTCTGAATGTGGCCAACAGTGGGGGCTGACTGAGAAGCAAAGGACAATGGCGCTGGGCTCTGATTCTTCTGCATGGATGGGCTCTGTGGGAGCCTTCTCAGCTTGGTCGATCACCTTCCTGGACCTGGGGGGAGTTGGGAGGACCTTGGTCTTAGCATAGAGTAGGGAACCCTGATGGCTCCTTGGCCTTGAGAGGGAGGGAGGGGAGGCATGGGTGGAGGGGAGGGGAGGGAAGGGGGAGAAGGAGGAGAGGGAAGGGGGAGGAGGAGGGGAGGAGATGGAAATTTTTAAATATAAAAAAATAAACCATGAGAAAAAAAGAATAACACTTATGGAATGAAAAAAAAAGACATATTAAAATGACTAGGCTAAGTCATAAGAGGAAAGTAGCTATGAAGTCTTTACCTTCATCAGAGACCTGAAAAGAGAAATAATATTACTAGAGTAAACAGGAAGTACAATCAAATGACTTCCAAAATGTTCAAGAAATGACAGAAAATGCTGGCTACTTGGGCAATCACCCAAAGTCTCATTTGCAACATTGGGGCAACCAACTTTGGCTAAGTCCTAGTTTAACTGACATATCATTTTCAGAGGCAGGAAAATTTCAAAAACCATCTTACCCTGTCTTTGAAAGTTTTTCCAGTCTCTTTGCTTGTATCCTGCTTGCCCAGTCTGGACACCATGCATCTTGTCATTAATAAAGGCAGCAGCAGTTTTAATTAATTAATAAAGGCAGACCAGTTTTGCCAAAAAGTAAACAAACACCAAGTAGAGTGTCTTTAGTGCCCAATATTCTTTTGGGAATAGATTGCTACTACCAGAAACAATTGTGTCTCATATCAACAGAATCCTAAATTATTCACATGCCATATTCTACAGTTCTTTGAAGTGGTTGCAGATTATCAATATATGTGGAATGCAATCTCTACCCATCTAAAGAACTTCATTAGTCTAGCTATGAGTATGACAAACATGGATGACTATTGACCTGTAATTTTTAATGACTATATAGCATAAAGACAAAGACTTTATATTTTAAAAATTAAAAAATCTTTATACAAATGTACAGCAAATGAGAACAATGACCTCAAAATTTAAACAATATATAAGTATCTTGATCAAAAGTAGAAGTAGATAAATATATCCTAAAATTGTATCAATATGCAAAATATCTTTAGCAGAGGTAGAAATATATCTATATATCTATATATCTATATGTCTATATATCTATATGTCTATATATCTATATGTCTATATGTCTATATATCTATATATCTATATGTCTATATGTCTATATATCTATATATCTATTGTCTATATGTCTATATGTCTATATGTCTATATGTCTATATGTCTATATGTCTATATGTCTATATATCTATATATCTATATCTCTATATCTCTATCTCTATATCTATCTCTATATCTCTATATCTCTATATCTCTCTCTCTATCTCTATCTCTATCTATCTATCTATCTATCTATCTATCTATCTATCTATCTATCTATGTCATTCTGCAGGGGCTTCTCTCCCATGCTGCTATGCCCACGGCTGTCATGCCTGTGTAGCAGAAAAAATGCCACTAAGGTGAAACGAAGCTGAAGGATTGGGGTCTGCGCTCCCAGGAGCTGAGCCCCAGGCGGTTCCTTGGCAATCAGCCACAGTCATGATTCCGGATCAGCAAACTCGCCTTCACTAGCCCTGGCGCTGTATTGAGCTTTCTGTTCCTTCTTTGTTTCTGTGTAGTTCTTTTATCTTGCCAGCAGATCAAGATGTTCCAGGACATTACCAATAATAATAATCAAACTACTGAGGCATATTGGACTCTGGCTCGTTCTCTGGGAAAACTTATGGATACCCTAGAACCAAAGGAGCTCAAGATAGGAGAGGCTAGCCAGAATGAGAAACCCCAGGTGCATTTTAGATAAGAGAGAAAGGCAGGATTCTTGACATTAAGAAACCAATTATTCACTATCGGAGCAAGCCTTGGGAGTAAAACCCTAAAGAATGGTGTTTTGGGTTACCATGAGAACAGATATGATTTAGGGCTACGAGAAAGTAGTTGGTTAATGGTGTGAGATGGATTTCAAAGAAGAGTTCTGCCCACCTGGCCCTAACCACAAGACATACTGGAAACAATCAATTGCCTGTAATCATTTTTCTCATGTAAGGCTTTTGATTATTGCCTGTAATAATTTTTCTCATGTAAAGAATTTTTCTCATGTAAAGCTTTTGATTATTGCCTGTAATCATTCTTCTCATGTTAAGCTTTTTGTTTGCCAACTTCCTTCTGTAATCCTATAAAACTGATGCTTGAACTTCAGTAAATTTGCAGCAGCATATTCAACCTTATTGAGTGTGTCTGTCTGTTATTTCCTCACCGATTCCTGATTTCTCCTAGCCTTCACCCCTGTTCTCCCGCGGTCAGTGATTTCCACGAGAGGTGGTCTGTGGCACCGGGCTACTGCCTTTCTCTTCCTATCCCATCCCAACTTGCACTCAGGCAACCCTTCCCTTCCTTGAGGCCATATGATCCCCCAGCTCAGCCTGCTTTGAGGCTGGGAATGGGTGGTGAGTGCAACCAGGTGGGAGTTCCTTCGTTTCACTAAGCCTGTAGGTAACAAGCTAGGCCTTTTGTCTGTGAGGTCCTGGGCAGCAAGGGGCCCTGATCCTGTACCAGAAGATCCACCAGAGAGCATTTGAAGGAAGAGATGGGCAGGTGCCAATGCAAGAATTCCTCCAACAGTCTGAAAAACAACAGGAAAACACCAAAACCCAGCGAACATACAACAGGAAGACTTGAACAAACTAATCCAGAAGAAGTAGAAAAAAATGACATTATGAAAGTGATAGAGTCCCTTAAACAGGATGTGAAAAACTCCTTTAAAGAAATGGATGGGAAAAATAACAAAAAGTTTAAAGAAATGAATAAATCCATATAAAATACCCTAGGAAACCAAGAAAAAAACAATCAAACAGATAATAGAAACAATTCAAGACTTGAGAACTGAAATGGAGGCAATGAAGAAAACACAAACGAAGGGCCAGCTGGAAATGGTAAATCTAGGTAAACAAACAGAGATGACAGAGACAAACATAACCAACAGAATACAAGAGATAGAAGAAAGAATCTCAGATGCTAAAGATACCATAGAGAAAATAAACGCACTGATCAAGGAAAACAGCAAATTGAACAAATTCTCATCAAAAAACATCCAGGAAACCTGGGACACAATAAAACGACAAAACCTAAGAATAATAGGGGTAGAAGAAGGAGAAGAATTACAGCTCAAAGGCCCAGAAAATGTATTCAACAAAATTATAGAAGAAAACTTTCCCAACCTAAAGAAAGATATTCCTATGAAGGTTCAAGAAGCATACAGAACACCAAATAGACTGAATCAAAAAAATCCCCTTGCCATATAATAATCAAAACACAAAACATACAGAATAAAGAAAGAATATTAAGAGCTGCAAAGGAAAAAGGTCAAATAACTTATAAAGGTAAATCTATCAGACTTACACCTGACTTCTCTATGGAAACCATGAAAGCCAGAAGGTCCTGGATAGATGTACTGCAGAAACTAAGAGACCATGGATGCAAACCCAGACTACTATACTCAGCCAAGATTTCATTCACTATCAATGGAGAAAACAAAATATTACAGGATAAAAACAAATTTAAACAATATGTAGCCACAAATCCTGCCTTACAGAAAGTAGTAGAAGGAAATTCACAAACCAAGGAATCCAACAATGCCCAAATTAACTCAGATATCTAGCGACACTTCACCAGCACATCTCAAAGAAAGGAATCACACAAACTTTACTACCAAAAATAAAAAATAACTGAAGTTAACAGCCACTGGTCATTAACATCACTTAATATCAATGGACTCAGTTTACCTATAAAAAGGCACAGGCTAAGAGATTGGATACGAAAACAGGATCCAACATTCTGCTGTTTACAAGAAACACACCTCAACCACAAAGACAGGCATCTACTCAGAGTAAAGGGTTGGGAAAAGGTTTTCAATCAAAAGGATCTAAGAAACAAGCAGGTGTGGCTATACTAATTTCTAACAAAATTGACTTCAAACTAAAATCAATCAGAAGAGATGGAGATGGACATTTTATACTCATAACAGGATCAGTTCATTAGGATGAAGTCTCAATCCTGAATATCTATGCCCCTAATAAAAAAGCACCCACATATGTAAAAGCAACATTACTAGAACTCAAGGCAGCCATGAAACCACACACATTAATAGTAGGAGACTTCAACACTCCTCTCTCACCAATGGACAGGTCAATCAGAGAGAAAACTAACAGAGAAATAAGAAAATTAATGGAGGTAATGAATCAAATGGACATAACAGACATCTATAGAACATTCTACCCAAATAGGAAAGAATATACCTTCCTCTCAACATCTCATGGAATCTTCTCGAAAATTGACCACATACTTGGTAACAAAGCAAACTTCAACAGATACAAAAAAAAATTAGTAACCACTTGTGTCTTATTGGATCACCATGGAAAAAAAGCTAGAATTCAACAAAAATTCTAACCCTCATAAAGCCTACAAACTCATGGAAACTGAACAGTCAACTACTGAACCACACCTGGGTCAAGGAAGAAATAAAGAAAGAAATTAAAGTTTTCATTGAATTCAATGAAAATAAAGACACGTCATACCCAAACCTATGGGACACTATGAAAGCAGTGCTAAGAGGAAAGTTCATAGCACTAAGTGCCCACATAAAGAAAATGGAAAAAGCACACATTAGAGACTTAACAGCACACCTGAAAGCTCTAGAAAAAAAGAAGCAGATTCACCCAGGAGGAGTAGAAGACTGGAAATAATCAAACTGAGGGCAGAAATCAACAAAATAGAAACACAGAAAACAATCCAAAGAATCAATGAAACAAAAAGCTGGTTCCTGGAGAAAATCAACAAGGTTGACAAACCCCTAGCTAAACTAAAAAACGGCAGAGAAAGAACATGCAAATTAACAAAATCAGAAATGAAAAGGGGGACATAACCACAGACACAGAGGAAATTCAGAGAATCATTAGATCTTACTACAAAAGCCTGTATGCCACAAAATTGGAAAATGTGAAAGAAATGGACACTTTTTTAGATAAGTAGAATATACCAAAATTAAATCAAGATCAGGTGAACAGCTTAAATAGACCTGTAAGCCGCAAGGAATTAGAAGCTGTCATCAGAAACCTCCATACCAAAAAAAAAAAAAAAAAAACCCTGGACCAGATGATTTCAATGCAGAATTCTACCAGAACTTCCAAGGGGAGCTAATACCTATACTCCTTAATGTGTTTCACAAAATAGAAACACAAGGGTCATTGCCAAGCTCCGTTTATGAAGCTATAATCACACTGATACAAAAACCACACAAAGACATAACCAAGAAAGAGAATTACACTCGAAAAACCAAAAAAAAGAAAGAGAATTACAGACCACTCTCATTCATGAACATCGATACAAAAATTCTTTAAAAAAACTGGCAAACTGAGTCCAAGAACACATCCAAAAAAATCATACATTATGATCAAGTAGGCTTCATCGCAGAGAAGCAGGGCTGCTTAAACATACAAAAATCTATCAATTATATAAATAAACAGAAGGAAAAAACATATGATCATTTCATTAGATGCTGATAAAGGTCTTGGAGAGATTAGGGATACAAGGTACATTCCTAAATATAATAAAAGCAATATACAGCAAGAGAAACAGCTAACATTAAATTAAATGGGGAGAAACTCAAAGCCATTCCACTAAAATCAGAAACAAAAGAAGGCTGTCCACTCTCTCCATACCTCTTCAATATAGTGCTTGAAGTTCTAGCAATAGCAATAACACAGCATAAGGAGATTAAGGGGATTTGAATTGGAAAGGAAATCAAACTTTTATTATTTGCAGATGACATGATAGTGTACATAAGCAACACCAAAAACTCTACCAAAGAACTCCTACAGCTTATAAACATATTTAGCAATGTGGCAGGATACAAGATCAACTCCAAAAAATCAGTTGCCCTCCTATACACAAAGGATAAAGAAGCAGAAAGAGAAATCAGAGAAACATCACCTTTCACTATAGCCACAAATAGTATAAAGTATCTTGGGTAACTCTAACCAAGGAAGTGAAAGATTATTTGACAAGAACCTTAAGTCTTTGAAGAAAGAAATTGAAGAGGATACCAGAAAATGGAAGGATCTCCCTTGCTCTTGGATTGGTAGGATCAATATAGTTAAAATGGCAATTCCACCAAAAGCAATCTATAGATTCAATGCAATCTCCATCAAAATCCCAACAAAATTCTTCACAGATCTTAAGAGAACAAAAATCAACTTTATTTGGAAAAACAAAAAAACCCAGGATAGTCCAAACAATCCTATACAATAAAATTACTTCCGGAGGCATTACCATCCCTGACTTCAAACTCTCTTACAGAGCTACAGTAATGAAAACAGCTTGATATTGGCACAAAAACAGGGCTTCTGAACAATGGAATTGAATTGAAGACCCAGATATTAATCCACAAACCCATGAACACCTGATTTTCAACAAAGAAGCTAAAAGTATACAATAGAAGAAAGAAAGCATCTTCAACAAATGCTGCTGGCAGAACTGGATGTCAACCTGTAGAAGAATGAAAGTAGATCCATATCTATCACCATGCACAGAACTCAAGTCCAAATGGATTAAAGACCTCAATATCAATCTGAACACACTGAACCTGATAGAAGAGAAAGTGGGAAGTAATCTACAACCCATGGGCATAGGAGACCACTTCTTACGTATAACCCCAGTAGCACAGACAATAAGGGCAACATTGAATAAATAGGACCTCCTAAAACTGAGAAGCTTCTGTAAAACAAAGGGCACTGTCAGTAAGACAAAAAGGCAACCTACTGACTGGGAGATCTTCACCAACCCCACAATAGACAAAGGTCTGATCTCCAAAATATATAAAGAACTCAAGAAACTAGACATTAAAATGCTAATTAACCCAATTAAAAAATGGGGCATTGAACTGAACAGAGAATTCTCAACAGAAGAAGTTCAAATGGCCAAACAGCACTTAAAGTCATGCTCAACCTCCTTAGTGATCAGGGAAATCCAAATCAAAACAACTTTGAGATACCATCTTATACCTGTCAGAATGGCTAAAATCAAAAACACCAATGATAGCCTTTGCTGGAGAGGATGTGGAGTAAGGGGAACACTCATCCATTGCTGGTGGGATTGCAAACTTGTGCAACCACTTTGGAAATCAGTGTGGTGGTTTCTCAGGAAATTCAGGATCAACCTACCCCAGGATCCAGCAATACCACTCTTGGGCAATACCCAAGAGATGTCCAATCATACTACAAAAGCATTTGTTCAACTATGTTCATAGCAGCATTATTTGTAATAGCCTGAACCTGGAAACAACTTAGATGCCCCTCAATAGAAGAATGAATAAAGAAATTGTGGAATATATACACATTAGAGTACTACTCAGCCGTAAAAAACAATGACATCGTGAATTTTGCATGCAATTGGATGGAAATAGAAAACACTATCCTGAGTGAGGTAACCCAGACCCAAAAACTGAATATGGTATGTATTCACTCATAAATGGATTCTAGCCATAAATAAAAGGCATTGTGCCTATAATTCATGATCCAAGAGAAGCTAAATAAGAAAGTGAACCCAATGAAAGACATGTAGTTATCCTCCTAGATATTGGAAGTAGACAAGATTCCCAGGTAAATATTGGGAGCTTGGGAGTGGGGTAGGATGGTGGTAAGAGGAGATGGAGAGAGAGAAGTGAGAAGGAAAGGATGTGGAGAGCTTGATGGAATGAGATGGTTGGGATGTAGGAAGGGTGGATATGGGAGCAGTGAAGTATATATTTTAATTAAGGGAGCCATTTTAGGGTTGGCAAGTATCTTGACTCTAGAGGGGTTCCCAGGTATCCAAGGAGATGTCTCCATGTTGTTTTGTGGGCAGCTGAGGAGAGGGTGCCTGAAGTGGCCCTATCCTATAGGCACACTGATGAATATCTTACATATCACCATAGAACCTTCATCTGGTGATGGATGGAGATAGAGACAGAGACCCACATTGGAGTACTGGACTGAGATCTCAAGGTCCAATTGAGAAGCAGAAGGAGGGAGAACTTGTGCAAGGAAGTCAGGACTGCGAGGGGTGTGCCCACACACTGAGACAGTGGGGCTGATCTAATGGGAACTCACCAAGTATAGCTGGACTGGGATTGATGGAACATGTAATCATACCGCACTCTCTGAATGTGGCTGACAATGAGGGCTGACTGAGAAGCCAAGGACAATTGCACTGGGTTTTGATTCTACTGCATGTACTGGCTTTGTGGGATCCTAGTCTGTTTGGATGCTCACCTTCCTAGACCTGGATGGAGGGGGGAGGACCTTGGACTGCCCACAGGGAAGGGAACCCTGACTGCTCTTTGGATTGGAGAGGCAGGGCGAGGTGTAGGAAGGATGGGGAGGGAAATGGGGAGAGGGGATGAGGAGGAAATTTTTAATAAAAAATAAAGAATAAAAAAACCCAGCATGCTTCCCCTTGGTAAGCATAAGTCAGTGAGATTTCTCAGCTAAATGGTCACAAAGGTGTCTCTGAAATAGATCTCCTGTAAAGGTTAATGAACAGTGTAATGAATACATTTCATTGTAAATACCACATTTTTTTCCTTTGAAGTACTGTGGTCCAGTGGCATGAAGCTAAAACACAGTTAAAATACTTGGTAATGAAATTACATATTTCTAATTAAATTGATGCACTAGAAAATCTACACATGACTCCAAGTGTTTTCTTGCAATTTAAGTATACGTTCATTAATTAATTTTCATTAATATAAGATTAGAGAAAGGCTATATTTCACTTGCCCTCTCAGCACAAGTGGAGATCCACAGTCTACTTCTTATAAATTAGAAAGCTAAGTAATTACATGCGGATTTATCACATATTTGGATCCTTGCAAGTGACTTTTTATAATACTCTACCAAAAATTGTATAAATTTACAAAACTATAAAAATAATTAATTCTCCATAATTTTAATATAAAATTACTAAGAGGCAAGTAGTAATTAAAAAACAAACAATGAGATTGGGGCTTTATGACTCTCATTATTTTCATGGTATGAACATCAACAAGTTGAGTAAATCCCTGCAGAGCTGCATTTTTGGATTTGCAAGGTAAGAGTAGAGATGTCTTTCTGAGCCTGGTCTGCAGTTAAATAATGCATTCATATTTACAATCCAGCACAGCCAGACTATATTCCTCAACCTTCATTCTAGTTAAATGTGACCCAAAGGATTTACACTCAAGTCTTTATAGTTTGTGGGTAAATAGTTCCAAACTAGATATTTCCTCAATGTGTGTGTGTGTGTGTGTGTGTGTGTGTGTGTGTGTGTGTGCATGCACATGCATGTGTTTGTGTGTAAATCAATTGTAGGGTTCTCCTCTCTTTGCTTATATGTTCTGACAAGCTCCTCAATCGATTCAAATCTTTTGATCATTGTCTTTTGTAAAGCTTGAACCTCTTGACCAGTGAATATTTCTAATTATTTCATCAAATCAAATAATTTCTGGTTCTTATTCTGCACATGTGATTCCAAGGTTTTAAATTTTTTTATTAATATCCCCATTAGATATTATTTGGATGACATGTAGATTGCCTTCCTAAAGGGATATTCTATCTATTAGCTTATAATAACTTTTTAACAGATTTTGATTGTCAATTTCAATAGCATGAATCCTTTCAGATAATCTCTCAGTGCTCTATTTTAAAGGTTTCATAATTCATTGACATGGATTGACTTATATCTATCAAATTGAGGTTATCATTTTCAATTGTATGCATCATTTCAGTTAAAGACTGTATCATTCCTAAAAGTTTATCCTTCTTGACTCTGTTATTGAAACCTTTATTTAAGGATATAGTATGAAGAACAAAGCTAGTAGTTACCATGATCACAAAAATATATATACAAGATAGCTCATATAGCTCTTACAGAATTCTATCCATAGTAGAAACAAAAGTTTGTTAAATTCCTGGGTGTTGATATGATTTGCCTTATCTTGAGGTTGGTTTAAAATTTTCAAATTTATTTACTTATTAATCAAATTAACACCTCCATTATAATTTTCAGAAAATTGTTGTAGGTGTAATAACTTTGCTTGGCCAACAGGTGTCACAGTTGTGCAGTATGTAGATCAGTACCTGAATTACCTGAGACTTAATTACTAATAAATTTAGTTAATTACTTATGGGCAGCACATTTATATATGGAGAAGGTTTGAGTTGGGCAGAATATCAAGGAACCAGAGCTTTAATGAAGTTGCCAGCTGCAAGGTTCCTGGCTGGAGCTTCAGCAAGGCATTCGCAGATCTGACCTGGGAATGCAAGTCAGAGCAGCCACTGCTCCCAAGCAGGCCTGACAGAAGCCCCAGAAGCCTCGGAAGAGTTTCGGCAAAAAGCTGCAGGCAGCAGTAAGCCAGCTGCTTAGTAGGTGGGACCAAGCCATGCCAGTGCTGGCAGCAGGAAATTGCTAATTCGACATACAAGAATCCAGTCAAATGATACACAGCTATGCACCAGAGGAGTAGTTCAGCTGTGGAGGGGTAGTTCAGCTGCATGGGATGGGAGAAGGCCATATGGGGGTCTGGGCAAGGCCCAGCAATGGCAAGTACTCTGGCCATGTTGGATGCCAATTTGTTGGCATACAAAAGAATTCCACAATAGCTCAAAATGGAGTATAGCAAAGGTTTATTTATCTGGGGATGAACTCAGAGAAAAAGTAGCATTCCTCTGCATGTGCTGGGAACTGGAACTGAATCCAGCAGCCAAGAGGTCCCTGCACACTTTTAATCTGAATGTATAGTACATGAGAACATTCCTGAAGTGGGCTCATGTCTTAAAGGCTGTTGACTGATGGAGTTCCCACAGTGAGCCAAGTAACCTGTGATCCTCTTCCAAGGTTGACTTCCTCAGGGCGAACCAGGTCTTGGGGTTCCAAGCTGGGTAGCAGTATTCCCTCTTTGATGACTAGATTCCCCTGGGCCAAAAAGGCCATAGTGTGCCAGGCCAGGAAAGCAGTGCCACTTCTTCTATGGTTGGCCTCCCCAGTGCTAGCCAGGACCTGAGGTGCCATGCTGGGGAAGCTGTGTTCCTACTTCCATACCTTGCTTCTCAAGGCCAGTCAGTCCTTTGGGTTCCATTCTGCACCCCCTCTTCCACAACTGGCTTCCCCATGGCTGGGCAAGCCCTGGGGTGCCAGGGTGAGAAAAGAGCTCTTCCTCTTCCAAGTATGGACTTCAGAGGACTGACCAAGCCCTGGGGTGTCCAACCAGGGAAGATATGTCCCCTCTTCCAGAGCTGGCCTCCTCAGGGTTGATCAGGCTCTGGGGTGGCAGGTCAAAGAATGTTCATCCCCTTTTCCATGCTTAGCCTCTTCAGGGTTAGCCTGGCCATAGGGTGCTAGGCTGGGCATGCTCCATCCCCTCTTTTATGACTGTCCTACACAGGGCTGGCCAGGCCCCTGGCCATGAAAGCTGTGCCCCCTCTTCTGTGCCAGCCTTTTGAGGGCCAGCCAAGGTTTAGGGTGCCAGGCCAGGGAAGCTGCACCCTCATTGGCTTCCCTGAGGCTGAACAGGGGCTGAGGTACCTGATCAGGAGCTGTGCCACCTCTTTCTTGGCTGGCCTTCCCAGTAAGTCCAGACCCTGGGTGCTAGGCCAGGGAAGCTGTGCCCCCAGTTCTACAGCTGGCCTCCCCATTTCTGGCCAGGCCCTGGGGGTGCCAGGCCAGAGAGTTGAACCACCTCTTCACGGCTCATCTCTTCAGGGTTGGCCAGGCCCTGAGCTGTCAGGCTGGGGGAAGTTATGCCTCCTCTTGCACGACTGGCCTTCTTAAAGCCAACCAGCCTTTGGGGTGCCAGGACAAGGTAAATGGGCCCCTCTTTCTCAGATGTCCTCCATGGAGTTAGAAAGGCCCTGGCGTACAAGGCTGGGGAGGTTGTGCCCCCTATTCAACTGTGGGCCTTTTCAAGGCCAGAATGGATCTGGAGTGTCAGGTCGGGTAACAGCAACCCCTCTCCACAATTGGATTCTACACGCTGGCCAGGCAATTTGGTGCCAGGTTGGTGAAGTTGCACCCTTAGTTCCACAGCTCCCAGTTCTTTACTTCTAAGCAGAGAAAATGAACCTCCACTTCAACCACTGACTCACCCTTTTGTCAGACTGGCCCTGGCTCAGGAAGCTGCAGCCCCTCTTCCATGACTGGCCTTTCCATGACTCTTCCATGACTGGCCTTTCCTGTACTGCCCAGATCTTGGGGTGTGAGGCCAGGGAATTTGTGCTCCCTCTTTTATGGCTGGCATCCTCAGATCCCCCATCTTCCATGGTAGGCCTCCCTAGGCTCAGACAGGCCCTGTGCTGCGAGGATGGGAAGATATACTTCCTCTTTAACGGTTGGATTCCCCAGTGCCAGCCATACTCTGGGGTGACAGGCCATGTATTTGTGTCCCCTCTCTCATGGCTTGTCTCCCCAGGGCTGGCCTTGCCCTTGGGTTCCAGGCCAATGAATCTGTACCCCCTCTTCAATGGCTGGCCTCTCCAGGTCTGTCTAGGTCCTGATGTGTCAGACTGGGTAAGCTGTGCTATTTCTACCACAGCTGGTCTCCTCAGGCCCAGCAAGCTGCTGGGGTGCCAAGGTAATGAAGAAGAGCCCCTCTTCCTCAGCTGGCCTCCCCAGGAATGGCCAGGTCATGTGGTGCCAGTCGGGGGAAGCTGTGCCCTCAAGTCCACGACTCCCAGGATGATGAAACTGCTTCCCCTCTTCTATGTCTGGCCTCCTCTTTGCTGCCCAGACCCTTGAGACCACGCTGGTGAAGCTGCAGCCCCTCTGTCACAGTTGGCCTTCCCAAGGTTGGCCACACCCTAGAGTGCCAGACTGGGAAATCTATGACCCTCTCTATTGGCAGGTCTCCCCAGGCCTGGCCAGGCACTGTGGTGCCAGGTCAGGGAAGCAGCTCTTCCTCTTCCAAAGCTGGACCCCAAGAGTCTGCCAGGGCCTGGCATGCTAGTTCTGGGAAGGTTTGCCCTCTGTTGCACAGTTGGCCTTCCTTGACCGTCCAGGCCCTGTGTACCAAGCTGGGGAAACTCTGCCCACTGGTCCATGGCTGAAAGGCAGGGGAAGTACACTCCCTCTTCCACAGCTGGTCTCCCCAAGGCTGACAAGGCCCTTGGATACCAGGACAGGCAAGATGTGCCTACTCTTCCACAACTGCCAGGCAAGGGAAAATCCCCCACTTCCACGGCTGGCCTCCTCAGGGCCAGCAAGTTCCTGGGGTGAAGGTCCAGGGAAGTTTCCTCTCTCTTCTATGACTGACCTCCTGACCTCTATGCCAGGCCTGGTTAGTAATGTCCCCTCTTCCACTGCTGGCCTCTAAGTGTTGGCCAGGCTAGGGAAACTGAACCCTCAATTTCATGACTGCCAGTATGGGAACTGTGCCCCATGTTCCAAGGCTGGCCTCACCAGACTTGACCAGGCCCTAGTGTGCTTAGCCAGAAAAGCTGTTGCCCATCTTCCACTGCTGACCTCCCCTGTGCCAGTCACCTGCTGGGATGCCATGCCAGGGAGGCTGAGCCCTCTCTTCCATGGCTGACTTCCCCAGGGCCGACCAATCTCTGGGGTGCCAGGCCAGAGTCATTGCCTTCCATGGTTCACCTACCCAAGGATAGCCAGGCCCTGGTGTCCCAGGCCAGGTAAGCTGTTCCCCTTTCTTCCATGGTTGTCAACCCCAGGGCCAGCCACACCACGGTGTACCAGAGTAGAAAAACTGTCTACCCTCTTGCATGATTGACTTCTCCTTTGGCAGACTGGCCTTTGGGTGCTATGCCAAGGAAGCTGCTCCCCCTCTTTCACTGCTGGGTTCCACAGTGTTGGACACCCCATAGAGTGCCAGGTTGGGGAAGCTGAGACCTCTCTTCAGCAACTGGTATCCTCAAGGCCAACCAGTCCCTCAGATGCCAGACTGGTATCATTGTACCCCTTCTTCCATGGCTGGCCTCCCCAAAGATGGCCAGGTCCTGGCGTCCCTGGCCAGGAACCCTGTGCCCCCTCTTCCACAACTGGCCTTCCCAGGGCTGGCCAGTCCCTACAGTGCCAGGGTAGGGAAGATGTGGCACCTCTTCCATGGCTGGTGTTCCCAGGACTGGGTTGTTCCTGGCATGCCAGGCCTGGGAAACTGTGCCCATTCTTCCACAGATGGGCTCCCCAGGACCAGGCATTTCTTAAGCTGACAAGACAGGAAAACTCTTCCCCCTCTTCACCAGCTAGTCTATTCAGTGCCAGACAGTCCCTGGGGTACTTGGAAGGGGAAGATGTACCCCCTTTTTAATGGCTGGCCTCCCAATGGCTAGCCAAGGCCTGGGGTGCCAGGCTGGGGAAACTGCACTGGCTCTTTAATGCCCAGCCTTTCCAGAGCTGGCCATTCCCGAGGGTGTCAGCTCAGGGAAACTGCACCCCTTCTTCAATGGCTGGTCTTTCTCAGGATGCCCATGCCCTGGGATGCCAGGCCAGGGAATCTGTGCACCCACTTCCATGGCTGGCCTTCCCAGGCCGGGACAGGCCCATGAGTGCCAGACTGGAGAAGATTCACCCCCTCTTCCAAAATTGGTCTTCCCTCGGCCCGCCAGAGTCTAGCGTGCAGGACAGGAAAGATTTTCTCCCACTTACACAGCTGGTCTTCTGGGGTATGCCAGACTTTGGGGTGTCAAACTGGGGGATGTGCACCCATAGTTCCATGGCTCCTAGAAAAGGGAAGTTACATTTCTGTCTTCCATGGTTTGCCTCCCCAGTGTTGTCCAGGCCCTTGGGGACAGGCCTGGGAAACTGGACCCCTTCTGCCACAGCTGACCTCCCCAAAGCCAGTCAAACCTTATGGATTCAGGCTGGGTAATGCTATGCCCCCTCTTCATCAGCAGACCTTCTGAGGCCCGGCCAGGCCCTGTGGTGTCAGTATGGGGAAGATTTTTACCCTCTTACACAGCTGGTCTTCTGGGTCAGACCAGGCCCTGGAGTGCACAGCTAGGGAAGTTGTACCCAAAGGTCTATGGCTGCCAGGCAGGGGAACTGCACCACATCTTCCACAGCTAGCCTCCCCAGGGCTGGGAAGGCGCTGGGGTTCCAGGCTGGAGAAGCAGCACCCCTTCTTTCATGGCTGGCCTCTCCAGGGCCAGCAAGTCACTTGTGTTGTAGGCTAGGGAAGATGCACCCCCTATTCCACAGCTTGCTCCTCCAAGGCCAGCCAGTCCCTGGGGTACCAGGCTTGGAAAGCTGCACCTCCTCCTCCATGGTTGGCCTCCCCATTGTCTGGCCAGCCCTGGGGTTCCAGAACAGGGAAATGTGCCCCCTTTTCTACAGTTAGCCTGTTCAGGCTTGGACAGGCCTTGGGGTGCCAGGCCAGGGAAGCTGCACCCCTTCTTTCACTACTGGCCTACCCGGGGATGACCAGACCCTGGAGTTCCTGGCTGTATAAATTGTACCCACTCTTGCATGACTAGCCTCAGAAGGGCTGGCCAGGTCCTGGGGTGCCAATCTGGGGAGTTGCACCACCTCTTCCTTTGCTGACCTCCTAAGGGCTAGCTAGGTCCTGGGTTGCCAGGCTGGGGCAGATGTGCCCAATCTTCACTGACAGGTCTTCCAGGGCCAGCAGGGATCTGGGTGCCAGGCTAGGTAGCAGTGCCCCCTCTTCCACAACTGAACTCTGCCTGCTGGCCAGGCTATTGGCTACCAGGTTGATGAAGAGGTGCCTTCAGTTCCATGGCTACCAGGAGAGGAACTTCACCCTCTCTTCCAAGGCTGGCCCTGGGGTGCCAGTCCAGGGAAGATGCATCCATACTTTTTCAACTTCCAGGTTGGGAAACTGCACCCCCACTTCCATGGCTGACTTCCCCTCTGCTGGATTGACCCTGTGGTGAAGTCCATGGAAGTTCTGCCTCCTCTTACACTGCTGGCCTCCCCAGGGCTTTCTGGGACCTGGGGTGCCAGCCCAGGGAAGCTGCAACCCTCTTCCACCGCTAGCCTCCACATGACAGCTGGGCCATTGGGTGACAGATTTGAGAAGTTGCATCCTTAGTTCCATGACTGCCTGGAGGGTAACTGCACCCCATGTTCCATGGCCTGGGGTGCCAGGCCAGGGGAGCTGTATTCCCTCTTCCACTTCTGGCCTCCCCAGTGCCAGCCACTAATTGGGGTGCCAGTTCGGGGAAACTGAGGCCTCTCTCCCACAGCTGGCCTTCCGTAGGTGGGCTAGTACCTGTTGTCCCTGGCTGGAGAATCTGTGCTCTCTCTTTCATGACTGGCCAGGCCCCAGTGTGCCAGGCTGGGGAAGCTGTTCACCCTTTTCCATGACTGGCTTACCCAGAAAGGCCATGTCCTGGAGTGCTAGACCTGATAATATGTGCTCCCTCTTCCACAACTGTCTTCTCCAGGGCCTGCCAGGCACTTGGGGACCAGCCTGAGGAAGCTGTGCCCCCTCTTCCAGGCCTGGCCTCCCCCCAACCCACCAGGCCCTGGGTTGCCAGGACAGGAAAGCTGTGCCACCTCTTCCATAGCTGGCCTTCCCAGGTCCATCCAGGCCCTGGTGCTCCATGTCAGGGAAGCTATACTCCCACTTCCATGGCTAACTTCTCGAGGCCCATCTAGTCTCTGAGTTGCCACACCTGGAAAGATGTCACCCCTCTACCATTTCTGGCCTCCCTAGGGTCAGACAGTGTGTGGGGTGCCAGGTCAGGTAGCTATAACCTCTCTTTCATGACTGGCCTCCACACTGCCAGCCAGGCCTTGGGGTGCTACGTCATGGAAAATACATTCCCTCTTGAATGGGTGGCCTCCTCAGTGCCGACCAGGTCCTGGGGTGCCAGACAGATTAAGCTGCAACCCTTCTTCAATAACTAGCCTCCTAAGGGCTGGACAGACCCTAGTGTGCCAGGCCGGGAAATATGTGGCACCCTTCCAAGACTGCCAGGTAGGAAAACGTGCACCCTCTTCCACAACTGGCCTCTCAATGGCTGGTAAGGCTATGGTGTGCCGGGCCTGGGAAGATGTGCCCACTCTTCCACAACTGTCAGGCAAGGGAACTGTGCCCCCTCTTCCATGGCTGAATTCCCCTGTGCCCACCAGTCCCTAAGGTGGCAGTCCAAGGAAACTGCACCCGCTCTTCTGCTTCTGGCCTCCTCAGTGCTGACCACAAACTGGGGTTCCAGGGAGGTGACGCTGAGCCTGAAATCCCATGTCTGGTGTCCCCAGGGCTGTCAATGTCAAGTCCCTGGGGTGCCACCAGAGAATCTATTCCCCATTTTCCACACAGGGACTGAAGAGTCAGACAGAAGAAGATGCATCCTCTTTTCCATGGCTGGCCTCCCCAGGGATGACAAGGAACTGGGGCACATGGTTAGGGAAGCTATGCCTCCTCTTCCATAACAGGCCTCTGCAGGCTGACCAGGCCATTGGGTGCAAGGCTGGGGAATCTGTACACTGAGTTCCATGGATTCCAGGCATGTGCTTCCTCTTTCATGGCCTGCCTCCCCTGGGATGGCCAAGCCCTGGGGTGCAATGTTGCAGAAGATGCACCTACTCTATCATGACATCCAGGCAGGTGAACTGCCCCCCTGCTTCCACAGATGACTTTCCATGGACCAGCCTGAACCTGGGGTTCCAGGCCAGGGAAGCTGAGCCCCCACTTCCACTGCTGTTGTCTACAGTGTCAGCCACACACTCATGTGATCTTGCTCTGGGAAGCCACCAGGGAATCTCCACCCCATCTTCCATGGCTGTATTCCCAAGGCTGAGGGCCTATGGTACCAGGGAAGGGAAACTATGTCCCCTCTTTCATGGCAGGCCTCGCTAGGCCTTGGGGGGTTCTGCTGCCAGGCCAACAAGCTGCAACCCCTCCTCGATGGCTGGACTCTCTAGTGTTAACCAGTCTCTAGGGTGGCAAACTGGGTATCTACGGCCCCTCTTGCGTGGTTGGTCTACCCATGGCTGATGAAGTTCTGTGGTGCCAGTCCAGAGACGCTGTTTCCACTCTTTCACAGATGGACAACCCAGGGCCAACTAGTCCCAAAGGTACCAGGCTAGTGAAACTGAACGCCCTCTTCCACGACTAGTCTCTTCAGAGCCAGCCAGGACCTGGAGTGCTAGTCAGGTGAAACTGCATACCCTCTTCCATGGCTGACCTTCCCTAGGCTGGCCAGGTCCTGGGGTTCCAGGCCAGGGAAGCTATGTCTGCTCTTCCACTTCCACAGCTGACTTTTCCAGGGCCAAGGCCCTGGGGTGCCAGACCAGGGAAGATGCATTCCCTCTTTCAAAGTTGGCCCCCCAGGCCTTACCAGGGCCTGTGGTGTGAGTACTGGGAAGATTTGCTCCATCTTACACAGCTGTCCATCCTAGGCCAGGCCCTGAGGTGCCAAGTTAGGTAATCTGTGCCCACAGTTCCACAACTGCCAGGCCAGGGAAGCTATGTCTGCTCTTCCACAGTTGGCCTTCCCAGTGCCAGCCAGGCCCTTTGCAGCCAGGCCAGGTAATCTGCCACTCCTCTGCCAAAGCTGGCCTTCCCAGGACTGGCCACACCCTTGGATGTCAGGCCAAGCAAGCTATACCCCCTCTTCATTGGCAGGTCTCCTGAGGCCCAGTCAGGACCTGTGGTGCCAGTTCAGAGAAGTTGTGCTTCCTCCTCCAAAATGGCCTCCCTAAGGCCTGTCAGGGCCTGGGGTGCCATAAAGGAAAGATTTCCAGCTGGACCAGACCCTGGGGTGTCAGACTAGGGAAATTGTGCTCACAGGTCCATGGCTGATAGGCAGTGGAACTGCACCCCTTCCTCCACAGTTGGCCTCATCAGGGCTAACAAGGCCCTTGGATGCCAGGATGGGCAAGATGTGCCCACTCTTCCACAACTTGAGGCAGGGTAACTGAACCCCCTGGTGAGACTGACCAAGGAAGCTTAGTCCCCTCTTCAATGGGTGGCCTCCTCAGAGCCATCAGGTCTCTGAGCTGGCTGGCTGGGTAGTTATGCCCCGTCTTCCACAGGTGACCTCTGTGTACTAGCCAGGCCATTGGGTGACAGGTTTGTAAAGCCACGCCCTCATTTCCTCACCTGCTAGAATGGGAAATGTGCCACATTTTTCAAGGCCAGCTTCACCAGGACTGTTCAGGCCCTGGAGTGCCAGGCTAGGGAAGTTGTGCCCATTTCTTCCACAGCTAGCTAGCTCCAGGCCGGCTAGGCCCTGGCATGTCTGGCTGGGGTAGCTGTGCATCCTCTTGAATAGTTGACTTTCTTTTTGCTGAAATGACATTTAGGTGCCAGGACAAAGAAGCTGTGACCCCTCTTCCATGGTGTGTGCATTTTGCTTGCTCACTGTCCTCAACTGCACATGACCTTTGCTTGTTCACTGTCTTGAACTGCAGCACTCACTGTGCTTTCTCAGTGTCCTTACCTGCAGTGTACTGTGATTGTTCACTGTATTGAGCCATGTGCACACTCTCCTTGTTCACTGTCAGTTATTTGTGGGCATTCTGCTTGCTCACTTTCCTGAAGTGCAGTGGACAGTCTACTTTTTCACTGCCCTGAAACATATGTGCATTTCTCATTTCTGCTGTCCTGAACTCCATGTGCCCTGTGATATTTCACTGTTGTGAAATGTCTGTGTAAGGTGCTTGTTCAGTGTGCTGAATCACAGTGCTCACTGTGTTTCTTCACTGTACTGGACTACAGTGTAACTGCTTTTTCACTGTCCAGAACTGAAGTGTGCAATATTCTCCTGAATTGTGAGTTTACTCTGCTTGCTAACTGTCCTGAACTGCACCTGCATTCTTCTTGTTCATTGTACTGAACTGCAGTGAGCCTGTACTTATTCACTGTCCTTAAATTGGCATGCACTCTGCTTTTAACTCCCCTGAGCTTCAGTATGCACTGTGCTTGTTCTCTGTACTGGACTGCAGAGTGCACTGTGCCTTTTCGCTGTCCTGGATTGTAATATGCACTGTGATTATTAACTGTCCAGGATTTCAGTCTGCACTAAGATTCTTCACTGTCCTAGACTGCAGTGTGCACTCTGCTTATTCACTGTCTTGAAGTACAGTGGACACTCTGCTTCAATGTAATGAACTATATGTGCACTGTGAATCTCACTGTCATTTACTTTGTATGTACAGTGCATTACACTGTCTTTGACTGCAGTGTGCATTGTACTAGTCTGCTGTCCTGAACTGTAGAGTATGCACTGTACTTCCTCACTGTTCTGGACTTCAGTGTGCATTGTGATTCTTTACTGTCCTGAACTGCAGTGTGCACTGTACTTGTTCACTCTCATGAACTGCAGTGTGAATTGTGCTTATTCAATGTCCTTAACTATGTAAGCACTGCATTTGTTCACTGTCCAGAAGTTCAGTGAGTACTATACTTTTTCACTGTCCTGGATTGCAGTGTTTAATGTGCTTGTTCGCTGTCCTGACACATCTGTAGTCTTCATACTCAGTATCCTTACCTGCAGTGTAATCTCTGCTTGTTTACTGTCCTTAACTTTGGTGTGAGACAATTGTCTATATTGTGACAATTATGTTTTAAATAAATGCTGATTGGCCAGTAGCCAGGCAGGAAATATAGGCGGGACAACCAGACAGGAAGTAGAGGTGGGTCAAGGAGAATTCTGGGAAGAGGGAAGCTCCCTCTGCAGTCTTGTCCAGACACAGAAGCAAGATGTGACTATGCTGTTGAAAAAGGTACTGAGCCATGTAGCTAACACAGATAAGAATAATGGGCTAGTGTAAGTTATAAGAGTTAATAAGAAGCCTGAGCTAGTGGGCCAATCAGTTTATGATTAATGTAGACCTCTGTGTGATTTTTTTGGGACTTAATGACTGTGAAAATTGGGCAGGACAGAAACCTCAGGAAACACAACTTGACATGCAATCTGCTTGTTCAGTGCCCTGAAATGTAGAGTGTACTTTCTTACTCACTGCCCTGAACTGAAGTGTGCACTGTGTTCATTCACTGTCCTGGACTTCAGTGTGCATTCTGCTTGCTCGTGGTCATAAACTGTATGTGCACTGTGCTTGTTCACTGTCCCAGACTTCAGTGCACACTCTGCTCACTCAATGTCCCGGACTTCAGTGCACATTCTTCTTGTTCACTGTCCCAGACTTCAGTGAGCACTCTGCTTTTTTTCTATCCTGAAATGCAGTGTAGATTGTGTTTGTTTACTGTCCTGACCTGTGTGTGCCCTGTGTGATTGTTCACAATTTGTGTTTGTTGATCAACTGATGGGAGATGCTGGAATGTTGCAGGTTCAGAGTACAATTGTAATTTATCATGGACTATCTATAGCTCCCTAAATAACCATTTCTTACTCAGCTCTGTATTGTACCTAACATCCCATGACTAACAGATGAAACCTTTAAAAATTATATTAACAAACCCCAGATTCCACCAATAAAAGGCTGAGATTTATCCACTTAGTTAGAACCACCTTTCTGATGTTATTATTATTTTTACAGGTGTCAGGATGAGTTTATTTTTTATTTATTTTTATTTTTTCCATTCAAAAATTTACACTTCCTCCCCTCCTCCCATTCCCCTCCCACTCCCCCACTCATCCTCCTCCTTTCCTGTCCCTCCTTAAGAGAGGGCAGGGAACCCTGCCCTGTGGGAAGTCCAACCCCCCCCTCCCCCACTACATCCAGGTCTAGGAATCTTTGCATCCAAATAGACTAGGGTCCCAAAAATTCAGTACATGATTTTGCATGCAAATGGATGGAAATAGAAAACACTATCCTGCGTGAGATAACCCAGACCCAAAAAGATGAATATGGCATGTTCTTACTCATTAGTGGACTCTAGCCATAAACAAAGGACCTTAAGCCTATAGTTCGCAAGCCTAGAGAAGTCAAATAACAAGGTGAACCCAAAGGAAAACACATATAGATCCTCCTGGAAATTGGAAGGAAACAAGATTGCTGGGCAAAAGTTGAGAGCATGGGGGTGGGGGTGGGGGTAGGGATGGGCTTGGAGGAAGGGGAGAGGGGGAGAGAGAAGGGAGAAAGGAAAGACTGGAGAGAGCTTGGGAGAGTGGGAGGGTGGAGATGGAGGAAGGGCAGATATAGGAACAGGGAAGAAGATATCTACATTAATGGAGCCATTTTAGGGTTAACAAGAGACTTGGCTCTTTAGGGGATCCCAGGTGTCCATGGGGATGTCCCCAACTAGGTCCTTGGGCAGCAGAACAGAGGGTTCCTGAACTGGCCTTGCTCCACTATCACACTGAATATCTCGAATATCACCATAGAATCTTCATCCGGCTACGGATGGAGATAGAGACAGAGACCCTCATCAGAGCAACGGACTGAGCTCCCAAGGTCCAGTTGAAGAGCAGAAGGAGGGATAAGATGAGCAAGGAAGTCTGGACCTCGAGGGGTTGGTCCACCCACTGAGACAGTGTGCCTGTTCTAATGGGAGCACACCAAATCCAGTTAGACCAGGACTGAATGAGCATGCCATCAAACCAAACTCTCTGAACGTGGCTGACAATGGGGCTGACTGAGAAGCCATTGATATAGGCACTGGGACTTCTACTGCATGTACTAACATTATTTTTAATGCATTTAAGTAGTATTTTGATTTATGACTTTCTTTGTTCTGTTACTTTAAAAAATTCATGAAACTACTTCCTCATGGAAATATAAAATTTGGGTTAACCTAAGCATGCATTACTGGGCATGGTGACTATATCCCGGAACATAAAGATTTTGCCTCCACCCTGGAAAAATGCAAAAACCAAAACTGGATGTGTGCCAATTTAATGAAGAAATATGTAATTTTTTTCATTGTCAGTGTTTATTACTTCTGGAAACAGGGCTATCATTGCTGTTTATTTTTTCAAAAATCCCTCACATGCTTTCCTCTTTATGTGATGTTTTTAAATTTATCCAAAGTGAATTCAGTACTTGTATTCAAAAGAACTGTTTAATAAGTGCTTTGTACTTGTACAGCCACATTGACTCTCTTATCTCTGATTAGGACTATCTAAATGAACTGTCAGCTTTCATTATTAGGTTTCTGACAACTTCCCTTGAGTAGTTATTGTTTTCTGTTTGTTTTTGTTTTGGTTTGGTTTTCAGAGTTAGCACCTAGGTTAACTCCATTTTTTCCCTTTATGCTTGATTTTTTTTTTACCTGACTTTCCCCACACCATCTCCCACTGATCCCTCAGTGACCTCTCTTTCATTTTCTTGTCATCTGAAGACAACTAACCAGTTGTTCTTTATTGATCAAAACCAAGTAAAGAATAGTAGCTCTCACTGCTTCTTCCAGCAGCTGAGCAGGGAACGATCAGCAAATAAAGATAGGTTGTTTATCAGCTGGGATTCTTCCAAGTGAATTAGTCTCCTCGAGCTGTGTTTGAAGCTCCTTAAATCTTTTACATGAGGCTTTGTACACTTGGAGGAGGGTAGAAGAGATGCCTAGGCATCTATATGGATTTCATTGATATATAATCCACCCATAATTTCAACTCTTTTAAACGGATTGACTGTTAAAATTGTTAGAAATGAGTGATGAAAAGAATGGGAAGACAGAGAGACAGACAGACAGACACACACACATGCACAGTAAAATTCCAGAACTCAAACTTCTTGTTCTACCATCAAATCAGCTTATAAACCTGGTTAATCAATTTCACTCTTCCCATCTCTAAAATGGGAATAGTTCCCTTTCTTTTGAATATTTTATTTTATTTTGTATCCTGGCCACAGTTTCGCCTCCCTCCTCTCCTTTCTGTCCCCCCCAAATTCACTTCTTTTCTTCTGTTCAGGAAAGGGTGGCCTCACATGGATATCAATAAAATATAGCATATCAAGCATCAAGTTTCAATAAGACTAAATAACTCTCCATGTTTTAAGGTTGGTCTGCCTTGACTTAGATTATACATTAATCTTCCTGTCTCAGCCTCTTAAATGTTAGGGTAAATCTTAAGCCTTTTTCTCTTTGCCAGAAGAAATGCCGGCTACACCACTTCTTTTTGTATGACACAGAAAGCTTTAAAATCTCCTTTAATGTCAAAGAAACACACAGGGTTCGAAAAACATCTTAATCAGTTCTCCTGTATTTTATACAGATTTGAAAGAAGAGACAAAGAGAAGAGAACAATTTGCTCTAGAATGAGCAGTCATGCAGAGATGGTCTGGGGAGGGAGCCTGAGATTGCTCATTTATGTTTGTGCTCAGGGAAGGTTTACAGCGAGTAACTACCAGCCTACTGGGGCGTGGCCTCATAGACTATTTACCCGGATGCAGTAGCGTGTCAGGGCCCTTTTTGGTCCCCCTTGTTTCCGCTTGGCTAGGTGGATTGTTTTTGGGTCTCATCCCGTCCGCCCGTTCAAGCAGAGAATCCTGGTTGTGTAAGTTTTTCCCCCAAATAAATAATGGTCTATCTCTCAATTCTCAGCCAGTGTGAGATTTCTTTTAAGCGCCCGATTTCTCTGTCCATCATGTATGAACTTAACCAACATCTATGTAGTAACTACTACATGTTGAGATCAGAAGATACCTGAAGAAAATCATTCATATTCTCACTAGGTTCCAAGATAAATATGAAGCTTATCAGTAAGGGATGTCCTGAAGAAGACATACTTGATGCTGTCAGAGCAGAGGATGAAGTTTTGAGTTGGTACCAAGGCAAGGAGTGTTTATGAAAGCAGGTGTTAAAGCAAAGGGCATTCATTTTAGGTGGTTGGGGTAGAGGATGGTGAGAAAAAAATTAAGAGCAGGGAGAGTCTAGAACCAGAGGCACATATAAGGGAATCAATTATTTCTCTTTAATTAGTTGCAGGACAACTGATATTAAATTTCTTTCCTGGTAACCTGGCCAGTCAAATGCTTCTTATTTCTTCAAGAACATGACTGCCATGGCAAACTCAATCTCTCTCTGTGTCTTTCTGTCTCTGTCTCTCTCTGTCTCTGTCTCTCTCTGTCTCTCTCTCTCTCATGTGTATATTGCATGACTCTGTGATATGTATATGGTCATGCATCTGAACCCTTTATACACACTTCATCTTAGCAAATGATAGTCTGACAGTCCTGATTCAATAATAACAGAATGTATTCTGATTAATTTCAATTACTTATCCACTTGCATCATTTGATTTGCAATTACATGCTGTTAAAATGTTGAAAACAAGACCTACTCTGACATCTCCAAATGATGCTAATCCCACAAAGTATTCTCCCCTGGTGTTGAATTCTACCTCATGCTCCAGAATACAAAGGCTACCCAATAGCATTGTTATTTGTACTTTTTAAGGCTGTGGTGCAACCTATTGGTGTTGCTGAACATATCTCATTTGTACTCATCAGTTTCTGATGTTCTGACATCCATGCAGGGCCTTGTTGACCTTGGAGGGATGCTCCCTGTGCTGGTCTAAGTAGGGTTGCACCCCCCATAGACTCATATATTTGAATGCTTGGTAATTAAGGAATAGGACCACTTGATAGGGATTGGGAGATGTGGTCTTGTTAGAGTGTCTGCTAATCTCTTCACACCAATAGAACTTTGACTAAGAGGCTCCCCACACAAGAATTAATTACTCTTCCAAATGTGGTTTGTCAAAACAAAGCACAAGTCATTTGCTCAGGTCTGACACTGTGGAACAAAGTTTGCCCATTGTTCTAATCATCCTAGAGCTTTGTACCAGACAGATAGAATCACTTATTGAAGCCTGACCTGAGCACCCCTTGATTTTGGTATTGGGAAGCTAAAGGCAAGATGTTCAAGAACTAAAGGTTACCCCTAGGCTTTATAGCAAAACTAGGACTCAAATCAAAGAAAGAAATCAGCAATGATAATGAAAGACTGAAATTATCCAAAGTCAGCAATTCCATACCTGCCTACCTTGCTCCCGTTTCATTGCACAGAAAAACTCCATGACTTCAATTTCTTCCTCCTTCTACCACATGCAGTACTTTAGGACATGTGACTTTCCTTTGGGGAACTAAAACAAATTTTTTCTTCTCAAGCAGTCATCACCATTGGCCTCATGGTATCTAAATGACAAAACTTACATATAAAAGTTTCTTTCTGTCAGCTGGACTGGCACACACCTTTAATCCTAGCAGAAAGAAGGCAGAGGAAAGCAGATCTCTATGACTGAGGTCAGTCTGTTCTACACTGAATTCTTGGACTGGCAGGGCTTTATCATGTGGCCAATCTCAAAATAGCAACCACAAGCTTCTTCCACAGACCCTCTTCTTTGACTCTCATTAGAAATCCTGCCTTTAATCCTTTTTATATCACTAACATGTGTGAGAGGAAAAATAGGGACTTCCTTTGGAACCTGGCTGATCCAAGCTAATAATCCTGTTGTGTCTTTATGGGTCCAAAGGACACTGGGACCTCTCCTTCCATTCCTGACCCCTCCTCATCTATCTATGCTGATTAGTACTACAATATCTGGTTCAATAGGGATGACTGATGACTAAATGTGGGGATTCAGGTCACTCATCTAGGACTGAACCTGAAACATACAAGCTCCTCAGTAAACCATGAGTGCCTTTGCCATCTATCTGCTCCTTTGTTAGTTTATTCAGTCACCCTGAACTCTTGGAGAAAATCTGTGGATGATTAACTGAGACCTCTTCAGCCTTTGCTTCCTGGAGTTTTCAACCTCCAGACAACTGAAGCCTTCTATTTTCTCCTTCAAAAGTGCCTTGCAGACCCTGCAAGGCTTAGAGAGTAAAATTTGATGAGACACTTAGACATGACATTCACTGATACTGACTCTTTTCTCTTACCTAGGTCCCATCTGAGTGTTTCTAATAGCACAGAAACTGCAGCAGAGCCCAAGTTCCAGCTCCTATGTGTGACGTGAAGTATATGAGTCAGTCTTGGCGAGTTTCAAGGTTCTAATTTTTGCAATACTAACATGAAGACCAAAGATGTAGCTAAGTACTGTAAGATCAACATTACACTGCAGAAAGTCTGTATTAAATGTAGGGGAAAAGGGCCAGCCAAAAAAAAAAAAAAAAAAAAAAAAAAAAAACCCTTCCTGGCCCTGAAATCAGAGCCAGTGAAAGAAATACTTTAGCCCTGAATGCAGAACCAAAGAAACATGCCCTGATTCTGATACAAGTGAAAAAAAAATCTTGTCCCTAGAATCAGAGTCAGTGAAAGAAATAGTCTCTGGCCCCAAAACTAGAGCCATAAAGCTTTTTTAAAAACTGGTGAAAGAAACAGTGTAGCTCTGAAATTAGCCATCTCTGTCCCTGACCAACTAAACTAATGGATCCCTCTTCTCCCTGGAGAAACTCCACCCCTAAGAAGCCCTATATAAGCCCTGCACATGTTCAGTTTACTGCTGCTCTTCTTCCACTCTGGTAGAGGCAGACACTCTCCAGGATTGTTTCCTCCCAATAAATCTCTTGAACAAGATTTGGGTGAAGACCTTCTTTCACTGGGGCAGAGCAGAGTGGGACTGTAACACTTTCGCTGAGGAAAGCCTTACCTTAGGAGTGCTGAGTTGTTACAACTTCTCTGGGAAGTCCTCTTCTGCGAGAGCAGAGCTGTTATATTAGGAAACCTTTCCGTAGAACAGGGCTTTAATCTGTTATGGTTACTGTGGCCTGTGCTATTCCCTGGCTCCTGACTGCTAAAGCACTATTTCAACCTAGATGTAACACTCCTTATTCTCTGGCTCCTGATTGCCAGAATACTCTTCCTCCCAAACTGTAACACCCAGTACTCCTTAGCTCCAAACTGCCAGGATTCCTTTCCATCTGAGCTGTGACAACTTACATCAACCACAACCCTCTTTTGTGAAGCAGAAAGAATGATATAAGTGAAGAGCTCAAAGTACAGAGGAATTCAACCCTGGGAAGAGCTGTAATGAATATACAGAAGGTAGCTGATATTGCCATATATATTATATATAATATATATAATATATTATATATATATTCCTAGAAATAATTTCTGATAAAAGAATAAACAAAAGTATAAATAAATAGATAAATAAATAAATAAATAAATAAATAAGAGAAAAAATACATTACAGGGTGCTAGGACTGAAGAGTTAGAACTGGGGAATAAGTACAAATAGTAACTGGGTCTTTGCAGGTCTAAAAGTTAGATCTTGGTTACAGATGTACAACTCTGTAAATATACTGAAAACCATGAAACAGCACATATACTTTATGCTTTTGCTTTTAATTTTTGTTGTACTGTAGATGAAATTCATAGTCTCATGCCTACCAAGCAAATTCTTTACCACTATACCATAGCAACTGCTATACCATACTACACTGTGTAGCTCTGTAATGCACACTTTAGCTTTATAGCATTTGAATTATATATCATTTAATAAAGCTGTTAAAATATTTTCTAAAAAACTATGTGAGGAAGACGACTGCCCCAGAAAAAGACAGCCATCTGTGGAAGCAGGATTCTTTTCCCCACATAAAAAGCAATATTCCACAAAACCAGAGCAAGGATAGGGTTTCAATCCTTCAGTCCTGATTTTAGCTTTCTTTCAAGTAGACTATGTAACAATATATTTGGATAGTCCTCACTCAGGGTCCAGAGACAGCCTTCAGCTCTTTGGCAAAGTCTTGGGAATAGAAGTCAGGGAGCTCTGCTGTGAAGGAGACATACTTCAATACATTAAGTTCCTTAAAGCAAACTTTACAGGTAAGCAGACTTCAAGGCTTATTGGCTATCTGAGGTAATTTAGTACTACTTGTGGGCTTAACATCAGGGGCAAGAACTCTCTCCCAAGGTTTGATCTGAATATCTTTAAGATTCACTCTCTAAATATGGAAAGCAGCCAAGAATGTTCTTGGGAATAACTATATTCTATAAGAAATGGGTAATCAACTTTGGAGTCATTGTCAAGCTCTTTTATCAAGATCTTCAGGGAGAGGATCAGGGATTTCTGAGTTGGAAATAAATCAATAGGGAACAATTTGTAAGGCAAAGAGTGCCTGAAGTTATGTTCCAGCCCCTGGACTGAGTGCATGAAGCTTCAGGAGCTCCTTCAGCTCCTTCAGCCAATAGCCTTTAAGATACCAGCCCACTCGGGCATGTGCTCCCCCTCTTGCTTAAGACTCCACTTCTGGCTACCAGACTCTTTTCCTGATCATTTAGAGGGCTGATGTCCAGGATGGTGATCTGTAAGTGTTTCCCTTTAAATAAATAACCCTTTTATTAATCATAATTAACTGGTGTGGGATTGTTCTGTGACTTACACCTTTAGAATGGAGAAGTCTTTTTATAGCACAAAGACAGAATGGGACTATGGATACTCACCCAGACCTGTGGCTTATTTCCAAAAATGGCTAAATTCATTGGTGCAAACATGACGCAGCTGCATAATTGAATCCCTTTATGCTCTATTAGTACAAAGAGCCATTAAGCTGAGCTTGGCACACAAGGTAAAGGTATGAAATCCTTCCCAAATTCAAATCACATTAGAAGCTAGAAAACACCAATGGAAGACAAAGAAATGGAAAAAGTAGCAGGCATTACTATTAGAAAGCTGCACTGTTTTTCCTCAAAACTTAGATTAGACACCTATAGAAATTCTACCCAAACATAAAAGAATATACCTTCTTCTCAGCACCTCATGGAACCGTCTCTAAAACTGACCACATACTAGGTAACAAAGCAAACCTCAACAATACAAAAAAGTGGAGTTCAGTGCTGAGGAGTTCCATCCTGAAGGGTGAGTGTGTGATATCCCTGGGCAGCCTGTCCCAGAAGAGAGCACAGCCCCACTCCCCCAGCTCCTGCTGCAGGGGTGTCTTTGTTACACACGTCCCTGCCTCCTCAAGCCTGCCCTAGTGTCTGCAAGGTCCTTGGCTCAGGAACAGTTTTCTGCTCCTGCACCAAGGCCACCCACTCAGAGGGGTGAGAGGCTGCCTGCCAGGCAGGCCTGAAGATTCCCGCAAAGGAGTGTGGGCACCCTCAGCTTGTGCTGCAGGGTCTGCTGCGTTCTACTTGAGCCCCCTGCCCCAATGCTTGCCCTTTTGTCTGTGGTGTCCTTATTCTACCAGGCATCCCTGTTTCAGTGCTGAAGAGTTCCATCCAGTCAGGAACAGATCCTGCTCCTGCACTGAGGAGATCCACCCAGAGTCAGTCACAGCAAAGATTGGACCAAGACACCAAGTCTCTCCTGGCTCCATTTAAAGGAAGATATGGACAGGCACCAATGCAAGAATTCCTCCAACAACCTGAAAGGCAACATGGCATCACCAGAATCCAGGGATCCCGAAACAACAAGAATTGAACACCCTACTCCAGAAGAAATAAAAGAACTCGACTTTAAACAGTACTTTATGAAATAATAGTGGACCTTAAACAGGAGGTAAAAAACTGCCATAAAGATATGGAGATGACAAATGAAAAGTTAGATGAAATGAATAAATCTCTCAAAGATACCCAAGAAAAACAAGAAAAACAAGAAAAAGTAATCAAACAGGTAAGGGAAACAGTTCAAGACCTGAAAAATGAAATGGAGGTAATGAAGAAAACACAATCTGAGGGAAGGCTGGAAATGGAAATTCTGGGTAAACGAGTAGAAACTACAGAAACAAGAATTACCAACAGAATACAAGAGATAGAAGAAAGAATCTCAGACTCTGAAGATACTATAGAGGAAATAAACTCACTGATTAAAGAACAAAACAAATCCAACAAATTCTTAACACAAAACATCCTGGAAATCTGGGACACCATGAAAAGACCAAACCTAAGAATAATAGGGGTAGAAGAAGGAGAAGAATTACAGCTCAAAGGCCAAGAAAATATATTCAACAAAATTATAGAAGAAAACTTCCCCAAACTAAAGAAGGATACTCCTATGAAGTTACAAGAAGCATACAAAACACCAAATAGACTGGATCAAAAGAAAGCATCCCCATGCAATATAATAATCAAAACACGAAACATATAGAATAAAGAACAGATATTAACAGCTGCAAAGGAAAAAGGTCAAGTAACATATAAAGGGAAACCTATCAGAATTACACCTGACTTCTCAATGGAAACCATGAAAGCCAGAAGAGCTTGGATAGCTGTGCTACAGACACTAAGAGAACATGGTTGCAAGCCCAGACTACTATAACCAGCAAAGGCTGCATTCAACGTCAATGGAGAAAACAAGATATTCCAGGACAAAAACAGATTTAAACAATATGTAGCCACAAATCCAGCCTTGCAGAAAGTAATAGAAGGAAAATCACAAACCAAGGAGTCCAACAATGCCCACAATAACTCAGACATCTAGCAACCCTTCACCACCACAACTAGAAGAAAGGAAACGCACAAACTCTACTACCAAAAAAATGACCAGAGTTAACAACCACTGGTCATTAATATCACTTAATATCAATGGACTCAACTCACCTATAAAAAGTCACAGGCTAAGAGATTGGATACGAAAACAGGATCCAACATTCTGCTGTTTACAAGAAACACACCTCAACCACAAAGACAGACATCTACTCAGAGTAATGGGTTGGGAAAAGGTTTATCAAGCAAATGGAACTAAGAAACAAGCGGGTGTGACATACTAATTTATAACAAAGTTGACTTCAAACTAAAATCAATCAGAAGGGAGAGGAACATCTTATAACAGGAACAATTCATCAGGAAGAAGCCTAAGTACTGAATATCTATGCCCCTAATATAAAAGCACCCACTAATGTAAAAGAAACATTACTAGAACTCAAGACAGACATCAAAAACCATACACACTCATAGTAGGAGACTTCAACACTCCTCTCTCACCAATGGACATATCAATCAGACAGAACCTAACAGAGAAATGAGAGAATTAATGGAGGTAATGAATCAAATGGACTTAACAGACATCTATAGAACATTCCACCCAAATAGGAAAGAATATACCTTCTTCTCTGTGCCTCATGGAACCTTTTCGAAAATTGACCATATACTTGGTAACAAAGCAAACTTTCAGTTACAAAAAAATATTAGTAACCACCTGCATCTTGTCGGATGACCATGGATTAAAATTAGAATTCAACAACAATGCTACCCCCAGAAAGCCCACAAACTCATGGAAAGTGAACAGTTAACTACTGACCCACACCTGGGTCAAGGAAGAAATAAAGAAAGAAATTAAAGTCTTTCTTGAATTTAATGAAAACAAAGACACAACATACTCAAACCTATGGGACACAATGAAAGCAGTGCTAAGAGGAAAGTTCATAACACTAAGTGCCCACTTAAAGAAAACGGAGAAAGCTGGGCCGTGGTGGCACACGCCTTTAATCCCAGCACTCGGGAGGCAGAGGCAGGTGGATCTCTGTGAGTTTGAGGCCAGCCTGGTCTACAAGAGCTAGGTCCAGGACAGGCTCTAAAAAAGCTGCAGAGAAACTCTGTCTCGAAAAACCAAAAAAAAAAAAAGAAAACGGAGAAAGCACACATTGGTGACTTAACAGCACACCTGAAATCTCTGGAAAAAAAAAAGAAGCAGACTCACCTAGGAGAAGTAGAAGACTGGAAATAATCAAACTGAGGGCAGAAATCAACAAAATAGAAACACAGAAAACAATCCAAAGAATCAATGAAACAAAAAGCTAGTTCTTGGAGAAAATCAACAAGATTGACAAACCCTTAGCTAAACTAATCAAATGGCAGAGGGTGAACATGCAACTTAATAAGATCAGAAATGAAAAGGGGGACATAACCACAGACACAGAGGAAATTCAGAGAATCATTAGATCTTACTACAAAAGCCTGTATGCCACAAAATTGGAAAATATAAAAGAAATGGGCATTTTTTTAAGTAAGTACCATATACCAAAGTTAAACCAGGACCAGGTTAACAATATAAACAGATCTGTTAGTCACGAAGAATTAGAAACTGTTATCAAAAACCTCCCTACCAAAAAAAGCCCAGGACCAGATGGTATCAAGGCAGAATTCTACCAGAATTTCCAAGAAGACCTAATACCTATACTCCTCAATGTATTTCACATAATAGAAACAGAAGAGTCATTGCCAAATTACTTTCATGAAGCTACAGTTACCCTGATACCAAAACCACAAAAAGACTCAACCAAGACAGAGTATTACAGGTCAATCTCACTCATGAACATCGACGCAAAAATTCTCAATAAAATACTGGCAAATCCAAGAACACATTAGAAAAATTATCCATTACGACCAAGTAGGCTTCATCCCAGAGATGTAGGGCTGGTTAACATATGAAAATCTATCAATATAATCCATCATATAAATAAACTGAAAGAAAAAAACATATGATCATCACATTAGATGCTGAAAAAGCATTTGACAAAATTCAAAACCCCTTTATGATAACGACTTTCGACAGATTAGGGATACAAAGGTCATACCAAAATATAATAAAAGCTATTTACAGCAAGCTGACAGCTAACATCAAATTAAACAGAGAGAAACTCAAAGCCATCCCACTAAATTCAGGAACATGACAAAGCTGTTCACTCTCTCCATACCTCTTCAATATAGTGCGTGAAGTTCTAGCAATAGTACTAAGACAACAGAAGGGGATCAAGGGGATTTGAATTGGAAAGGAAGAAGTTAAACTTTCATTATTTGCAGATGATATGATAGTGTACATAAGCGACCCCAAAAGCTCTACCAAAGAACTCCAACAGCTGATAAACACCTTTAGGAATGTGGCAGGATACAAGGTCAACTCCAAAAATTCCGTTTCCCTCCTATACACAAAGGATAAGGAAGCAGAGAGGGAAATAAGAGAAGCATCACCTTTCATGATAAACATAAATAGTATAAAATATCTTGGGGTAACTCTAACCAAGGAAGTAAAAGATCTATTTGACAAGAACTTTAAGTCTTTGAAGAAAGAAATTGAAGAGGATACCAGAAAATGGAAGGATCTCCCTTGCTCGTGGATTGGGAGGCTCAACATAGTAAAAATGGCAATTCTACCAAAAGCAATCTATAGATTCAATGCAATCCCCATAAAGGGCCCATCAAAATTCTTCACAGATCTTGAGAGGACAATAATCAACTTTATATGGAAAAACAAAAAACCCAGGATAGCCAAAACAATCCTATACAATAAAGGAACTTCTGTAGGTATTACCATCCCTGACTTCATACTCTACTACAGAGCTGCAGTATAGAAAACAGCTTGGTATTGGCATAAAAACAGAGAAGTCGACCAATGGAATCAACTAGAAGACCCGGATATTAATCCACACACCTATGAAGACCTGATTTTTGACAAAGAATCTAAAATTGTACAATAGAAGAAAGAAAGCATCTTCAACAAATGCTGCTTGCAGAACTGGATGTCAACCTGTAGAAGAATGAAAGTAGATCTGTATCTATCACCATACACAGAACTCAAGTCCAAATGGATTAAAGACCTCAATATCAATATGAACACACTGAACCTGATAGAAGAGAAAGTAGGAATTACTCTACAACATATGGGCACAGGAGACCACTTCCTACATATAACCCCAGCAGCACAGACAATAAGGGCAACATTGAATAAATAGGACCTCCTGAAACTGAGCAGCTTCTGTAAAGCAAAGGACACTGTCATTAAGACAAAAAGTCAACTTACTGACTGGGAGATCTTCACCAACCCCACAACAGACAAAGGTCTGATCTCCAAAATATATAAAGAACTCAAGAAACTAGACTTTAAAATGCATTAATCCAATTAAAAAATGGGGCGCTGAACTGAACAGAGAATTCTCAACAGAAGAAATTCGAATGGCCAAAAGACACTTAAGGTCATGCTCAACCTCCCTAGCTATCAGGGAAATGCAAATCAAAACAACTTTGAGATATCATCTTACACCTGTCAGATTGGCTAAAATCCAAAACACCAATAATAACCTTTGCTGGAGAGGTTGTGGGGTAAGGGGTACACTCATCCATTGCTGGTGGGAATGCACACTTGTGCAACCACTTTGGAAAGCAGTGTGGCGGTTTCTCAGGAAATTCGGGATCAACCTACCCCAGGACCCAGCAATTCCACTATTGGGAATCTACCCAAGAGATGCCCAAGCATACAACAAAAGCATATGCTCATCTATGTTCATAGCAGCATTATTTGTAATAGCCAGATCCTGGAAACAACCTAGATGCCCTTCAGTGGAAGAATGGATGAAGAAACTGTGGAATATATACATGCTAGAATACTACTCAGCGGTAAAAAACAATGACATCTTGAATTTTGCAGGCAAATGGATGGAAATAGAAAACACTATTCTGAGTGAGGTAACCCAGACCCAAAAAGATGAATATGGGATGTACTCACTCATAATCGGTTTCTAGCCATATTTAAAGGACATCGAGCCTATAAATTTGGGATCCTTGAGAAGATAATAAGAAGGTGAACTCCCAAAAAAAGATATAGTAATCCTCCTGGATATTGGAAGTAGACACGATTGCCAGGCAAAATTGGGAACTTGAGGGTTGGGCGAGACTGGGCCAAGGGAAGATGGGGAGAGAAAAGTGTGAAGGGGAGAATGGGGGGAGCTCGGAGGAATGGGGTGCTTGGGATATAGGAAGGGTGGATATGGGAGCAGGGAAGCATATATCTTAATTTAAGGAGCTACCTGAGGGTTGTCAAGAGACTTGACCCTAGAGGGGTTCCCAGGTTTCCAGGGAGATGCCCCCAGTTAGTTCCTTGGGCAGCTGAGGAGAGGGAGCCTGAAAAGGCCAGTTCCTATAGCCATACTGATGAATTTCTTGCATATCACCATAGAACCTCCACCTGACAATAGATGAAGAAAATGACAGAGCCCCACATTGGAGCACCGGACTGAGCTCCCAAGGTCCTGAGGAGGAGCAGAAGGAGAGAGAACATGAGAAAGAAAGTCAGGACCGTGAGGGAACCTCCAGCTGGCGACAGATGAGGAAAGTGACTGAGCCCCACATTGGAGCACTGGACTGAGCTCCCAAGGTCCTGATGAGGAGCAGAAGGAGAGAGAACATTAGGGAGAAAGTCAGGAACGTGAGGGGTGCGTTCACTCATGGAGACGGTGGGACAGAACTAAAGGGAGATCACCAACTCCACTTGGAATGGGACTGATGGATCATGCGACCAAACCCGTCTCTCTGAATGTGGACAACAGCGGGGGCTGACTGAGAAGCAAAGGACAATGGCGCTGGGCTCTGATTCTTCTGCATGGACGGGCTCTGTAGGAGCCTTCTCAGCTTGGTCGATCACCTTCCTGGACCTGGGGGGAGTTGGGAGGACCTTGGTCTTAGCATAGAGTGGGGAACCCTGATGGCTCCTTGGCCTTGAGAGGGAGGGAGGGGAGGTATGTGTCGAGGGGAGGGGAGGGAAGGGGGAGAAGGAGGGGAGGGAAGGGGAGGAGGAGGGGAGGGAGGGGGGAGGAGCAGGGAAGGAGATGGAAATTTTTAAATATAAAAAAATAAACCATGAGGAAAAAAAAAGAAAAAAAAAAGAAAAAAAAAAAGAAGTTCAATATCCAAAAGACACTTAAGGGCATGTTCAACCTCCTTAGCAATCAGGGAAATACAAATCAAAACAACTTTTACATACCATCTTATACCTATCAGAATGGCTAAAATAAAAACACCAATGATAGCTTTTCCTGGAGATGTTGTGGAGTAAGGGGTACACTCATCCACTGCTGGTGGGAATGCAATCTTGTGCAACCACTTTGGAAAGCAGTGTGGCAGTTTCTCAGAAAATTCGGGATCAATGTACCCCAGGACCCAGCAATACCACTCTTGGGAATATACCCAAGAGATGCCCTATCATATTACAAAATCATTTGTTCAACTATGTTCATAGCACCATTATTTGTAACAGCCAGAACTTGGAAACAACCTAGATGCCTTTCAATAGAAGAATGGATAAAGAAAGTGTGGAATATATATGCATTAAAGTACTACTCAGCAGTAAAAAAAACAATGACATCATGAATTTTGAATGTAAATGTATGGAAATAGAAAACACTATCCTGAGTGAGGTAACCCAGACCCAACAAGATGAACATGGGATGGACTCACTCATAATTCATTTGTAGCCATAAATAAAGGACATTGAGCCTATAATATGTGATCCTAGAGAAGGTAAAAAAGAAGGTTAACCCAAAGAAAAACATATAGTTATCCTCCTGGATATTGGAAGTAGACAAGATTGCTGGGAAAAAAATTGGGAACATGGGGGTGGGGTGTGATGGGGGAAAGAGGAGATGGGGAGAAAAAAGTGTGAAGGGGAGGATGGGGAGAGCTTGAGGGAATGGGATGGTAGGGATAAAGGAAGGGTGGATATGGGAGTAGGGAAGTATATATCTTAATTAAGGGATCCATTTTAGTTTTGGCAAGAGACTTGACTCTAGAGGGGTTCCCAGGTGTCCAGGGAGATGTCCCCAGCTAGTTCCTTGGGCAGCTGAGGAAAGGGAGCCTGAAATGGCCTGATTCTATAGCTATACTGATGAATATCTTCCATATCACCATAGAACCTTCATCTGGCGATGGATGGAGATAGAGACAGAACCCCACATTGGAGCACCAAACTGAGCTCCCAAGGTCCAAATGAGGAGCAGAAGGAGGGAGAACATGAGCAAGGAAGTCAGGATTGCGAGGGGTGTACCCACCCACTGAGATGGTGGGGCTGATCTAATTGGAGCTCATCAAGGCCAGCTGGATTGGAACTGAATAAGCATGGGATAAAACCAGACTTCCTGAACATGGCAGACATGAGGGATGCTGACAAGCCAAGGACAATGGCACTGATGATCCTACTGCATGTACTGCCTTTTGGGGGGGTCTAGCCTGTTTGGATGCTCACCTTCCTAGACCTGGATGGAGTGGGGAGGACCTCGGAATTCCCACAGGGCAGGAAACCCTCTACAAAATTGGAAAATGTAAAAGAAATGGACAATTTTCTGGATAGATACCATATACCAAAATTAAATCAAGATGAAGTGAACAATTTAAATAAACCTGTAAATTGCAAGAAAATAGAAGTAGTCATCAAAACACTCTCTACCAAAAACTAAAAAAATAAAAAGGTCAGGGCTGGAGCATTTTAGTACAAAATTCTACTAGAACTTCCAAGAAGTTCTATACTCCTCAAACTGTTCCACATAATAGAAACAGAAGGAACATTGACAAACTCTTTTTATAAGGCTAAGTTACCCTGATTCCAAAACCACACAGAGACTCAACCAAGAAAGAGAATTACATGCTAATTTCACTCATGAACATGAATGCAAAAATATTCAATAAAATACTGGCAAACCAATTCAAAGAACACATCAAAAAATCATGCACCATCATTACATTAGCTTCATCCCAGTGATGCAAGGATGGTTTAATATACAAAATCCAATAATGTAAACCATCATATAAATAAACTGAGAAAAAAAACATATGATCATCTAAGTAGATGTTGAAAAACCATTCGACAAAATCCCACACCCCTTCCTGATAAAGGACTTGGAGAGATCATGGATACAAGAAACATATCTAAACATAACAAAAGCAATATACAGAAAGCTGACAACTAAAATCAAATTAAAGGGCGAGAAACTCAAAGCATTTCCACTAAAATCAAGACCAAGAATGGGCTGTCCATTCTCTCCATATCTATTTAACATAGTTTTTAAAATTCTGGTTAGAGCAATAAGACAACAAAAGGAGAACAAGAGGGTTCAAATTAAAAAAAAAGAAGTCAACTTTCATTATTTGCAAATGATATAATAGTATATATAAGTGACCCAAAAAATTTCTAACAGGGAACTCCAACAGCTGACAAATAACTTCAGTAATGTGGCAGGATACAAGATCAATTTAAAAAAGTAGCCCTCATAAAGAAGCTGATAAAGAAGCTGAAAAATAAATCAGAGAACATCACTTTTCACAAGAGCCACAGATAACATAAAATATCTTGGGGGTAACACTAACCAAAGAAGTGAAAGACCTATTTGACAAGAACTTTAGGTCTTTGAAGAAAGAAATTTAAGAAGATATCAGAAAATGGAAAGATCTCCCATGTTCTTGGATATCCAGGATCAATGTAATAAAAATGGAAATCCTACCAAAAGCAATCTATAGATTCAATGGAATCCCCACCAAAATCCCAACACAATTCTTCACAGACCATGAAAGAACAATAAGTGATGTCATATGTAAAAAGAAAAAACCCAAGAGAGCCAAAACAATCCTCTACAATAAATGACTTCTGGATGAATCACCATCCCTGACATCAAGCTCTATTACAGAGCTATAGTGTGAAAACAGCTGGGTGCTGACATCAAAACAATGGAATTGAATTGAAGACCTGAATATTGAAGACATGCTTATGAACACCTGATTTTTGACAAAGAAGCTAAAATATACAATGAAAAAAAGAGTGCATCTTCAATAAATGATGCTGGCATAACTGGATGTGAAATTTTAGAAGAATGAAAATAGATCTATTTTTATCTCCATGCACAAAACTCAAATCCAAATGGATTAAAGACCTCGATATAAATCTGACCACATTGAACCTGTCAAAGAAAAAGTGGGAAGTAGCCTTCAATGCATTGAACCTGTCAAAGAAAAAGTGGGAAGTAGCCTTCAATGCATGGACACAGGAGACCATTTCCTGAGACAGTAGCAGAGACACTGAGAGCAACAATAAATAAATAGGACCTTCTGAAACTGAGAAGGTTCTATAAAGCAAAGGACACAGTCAATAAGACAAAAGGCAGACTACTGAATGGGAAAAGATCTTCACCAACCCCATATCAGACAAAAGACTGATTTCCAACATATAAAAAGAACTCAAGAAATTAGATATCAAAATTCCAAATAACCCTATTAAAAATGGGGTACAGAACTAAACAGAGAATTTCAACAGAAGAACATCAAATGGCCAAAAGACACTTAGCCATCAGGAAATACAAATCAAAACAACTCTGAGATACCATCTTACACTTGTCAGAATGGCTAAGATAAAAAAACCAATGATAGCTTATGCTGGAGAGGATGTGGAGTAAGGGGAACACTCATCCATTGCTGGTAGGAATGCAAACTTGTACAAACACCCTGGAAATCAATATTGTAGTTTCTCAGAAAATTGGGAATCAACCTACCTCAGGATCCAACAATACCATTCTTGGCCATATACCCAAAAGCTTCTCAAACATACTACAAGGACATTTGTTCAACTATGTTCATAGTAGCATCATTTGTAATAGCCAGAACCTGGATACAACTTAGGTGCCCCTCAACCAAAGAATGGATAAAGAAAATGTGGCACATTTACACATTAGAATATCATTCAGCAGTAAAAAATAATGACATCTTGAAACTTGAATGGTGTCCTTTTCAATTTCTTTCGTCAATGCCTTAATGTTTTTGTCAAATAGATCTTTCACTTCCTTGGTTAGAGTTACCCCAAGATACTTTATATTATTTGTGGCTATCGTGAAAGGTGAAGTTTCTCTGAATTCCCTCTCTGCTTCTCTATCCTTTGTGTATAGCAGGGCTACTGATATTTTTGAGTTGGTCTTGTATCCTGCCACTTCACTGAAGGTAGGAGTTCTTTGGTAGAGGTTTGGGGGTCACTAATGTACACTATCATATCATCTGCAAATAACAAAAGTTTGACTTCTTCCTTTCCAATTCAAATCTGCTTGATCTCCTTATGTTGTCCTATTGATATTGCTAGAACTTCAAGAACTATGTTGAAGAGATATGGTGAGAGTGGACAGGACAGCCCTGTCTTGTTCCTGAATTTAGTGGAATGGCTTTAAGTTTCTCTCCATTTAATTTAATATTAGCTGTTGGCTTGCTACATATTGCTTTTATTATATTTAGGTATGATCCTTGTATCCCTAACCTCTCCAAAACCTTTATCATAAAGGGGTGTTGAATTTTGTCAAATGATTTTTCTGCATCTAACAAAATAATCATATGTTTTTTTCTTTCAGTTTATTTATATAATGGATTACATTGATAGATTTTCATATGTTGAACAAGCCCTGCATCTCTGGGATGAAGCCTACTTGATTGTAATGGACAATTTTTTTAATGTGTTCTTGGATTCCGTTTGCCAGAATTTTATTGAGAATTTTTACATCGATGTTCATGAGTGAGATTGCTGTGTAATTCTCTTTTTTGTTTGGGTCTTTGTGTGGTTTTGGAATCAGAGTGACTGTAGCTTCATAAAAAGAGTTTGGCAATGACTCTTCTGTTTCTATTATGTGAAACACATTAAAGAGAATAGTTATCAGCTCTTCCTGGAAGTTCTGATAAAATTCTGCATTAAAACCATCAGATCCTGGGCTTTTTTTTGGTTGGGAGGCTTTTATGACAGCTTCTATTTCTTCAAGACTTATAGATCTATTTAAATTGTTCACCCGGTCTTGATTTAATTTTGGTAAATGGTACTTATCTAAAAACAAGTCCATTTCTTTTACATTTTCCAACATTGTGGCATATAAGCTTTTGTAGTAAGACCTAATGATTCTCTGGATTTCCTCATTGTCTGTTGTTATGTTCCCCTTTTCATTTCTGATCTTGTTAATTTGCATGTTCTCTCTTTGCCTTTTGATAATTTGGATAAAGGTTTTTCTATCTTGTTGACTTTCTCAAAGAACCAGCTCTTTGTTTCACTGATTCTTTGGATTGTTTTCTGTGTTTCTATTTTGTTGATTTCAGCCCTCATTTTAATTATTTCCAATCTTCTACTCCTCCTGGATGTGTCTGCTTCTTTTTTTTTCTAGAACTTTTAGCTGTGCTGTTAAGTCTCTAATGTGAGCTTTCTCCATTTTCTTTATGTGGGCACTTAGATCTATGAACTTTCCTGTTAGCACTGCTTTCATAATGTCCCACAGGTTTGGGTATGTTGTGTCTTTATTTTTGTTGAATTCAAGGAAGACTTTATAATTAGCCAGAACCTGGAAACAACCTAGATGCCCCTCAATGGAAGAATAGATAAAGAAAGTGTGGAATACATACGCAGCGGTAAAAAAAACAATGACAACTTGAATTTTTGCATGCAAATGGATGGAAATAGAGAACACTATCCTGAGTGAGGTAACCCAGACCCAAAAAGATGAATATGGTATGTACTCACTCATTAGTGGATTTTAGCCATAAATGAAGGACATTGAGCCTATAATTCATGATCCTAGAGAAGCTAAATAGGAAGGTGTACCTAAAAAAAAAATAAAATAAAAAGTAAAAAATAAAAACCCAACCATGTAGTTATCCTCCTGGATATTGGAAGTATACAAGATTTTCAGGAATAAATTGAGAGCTTGGGGGTGAGGGTGGGACAGGTTTAAGGGGAGATGGGGAGAGAGAAGTGTGAAGGGGAGGATGGAGAGAGCATGGGGGAATGGGACAGTTGGGATGGAGGAATGGATATGGGAGCAGGGAAGTATATATCTTAATTAAAGCAGCCATTTGAGGGTTGGCAAGAGACTGCACCCTGGAGGGGTTCCCAGGTGTCCAAGGAGATGCCCCCAGCTTTTCCTTGAGCAGCTGAAGAAAGGGCACCTGAAATAGCCCTATACTATAGCCACTCTGATGAATATCTTGCATACCACCATAGAACCTTCATCTAGGGATGGATGAAGATAGAGACAGAGACCCACAATGGAGCACTGGACTGAGCTCCCAAGGTCCAAGTGAGGAGTAGAAGGAGAGAGAACATGAGCAAGGAAGTCAGGGCCGCGAGAGGTGTGCCCACCTACTGTGATGGTGGTGCCGATCTAATGGGAACTCACCAAGGCCAGCTGGACTGGGTCTGTTGGAGCATGTGATCAAACCGGACTCTCTGAACGTGGCTTACATAGAGGGCTGACTGAGAAGCCAAAGACAATGGCACTGGGTTTTGATTCTACTCCATGTACTGGCTTTGTGGGAACCTAGTCTGTTTGGATGCTCACCTTCCTAGACCTGGATGGAAGGGGTAGGACCTTGGACTTCCCACAGTGCAGGGAACCCTGACTGCTCTTTGGACTGGAGAGGAAGGAGAAGGGGGGATGGGGGAGTGGGAGGGAAATGGGAGGAGGTGAGGAGGTGAATAATAATAATTTTTGTTCTTAAAAAGATTTTAGCTGGGCAGCTGCGCGTAGCTGCGCGGAGACTCATGGAACACGGGTGAACAGGCTGTGCAGTGGCGGGTTAATGGCACAGACACAGAAAATAGACATAAAGCATTATTAAACGAGAGAGAGAGAGAGAGAGAGAGAGAGAGAGAGAGAGAGAGAGAGAGAGAGAGAGAGAGAGAGAGAGAGACAGAGACAGAGACGGGGAAGAGAGGCAGAAGCGAAGCTACCTCTGAGAGGAAGATGAAAAAGAGAGTGAGCTCAGGCCAGAAGCTGAAGATCAGCCTGCCTCAGCGAATGGGGAGGGAATGGGCGTGGCTTGTCTCTTAAAGTGAGGTACCCCAGACCCAAAAAGATGAATATGGTATGTACTCACTCATAAGCAGATACTAGCTATAAACAAAGGATACTGAGCCTATAGTTCATGATCCTAGGGAAGCTAAGTAACAAGGTGAACCCTTAGAAAAACATATATAGAACCAACTGGAAAGTTAAAATAGACAAGATCGCTTGGGGGTGGGGGTAGAAGAGAGGGTGGAAGGGAACAAGGAGGAGAGAAAGAGGGAGGAGAACTTGAGGGAATGGAGTAATTGAGATGGAGGAAGGACAGAGATGAGAGCAAGAAAAGAGATATCTTGATTGAGGGAGCCATTATGGGGCTAAGAGGAAACCTGGCTCTAGAGAAATTCCCAGGAACCCACAAGGATGACCCCAGCTAAGACCCTAAGCAATAGAGGAGAGAGTGCCTGAACTGAGCCCCCAAACTCCAGTTGAAGAGTGGGAGGAATGAGAGTATGAGCAAAGAGTTCAAGACCCTGATGGATAAACCCATGGAAACAGCTCACCAACTCCAGCCAGACAGGGAAAAAACAAGCATAGGTCCAAACTAGTTCCTCTGAATGTGACTGATAGTTGCATGGCTGGGGCAGACTGGGTGGCCACTGGCAGTGGCACCAGGATTTATCCCTACTGTTTGTACTGTATTTTGGGGAACTTATTCTCTTTGGATGAATATTGTGTTCAGACCAGATATAGTTGGGAGGTCCTTGGACCTTCCCCAAAGCAATGTGACTTACCCTCTCTGTGGAGTGGATGGGGGGTGGAGTATATGGGGCAAAAGTGGAGGGAATGGGAGAAGGGAAGGCAGTGGGAACTTGGATTTATATGTATAATAAAAAAGATAGTTTGGTCTCTTTTTAAAAATAAAATAATAAAAAATTAAAAAGAAAACATTCCTATCACTCAGCTTATTTGTTTTCCCCTGTTTCACAGTCCCTGACTTACCATTGCCTGTGGTATTCAGTGTGGTTCATATCCATATGAAACAACCCCATGAAGACTTTCAATTCAATAAACATTCATCCCCACACATGAAGCACTTCAACAACGATTTTCGTTGTCCAGTGTGAAGCAACTAAATTAATAATACATCCTTTGGGGAAATTCTTTCCCCAAACTGATGGCATTCTTTTATCTTATAAATTATGGTGCCTATCAAGACCACCTAAATATGTCAGAACAAATCAATGACCAAATTCGCAATTAAGTCCATTACCTCCTTTCAGATACCATCGGTCATACTTAGAAACAAAAAGTTGCTTACTGAGAATGTTTTTTTGTTTAGCGAATAAAAACAAAGCCCATGATATATCTAATATCAGATCTTGTCTGGAACCTTTGCGATTCTCAAGATAGTTGGGAAATTTCATGAATACTAGTGACATTAAACTGAATTTTTTCTTAAGATTACGAGAAAATAAGATCAAAGCATGTCACCAAAAACTACATGCAGATATGACTATGGAATCCCAAAGGCTATCTGCAACATTACATGATAAGGTCATAGCATGTATTAGTGCCAAGATATGGGTTTTCAAGCCAGTTAGATTTTGTTCTCATTCCAAAGCATTGATTACTATCTATGGGACCCTGGGAAGAACATGTATATTTTCTAAGATATATCTCTACCAGCTAAGTAAGAAGGGACATAATATAGCATGGCTGTCATGACCCAGCAGTGCCAACTACAACTGAAGTTTGAACTCAATAACATGGCTCTTATCATCTTCATTAGTAGTGTGCAGAGATTCCATCTAGGAGGAAGTTTTCTTCATGTTTCTCTACCAACACAGAACTCCCTAAAGATCTGGTTAACAAAAAGCAGAGCCTTAACTCAGACAGGAATGTTTTTTGAGAGGAACAGTATTAACACAGTATCTGTCACTTCACAATAGAGCTCTAAGAATCTATTTTTTTTTTAACTCAGTCAATATGTGTTTTATAAGTCATTTCAACATATTTACTGGCATTACTTTGAAATAGTTTGCTAGGCTGGGGCTCAAAGGGAGAACTTAAAATTCTATATTTTTACCTGGGTCATTTAGCATTTAGGGAGTCAGTTTCTGTTTCCTAAAGTTGAACCCCTCTTTGCATATAAGTACAGATAGACCAGGTCTAGTTCACCTGAGTTTCATGAGGTCCATTAGTACAGCTAGCTTTGAAGAATGGTAGAGCGTCTGATGTTCAGGTTTTGTGTTACTGAATGCATACTGGAGGAGGAAGGATAATAATTTTTCACTAGCAGGTTCAAATCACCACCCCCCCTTTCCCAGTTCATATTTATTTATCTGTTTCTTATTGAGGGAGGCAACAGCAGTATTGTAGGTTATGTGGTTTTGGATTAAATAGCTAGGATTGAGTTTCAAACCTGGTTTTGTGATATTTGGATCATAGGAATTAAGGGGAAATTTTGAGTACACAGTGTCTCCTCACTGATAATCAGCAATGCCAAGCATGAAGCTTTGCTCCAACTACTCAGTGAGCTAATATATGCCACTAAAGGTTCTTCAACACAGTTGGTCATTATTTAAAAGCAATTCTCCCAGATATGGAACATTTTTGGAGCCAATGAGAGAACCTGCCCTTCCTGTCAACTAAAAGCCAAGCCTATTGGCATGACACCTGCACAATCCATTCCAAAGTTTGATTCCAGGAAGCTGATACAAAGGAACTACCATCCTTGGCAATTACCTTGGCTCAAATGGCTACTTCCCACATACAGGCCTGTGCACCTACAGAGGTACCTGCTGGGGACTCATGGTGTTGGCTCCACATACTTCAACTTCACTAGTTGCCAACTTTTGGGTTGAATTTGGTTGAATTAGATAACTTTTGAGCTCTATTTCTAAGTGGAAAGAGATGACAGTGTCAGACAGTCATATTTGAGAAAATAGGATGTTTCTCATGATGGAATAGAGTGTCAGATTCTGATTTTAATAGATTCTATGTACATGCAGTTTCATCATATACCAGTTTATGGGTGTTATATCAAAGTAGTTAGCATCTCCTTTTATTCTTGGGAGTGACCTTGCTTGGCTAGTAAATTATATGGGCCTTAGTTTTTCCTATAAACATGCAGATGAAAACAAGATGCTGGGCCTGATTCATGTGCCAGAATAAGTGTTTAAAGAAAAGCCTTAGGGAATTAAACTTTGATGTTTAATGCTGAGAACCAGTGCTGCCAACTAATGTTAAGCTTGCCTCAAGTAGCTGGGAATGATTAGTTCAAATCAACCCACTACTAGCAGTGGCTAATCTGGGGGAAAGCAGCAGAATTTATGTGTACCTTTGGGTATGTGTATACATGCATGTGGTGGGGGAAAATGGAAAATCCTGTGAGTGCTAAAGGTAAATATTTAAAATCAATGTTTTGGGGAGGTCACTGAATATGGTAACTGGAGAGAGACGCATAGTCAATTCTGTGAGCCATTGGTAGCTGGCTGCAGCATCATTAGTGAAGAAACTGAACTTAGCATGGCTTTGAATACTTTTTGTCATGTTTTCCTTTTATAGCACTCATTCATTACTTTGGTAAGGATAAATTTTGCATATATGCTATACACACAGCTGCTTCCTTTATATTTAAATATATGTGTACTATATATATGTATATATATATAATATGTATGTATAATGTGATAGATAATATTGTCAACTTGCTAGGATCAACTAGGGGAATCACCCAAGAAACAAACTTCTAAACATGTCTCAGTGAGATTATCTAGGTTAATAGAAGTGAGAAATCCAACCCTAAGTGTGGGTATCATCATCCCATTGGATGGGGTCCCTGACTGAAGAAAAAGGAGAAAGCAAGTTGAGTGCTGATGCTCATCTCTCTTTGCTTCCTGACTACAGGCACAATGTGATCAGTGGCTTCAAGTTCCTGCTGCCATGTCTTCCCTATCATGTTGGGCTGCATTCTCAAACTCTGAACCAAAATAAACCCTATTGTCAAATACTTTATCACAGTAACAAGATAAGTAACTAACAAAGAAACAAACTATCTGTGTCTATGTGACAATCCTAATTAAAATTTTCTTCATTTTGTACAAATATAGGGGAAACACCATTGAACACACTGAATGTAGTGGTGTCACTGACTGGACTGTTGGGGTTCCAGGGGACAAGAGAGACCTAAGAGTTGGCTATTCAATTTGCTTCTGGTCTCCACGATTTGCATACTTAGAACAAAACATCACCACTACAGTGGTGAGACAGTTACAAAATGGAAATTTCGAAATGAGTTGAGGGTTAGAGGAGAAAGATCTAACTCTGGACATAGAAAAAAATGTAACATTTCAAACATTGAGAAAGATGAGATGGGATAAGAGAGTGTGAGGTGCTGTGCATGGAACTGACTTTGCTCTCTAGACTAAGTATGTCATGTGGCTTCTTTCAAGAGAGGGAGGGAGATAAGGAAGAAACAGTCCATACTTTTGTTTATTGAATGCAGCTTTCACTAGTCACATGGCAACTCAATACAAACAGCCCAGCAATGGGTAGGCCATTAACTCTTGTTCTCATCAATGGAAACACAACATTAATAGTGAAGAGTAAAGGAAATGAGTAAAAAGTTCAGTGTTTCCTCCATCTGTGAAGGGAAGAGGCGCTTACCAACCCCAGGACAAGTCCTGAGGGAAACTATGGTCACTAACTCCTGTGCTTCCAAAAGGGAAGTGCCTGACTCCTTTCTGGAAGTGCCTGACCCCTTTCTTCCAGTGGCTTCCATGTGGTCACACAAGTCTTTGGACTGGGTTACTGTGAACTATTAAGTTCTTCTAAAGGCCTGAGAGAGGAATCATACCTTCTGTGAGTAGTGAAGTAGTTCCTTGAAGCCCTTTCCTTGTGCCTTAGTTACTGTCCATAGAAGAATGTGACTTGCATACAGTGTTGGTTTCATTTTTCTGTAGTTCCTGTCATAATCCTGGGTCTTTAGAGTGGGAACTCAGCATCAGGGGATCTCAGTGTTCATTCTGAAGGAAGCTGTCCATGTGTGAACATTCTCTGAGGAGGCTTATCTTTGCCAGGCCACTGCTGACTGAGGGAGCTGATTTTTCATTTAGAGCTTTAATGATTAGATAATTGTTTTAGCTTGGAATCCTAGATCAAAATGAATAGTATCCCCCAAATTCAAACAACTCAAAACAAGAGAGACTTTGAGAATAAAGAATCAATTCATCCTACTTCCAGGTCCCTGCACATATAATGCCCCTATGCAGGTCTCCAGATGGTAGTTGGGATCCTTGGCTTGCTCTCCACTTGGGTACCTGGCTAGGTGGCAGGGGAAATAAAGTTCCCTTCCTAGGAAGAAGTAGCTTGCTCTTATTTCTTGGAGTGATTAACCCGTAGAATAGCCACTTCTTTCTCCACAGCTAGGATTTGAACCATAATTATTAAAAAGCAATTAGAGCATCCAGAAATCCTGACTTGGTCTGTGATTTTGTGGTAAGTTGTTTATTCTTTATTTGCTTCCACCCTCCCATGTTCCATTCTGGAAGCACCTCATGGTGGTGGACTGGGTTGCTGTCCAAGATCTTAGAAAAGAGCAGCTTTGAGGGGTCAAAGAGACAAAGGAAAACAAACCAAAGAAAACAGCGGTAGAGTTTGTCTTCAATGGCTGGGCCCCAGGCAGCAAGTGGCTCTTCCTCTGTGGTATGTCTCTCCCTAGTGGTGGTCTTCATAGTGCTAGCTGTTGTTCTCCGCCGTGAGATATTTCAGGGCAGCAAAGCCATAGCGTCTGGACATATCTTGTTGAAACTCTTCCTTCAGGGTTTTGAGACATATGCGGTATTGCTTGTTGGAACGGAACTTAGTGATGTCGAAACTGGGGGCATGGGGCATGTGGATCATGTAGGCATTGGGCAACACGATGAACTCATACTCCTGGAAGGAGGAAGACAAGGTAATGAGAGATCTTGCAGGAGCCTTGGGTCACATATGACTTTGAATCAAGGGACTGGAGAATAACACTAGAAAGGGGGAACACTAGCTACAGAGTAACTTGCTTCAAGACCATGCCCATGAACTTGTACAAAATATAGGAGTCATCTAAACTTTGGTTTGCTCATCTACAAAGTGAGAGTGAGAAAATCTATCTTGAGGGATGATTATGAGTGTTTCACTTTCTTAATTCCCTGGAATGGGTAAAATTGTGTTTTATGAATGCCACAGGCAAATAGAGGAAAGTATATGGTTTGTTTGCAAAAGTGCTGTGAAAGAGTCTAAAACAAAGGCAAGCAAGGCCTTGGTGATGGGAAAAATGAACTTTTCTTTAAACCTTCTCCACACAACATTTCTGGTCCCAGAAATACCAGTGTTCTAGCTAGGAACAGCAATGGTCTGTAAACAGTTATGTTGGTCATGACATGGGTATCAATGGATGGATATCAGGTTTTGTTTGTTTAATAAGGACACTATTCCACAACCTTCTCCTAACACCAATGGTTCTCAGTCACCTAGCATAGCTCAGACTCAATGGTAACAAGTGTTTCATGGATATCCAACACTAAAACCTAACTTAGTGTTCCCAGATTTTGGAGTACTCTTGCTGAGAAATATTAACACTGTGGCAAAAAGGAGAAGCCTGAAGAAGAGTATGAATAGTGGGGTTCAAGGGATCCAAGTATCCCCCTAACTTAACCAGAGAAGTTTTGTGCCTCTGTGTTCAACACAGGGGATGACAAACGACAGCCTTTCTGGTAGCTGTCTGAAGCTGTACTGAAATCCAGCCATGCACATTTATTTAGAGGTCATCTATGGAGAAAAAACAATTCTTGATCTGAGCAGGTGCAAGGTAGATTTGCAGGTCACACAATCTCCACACACCATCTGGTCTTTTGCAGAAAGTGTGCAGTACCTAGGCTTTACTTATTTAAATTGTGCAGACTTCTCCTGAAGTATATGTTTGTTAAGTATTGTATAAATGAATGAAGGCTTTCAAGATTAAACATAGTCTAAAAGTCACTACTGTTTTAATTGAAGGGTGGAATAATTAACCACATTTTAGTGGCATGTTTTGTGCTGTTTACAGTGACACAATTATGCAACTTGAAAGCCAAGTCATGACTAGTCATCCTGTGCTTGCCTTCCTTACTGGATAGAGGGGTAAGATGATACATTACTGGAGACTCACATTTGCCTAATCCTGGCCAGGAACCCAATTCTCATGTGCAAGAATAAAAGTTTGAGGTTTAAAGTCTAGTCAATCAGATTCATGTTCTCATTTTTAGTCCCGGTTCCTCTGAAGTTTGTTTTTACTCTTCTTATCTCCAAGGTTCTCTTTCAGTTATAATATCTGTACCTGTCTCCTTCCCTGAATAATAGCAGTAAGGTGCTCTGTTCCTACCTGTGCATCCAGTTCCATGATATGAGCCACTTTGTTCCAGCCAAAGCCCACAAATCTTCGATCATACTCAGGGCAGTCTCGTCTCACAACAACATATGGCTCAAAATCAGCCTCCCACTCAACCCGGTAAGGCATGGTGGCAGTCCGCCACTTGGCAAAGTTTGTGGGTGCATGGCCTTTAGTCCAGACGTGATACCTGGGAAATATGGAGATTGGCCAGTGAATGAAAGGGTGGAAGCTGAGCTTTTCTTAACCCTGGTGATGTGAAGGAAGAAATGCATTTTGATATGATTTTCCTAGTGGGATGCACCATGTCCCTGCAAAACCCCCATTCAAATTCAAACCTTTAAAAGGAAACAGGACCTTTACAGGCAGAGTTAAGTTCAAATTAGGGTAGGACTTAATCTTATGTCCCTTTATGAGAGGGACATTTGGACACACAGATACAGTGAGTCTAACGTGCAGATCAAACAGAACTTAGAATGACAGATTGATCAAGACAAAAGGGAGTATCAAGGATTGCTGGCAATCACCAGCAAAAAGGCAGAAAGGAACAATGAAGGTATCTTTCCTAGAGCTTTGGAAAATGACTTCTGACTTACAAAATTGCTAAAAAATAATCAACTGTTGTGTTGAGCCACCTATTTTGTAGTGTTTTATTACAGGAGCCCCAGGAAATTAATGCAGATTATCAGAGTTATCTGTCACTAAAGAGAAGACTTCATAGAAATGTCAGTGAACTTCCATGCACTTGGCACTATGGAATCTATATCTGATAATTCCTACCAGGGACCACTGGTGATCTGGTGATCCTGCTTGATCCTCAATGATGGGGCAGAACTTATAAGTACGATACCCTCTGGTTATATTATTGTCTATATCAAGAGTGGATTTTTATAGATATAAAGCTTATTAAGCAGGTGCCTCTGTACTAAAAAATTTGAGATTGCCTAGGTAGGTCTGATATGACTCATGATCCTTCAGATATGGAAGGAAGGAAAGAATCATGTGAGCTCTTTATGAAGTCAGGGTGCAAAGAGCAAGGAACTAGGAGCTAATGAGGGTATACATCCAAAAGCTAGTAAAGATGAGACCTTACCCTGTGGTAACAAGGGAAGAAACCCTATCAGTATAAAACCAACAGAAAGAGGACATGTGGCATTGGAGGAGACCTTTATTTCTTCAGACATCTGCTTTCCATCCAGTGATACTCTGGGTAGAGAGCTGGCTACTCAGTGCAAGCTGACAGACAGTGAGGTTGAGTCTTTATTGATTTACAGTGTTGTGTTTATGGTATTTGCTATCTGTTGATGAGAAATGACCACATGACAATCAGAAAATTGTATTAGTTACAAATTTACTATGTTTGGGGGATTATTTTAAATGCTCTAGACACATATTGTTTTAAATTCTAAAAATGTATCCAACGTTGGGTTGCAAATAGTAACAAAGCCCAGGTAGCCTTGCTCCAAGGCCAGCTTCTGTGCCACTGTCCCCAACACTCATACAAGAGGAGAAAGATCAGGGGTTTGAGGCTGATTAGGACTCTGTTTGCACTCTATGTCCCTGAATTTACCACATTCCTTCTTATGTCCCCAACTCATCTCAAAAAATTTCCTTTCAGCTCTAAGATCCCAGGCTCTCTCCTTTCATATCACTATATTGATGCTCTGTTCTTACTTGTGTGTCCAGTTTCATGATGTGAGAGAGTGCACTGTAAAGAGTGGATGGATAATCTAAAACTTGAGAGGTGTCTGAGAGGTACACCAGTGAGTGGGTAGGATATTGTCACTGTAAGTTGTGGGGAAAGAAGATGCAGGGAGTAAAATAAAGTTACAGTAGGGGCAACAAAATCAGAAAGGGGTTAGAAAACATGGTAACCTGGTGTATTGGTTAGTTTTGTGTGTCAATGTGACACACGCTAGACTTCTCAGAGAGGAAGGATCCTCAGTTGAGGAAATGCCTCCCTAAGATCCAGATGTGAGGATTTTTCTCAATTAGTGATCAATGGGGGAGGGTCCAACCCTTTGAGAGTGGTGCCATCCCTGGGTTGCTGAGGCTGGGTTCTATAAGAAAGTAGGCTGAGCAAGTCATGATAAGCAAGCCATTAAGAAGTACCCCTCTATGACCTCTGCAGCAGCTTCTGCCTCCAGGATCCTGTCTTGTTTGAGTTCCTGTCCTGACTTCCTTCAGTGATGAATAGCAATGTTGAAGTGTTAAGTCAAATAAACCTTTTCCTTCTCAACTTGCCTTTTGTGACAATGTTTTGTCACAGCAATAGAAACTCTAACTAAAACACTAGATATAGATGGAAAAGCTTTGTGAAATGAAAGTAAGGGTGAGATCCAATAGCTTAGTTGTAGGAGAGAGGAATACAGATAATTCATTTCTCTAATCTAGAAATATCTCTGTAAAGCTAGCATGGCTGAGAGAGTAAATGCCCCAAGGCAGGTGGCATTGCAGTGGCTGATGTGGGATGTCCTTCTGTATATGTGTTGCTTTTATTGGTTGATGAATAAAGCTGTTTTGGCCAAAGGCTTAGCAGAGTAAAGTCAGGCAGTAAATATGAATAGAGATATATAGAGGGTAGGCAGAGTCAAGGAGACACCATGTAGCTACCAAAGGAGAAAGATGCCAGAACCTTACAAGTAAGCCATAGTCTTGTGGTGCTATACAGATTCATAGAAATAGGTTAATTTAAGATATAAAAGCTAGGTAGGAATATGCCTAAGCCATTGGTCAAACAATGTTATAATTAATATAGTTTCTGTGTGATTATTTGGGTCCAGGGGGCCGGAAAGCAAAAGGGCAGTCAGTCTCTGTTAACAAGTGGCAGGACTGAAACTCTTTCCTAAGTCTTTGTTTCATCAAAGAGGATGGACTTCTGCTAACCCTTCATTAAACCATACAGCAAATTCAATGTGTTGCTGGGTAGGATAGACAGGCTAGGAAAAGGCAGGGACTTAAGCTTCAGTTTCATCAATGCAGCAATTTTCACTAAAGTCAGATATGAGAGATAGAGAGAGATAGAGATAAAAAGAGGGGGGAAGGAAGAGAAAGACAGAGGAACTGGTACTTTAATGGAGCATGGAAAGAATATTGTGAGATGTCAATCACAGGTCTAATCTAAAAATTAGGCTATGAGCAGTTGATTTTCTGAGAATTTGCTGAACAGGCAGCTTTGATACCTGGTGCCTTAGCAGAAAAGGAACAGCATAAGTGATGCCTGGGAATTTATATGAGGTTCCAAGCAAAGTACAGTAGGTGCTCTGGACTAGGATTCAAATCCCTGTTCTGCTATGTAGGAAGAGTGGTCCCTGAACAATGAAAAACCTTAATAGGGCTTTGGGGCCTGCCCTAATGTCTTGTCTGCGAGGTCCTGGGAGCCCAGCGAGAGGCCCTGCTCCTGTGCTGAGGAGATCAGTAGTGGTGAGTGACTGACTGCCCTGCCAGCCAGTCCCGGGAATGGAGTCTAGGTCCCCTCCAATTCCCTAAATTTTCTGGCCATCCAGCCGGGCATGTTCCCAGCTACTGGCTTTCTTTACCCCATTCCACCTTGTCCACAAGCACTCCTTTTAATCTGCGTGGACCTTAGATCTTGCAGCACAACCTGATTCAGGGCAGAGGGGATCTGAGAGCCAGCTCCAGTGCTGAGGGGACCTAAGAGAGGGCAGACCAAGAAAAACTCCCAAGTATACAGTCAGCCACAGCAAAGATTGGACCAAGAAGTCAAGACTCTCCCTGACCTCATCTGAAGGAAGAGATGGGCAGACACCAATGCAAGAATTCCTCCAGCAACCTGAAAAGCAACATGATAACACCAGAATCCAGCGAACATGCAACAGGAAGACTTAAACACTCTAACCCAGAAGAAGTAGAAGAAACTGACTTTAAACATAACCTTATGAAAATGATGGAGACCCTTAAACAGGAAGTGAAAAACTCCCTTAAAGAAATGGAAGAGAAGACAAACAAAAAGTTAGAAGAAATTAATAAATCCCTCAAAGATACCCAAGTAAACCAAGAAAAAGCAATCAAAGAGGTAAAGGAAACAGTTCAAGACTTGAAGACTAAAATAGAGGTAAAACACAAACCGAGGAATGACTGGATATGGAAAATCTGGGAAAAAGAACAGGAACTACAGAGACAAGTATAACCAACAGAATACAGGAGATAGAAGAAAGAATCTCAGGAGCTGAAGATACTCTAGAGGAAATAGACTCACTGATCAAAGAAAACAGAAAATCCAACAAAATCTTAACACAAAACATCCAGGAAATCTGGATGAAAAGACCAAACAAAAGAATAATAGGGGTAGAAGAAGGAGAAGAATTCCAGATCAATGGCCCAGAAAATATATTCAACAAAATTATAGAAGAAAACTTTATATATAATATATGAATGTAAACCTATCAGGATTACACCTGACTTCTCTATGAAAACCATGAAAGCGAGAAGATCATGGATAAATGTGCTGCAGAAACTAAGAGACCATGGATGAAAGCCCAGACTACTATACCAGCAAAGCTTTCTTTCACCATCAATGGAGAAAACAAGATATTCCAGGGCAAAACCAGATTTAAACAATATGTATCCACAAACTCAGCCTTACAGAAAGTACTAGAAGGAAAACCTTAACCCAAGGAAGCCAACAATACCCACAGACATCCTACAACCCTCCACCAACACATCTCAAAGAAGGGAAACACACAAAAACTACCACCAAAAAAAAACCAGAGTTAACAACCACTGGTCATTAGTACCACTTAATATCAATGGGTACAATTCACCTATAAAAAGGCACAGGTTAAGAGAATGGATATGAAAACAGGATGAAACATTCTGCTGTTTACAAGAAACCACCTCAAACTCAAAGACAGACACTACCTCAACAGAGTAGAGGGTTGAGAAAAGGTTTTCCAATCAAACGGACCTAAGAAATAAGCGGGCGTTGCTATCCTAATATCTAATAAAATTGATGTCAAAGTAAAATCAATCAGAAGGGATGGAGAAGGACACTTTATACTCATAACAGGAACAATTCATCAAAATGAAGTCTCAATCCTGAATATCTATGTTCCTTATATAAAAGCACCCACATATGTAAAAGAAACATTACTAGAACTCAAATCACACATCAAACCCCACACACTAATAGTAGATTTCAACATTCCTCTCTCATCAGTGGACAGGTCAACCAGACAGAAACTTAATGGAGAATAAAAGAACTAACATATGTAATGAATCAAATGGACTTAACAGACATCTAAAGAACATTCCACCCAAACAGAAAAGAATATACATTCTTCTCAGCATCTCATGGAACCTTCTCAAAAATTGATCACATACTCAGTAACAAAGCAAACATGTACAGATACAAAAAAAAATTGGAGTAACTACCTGAATCTTATCAGATCACCAAGGAGTAAAGTTAGAATTTAACAACAATTCCACCCCCAGAAAGCCTAAAAACTCATGGAAACTGAACTGTCAACTACTGAACCACCCCTGGGTCAAGGAAGAAATAAAGAAAGAAATTAAAGTCTTCCTTGAATTCAACGAAAATAAGGACACAACATATTCAAACCTGTGGAACACTATGAAAGCAGTGCTAAGAGGAAAGTTCATAGCTCTAAGTGCCCACATAAAGAAAATGGAGAAAGCTCACATTAGAGACTTTACAGCACACCTGAAAGCTATAGAAAAAAAGAAGTAGACTCACCTAGGAGGAATGGAAATAATCAAACTGAGGGCTGAAATCAGCAAAATAGAAACACAGAAAACAATCCAAAGAATCAATGAAATAAAGAGCTGGTTTTTTGAAAAAATCAACAAGACTGACAAACCCCTATTCAAGCTAATCAAAAGGCAGAGAGAGAACACTTAAATTAACAAGATCAGAAATGAAAAGGGGAACATAACAAGAGACACTGAGGAAATTCAGAGAATCATTAGGTCTTACTACAAAAGCCTGTATGCCACAAAATTGGAAAATGTAAAAGAAATAGACATTTTTAAGATAAATACCATATACTCAAATTAAATCAAGACCAGGTGAACAATTTAAATAGACCTATAAGTCACAAGGAAATAGAAACTCTCATCAAAAACCACCCAACCAAAAAAAAAAAAAAAGCCCTGAACCAGATGGTTTTAGTGCAGAATTCTACCAGAACTTCCAAGAGCTAATACCTATACTCCTTACTGTGTTCCACATAATATAAACAGAAGAGTCCTTGTCAAGTTCTTTTTATGAAGCTACAGTTACCCTGATACCAAAACCACACAAAGACTCAACAAAGAAAGAGAATTACAGACCAATCTCACTCATGAACATTGATGCAAAAATTCTCAATAAAATACTGGCAAATCAAATCCAAGAACACATTAAAAATCATCCATTATGATCAAGTAGGCTTCATCCCAGAGATGCAGGGCTTGTTCAATATATGAAAATCTATCAATGTAATCCATCATATAAATAAACTGAAAGAAAAAACATATGATCATTTCATTAGATGCTGAAAAAGCGTTTGACAAAATTCAACACCCCTTTATGATAAAGGTCTTGAAGAGATTAGGGATACAAGGATCATATCTAAATATAACAAAAAGAATATATAGCAAGCCAATAACTAACATCAAATTTAATGGAGAAAAACTCAAAGCCATTCCACTAAAATCAGGAACAAGAGAAGGCTGCACACTCTCTCCATATCTCTTCACTATAGGGTTGAAGTTCTAGTAATAGCAATAAGACAACATAAAGAGATTGAGGGGATTCAAATTGGAAAGGAAGAAGTCAAACTTTCCTTATTTGCAGATGGTATGGTAGTGTACATTAGTGACCCCAAAAACTCTACCAAAGAACTCCAACAGCTTATAAACATATTTAGCAATATGGCAGAATACAAGATCAACTCCAAAAAATCAGTTGCCCTCCTATACACAAAGGATAAAAAAGCAGAAAGAGAAATCAGAGAAATATCACCTTTCACGATAGCCACAAATAGCATAAAATATCTTGGGGTAACACTAACCAAGGAAGTGAAATATCTATTTTACAAGACCTTTAAGTCTTTGAATAAAGAAATTGAAGAGGATACAAGATAATGGAAGGATCTCTCATGCTCTTGGACTGGTAGGATCAACATAGTAAAAATGGCAATTCTACCAAAGGCAATCTATAGATTCAATGCAATCCCCATCAAAATCCCAACAAAATTCTCCACAGACCTTGAGAGAATAATAATCAACTGTATATGGAAAAACAAAAAAACCCAGGATAGCCAAAACATTCCTATACAATAAGGAACTTCCGGAGGCCTTACCATGCCTGACTTCAAACTCTATTACAGAGCTACAGTATTAAAAACAGCTTGGTACTGGCATAAAAACAGAGACGTTGGCCAATGGAATTGAATTGAAGACCCGGATATTAATCCACACACCTATGAACACCTGATTTTTGACAAAGAAGCTAAAATTTACAATGGAAGAAAGAAAGCATCTTTAACAAATGGTGCTGGCATAACTGGATGTCAACCTGTAGAAGAATGAAAATAGGTCCACATCTATCACCATGCACAAAACTCAAGTCCAAATGGATTAAAGACCTCAATATAAATCTGACCACACTGAACCTGATAGAAGAGAAAGTGGGAAGTAGCCTGCAATATATGGGCACAGGAGATCACTTCCTATGTATAACCACAGTAGTATAGACAATAAGAGCAACAATGAATAAATGGGACCTTCTAAAACTGAGAAGCTTCTGTAAAGCAAAGAACACAGTCATTAAGACAAAAAGGCAACCTTCTGAATGGGAGAAGATCTTCACCAACCCCACAACAGACAAAGGTCTGATCTCCAAAATACATAAAGAACTCAAGAAGCTAGATATTAAAATTCTTAATTACCAATTTAAAATGCGGTACTGAACATTGATTCTCACCAGGGAATTCTCAACTGAAGAATTTCAAATGGCCAAAAGATACTTAAGGACATGTTCACCTTCCTTAGCTATCAGGGGAATGCAAATCAAAACTACTTTGAGATACTATCTTACACCTGTCAGAATGGCTAAAATCAAAAACACTAATGATAAACTATGCTGGAGAGGATGTGGAATAAGGGGAACACTCATCCATTGCTGGTGGGAATACAAACTCATGCAACTACTTTAGAAATCAGTGTGGCGGTTTCTCAGAAAATGGGAGTCAACCTACCTCAGAATCCAGCAATACCATTCAGTCATACTACAAATGCATTTGTTCAACTATGTTCATAGCATCATTAATTGTAATAGCCAGAACCTGGAAAAAACCTAGATGCCCCTCAATGAAAGAATGGATAAAGAAAGTGTGGCACATCTACACACTAGAGTACTACTCAGTGTTAAAAAACAATGACATGTTGAATTTTGCATGCAAATGGATGGAAATAAAAAACACTATCCTGAGTGAGTTAACCCAAACCCCAAAATACGAATATGGCATGTACTCATTCATTAGTGCATTCTAGCCATAAACAAATGACATTGAGCCGATAGTTCGTGGTCTTAGAAAAGCTAAGTAATAACGTGAACCCCCCCCCCCCCAAAAATAATATAGATCCTCCTGGAAACTGGAAGCAGACAAGATCACCAGGCAAAAGTTGGAAGCATTGGGGTAGAGGTGGAGTGGGGTGGTGGGGAAGGGGAGAGGGGGAGAGAGTAGGGAGAAGTGGAGGGTCTCAATGAGGGATTGTAGATATTGGGTTGCCCTGTGAGAAAGTCTGTGTAGGGATTGTCTTGATTGCCTTAATTAATATGGAAGACCTTCCCTAAATGTGGGTGTTACCTACTGGTAGTAGCCAGACCTGGAAGAAAGAAAGATTTATGTTCACTTGGTTTTCACTCTGGCTGACAAATTCATCTATCCAATTTCTCTAACCATTGTTAGCTCCTTCTGTAGTATTAGAACCAGCTTCTTCAGCCTTTCAATGTGTCCTGAAGAGAAAGAATCTACCAGATCCTTGGCATAAGATTGTATTGTTGTAGTACTTAGACACCTGGTTTGGGGAACTATTATATTCTTGGCTTCTCCAATAGAGACAGCCAATTTTGGACCTTTTTGATTGTATTGCATATGGTACTCTAATAAATTCATTATATCATTCTATCAATTTTGTTCTTCTAGAGAACATTACCATGTACACCAAAGGCAGAAATCTGAGCTAAGGGATAGTGACAAGGTGCTAAATGGAATTTGTCATGCCTTTTAAAGTATGAACATAAATGTGTTGCTTCTTGCCCCAGAAAGCCTCTTTCCATCTGGATTCAGTCCCTACTATCCATGTGTAAAGCAAAGTAAATAACATGTCAGAGAGAAATAGCTGAGTCCCAAGGATACTGGGATTAGTATCTCTCTTTGGTTTTATAATGGACTAATGCAACACACTCACCTCTTTGCCAACATCTTTGACATCTGGGTGTCCTGGGAGAGTGGTGCTTTGGGAACCTTTGATGACTGCTGTGAGGGTCACTCACCTGAATGTAAATAGGGTTCCCATGTCCAACATTGACAGAAGCTCTGCTTTTGACTTGGGGAAAGAAAGTCGGTATCTCAGTGTCTCGAATGCAGGGACAATCATCGCTTTCTTCGTGTTGGCGAGGTCAAGCTGGATGACAGACTTCCTGAAAGAGATGTAAACAGAGATATAAGGATTATATATCCTTATATATGTGATGTGAGGATTAGCTGATGGTCAGTCCAGGAAGGTTAAGCAACTGTTCAAATGCCTCATACAGAGCACAGATAACTGACAGGTTATCATTGCTAACCCAGAGCAGGCTAAATGGTAGAGGCTGGGTCAACTGCCCACAAAATTACAGTGTGCACTACTATCACAGCCAAGAATAGAAGGGGAAGTCTCAAAGTACCCATGTCTACCTCTTTTACAACACTGCAAGTCATAGAAGACCAGGGATACAAAGCCAATGAGAGGAAAGACCACCCATGACCCCTCAACTCTGGGGTGACCCTGATCCTGAACCTGCAAAGTAAGTAGAAACCCTTTCCATATATGGCCAGCACCAGTCAAGGTAAATCAGAAGTCTGATGGATTACTTGGAAGAGTTCTCCAACTTCATTGATTCTTACCCAGTCTTCTGTTCCTCAGAACCTGGCTCCTGCCCCCGAGTTGGACCGCTGGCTACCAGTTCCAACACTATCTCTTGGAAAAGGAGAAAGGCTCAGAGATAGCAATATAGAATAATACTTTTAAGAAACACAAACTGCATTTGAATTCTGGCAATGCTACTTTGAGTCTTGTCCTGGTCAAATAACTGAGCTTCTCACTATCTCATGTTTCTCCTGCCCAGAATGGTGCCAATAATGCCTGCCTACTGTAGATGAGGTAATATCACACCAAGTAGTACACATAGCAGGATGCAGGTATGCAGTAATAAGTAGAAAGTATCATCTGCAGTCTTGTCATTATTCTGTGGCCTGATCTACTGATCTACTTTTGGCTATGATCTTAGTACTTCATTTTGTATGTAGTCACACCACTGACTTTAGGATCTTGATGCACTCATGGACCTTCTGTGTCTATTTCTACAATAGAAAAAACAGTTAAAAGGTTTAAGGGAATGGCAGACAGTGGAAGGCATCTTGAAAAATCCTGTGGGAGGCAGCCTTCATAGCCATGTGAAGCCACTTCACTTAATAGAACTTGGAGTCTGAACTTAAAGCCTGGATTAGAGATGATGTTCAAAGAGAAGTCACATTCTGTTTTAGTCACTGGGTTAACCTGGTCCAAGGCAGAGCAGAGCAGGGCCACAGGCTGAGAAGCACACAGTCAGGATTTTACAACAATTAATGGCGAGGAAGACTATGGGCCAGGACAGATAAGGACAGATTTCTGAGACCATCCTTTTAGTCTTATGAGACTTTGGTGAATAGATAAGAGGTGTCCAAGAAGTAGCCTGGAAGCTCATCTTGGAATCCCTTGAATATCACTATATTGAGTCCTTCTAACTACAGTGATACACAGCCCCACATCAATACTACAGAGGTTTATAAAGGATGACAAAAGACAGATGTCTGTAAACTATACTCAGCAAGTCTGAGAGTCACGGGTGTCAATCTGTCCTGGCTTGCATTCTTCTACCCCTTGTTTGTCTGAACAATGTTGTCAAATATCTACAGTTCCTTCCTCTGTGGCCAGATGCCTAGAGTCAGGCTTTTGTATTAAACCTACATTATATACACAGTTGAGCCTAGAAAAGGTATGGATCTACTTATCTACTTTAGATGTGAAATAAGAATCTAAGTCTAAAGAATATTCTTGGGTCCCTGGGACTCTAGGGCATAAAAATGTTGGGGGATAGAGTAGCTTGAATGTAATCAACCCCAATAAGCTCACTGCGAGTGACACTATTAGGAAGTGTAGCTTGGTTGGAGTAGATGTGGCCATGTTGGAGGAAGTGTGCCACTGCTGGAGCAGGGTTTGAGGTCTGCTACACCCAAGATATGCCCAGTGTCTCAGTTCACTTTCTGTTACCTGCAGATGAAGATATATTAACTCTCAGCTCCTTCTTCAGCACCATGTCTGCCTGTATGCATCCATATCCTGCCATGATAATGGACTAAACCTCTGAATAAGCCACCCAATTAAACGTTTTCTGTTATAAAATTTGCTGTGGTCATAGTATCTCTTCATAGCAAAAGAAACCCTAAGACACGAGATATTGTTACTTAGTAAGTCGTCACTGTACATCCATCCATCACGTGCCAGCTACATAGAAATACAGCCACCATACACTGCCCAGATAGTACTTACATGCTGGCATAAATGGCTCTATATACTAAAAGTCTGAGGACAAAGATCTCTAAATTTGAGGCAAGACTGCATCTGTGGAAACTTAAGTTATAAATTGCATGAAAATAGAGTAGGATGTGGGGAGTGCAAAATTATGAAGGGAACAGGACATTCATTTATATGCATATATAAACAGGTTCTCTATATAAGTCCCAGTTATTATTGGAATCACAGTTACTAATATGTATGTGTGCTTACATATGTGTGGGTGCATAGTGTAGAAGCCTGAGGTCAGTCTTGGAATAGCTATCATTCCTCATTCCATCTTGTGTTTGGAGACACTGTCTCTCATTGGGAACCGGGGCTTGCCAATTAGGTTAGGTCAGCAAGCTCCAGGGATCACCTGCTTCTGTTTCCCGAGTGCTGGGATTATAGGCATATACTACTACATTCAGCTTTTTCTTGTTTAATTTTTAGATTAAACTCAGGTCCTCAAGCTTGCCCAGGAAGCATATGTCTATATTTAGTCACCTATAGAAATTTTACCTCAACTGGCAGGGCTTCCAGGGGATCATATTTGTAGTATTGCTATTTGAAGGTTAACAGAGTTTGTATAAAACATTTTTGCTACATTTACATGTGAAAAAGTGAGTCTCTACCAGGGTCTACTGGCCTTGTTGTAAACTACATATATTGTAGCAAATAGCACCCTTAAGCTCATCTTAAACCAGTAATAGCACACTGCTCTCAAATGTACCCATGGGTGATTCACACATCAGAATCAAACACTTCGTAATCACTAAATTTTTTTTTTCTCCAAGCAAAGCAAATCAATAAGCTGTCTACATTAAAAAATGAAGCTGAATTTATTTTGGCCTTTTGACTGAATTTTTACAGGCTCTCAAGATTCTGGTGTCTAGAAACAATCTAGGTCAGAGGTTACAAACTGGTGAGGAGGTGAGAGAGGACTAATGCTGCCCGGCAATATAGTTTGGTTCCATAGCATTAAAAACTCATTTTCAATTATTTGCACATTTTTAAGATTTTATTTTATGTATATCAGTGTTTTGACTGCACATACATATGTGTGTCACAAATGTGCTTGGGTTTAAGAGAGGGGCAGTTCTCTGGAGTAATGAATGGCTATGAACTACTACTCCTTCACTTTCCTGGGACCCAAGTTTAGCCACCTGTACAAACGTTTACCTCAGTTGCCAAGGTACTGGGAACTGAACCTGTGTCTTCTGTAGGAGCAACAAGTGCTCTTAACTGTTGAGCCATCTCTCCAGCTGCCTATTATTTGGTAATATTAAAAATTAGAACACATGAAAACTCAGGTCCTCTGAGAAAACATATAGAGTGAGTAACTCCAATCCTGTTTCAACAGAGGTAATTCCATACCTGGGGAGATGGCTCTTGCTCAGATAAGTCTGTGAACTCTAAAAATGACTGAGCCCCACATTGGAGCACCGGAATGAGCTCCCAAGGTCCTGATGAGGAGCAGAAGGAGAGAGAACATGAGAAAGAAAGTCAGGACCGTGAGGGAACCTTCACCTGGCGTTGGATGGAGAAAATGACAGAGCCCCACATAGGAGCACCCGACTGAGATCCCAAGGTCCTGATGAGGAGCAAAAGGAGGAAGATCATGAGCAAGGAAGTCAGGACGGTGAGGGGTGCGTTCTTCCATTGAGACGGTGGGACAGATCTAACGGGAGACCACCAAGTCCAGTTGGAAAGGGACTGATGGAACAGGGGACCAAACCGGACTCTCTGAATGTTTCTGACGGCGGAGGAGGACTGATAAACCAAGGACAACGGCGATGAGCTTGAACTCTACAGCATGGACGTGCTCACTGTGAGCCTCGTCAGTTTGGTTGCTCACCTTCCTGGACTTAGGGGGAGTTGGGAGGACCTTGGACTTAACATAGTGAAGGGAACCCTGATGGCTCTTTGGCTTGGAGAGGAAGGGAGTGGGGGTATGGGTGGAAGGGAGGGGAGGGAAGGTGGAGGAGGAGGGGAGGAGATGGAAATTTTTAATAAAAAAATGAGAAAAAAAAGAAATGAAGCAAAAAAAAGAAGGTAAAGAAGGTAACGAAGAAGTCAAAGAAGGTAAAAAAAAAAAAGAAAAAAAAAGAAAGTGATAGGGTTTGAAGGGCAATCTGTAATATCTCAAAACTTCTGATGAGATCATAAGGTGACCCTTGAACTAAATAAAACAGTTAGTGGTAACACATGTTGCCTAGCACTGAATTGCCATCAGCAATTTTAAGTCTTTGTCCAATGACAGACACATAGGGAAGAAACAAACACCTATTCCTATGTGCTGTGTTGTCAAACATGCTGCCCTTGAGGTAAAGTTGGGAAATGTGCCACTGAGATGAGAGAAGGGCCTGTTAACTTTCAATTCATTGTGGTAAAGACTTCTCAGGAAAATCCCAGGTTATGGATGGGCAGGGCACAGTCCTCTAACCTCTCTCTTCTTAGTCTAAGCCAAGGATGGCCCTAATTACCTAGTTATTCCTCCAGTATGTAGCCTAGCATCTTGCTAGCTGTCAAAATTCCCAAGCTGACAGGGATAAGGCAGAGTTGAGAGTATCTTCTGATCACATGGGGTAGGGGGCACCTTGTCCTACATACTGGAATTTTGTCACCCAGTTGGAGCTGGACTCTGGCAGAGTCAGGAGTCCTAATTCACTCACAGGCTTTGAATCACAATTCTACCCACTTCTATACTGGAAGGTTAAATTGCTTGGGGTCAGTCACCCTTTCATTCCCTGACAGCTAAGGGGGCTCTTCCATGATTACCAGGAAGGGACTGATGTCTCAAACAACACCTTCCAATGAAAGTCTAATGTGCTAGAGGTGGAATCCACATTCAACCTTAACAAGGATGCCTTCTCTTGCTGGAGAGGGAGGGAAAATGGAGGGAAAATTGGAGAAAGAGGGGTGTCAATATCTGGAGATCATATCCTGGGCAGCTAGAAACCCCAGAGTAGTTAGGCAAGGTCTGAGAGAGGGACCTGTCAGACACTGCTTCAAGTCTTAGGGCTGCAAGGTCTCCAGGCTCAAACCTGCTATTTTGCCTCTCCAAGCCTTAAAGGCCCATGATGTAACACAGGGCAGCTCCACATGCTTCTGAGGATTATATGTGCATCTTAAAAAGACAATATATACAAAGCATCTCTAGGGATATGTGGATTCCAGCAGGCACTATCTTAGACACAGAGGAAATCCATGCTGACAAATGACAGTTGGAAAAGGGCCCTTTAACAATGTTATTGAATCACATATACCCAATGATTTTACTTTTCTCCCACGTACAATTTTGAGCTGTATGAATTCTACAGTCCCTTTCAATTCATATTGTTTATGATGCTGCAGTAAATGTAATTCCCTATAGAGCCACCAAGCCAGTGTACTCCTTTCTGCCTTGCTATGTAGGGATAGGTAGAAAAGATCACTGGAGATTCATATGGTTCTGAGATTAGGTGTCCTGTGCTGTGACTCCCCAGCTCCTTCTGCTCTAGTTATACAGCATAGAACAACATCTTCCAGTATTGTTCAGCAGCTTCTCATTTGTAAAATGAAGACAAAAATATGATCTGTGGCATGGACCACGAGAGGAGGAAACAGAATGAGATCTTATCTGTCAATCACTTTCTGGTACACATCAAGTGCTTCAACATATGCTAGGCATCATAATTACTTAGGTTTGCTTTAAAGAACAAGGAGTGATCTTTTGAGAATGGTTACAGGAAGTCTGTCTGCTGGAAAACTGGAAGAGGGGCAGGCATTTGGAACAAAAAGGATCTTTCTATACAAAAATTAACATGTCACTATGGAAACTCAGATCCAGTCTATGCATGGGATAATAGAACTTTGTATGCATCTTCCAAACCTGTAGGGACCCTTTAACAAGGGTCTTACTGTAGGGAGGAACAATCTCTGGGCAGACCCCTTTCCCTTTTTGGGTTTCAGCTGTCCTACCTATAAACGGTGGGTGGCAGACTGGACAATGGTTCTGACTGAGGACCTTCTGGTCTAGTTCTTCATTATCCTATGTGACTGCCAGCCCGAAGAGTGAACAGAGCAGTCAGATCCCCTGGGGTCCTTACCTGAGGTACTCATAGAGCCCATACATGGGCAGGAAGTCAATGTCAGATAAGAACACGTAGGGTGTGCTGATGTGCTTCATAGCCACATTGCGCAAGAGGTTGACAGGATAGAACTGACCCTCCTTATACACGATGTGGTAGCCCACATTGTGGCGGCTCATGAGCACCTCGGATCCCTGGGCATAGCGGAGGAACTGCTGGGCTTCAGCATCAGACAGGTAGAGGGCCAGGCTGATGGGACCCTCCCAGTGCTTACAGATGGCCTCTAGCATCTGGAGTCTGGAAAAGAGGGGAAGAAAGCAGCATCATCATACCACCTCTGAGTCTCTGCCTCTAGCATGTCCTGGTCAATCAGCTGCAAATCCAAATTTCTTGACTAAATATGACTAAGTCCCTTACCAGTAAAGCAGACACAAAACCCACCTTGTTGATCCTAATCTTCCTCTACTTGCAACTGATTGCACGAAATGTTTCCCATTTTAAGCCTCATATTCATCTCCACTCACTCTAAGCTTCAGACTCATCCTCAAAGATGCTATGACTTGGTTGGGTTTCCTACCCAAGATTCATATATTGAAAGTCAGGTCCTCTGTGTGGTGGTATTGAGACTTTTAAGATATGGGACTGAGGGAAAGTAGCTCAGTCATTTGGGGTGATATACTTAGAAAGGATAAATATAGCTCTCATTGGATCTCAGTTAATTCTCACCAACATATGTTATTAAAAATGACTCCCTTTGCTTCCTTTCTCACCAAAGATCTTGCCTTCTTTTGGAAGTCCACTACTTTTCATTTAAGAGGCAGGTGAAGGTGGGCACCTTTACTTCCAGCACTCGAGAGACAGAAGCAGGTGGATCTTTGTGAGGTCAAGGTCTGTTTGGTCTATAAAGTGAGTTCCAGAACAAAACAGATGGATGCTTTATCTCAAAAAAACTAATCCCCCCAAAATGAACAAGGGGACAGACAGACAGACAGACAGACAGACACACACACACACACACACACACACACACACACACACAGGTTCTTGTTTCCCTTTCTAGATGAAGCTGTTTTACTTCCTGCTTCTTCGTCATGTTTTGACAGCAAAGGGGGCCCTATGGTTCCTAACATTCACATGCATTTCTGTTCTCCTTGTCAAACACCTAGTTCACTAGAGTCTGAGAAGACTGCTACATTTTGGATTTACAGCTTCTAATGCTGTAAAGTAAATAGATTTCTTTATAAACATTTAGCCTCAGATATATTGTCATAGCAACACAATAAATATTGCAATTTCATATGTGTGGGATTATAGCATAAGGTCTTAACTCTTCTAGCCCAAACTCATATTTTTCCTTAGCAAAGGCTGAAAAAAAGATTTTGGGTCTCCTAAAACACTGACCATCTTCAGAAACTTGGTCCAAAGTAACACTCAAACATTAAGCAACAAAATGAGAAATAACTATAATCATTGACATATTCTGGTATTCTAAACACCTTCCAGAATTCTCTCAGCACACTTGTACAACTTCTTGTTGAAAGCAATGAGACTCCAACTTTATTTGTGAACTTATTGACCTGATATATAGAAATAGATAGAGACCTTAATGGGGTCTTGGAGTGAGTGAGAAAAGAATAAAATTAGTGTTTGGTGAAAGTAACAGGAAAAAAAACAAAGGGACAATGGAGACTCAAGTGCATGTGGGGTACCTAGGGTGGTGCCATATTCAGTTTTCAGAATTTCCTGCTCCTGGAAGCCCTGAGCAACTTGGCAAAGCTAAGCTAGGCCTGGTGGCTAAGCATGCCTTAATTCAGGAGGCAAAGGCAACTGCTGTAAGATCAAGGCTAGCCTATGGGCTGTAATAGCCCAGTCATCCAGAGTGAGATGCCATCTCAAGAAAACCAAAAAAGTAAATCAAAATCCATCCAAACAGAAGCAAACATATTAAACAACTTTGCAGGGCTACTGTGGAGAGCTGAGGGGATGGAGGAGTCACACACAGTCCAAAGAAAGAACAGCAACAACAAAGGTGTCTCCAACAGGAATGAGGCAGCAAGCAGATTTGACAATCAATCATGAAGATTCTATTTCAAAGACATCAGACCATTAGAAGTGTCTGGTGTATAAAGCCTGTGCAAAAGACACAGCAAAAGCCTATTTCAGTGCTTTTTCTCCTGCTCATCAAGAGGTACCCATGTGATCAGTAGTCTCCTTGTCAGAGTGCCTGCTTTATTGGGGCAATTACCAAGAAATTGATTTTGTGCATAAAAATGCATGGAAACAAAAAGAAAACAGACATGCCTGCCTCTGTTCAATGTCATTCACCCTGGACTTCCAAACTTTCTTTCAGTGATTCTATCAGTGGATACTGCCCTGATCTGCTGCTTCTCTTACTGGGAATGATTAAGAGGCTCACCACGGTAAAATACCTTTGTGTTTTCTGTCCTGTTAACCACAGCCAATAAAATGCGATTTAAAGGCTGCTAGATGCATGGACCCTGAACTTGTGGGTCCATTTCTGAAACAGGCTCCTGCTTTTGCCTGGTCCCTGAGGATCTTCCTTGATGCTTCTGTGGAGGTGAGGGACTCTGAGCACCCACAGAGAACGATGGCTTTGAAGCCTTTCAGATTTGAAAGCAAATCCTCCTGTGTAGATAAAAGTGCTGCTGGAGGCATGGGATGCAGGATGTGTGTTTAATTTGAGAGAAGATGGTTTAACTCTGTCTGGTTTTGAATCTGCATTTTATAAGCCAAGGAGCAGGCCCCATCTGGCACAGCCTTACTCCAAGATCCGTGAAGGTTTTAGAATGAAAATATAGTCAGAGTACTTAATGTTCTCAGGAGAAAGGTGCTATTGACACATAAATAAACCAAACTTTAAAGAAGATGGTGACAAATGTTTAAGGAACCTCATTGAGGAACAATTGCCTGTAATGAACTTCTTACTACCTGCTGCTAGTAAGGTACCAGCCAATTGGTAGCTGTTATCATATTTAATATTCATAGTGACTATCAAGTGAAAGAAGGGAAGTGTTTCTGTGAGTTAAGCAGCTGTAAATTAGAAGGGTGGCTGGCAGGACCCATGCATCTCCTGGGAGTACACAGGATTGTAGAGTTTTTATTATATGGCAAGTACTGTTGAGCTGCTCGCTGTAATACAGATCCAGCAAAAAGATTCTGCTCTATCGATAGTCCATGATTCCCCAGAAGGATGTCTGGTTCTGGGTCTTTTCTTTCATGGTCTTATTGATGTTGCTACAGGGATTTCCATGGTCATTTGGCCACAGGAGAATAATGAGAGGATGGAGAACAATTCCTCTGGGGAATGTGTGAAAAGAGGAAACTAATGGGAATACTATGAAAATAGATAAAAGTTCCTATGTTTCTTTACTCCTATTCAGCATAATTTTATGACTACCCCAACTGCTGTAAAAAGAAATTGCTTTATTTGTACCCACTAAGGAATACTTAATGTGTCCTGTTAATTGTATGAGAGGCACTAATTCCAGGAAATATTTCTGGGATAGATGATATTAGGAACTCTTTTGCACATTGGCAACTGAAAATTGGGAACATCTGATTACCCAGAGAAGGTTTACAGTCTACATTTATGCCTAAAATACCTGTTATAAGATCAAAGGGACATGGGGAAGGTGTACTTATAATTATACCTAGAAAACTTAATGCTTACTATGCTACATGGTGCAAAAACTACACCAGTCCTCTCGAAGAATGAAACTCTTTTAGATTTGTTTCTCAAAACTCAATGTCTAGTACCTTGTAACCAGAAAAGACAGCTGGACAGAATATTTTAGTTAGAATAGAAAGACAGAATCACCTGCTAAGTTCAGAGGCCAGCTGTTTCCTGCCTGACCTGCCAAGACAGGTGGTGCTCTTCGAGTGTAGAATTCATGATTTGTGACTAACTTTTGTTCCTCAGACATGGAGGGAAAAACTAGGTAGAAGGGTTGGGGAACATTTTGATATTATCTTGAAAGTTCTTGAGACTTATTTAAAATCCATGTTTTACATGCCTTGTTGTACATAATGGTTTCATTATTAGAAGGACAAATAAAAGGGTTCCTCTCTTAAAAAGAGTGTGTATAATCAACACATCACTGCGCATGTCTCCATTCTTTCCATACTAACTCCATAACTCCTACTTGGGACTCTGGCATGTGGTACCCAAACATGGACTTTATACTCAAGTCTGTTTAATGCAAAGTTTGACCAAAATCCAGGCCACTAGCCAATGGATAGGTGCTAGGATCATAACTGACAAGTCATGTATTTCATTCACCTTTCCTGCTTCCCAAATAAGAATGTGTGTTAGTTTATTTTCTTGCTGATTTGAATAATAGATGACAAAAAAACAAAACTTAAGGGAGTCAGGGTTTATTTTGGCTCACAATTTTTGAAATGGTATAGTCCATCAAGGTTGGAAAGCCAAAGTGGCAGGAGTGTGAGGCTGCTATTACATGATGTGTGCAGGCAGCAAGCAGAGAGAAGAGGAACTTCTGTCCCCTGTAATCCTTTTCTCCACAAGGCTCTACCACCTAAAGCTTCTATAACCTTCCAAAACAGCACCAATAGCTGGGAACAAATGTTTAACCATTTGAGTATAATGGAAACATTTTACATTCAAATTACATAAAATGTGTTCCTTTCATGCTCTCAGTTAGTTTCTATTCCTTTCCCTTCCTTTATTTTCTGACTCTGCCACAAAGGTCTGTTTCTCTAATGGCTGTTGTTATTCATTCACATCTGGTCCTTAAACAGTATCCACCCCTATACAGTATCAAATGACACAAAGCTCTGTGCATCTTTTTGATCCCTGAGCTGGAAAGATGAGGCAGTCAGGAGAGGCAGATCTGGGCAAACCCAATTTTTTTTTAAATTTTTTTATTGAGTGAGCTCTACATTTTTCTCGGCTTCCCTTTCTGCCCCTCCTCTCCTCCAAGGTCCCCACACTCACAACTTAACCAGGAGATCTTGTCTTTTCATACTTCCAATGTAGATTAGATCCATGTAAGTCTCTCTTAATGTCCTCACTGTTGTCTAAGTTCTCTGGGATTGTGGTTTGTAGACTGGCTTTCTTTGATTTATGTTTGAAAACCACCTATGAGTGAGTATATGTGATAATTGGCTTTCTGTGTCTGGGTTACCTCACTCAAAAAATGTTTTCTAGTGCCATCCATTTTCCTGCAAAATTCAAGATGCCGTTATTTTTTTCTGCTGTGTAGTACTCCATTATGTAAATGTACCATATTCTCCTTATTCAGTCTTCGGTCCAAGGGCATTTAGGTTGTTTCCAGGTTCTGGCTATGACAAACAAAGCTGCTATGAACATAGTTGAGCACGTGTCCTTGTGGCAGCCCGCAGCTCATCACTACAGAATAGCGCCCAGACGTGGATAACAGAATCCACAGAAAGCTTGAGAAAGCTTGGAAAAGAATAGAGTAAAGCATGGCTTCTTGGTGGCAGCAATTTCTCGGGTCTGCTCTGCTTGCTAGAGGCAAGCAAATGCTCTCATCTAAGAGAGGCTTCCTGACTCAGTTTTAGCTGCAAAACCCTGCAGCTCTTTTAAGAGGTCCTGCCACGAAACACTTAAACAGTGTTGATGAAAAGCTGAATGCATGCTTTTCAGTTTTCAGCCATAGCAAAAAAATGTGCCATTTTAAAATGCCAGCTTTCTGGACCATCCTGCCAGGGCAAACTCTGACTCTTTCAGGCAGGCAGTCTGACTGAGTGCGGTCTGTGAGCAGAATGCTGCAGCTTGCTTGCTGGCAAGGATCTTGAAATGCCATAGAGTTGTGGCAATAAAAATGGCTACAGCCGGTACCTCCACCACGAGGCTGGAAAGCTAAGGAATGGGCTGAATCCAGCCGACAAAGCCACGGCTTTAACCTTCTCCTTAAAGACTCATGTAGTCAGAAAAAGAGAGATATGCAGTAAAGAGAGATTCAAAGAAAAAAAAAAACCTCAAAATGGTTTACAGTGTGTTAAAAAACATATGCAGGCTTGAAAGAAAAGTTAAAGTTCTTAAAGTAAAGAAAGAAAGAGAGTAGTTGGGTGTGGTGGTACATACCTTTAATCCAAACATTTGGGAGGCAGAGGTAGATTGACCTCTGTGACTTCAAGGTGTGGCAGTACACACCTTTAATCCCAATGCCTTGAAGGCAGAGACAGATGGATCTCTGTGAGTTCAAGGACAGCCTGGTCTACAGGTTTATTCCAGGACAAAGATATACAGAGAACCTGTCTCAAAAAGTAAAAGTAAAAATAAAAGAAATACAGGTTAAGTAAAGCCGCCTAAAGATGGAAAATAAACAGAGAATCTTGATACTGTAAGCTATTATGCTCTCTTTGAATTGTCTGAATGCTGAAGAAGGAGCAATGGCTGCTAAAAGATATTTGTTTATAAATGCTGCTGAACTAATCCAAGATAGATATTTTGAAAATACCTTGACTTCAAAATTTGGATCTAAGGTTATGATGCTTCGGAAAAGTCCTTCTTTTGTTTTCAAAGAGGATGAGACCCTGTGGATTGCTTATGTCCCAATATGGTATGATAGACCACGCCCTCCTGAAAGGTTGCTGTGAACACCTTCAGAAAATTACTTTGCTCAACTGCCAACTGAGATGAAATTAGCACACATGAAAGACCTAAATAAAAGCACCCCCATACAGCAGGAAGCAGTTTGGAGAGAAATAACCTCACCCATATTCCCAGATAGTGTTGATAAATGATCTTTTATATTTAAAGGGGGATATGATATAGATATGAATAATTTGCATTGGTATGGATTTTAAGGTCAATTTTGTTATATGTATATATATTTCTGATATTGATTAAGGATTATGATTGTGTAGTTCATTTAAAAATGTAATGTATAATTAGGAATTATAGGTTGTTAATGGATAATCAATAATAGTCAAGTTTGTAGTCATGTTAGAAAGACTTTCTAGATGTGCATAGATATATTTAAGTTAGATAGGCATTCCTAATATCTTCCAAAGACTACAGAATATGGCATTTTAAATGTTTTAATAATTAGGGCTTTTCATGACAATGAGACACGTCTGCTCCTGGCAGCACCAATCTACTTCAAGAGGAAGATGGGCATCAAAGAGGCTCCTTATGGAGTTTGATAGCCATTTGGGCAAGAAACTGCTCTTGCCTGGACTGTTGCATAAACTGGACACAAAGAACCCAAAGAGAGAGGACTGTTGAACTTGCCTAAAGGTGAGATGGTTTTTCGGGGTTCCTGACTCATGAAAGAGTCTGCAAGACATTCTGCAGGACACAGCAGATAGTGACTGAACTGCCTTTGAAATTTCCTGCTTCATGGAAGTCTGCTGGATACTATGGGCCTGTAGGCTGAAGATGGATGCCCCAATGGTACAGAGGAAATTTGGGTAACTGTCTAGGTAGTGAGATGTCTCAGTCATTTGTAGAGTTTTGGAAGCTGCTTACTTCTTGTTCACCTAGGTAATATTGTGTCCTTCTGGAGTTTTTGATGGAGATGAAGAATAAATATAGTTTTCCTTAGTTACGATAAAAAATATATTAGATATAAATATTGTAACTAAAATTCTTGCTTGATAACTGTTTTGTTATATGTAATTTTACTATGTTAAAGTGAAAGCCTTTCTTTTTTGTTTAAACAGAAAAAGGGGAAATGATCTATCTGATGATTTCATTGGTTAATTAATAAAGAAACTGCTTGGCCTGATAGGTCAGAACATAGGTGGGTGGAGTAGACAGAACAAGATACTGGGAGTGAGGCAAATGCCTCAAGCAGTTGCCATGCCTCTCCTCTCCAAGACAATCGCCATGAAGCCAGCAACCAGGTCAGAGATGCTGAATCTTTCCCGGTAAGCCACCACCTTGCGGTGCTACACAGATTACTAAATATGGGTTAAAGCAATATATGAGAGTTAGCCAGTAAGAGGCTAGAGCTAATGGGCCAGGCAGTGTTTAAATGAATACAATTTGTGTGTTGTTATTTCGGGGCATAAGTTAGCCAGGTGGCTGGGAGCTGGGTGGCAGGAATGCAGCCCACAGCTCATCACTACAGACAACCTTGTCTTGTTCCTGATTTCAGTGGAATTTCTGGGAGTTTCTCTCCATTTAGTTTGATGTTGGCTGTTGGCTTGCTGTATATTGCCTTAATTATGTTTAGGTATGTTCCTTGTATCCCTGCTCTCTCCACAACCTTTGTCATGAACAGATGTTGCATTTTGTCAAAAGCGTTTTTTGGCATCTAATGAGATGATAATGTGGTTTTTATATTTCAGCATGTTTATATGGTTGATTACATTGACAAATTTTTGTATGTTCAACCATCTCTGCATCTCTGGGATGAAGCCAACTTGATCGTGGTGGATGATGGTTATGATGTGTTCTTGGATTCGATTTGCCAGTATTTTATTTAGTATTTTTGCATCAGTGTTCATGAGCGAGATTGGTCTCTAATTCTCTTTCATAGTAATGTCTTTCTGTGGTTTGGTTAACAGGGTAATTGCAGCCTCATAAAAAAAAGTTTAGCAATGTTCCTTCTGTTTCTATTTTGTGGAATATTTTGAGGAGTATTGGTATTAGTTCTTCTTTGGAAGTCCTGTAGGATTCTGAGTTGAAACTATCTGGTCCTGGGCTTTTTTTTTTTTTTTTCTTTTTTTTCTTTTTTTTTTTTTTGTTAGAAGATTTTTGATAACTGTTTCTATTCCTTCAGCAGTTATAGGTCTATTTAATTTGCTTATCTGGTCTTGATTTAATTTTGGTAAGTTCCATTTATCAGGAAAGTTGTCCATTTCCTTTAAGTTTTCCAATTTTGTGGAGTACAGGCTTTTGAAATATGACCTGTTGATTCTCTGTATTTCCTCTGTGTCTGTTGTTATGTTCCTGTTTTCATTTCTGATTTTGTTAATTTGGATATTCTCTTTCTGCCTTTTGGTTAGTTTGGATAAAGGTCTGTCTATTTTGTTGATTTTCTAGAGGAACCAACTCTTTGTCTCATTGATTCTTTGTATTGTTATCTTTGTTTCTATTTTGTTGATTTCAGCTCTCAATTTGATTATTTCCTGCTGTCTAGTTCTCTTAAGTGAGTTTGCTTCTTTTTGTTCTAAAGTTTTCAAATGTTCTGTTAACTCACTAGTGGGAAATTTTTCTAGCATCTTTATGTAGGTGTTTAGTGCTATGAACATTCCTCTTAACACTGCTTTCACTGTGTCCCATAAATTTGGGTATGTTATGTGGTCATTTTCATTGAATTTTAGGAAGTCTTTAATTTCTCCCTTTACCCATTGATGATTCAGGTGAGCATTGTTTAATTTCCATGTGGTGTGGGCTTTCTGGTTTTAAACCATGGTGATCTGATAAGGTACATTTGTTATTCCATTTTTTTTATTTATTGAGGTTTGTTTTGTTACCGAATATGTGGTCAATTTTTGAGACGGTTCCATGAGGTGCTGAGAAGAACGTATATTCTTTTATGTTTGGATGGAATGTTCTATATATGTCTGCTAAGTTCATTTGAGTCATAACATCTGTTAGTTCTCTTATTTCTCTGTTCATTTTTTTTGTCTGACTGACCTGTCCACAAGGAACATACCTAAACATAATAAAGGCAATATACAGCAAGCGAACAGAAACATTAAACTAAATGGAAACTCAAAGCAATCCCACTGGAATCAAGAACAAGACTAGGTAGTCCACTCTCTCCATATCTATTCAATATAGTCCATGAGGTTATACCTAGAGCAATCAGTCAACAAAAGGTCAAGGGTATGCAAATCGGAAAAGAAGTCAAATTCTCACTACTTGCTGATGATATGATAGTTTACACAAGCTATGTAAACTTCCAAAAATTCTACCAAGGAACTTCTACAACTCATATACACTTTCAGTAATGTAGAAAGATACATGACAAATTAAAAAAAAATCAGTAGCCCTCCTTTACACCAATAATAAATGGCCTATGAGAGAAACCAGAGAAATATCACCCTTCACAATAGCATAAAATATCACAAAGTAACTCTAACCAAACAAGTGGAAGACCTGTATGACAATAACTTTAAGTCTTTGAAAAAAGAAATTGAAGAAGACATCAGAAAGTGGAAAGCTTTCCCATGCTCTTGGGTAGGTAGAATTAATATAGTAAAATGGCAATCTTACCAAAAGTAATGCCCATCAAATTCTAGGAAAGTTATTCAAAGACATTGAAAAAATAGTACACAACTTTATATGGAAAAGCAAAAAACCCAGGATAGCCAAAACAATCCTGCACAATAAAGGTATCACAATTCCTGACTTTAAACTCTACTACAGAGCTACAGTACTGAAAACAGCGTAGTATTGGCATAACAACAGACAGGAGAACCAATGGAATCAAATCAAAGATCCAGATATTAATCCACACACCTATGAACACCTGATTTTTAACAAAGAAGAAAAAAATATAAAGTGGAAAAAAAGAAAGCATATTTAACAACTGATGCTGGCATAACTGGATGTTAACATGTACAAGAATGAAAATAGATCCATATCTATCACCATGCACAAACTCGAGTCTAAATGGATCGAAGACCTCAATATAAAACCAATCACACTGAACCTCATAGAAGGGAAAGTAGGAAGTACACTTGAATACACTGGCACAGGAGAACACTTCTTAATATAACTCCAGTAGCACAGACACTTAGAGAAAAACTTAATAAATGGGATCTCCTGAAACAGAGAAGATTCTGTAAAGCAAAGGACACAGTTAACAATACAAAATGGCAGAATATTGAATGGGAAACTATCTTCTCCAACTTCACATCAGACAGAGGACTGATCTCCAAAATATACAAAGAACTCAAGAAATTCAAAAGAAGAAAGAATCCAATAACATAAAATGAGGTACAGAACTAAACAGAGAACTTTCAACAGAGGAACCCCAAATGGCTGAAAGACACTTAAGAAAATGCTCAACATCCTTAGCTATCAGAGAAATGCAAATCAAAACAACTCCGAGATTCAATTTTACACCTGCAAGAATGGCCAAGATTGCCCTTTTGTCCGGGCAGCATCCCTGGGCTGCCTGGAATCCCTGATCCTGTCTCCTGAACTTCCATCTGGACTGGTGAGTGATTGCAGACCCTGGGGCAACCTGCCCTGGAAGAGAGCACAGGCCCCTTCCTCCCAACTCCCTCTGTAGGCTTGTCTTTGTTTCTCATGTTCCTGCCTCTCCCAAGCCTTCCCTAGTGTTTTCAGGTGTCCTGCTCCTGTACTAAGGCCATCCACCCAAAGGGGTCAGACTCTGGCCTCCAGGCAGGTCAGAGGATTCCTGCAAGGGAGTGCGGGCTCCTTCAGATTGTGCTGCCAGGTTCGCTGTGTGATATTCCATCCCGCCCTGCCCCCACCTTGGCCTTTTTGTCCAGGCGGCTTCCCCGGGCTGCCTGGAATCCCTGATCCTGTCCCCTGAACTTCCATCTGGACTGGTGAGTGATTGCAGACCCTGGGGCAACCTGCTCTGGAAGAGAGCACAGACCCCCTCCTCCCAGCTCCCTCTGCAGGCTTGTCTTTGTTTCTCATGTCCCTGCCTCTCCCAAGCCTTCCCTAGTGTTTTCAGGTGTCCTGCTCCTGTACTAAGGCCATCCACCCAAAGGGGTCAGACTCTGGCCTCCAGGCAGGTCTGAGGATTCCTGCAAGGGAGTGTGGGCTTCTTTAGATTGTGACGCAAGGAATAGGTCCTCCTCTGGCACTGGGGAGATCCAGCCAGTTTCAGTCACAGCAAAGATTGGTCTAGGACACCAAGTGCCTCCAGGCTTCTTTTGAAGGAAACGATGGGCAGGCACCAATGCAGGAGCTCCTCCAACAACATGAAAGGCAACATGCCATCACCACAACCCAGACATCCTGAAACAACAAGAATTGAACACCCTACCCCAGAAGATATAGAAGAAACTGACCTTAAACAGTACTTTATGAAAATAATAGAGGACCTTAAACAGGAGGTAAGAAACTGCCATAAAGAAATGGAGATGACAAACAAAAAGGTAGACGAAATAAATAAATCTCTCAAAGATACCCAAGAAAAACAAGAAAAACAAGAAAAAGCAATCAAACAGGTAAGGGAAACAGTACAAGACCTGAGAAATGAAATGGAGGTAATGAAGAAAACACAAGCTGAGGGATGACTGGAAATGGAAACTCTGAGTAAACGAACAGAAACTTCAGAGACAAGTATTTCCAACCGAATACAAGAGATGGAAGAAAGAATCTCGGACTCTGAAGATACTATAGAGGAAATAAATTCACAGATTAAAGAACTAAACAAATCTAACAAATTCTTAACACAAAACATCCAGGAAATCTGGGACACCATGAAAAGAACAAACCCAAGAATAATTGGGGTAGAAGAAGGAGAAGAATTACAACTCAAAGGCCCAGAAAACATATTCAACAAAATTATAGAAGAAAACTTCCCCAACCTAAAGAAGGATGTTGCTATGAAAGTACAAGAAGCCTACAGAACACCAAATAGACTGGATCAAAAGAAAGCATCCCCACGCCATATAATAATCAAAACACAAAACATACAGAATAAAGAACAGATATTAAGAGCTGCAAAGGAAAAAGGTCAAGTAACATACAAAGGGAAACCTATCAGAATTACACCTGATTTCTGAATGGAAACCATGAAAGCCAGAAGAGCTTGGATAGATGTGCTACAGACACTAAGGGAACATGGATACAAGCCTAGACTACTATACCCAGCAAAGCTTGCATTCACCATTGATGGAGAAAACAAGATATTCCAGGACAAAAACAGATTTAAACAATACGTAGCCACAAATCCAGCCTTGCAGAAATAGAAGGAAAATCACAAACCAAGGAGTCCAACAATGCCCACAATAACTCAGGCATCTAGCGACCCTTCACCAGCACAACTAGAAGAAGGGAAACACATAAACTCTACTACAAAAAAAATAACCGGAGTTAACAACAATTGGTCATTAATATCAATGGACTCAATTCACCTATAAAAAGGCACAGGCTAAGAGATTGGAACCGAAAACAGGATCCAACATTCTGCTGTTTATTTTATTTTTTTTCCAGTTAATAGACTTAACTTTATTTTTTTTTCCTCATGGTTTATTTTTTTTATATTTAAAAATTTCCATCTCCTTCCCTCCTCCTCCCCCCTCCCTTCCCTCCTCCTCCCCCTTCCCTCCCCTCCTTCTCCCCCTTCCCTCCACACCTCAACCACAAAGACAAACATCTACTCAGAGTAAAGGGTTAAAAAGGTTTATCAAGCAAACAGAACTAAGAAACAAGCCGGTGTGGCCATACTAATTTCTAACAAAGTTACCTTCAAACTAAAATCAATCAGAAGAGATGGAAAGGGACACTTTATACTCATAACAAGAAAAATCCTTCAGAATGAAGTCTCAATCCTGAATATCTATGCCCCTAATACGAAAGCTCCCACTTATGTAAAAGAAACACTTCTAGAAATCAAGGCAGCCATCAAACCACACACACTAATAGTTGGAGACTTCAACACTCCTCTCTCACCAATGGACAGGTCAATCAGACAGAAACCTAACAGAGAATTAAGAGACTTAATAGAGGTAATGAACCAAATGGACTTAACAGACATCTATAGAACATTCCACCCAAACAGGAAAGAATATACCTTCTTCTCTGCGGCTCATGGAACCTTTTCGAAAATTGACCAAATACTCGGTAACAAAGCAAACTTCCACAGTTACAAAAACATATTAGTAACCACCTGCATCTTATCGGATCACAATGGATTAAAATTAGAAATCAACAACAATGCAAACCACAGAAAGCCTACAAACTCATGGAAACTGAACAGTCAACTACTGAACCACAGCTGGGTCAAGGAAGAACTAAAGAAAGAAATGAAAGTCTTTCTTGAATTTAATGAAAATAAGGACACAACATACTCAAACTTATGGGACACTATGAAAGCAGTGCTAAGAGGAAAATTCATAGCACTAAGTGCCCACTTAAAAAAAACAGAGAAAGCACACATTGGAGACTTAACAGCACACCTGAAAGCTTTAGAAAAGAAAGAAGCAGACTCACCTAGGAGGAGTAGAAGACTGGAAATTATCAAACTGAGGGCAGAAATCAACAAAATAGAAACACAGAAAACAATCCAAAGAATCAATGAAACAAGAAGCTGGTTCTTGGAGAAAATCAACAAGATTGACAAACCCCTAGCCAAACTAATCAAACGGCAAAGAGAGAACACACAAATTAATAAGATCAGAAATGAAAAAGGGGACATAACCACAGACAAAGAGGAAATTCAGAGAATCATTAGGTCTTACTACAAAAGCCTGTATGCCACAAAATTGGAAAATGTAAAAGAAATGGACCCTTTTTTAGATAAGTACCGTATACCAAAGTTAAACCAGGACCAGGTAAATGCTCTAAGTAGTCCTGTTAGTCGCGAAGAATTGGAAACTGTTATCAGAAACCTCCCTACCAAAAAGAGCCCAGGACCTGATGGGTTCAATGCAGAATTCTACCAGAACGTCCAAGAAGACCTAATACCTATACTCCTTAAGGTATTCCATAATATAGAAACAGAACAGTCATTGCCAAATTCCTTTTATGAAGGTACAATTGCCCTGATACCTAAACCACACAAAGACTTAACCAAGAAAGAGAATTACAGGCCAATCTCACTCATGAACATCGATGCAAAAATTCTCAATAAAATACTGGAAAACAGAATCCAAGAACACATTAGAAAAATTATCCACTACGATCAAGTAGGCTTCATCCCAGAGATGCAGGGCTGGTTCAACATATGAGAATCTATCAATGTAATCTATCATATAAATAAACTGAAGGATAAAAACCATATGATCATCTCATTAGATGCAGAAAAAGCATTTGACAAAATTCAGCACCCCTTTATGATAAAGGTCTTGGAGACATTAGAGATACAGGGGTCATTCCTAAATATAATAAAGGCTATTTACAGCAAGCCGACAGCTAACATCAAATTAAATGGAGAGAAACTCAAGGCCATCCCACTAAATTCAGGAATGCGACAAGGCTGTCCACTCTCTCCTTATATCTTCAATATAGTACTTGAAGTTCTAGCAATAGCAATAAGACAAAACAAGGGGATCAAGGGTATTCGAATTGGAAAGGAAGAAGTTAAACTTTCATTATTTCCTGATGATATGATAGTGTACATAAGCGACCCGAAAAACTCCACCAAAGAATTCCTACAGCTGATAAACTCCTTTAGTAGCGTGGCAGGTTACAAGATCAACTCCAAAAAATCAGTCACCGTCTTTATATAAAGGATAAGGAAGCAGAGAAAGAAATCAGAGAAGTATCACCTTTCACGATAGCCACAAATAGCATAAAATATCTTGGAGTAACTCTAACCAAGGAAGTGAAAGACCTATTTGAGAAGAACTTTAAGTCTTTGAAGAAAGAAATTGAAGAGGATATCAGAAAATGGAAGGATCTCCCTTGCTCTTGGATTGAGAGGATCAACATAGTAAAAATGGCAATACTACCAAAGGCACTCTATAGATTTAATGCAATCCCAATCAAGGTCCCATTAAAATTCTTCACAGAGATTGAGAGGACAATAATCAAGTTTATATGGAAGAACAAGAAACCCAGGATAGCCAAAACAATTTTGTACAATAAAGGAACTTCTGGAGGCACTTTCATCCCTGACTTCAAACTCTATTACAGAGCTACAGTATTAAAAACAGCTTGGTATTGGCATAAAAATAGAGAAGTTGACCAATGGAATCGAATAGAAGACCCAGATCGTAACCCACAAATCTATGAACACCTGATTTTTGATAAAGGAGCTAAAAGCACACAATGGAAGAAAGAAAGCATCTTCAACAAATGGTGCTGGCATAACTGGATTTCAACCTGTAGAAGAATGAAAGTAGATCCATGTCTATCACCATGCACAAAACTCAAGTCCAAATGGATTAAAGACCTCAATATCAATCTGAGCACACTGAACCTGTTAGAGGAGAAAGTGGGAAGTACTCTACAACATTTGGGCACAGGAGACCGCTTCCTAAGTATAGCCCCAGCAGCACAGACATTAAGTGCAACATTGAATAAATGGGACCTCCTGAAGCTGAGCAGCTTCTGTAAAGCAAAGGACATTGTCACTAAGACACAAAGGCAGCCTACTGACTGGGAAAAGATCTTCACCAACCCCGCAACAGACAAAGGCCTGATCTCCAAAATATATAAGGAACTCAAGAGACTAGACTTTAAAATGCTAATGAACCCAATTAAAAAATGGGGCACTGAACTGAACAGAGAATTCTCAACAGAAGAAGTTCGAATGGCCAAAAGACACTTAAGGGCATGCTCAACCTCCCTAGCTATCAGGGAAATGCAAATCAAAACAACTTTGAGATACCATCTTACACCTGTCAGAATGGCTAAAATCAAAAACACCAATGATAGCCTTTGCTGGAGAGGATGTGGAGTAAGGGGTACACTCAGCCATTGCTGGTGGGAATGCAAACTTGTGCAACCGCTTTGGAAAGCAGTGTGGAGGCTTCTCAGGAAATTTGGGATCCACCTCCCCCAGGACCCAGCAATCCCACTCTTGGGAATTTACCCAAGAGATGCCCAATCATATTACAAAAGCATCTGTTCAACTATGTTTATAGCAGCATTATTTGTAATAGCCAGAACCTGGAAACAACCTAGATGCCCTTCAGTGGAAGAATGGATGAAGAAAGTGTGGAATATATACATATTAGTGTTCTACTCGGCGGTAAAAAACGACATCTTGAATTTTGCATGCAAATGGAGGGAAATAGAAAACACCATCCTGAGTGAGGTAACCCAGACCCAAAAAGATGAACATGGGATGTACTCACTCATAATTGGGTTCTAGCCATAAATAAAGGACATCGAGCCTATAATTCGTATAAAATCCTAGAGAAACTATATAAGAAGGTGAACCCCAAGAAAAACATATAGTTATCCTCATGGATTCTGGAAGTAGACAAGATTGCCAGACAAAAAATGGAAAATAGGAGTGCGGTGGGATGGGGGGAGGATGGATGGGGAGAAAAAAGTGTGAAGTGGAGGATGGGAAGAGCCTGGGGGAATAGGATGGTGGGGATATAGGAAGGGTGGATATGGGAACAAGGAATTATATATCTTACTTAAGGGAGCCATTCTAGGGTTGGCAGATACTTGACTCTAGAGGGGTTCCCAGGTGTCCAGGAAGACGCCCCCAGCTAGGTCCTTGGGCAGCTGAGGAGAGGGTGCCAGAAATGTACAGATCCTATTGCCATACTCATGAATATCTTGCATATCACCATAGAACCTTCACCTGGCATTGGATGGAGAAAATGACAGAGCCCCACATAGGAGCACTGGACTGAGCTCCCAAGGTCCTGATGAGGATCAAAAGGAGGGAGATCATGAGCCAGGAAGTCAGAACCTTGAGGAGTGCGTTTACTCATTGAGACAGTGGGACAGATCTAACGGGAGACCACCAAGTCCAGTTGGAATGGGACTGATGGAACAGGGGACCAAACCGGACTCTCTGAATGTGGCTGACATTGGAGGAGGACTGAGAAACCAAGGACAACGGCAATGAACGTGAACTCTACAGCATGGACGGGCTCCCTGTGAGCATTGTCAGTTTGGTTGCTCACCTTCCTGGACTTAGAGGGAGCTGGGAGGACCTTGGACTTAACATAGTGAAGGGGACCCTGATGGCTCATTGGCTTGGAGAGGGGTGGAGTGGGGGTATGGGTGGAAGGGAGGGGAGGAAAGGGAGAGGAGGAGGGAAGGAGATGGAAATCTTTAATAAAAAAAAAGATATCTGGGAGTAACTCTAACCAAGGAAGTGAAGGATTTATTTGACAAGAACTTCAAGTCTTTGAAGAAAGAAATTGAAGAGGATACCAGAAAATGGAAGGATCTCCCCTGCTCGTGGATTGGGAGGATCAACATAGTAAAAATGGCAATTCTACCAAAAGCAATCTATAGATTCAATGCAATCACAATCAAAGTCCCATCAAAATTCTTCACAGATCGTGAGAAGACAATAATCAACTTTATATGGAAAAACAAGAAACCCAGGATAGCCAAAAAAATCTTATACAATAAAGGTACTTCTGCAGGCATTACCATCCCTGCCTTCAAACTCTATTACAGAGCTACAGTATTGAAAACAGCTTGGTATTGACATAAAAACAGAGAAGTTGACCAATGGAATCGTATAGAAGACCCGGATCTTGAACCACAAACCTATGAACACCTGATTTTTGATAAAGGAGCCAAAAGTACACAATGGAAGAAAGAGGGCATCTTCAACAAACTGTGCTGGCATAACTGGATGTCAACCTGAAAGTAGATCCATATCTATCACCATGCACAAAACTCAAGTCCAAATGGATTAAAGACCTCAATATTAATCTGAACACATTGAGCTTGATAGAGGAGAAAGTGGGAAGTACTCTACAACAAATGGGCACAGGGAACCGTTTCCTACGCATAACCCCAGCTGCACAGACATTAAGGGCAACATTGAATAATTGGGACCTCCTGAAGCTGAGCAGCTTCTGTAAAGCAAAGGACATTGTCACTAAGACACAAAGGAAGCCACTGACTGGGAAAAGATCTTCACCAACCCTGCAACTGACAAAGGTCTGGTCTCTAAAATATATAAGGAACACAAGAGACTAGACTGTAAAATGCCAATTAACCCAATAAAAATGGGTCGCTGAACTGAACAGAGAATTCTCAACAGAAGAAGTTCAAATGGCCAAAAGACACTTAAGGGCATGCTCAACCTCCTTAGCAATCAGGGAAATGCAAATCAAAACAACTTTGAGATACCATCTTACACCTGTCAGAATGGCTAAAATCAAAAACACCAATGATAACCTTTGCTGGAGAGGTTGTGGAGTAATGGGTACACTCATCCATTGCTGATGGGAATGCACACTTGTGCAACCAATTTGGAAAGCAGTGTGGCGGTTTCTCAGGAAATTTGGGATCAACCTACCCCAGGACCCAGCAATTCCACTATTGGGAATCTACCCAAGAGATGCCCAATCATACTACAAAAGCATTTGCTCATCTATGTTCATAGCAGCATTATTTGTAATAGCCAGATCCTGGAAACAATCTAGATGCCCTTCAGTGGAAGAATGGATGAAGAAACTGTGGAATATATACATATTAGAATACTACTCAGCGGTAAAAAAAAATGACATTTTGAATTTTGCATGCAAATGGATGGAAATATAAAACACTATTCTGAGTGAGGTAACCCAGACCCAAAAAGATGAACATGGGATGTACTCACTCATAATCGGTTTCTAGCCATAATTAAAGAACACCGAGCCTATAAATTTGGGATCCCTGAGAAGATAGTAAGAAGGTGAAACCCCCCAAAAAGATATAGTTATCCTCCTGGATATTGGAAGTAGACACGACCGCCAGGCAAAAATTGGGAACTTGAGGGTTGGGCGAGACTGGGCCAAGGGAAGATGGGGAGAGAAAATCGTGAAGGGGAGAATGGGGGGAGCTCGGAGGAATGGGATGCTTGGGATATAGGAAGGGTGGATATGGGAGCAGGGAAGCATATATCTTAATTTAGGGAGCCACCTGAGGGTTGTCAAGAGACTTGACCCTAGAGGGGTTCCCAGGTTTCCAGGGAGACGCCCCCAGTTAGTTCCTTGGGCAGCTGAGTAGAGGGAGCCTGAAAAGGCCAGTTCCTATAGCCATACTGATGAATTTCTTGCATATCACCATAGAACCTCCACCTGTCAATAGATGAAGAAAATGACAGAGCCCCACATTGAAGCACCGGACTGATCTCCCAAGGTCCTGATGAGGAGCAGAAGGAGAGAGAACATGAGAAAGAAAGTCAGGACTGTGAGGGAACGTCCACCTGGTGATAGATGAAGAAAATGACTGAGCCCCACATTGGAACACTGGACTGAGCTCCCAAGGTCCTGATGAGGAGCAGAAGGAGAGAGAACATGAGAAAGAAAGTCAGGAACGTGAGGGGTGCGTTCACTCATGGAGATGGTGGGACAGAACTAATGGGAGATCACCAACTCCAGTTGGAATGGGACTGATGGATCATGCGACCAAACCCGTCTCTCTGAATGTGGCCAACAGTGGGTGCTGACTGAGAAGCAAAAGACAATGGCGCTGGGCTCTGATTCTTCTGCATAGACTGGCTCTGTGGGAGCCTTCTCAGCTTGGTCAATCACCTTCCTGGACCTGGGGGGAGTTGGGAGGACCTTGGTCTTAACATAGAGTAGGGAACCCTGATGGCTCCTTGACCTGGAGAGGGATTGAGGGGAGGTATGGGTGGAGGGGAGAGGAGGGAAGGGGGAGGAGGAGGGGAGGGAAGGGGGAGGAGGAGGGGAGGAGATGGAAATTTTTAAATATAAAAAATAAGCCATGAAAAAAAAAAAAGAATGGCCAAGATCAAAAACACTGATGACAACTTATGCTGAAGAAGATGTGACATAAACACAACACTTCATTACTGGTGGGAGTGCAAACTGGTTTAGCTCTTTTGGATATCAATAAGGTGATTTCTCAGAAAATTAGGAAACAACCTTCCTCAAGACTAAGCAATACTACTTTTAGGTATATACCCAAAGGATGCTCAATTATACCAGGACGTGTGCTCAACTGTGTTCATAGCAGCATTGGTTGTCATAGCTAGAACCTGGTAACAACCTAAGTGCTCCTCGACTGAAGAATGGATAAGGAAAATGTGGTACATTTACATAATGGAGTACTACACAGCAGAAAAAAATGTTCTTTTTGAAATTTGAGGGCAAATGGATGAATCTAGAAAACATCATATTGAAAGACAAATATCATAAGTGGCTTTTCGACATAAAGCAAAAAAAAAAAAAACCAGCTATAATTCACAATCCTAGAGAACCTAGGCAACAACTAGGACCCTAAGAGAGACATACATGGATCTAATCTACATGGGAAGTAGAAAAAGACAAGATCTCCTGAGTAAATTGGAAGCATCGGGACCATGGAAGAGGGTAGAAGGGGAAGGTATAGAAAAGGAGGGGAGCAGAGAAAAATCTATAGCTCAATAAAAATCAATAAAAAATTAAAAACTACAATGTTGTCAGTCTGGGGAAAGTGTTAAAGTTGTAGACATTTGTGCAATCCAAATGTGACTGTACCATTTTTATGATGAAAGAGTCAAGTTTTAGAGAGTATTTGCCTAAAACAGGATGAGCCAGCCCAGATGATGGCTCTATACACTCGAAGAAGCTCTGCCTTTCTGTTCTAAGTTTTCCCCCAATTCACCACAGTGCCCATAACTGCTTTCTGCTCGAGAGAATGAACAAAATGCTCAGGACTGGAATACTCTGATACTTGTATAAGTATCAGATTTGATCTCTGAGTTATAGGTGCAGTATAGGTGGTCAAATGTTGATGTTATTTTGATGCCACTGTGTATACATGTTTATTGGGAATAAGAATACCTGTGGTTGAGTACAAAAGCTACTTAACTCTATCTACACTTAATGTTGGCACTCTCTTACAGGACTCAGGCCTGGTTGTGTGACTTGTTTTGGTTCATAGGACATTAAGCAAATTGATGTTAAAAGCATCAAAATTTGTTAAGGCACTTGGATTTGAGCTTCAACACTCTTGAAATCCTGTGACACCCCACTTCCTCATTTGTGACTAAAAATACATCACCTGGCTTGATAGTGAGCCCATGACCCAGATAAACCTACCTTTAGCAGACATTCTTAGATAGCAGCAGACACCCATAGGGACCCACAGACATTGAGTACAAATGGCTCATTATGGAATAGTGAGCTCATCATGAAGGTCAGCTGAAACTGCTAAGATTTGGGCTAGTTTATTAAGTAGCAAAAATGTGTGATTTGATTTGCTGAGATAATGGTAGGACGTGTATGCTATAAAGCTGGATGTTCAGCAGGTACTCAGTCCCTGACAGCTATAATTTCCTCATTTCTGCTTTTTTAGCAAGCCTTATCTAACATTTTTACCAGTGTTCCTGGGTTGCTTAGACAGACGAGACTCCTCCACTTCAGGAGTGCATGTACCAATAGTGGAGAAGACAATAAACAAAACAAACTGGGATGAGTTCAGATGGAACAATGTACTTGGGATGTAAGGAACAGGAACACAGAAGACTCAAGGAAGAGAGACTCAGTGCAGGCCAGGGAGGGCCCTTCTGAAGTGTTAAAACTCATGACTTAAAGCTATTCTGCTTCTGCAAAACTTGTATGTACAAATCCTAACTCCCATAGTGATAACATGAGATTAAGGGTGCTTTGGTAAATAATTATGTCATAAGGGTGCAGCTGTTGTGACTAGGGTTAATACCATTATAAGAAAGAATCCAAACAACTCCCCTTTGAGTAGCCCTTACTCAAACTTGGGCATAATTTAGTAACTTAATTCTTGTAACTCTTCTTTGGAAAGCCCACACCTATGCACTTATCATTCCTTTTAAGAATCTGTCTTTCTTATAATCCTCATACACAAATCTGTTTTAAAATATCTTTATTAAGCAACTATTATGTTTTTTAAAGGTCCTAGAAATTCTCTTGCTCCTTATACAATGTAAAGACTAAGTGAGAAGAAAACAATTTAGAATGGGAAAGCAGCTCTCACAAGATCCTAAATATGCCAACACTTCAATCTTGGACTTCAAAACCTCTAGATCCATGGACAATTAGCTTTTGGTATTTACAAGTTCTTTGGAATATCCCATTTTATTAAAAAAAAGCCATGGTAGTCAAGGTGTGGTAGTGTACATTTTTAATCTCAGTACTCTGGATGCAGAAGCTGGCAGATCTGTTGACTTCAAGGAAAGCCTGATCTACAGAGCAAGTTTTAGGCCAGGTAAGGCTGCATAGTAAGATCCTGTTTTCAAGATTAAAAGAACAGAGAGGGAGAGGGAGAGAGAGAGAGGAAGAGGAGGAGGGGGAGGGGAGAGGAAAAGGGAGATCCTCTTTGGGAGAGTCACAGGGAATAGGTTTAGCAAGAGAGCAACAACTCTGGGTAAAATCAGCTTAACATAGCTAAACAAGATGCCACACGAGTGGGTAGGTGAGACACACCTGGGAACTTGATTCAAGCACATTCCTAGGGGTTTTGGGGGGGATCTGGGTTGGGGCTGAGACTATATTTCTAGTTCTTTCTCTTCTATGTTTAGAAAGAAATGAGGAGACCCACCAGACCCATGATACCTATAACCATAGTTAATTATCCAACATCTTTGTCAAAGGGACACTAGAGAACAAATGTCTGTCACTGAAACGATGTATTACTATGGTGATTTCCTTCCTTCCTTCCTTCCTTCCTTCCTTCCTTCCTTCCTTCCTTCCTTCCTTCCTTGTCAATTTGACAAAGCTAGAGTCAATGGAGAAGAAGGAATGGTCAATTGAGGAACCGCCTCTATCAGAATGACCTATAGGGATATCTGTGGGAGCATTTTCTTGACTAATGATTGATATGTAAGAGCATAGTTCACTGTGGCTGGTTTATCTCCAGGAAAAATGCTTCTGGGATGCGTAAGAAAGGTATCTCAGCAAACCATGGGAAGCAAACCAGTAAGCAATGTTCCTCTGTAGTCTGCCTCAGGTTCTTCCATGATTTTCTTCAGTGATGAACTGTGGTGAGGAAATAGAAGTCAAACAAACCCTCTTTTCTCCCAGTTGCCTATCACAGCAATAGAAAGCAAACTATCCTTTTGTTCAACTCCCTCTGTCATTCCATCCATTCCCATCTTCTGCCATGATCTCAAAGGGCATCAAAAACTGTTGGTTCCACATTGGTGGCTGATGACACAATTTCTGATTGGAATTCTGTAGGTAGAGTTACGAAGACCATGGGTCGGTTCCCCCAAAACACTAAACCATTCACATGGGACCTACCTCTAATTCAAAGGTTTATAAGCACACTGAACTATTTCTTAAATTAAAATCAATCCAGGAGGCACCAGCCAGCATGCTAACTGGATGTATAGGGCAGAATGGAAGTGGTTAATTTCTGCATTGGCTTTGGTGCTGCATTATAATTTATTGCTTCCTGCTACATGCTTTATTCATAACCATGCTTTATTCATAAGAAGTTTTCAATTTCTTATATCTTCTAGATGTTGTCTGGGTGGTAGTACTTGTTACCATGTATTAGAAGCTGCTCTGTATTTGTTAAGCTTGGATGTGTGTAATTTCAAGAGAAGGGCCCTATGGTCAGTGCTTGCTGCTATTGCAACTAGAGCTGGAGCTTTCTGTAAGGGACCATGAGAAAATGAGCTACCTGATCATTGTGGCCCAGGCAAGTGTGATTTTCCTGCTGGCAGTGGGTGCAGACGTTTGGCATAGCAATATTATTGTTGATAAGAAGTGTCCACAAAACCATAGGCCTGCACTCTAAATCCAGCAAATTTTGCTGTCAGTTCCTAAGAAGCATGGAAGTGAATACAAACACACACACACACAAAAGGTCAACTATTTCCTTACATTATTACTTTTCAGCACTTTACACCATCTTATTGTGTAGTATCCAAAGCATAATCAATAAACATGGCTTGCAAGTATCATCACACTTCACACAGGGAGGCTGAAAGGGGCCAAGAACCTGAATCAAATCCACACGTCTCAGAAGTGACACAGCTGGGCTGAGTGCAGGTCTTTCTTTCCCCCCTTTATTATCTCTAAATGCCTACCACCATGTCCTAGTTAGCATGAGTGATCAGTTTAAGAATGTGTAGAGTCATTGGAGGGATTCTCAACTGAGGAATTGCCCAGATCAGATTGGTCTGCGTTCATGTCTATGAGGTATTATCTTGGTTGATGATTGATGTGGGATGGCCCAGCTGACTGTGGGTGATCCTGGGCTGTATAAGAAAGTTGGCTGAGTGTGACAGAAAGGGGCAAGTAGTATTTATTCATGGTTTCTGCTTTTAAGTTCCTGCCCTGACCACCTCAATGATGAACTGTGACTTGGAAACATAAGCCAAATAAATCTTTTCCCTTCCCATTTACTGCTGATAAGACTATTATATCACAGCAACAGAAAATCAAACACATACAGAAGTTTCCAGAAGGGCATTCAGATCTAGACAATGGTTCCTGGTTGACAAATGTTACAAGGGTTTCCACAGATTCATTCAACACTAATCAGAACTCTGCATGGCAAGAACTTTAACCTTATTTCAGAGAAAAAAAAAACAGAAATCTAAGATATTGAGTGAAATGCTAAAACTGTCAGCAGAAGATTGAGGGAGCAGATGAGACTTGAGATAGAGATCTTTGCTCTGAAGCTTAGTGCCTTCTACACAGAACACACATTAAAATTCTGATCACTCATGCTGGATTCAGTTCAGAAGCTTTTGAATATACATCAGTACAAAGAACTGGGCCTGCATATTCTCATGGGCATTATATCCTTAATAATATCATCATTCCCAGGTAACAGATATGGAAACCGAGGTTTAGAAAGGCAAGATGGCTTCTGCAGAAAGTTAAGTTGAAGGTCAGAGCCATTGATAATACACACAGTGTCTGCCTCCTAGGACCAGACACAGCTATGTTGTGCATAGCTACACCACCAATGTGTGTGTAAGTCAGAGGTCCATGTTTAGTGTTTTCCTCCACATTTCTCTCACCTCATTTTTTGAGAAAGGCACCCATTTCCATTAAATACACTCAGACATCCATGACATGGAAGTTTCCACTAATTTCATGCTTCCCAGATGGTGCTCTGTGGACCTCTGCATGTCTAGGTTCCTGCTCCTTCATGTTTGCACGTTTTCATCTACTCATGATTAATAACAGTCTTTAAGTAACACTCATTGCATGCCTGGAACAGTGACTCACATCATTCCTGATCAATCCCAAGGCATCTTCATTTCCAGATGGGAATGTCAGGAAGCCCAACAGACAGTGCTTTTGAAATGAGGCAGTAAGGTGTTTTGTGATATTTTGATTGTGTTCTGACAAATAAAGCTTGCTTGGAGTCAGAGGGTGGAGCTAGCCACTAGTTGAACATAGAGGTTTGGAGGACTGTAGTAGAGGAGACAGGAAGTGGTAAGGCAGTGCTGAAAGAAGAGCTTGGCCCTTTTGGATGGAGGAATAGAAAAGGTAGGAAGCTCCTGGTTCCCTAATCTTTCAGGTTCTTATCACAATATTTAATTCCTTAGTTTTTATTGATTAAGATTATTTAGATAAACACATCATTTGTTGTCCAACTTTTGGAACACAAATTCACAAAACAGTCACTTGCCCATGACTTTGAAGCCACCAGCACCCGCTGGAGCTATACACAGGAGCTCCATGTGCTGGAATAACCATGTTTCTTCCCACCCTTCAGGCCCTCTGAGTATGGAATTTTCCTGTTGCAGCCTCTCTAGAGCAATCTCCACAAGCCCGAAACTCCACAGGTCCTTGGCATCCAAATGCTACTGTGGTTAGGCCCTCACCACTGGGCAGCTTTGCCTTCGAATGGCACTGTGCTATCACTTCCTTCCAGTCACACATGCTTTCACACATCCCCTCCATGTCCATCATTCAGATGGCTAGATCTTTGGCCCCCTTTCCCTTCGTATTGTGGACTTTTACTGGATACCCTTCACAGGCTGCTGATACATGATCAGTGGCAGCTGTTCTCAGCCAGGTTGTACACTATTTGTGTTCTCCTCCTAGACGTACTATGCCGCAATAGACAGCCTTATACTTCACTGTCAGCATAAGCAGATTTTGTTAAACAATTTGGAATTCTTAAAGGGGAAAATTAGTTTTAAAAAGATAAGACTTTCTCCACCATTAAAAAATGGGAAACACTATTATATTGGAGGAATTTAGGTCTCTGTAGGATTGCACAATAAATGGTTTTAAAAATGGAACTGAATCAGGGGATAATTAACTTAGCTGGGATCTACATAATGTCAATTATGAACAGCATCTGTTTGGTAATTCTTGTTTTGTCCATAAAAAAAAAGTTGGTTTATATGAGCACCAAAAAATAGGCATCAGAAAAGTTACTGAGGAAAATAATGCAATTTTGACTGATACATTACAAGCTTTAGAAAAACTTTCTAAAACAGATAGAAATATTGAGACAAAGACAGAAGAATTTAAAGGAGAACCAACCTCACCATTATATTGGAAACAGCCCAAAGTTATCAAAAAACCAACTTTAATTTATCTAGTCACCCTACAGGAACAACTACCAAGTAACAGGTATCTTCAAGGCTATGTAAGAGCTGACTGGATTCCTGTGGAAATGTTAGATTTGAGGAGATTTAAGGAGGCAATAGGTTCGTAAGGTATGCATTCACTTTTTATGAGGAAGATGTCAAATTTATGGTCAACTAGTAACAGAATTGTCCATCTGGAAAGACATGATTAGAGCAGTATTGGAACATGGTCCTTAATTACAGTGGAGGACCAGGTGGAAAGATGGAACCACTGAATAATGAAGTAGAGCTAGAAGTATGGAAACTTCCCGTGGCTAATTTCATGAAGAGGGCAATTATTCTGATGTTCAAATACAGTTTATATATGATTATCATACTTTGGCTCTAAGCCACACAGCAGCTTTAAATGCTTGGGACAGAGTAAAGGAAGTTGGAAAGATAATTGAGCCATACAGCATCCAAAAGAAACCTTCATTGCTTTTTTTTTTTTACAAAGATTGACTTTAGTTGCAAATAGAATGATACCAATGATACCAAATCCAGAAGCCAGACAAATAATAATTGAATCTTTGTCTTTTGAAATGCTAATTCACAATGAAAGGGGTAACTAGGCCTTTAAAGACATGATCAACACCCATAGATGGATGGATCCAAGATACAGCCAATATTGAATCTCATAACCATGATGATACTTGGATAGGAGAGGTGATTTCCAGAGGCTTGAAGAAAAATCAAAATGTCATGTTTTCATTGTGGTAAACCAGGTCACATAAAAAGGGATTGTAGGACATCTGGGAGGTGAGTTAGTTCCCAACCTGCTGCACCAGCCTGGGAGAGGGAGCACAGCCTTTCCTCAATGCCCTACACTTACTGGTCTTCCAGCTGGGGCTACGCTCCCTGGCTACTGCCTCTCTCTTCCTACCCCACCCAGCTTGCATCCAGAAAACCCTCCCTTCTTCCTCCCCTCTTCGGGTTCATAACATCTCCAGCTCAGCCTGATCTGGGCGCTGGGACCGGATGCAACCGGCGGGCGGGAGTTTCTTTGTTTCATTAGCCCCCCTGCAGCAAGGTAGGCCCTTTGTCTGCGAGCTCCTTGGTAAGCAAGGACACCTGATCACATCACCAGAAGATATATCAGGGAGGCAAGCAAGGACACCTAACCCTGTAAAAGATCCATAGAGGAGCATTCGGGAAGAAGAGATGGGCAGGCGCCAATGCAAGAATTCCTCCAACAATCTGAAAAACAACATGAAATCACCAGAACCCAGCAATCTTACAACAGGAGTATTTGAACACTTCAATCAAGAAGAAGTAGAAAACCTTGACTTTTTGAAAGTGATTGAGGCCCTTAAACAGAAGGTGAAAAACTCCCTTAAAGAAATGGATGAGGCCTCTTGCGGCCATCGCTTGATCGCAGCCGCCAAAATGAAGTTCAATCCCTTTGTGACTTCTGACCGGAGCAAGAACCGCAAACGGCATTTCAATGCGCCTTCTCACATTCGGAGGAAGATCATGTCTTCCCCCCTTTCCAAAGAGCTGAGACAGAAGTACAATGTTCGCTCGATGCCCATTCGAAAGGATGACGAAGTTCAGGTTGTCTGGGGACACTACAAAGGCCAGCAGATTGGCAAAGTGGTCCAGGTGTACAGGAAGAAATACGTCATCTACATTGAACGGGTGCAGAGAGAAAAGGCTAATGGCACAACTGTCGACGTGGGCATCCACCCCAGCAAGGTGGTGATTACCAGGCTAAAGCTGGACAAAGACCGAAAGAAGATTCTGGAAAGGAAAGCCAAGTCTCGACAAGTAGGAAAGGAGAAGGGCAAATACAAGGAAGAAACAATTGAGAAGATGCAGGAGTAGGGGCGTCTCATACAGTTTTCATAAAAGACTGCTTGAGTAGTAAAAAAAAAAAAAAAGAAATGGATGAGAAGAATAACAAAAAGTTTGAAGAATTGAATAAATCCATAAATGATATCCTAGGAAATCAAGGAAAAACAATCAAACAGATAATGGAAACAGTGCAAGACTTGAAAACTGAAATAGAGGCAAGGAAGAAAACACAAACCGAGGGCAGGCTGGATATGGAAAATCTAGGTAAACGAATAGAGACTACAGTAACAAGCATAACCAACAGAATACAATAGATAGAAGAAAGAATCTCTGATTCTGAAGATACCATAGAGAAAATAAATGCACTGATCAAAGAAATCAGCAAATCAAACAAATGCTCATCACAAAATATTCAGGAAATCTGGGACACAATAAAAAGACCAAACCTAAGCATAATAGGGGTAGAAGAAGGAGAAGAGGTACAGTTCAACGGTCCAGAAAATATGTTTAATAAAACTATAGAAGAAAACTTTCCCAATCTAAAGAAAGATATTCCCATGAAGGTTCAAGAAGCATACAGAACACCGAATAGACTGGATAAAAAAATCCCCTTGCCATATAATAATCAAAACACAAAACATACAGAATAAAGAAAGAATATTAAGAGCTGCAAAGGAAAAAGGTCAAGTAATTTATAAAGGTAAACCTATCAGACTTATACCTGATTTCTCTATGGAAACCATGAAAGCCAGAAGGTCCTGGATAGATACACTGCAGAAACAAAGAGACCATGGATGCAAGCCCACACTACTATACCCAGCCAAGCTTTCATTCACTATAAATGGAGTAAACAAAATTTTCCAGGATAAAAACAAATTTAAACAATATGTAGCCAGAAATCCAGCCTTACAGAAAGTAATAGAAGGAAAATCACAAACCAAGAAGTCCAAAAATGCCCACAATAACTCAGACATCTAGCGACCCTTCACCAGCACATCTCAAAGAAGGGAGACACTAAATCTCTTCTACCAAAAAAACAAAACAAAACAAAACAAAAATGACGACTGGAGTTAACAAGCACTGGTCATTAATATCACTTAATATCAATGGATTCAATTCACATATAAAAAGGCACAGGCTAAGAGATTGGAAACGAAAACAGGATCCAACATTCTGCTGTTTACAAGAAACACACCTCAACCACAAAGACAGACATCTACTCAGAGTAAAGTGTTAGGAAAAGGTTTATCAAGCACAGACCTAAGAAACAAGCGGGTGTGGCCATACTAATTTCTAACAAAGTTGACTTCAAACTAAAACGAATCAGAAGACATGGAAAGGGACACTTTATACTCATAACAGGAAAAATCCTTCAGAATGAAGTCTCAGTCCTGAATATCTATGCCCCTAATATAAAAGCACCCACTTATGTAAAAGAAACATTACTAGAACTCAAGGCAGCCATCAAACCACACACATTAATAGTAGGAGACTTCAACACTCCTCTCTCACCAATGGACAGGTAAATCAGACAGAAACCTAACAGAGAATTAAAAGACTTAATGGAGGTAATGAACCAAATGGACTTAACAGACATCTATAGAACATTCCACCCAAATAGGAAAGAATATACCTTCTTCTCTGTGGCTCATGGAACCTTTTCGAAAATTGACCAAATACTCGGTAACAAAGCAAACTTCCACAGTTACAAAAAATATTAATAACTACCTGTGTCTTATCGGATCACCATGGATTAAAATTAGAATTCAACAACAATGCTACCCACAGAAAGCCTACAAACTCATGGAAACTGAACAGTCAACTACTGAACCACCCCTGGGTCAAGGAAGAAATAAAGAAAGAAATTAAAGTCTTTCTTGAAGTTAATGAAAACGAAGACAGAACATACTCAAACCTATGGGACACAATGAAAGCAGTGCTAAGAGGAACATTCGTAGCACTAAGTGCCCATTTAAAGAAAACAGAGAAAGCAATCATTGGAGACATAACAGCACACCTGAACGTTATGGAAAAAGAAGAAGCAGACTCACCTAGGAGGAGTAGAAGACTGGAAATAATCAAACTGAGGGCAGAAATCAACAAAATAGAAACACAGAAAACAATCCAAAGAATCAATGAAACAAGAAGCTGGTTCTTGGAGAAAATCAACAAGATTGACAAACCCCTAGCCAAACTAATCAAACGGCAGAGAGAGAATAAGCAAATTAATAAGATCAGAAATGAAAAGGGGGACATAACCACAGACACAGAGGAAATTCAGAGAATCATTAGATCTTACTACAAAAGCCTGTATGCCACAAAATTGGAAAATGTAAAAGAAATGGACATTTTTTAGATAAGTACCATATACCAAAGTTAAACCAGGAAAAGGTGAACAATCTAAATAGTCCTGTTAGTCGCGAAGAATTAGAAACTGTTATCAAAAACCTTCCTACTGAAGATCAGAAATGAAAAAGGGGACATAACCACAGACACAGAGGAAATTCAGAGAATCATTAGGTCTTACTACAAAAGCCTGTATGCCACAAAATTGGAAAATGTAAAAGAAATGGACACTTTTTTTAGATGAGTACCATATACCAAAGTTAAACCAGGACCAGGTAAATGCTCTAAATAGTCCTGTTAGTCGCGAAGAATTAGAAACTGTTATCAGAAACCTCCCTACCAAAAGGAGCCCAGGACCTGATGGGTTCAATGCAGAATTCTACCAGAACGTCCAAGAAGACCTAATACCTATACTCCTTAAGGTATTTCATAATATAGAAACAGAACAGTCATTGCCAAATTCCTTTTAAGAAGCTACAATTACCCTGATACCTAAACCACACAAAGACTCAACCAAGAAAGAGAATTACAGGCCAATCTCACTCATGAACATCGATGCAAAATTTCTCAATAAAATACTGGAAAACAGAATCCAAGAACACATTAGAAAAATTATCCACTACGATCAAGTAGGCTTCATCCCAGAGATGCAGGACTGGTTCAACCTACGAAAATCTATTAATGTAATCCATCATATAAATAAACTGAAGGATAAAAACCATATGATCATCTCATTAGATGCTGAAAAAGCATTTGACAAAATTCAGCACCCCTTTATGATAAAGGTCTTGGAGACATTAGAGATACAGTGGTCATTCCTAAATATAATAAAGGCTATTTACAGCAAGCCGACAGCTAACATCAAATTAAATGGAGAGAAACTCAAGGCCATCCCACTAAATTCAGGAATGCGACAAGGCTGTCCACTCTCTCCTTATATCTTCAATATAGTACTTGAAGTTCTAGCAATAGCAATAAGACAAAACAAGGGGATCAAGGGGATTCGAATTGGAAAGGAAGAAGTTAAACTTTCATTATTTGCAGATGATATGATAGTGTACATAAGCGACCCCAAAAACTCCACCAAAGAACTCCTACAGCTGATAAACTCCTTTAGTAGCATGGCAGGATACAAGATCAACTCCAAAAAATCAGTCGCCCTCCTATATACAAAGGAGAAGGAAGCAGAGAAAGAAATCAGAGAAGCGTCACCATTCACGATAGCCACAAATCGCATAAAATATCTTGGGGTAACTCTAACCAAGGAAGTGAAAGACCTATTTGACAAGAACTTTAAGTCTTTGAAGAAAGAAATTGAAGAGGATATCAGAAAATGGAAGGATCTCCCTTGCTCTTGGATTGGGAGGATCAACATAGTAAAAATGGCAATACTACCAAAGGCAATCTATAGATTTAATGCAATCCCCTTAAAGATCCCATCAAAATTCTTCACAGATCTTGAGAGGACAATAATCAAGTTTATATGGAAGAACAAGAAACCCAGGATAGCCAAAACAATCTTATACAATAAAGGAACTTCTGGAGGCATTACCATCCCTGACTTCAAACTCTATTACAGAGCTACAGTACTAAAAACAGCTTGGTATTGGCATAAAAACAGAGAAGTCGACCAATGGAATCGAATAGAAGACCCAGATCTTAACCCACAAATCTATGAACACCTGATTTTTGATAAAGGAGCTAAAAGCAGACAATGGAAGAAAGAAAGCATCTTCAACAAATGGTGCTGGCATAACTGGATTTCAACCTGTAGAAGAATGAAAGTAGATCCGTGTCTATCACCATGCACAAAACTCAAGTCCAAATGGATTAAAGACCTCAATATCAATCTGAACACACTGAACCTGTTAGAGGAGAAAGTGGGAAGTACTCTACAACATTTGGGCACAGGAGACCACTTCCTAAGTATAGCCCCAGCAGCACAGACATTAAGGGCAACATTGAATAATTGGGACCTCCTGAAGCTGAGCAGCTTCTGTAAAGCAAAGGACACTGTCATTAAGACAAAAAGGCAGCCTACTGACTGGGAAAAGATCTTCACCAACCCCGCAACAGACAAAGGCCTGATCTCCAAAATATATAAGGAACTCAAGAGACTAGACTTTAAAATGCTAATGAACCCAATTAAAAAATGGGGCACTGAACTGAACTTAGAATTCTCAACAGAAGAAGTTCAAATGGCCAAAAGACACTTAAGGGCATGCTCAACCTCCTTAGCAATCAGGGAAAAGCAAATCAAAACAACTTTGAGATACCATCTTACACCTGTCAGAATGGCTAAAATCAAAAACACCAATGATAGCCTTTGCTCGAGTGGATGTGGAGTAAGGGGTACACTCATCCATTGCTGGTGGGAATGCAAACTTGTGCAACCGCTTTGGAAAGCAGTGTGGCGGTTTCTCAGGAAATTCGGGATCAACCTACCCCAGGACCCAGCAATCCCACTCTTGGGAATTTACCCAAGAGATGCTCTATCATACTACAAAAGCATTTGCTCAACTATGTTCATAGAAGCATTATTTGTAATAGCTAGAACCTGGAAACAACCTAGATGCCCTTCAGTGGAAGAATGGATGAAGAAACTGTGGAATATATACATATTAGAATACTACTTCGCGATAAAAACAATGACATCTTGAATTTTGCATGCAAAATGGATGGAAATAGAAAACACTATTCTAAGTGAGGTAACCCAGACCCAAAAAGATGAACATAGGATGTACTCACTCATAATTGGTTTCTAGCCATAATTAAAGGACATCGAGCCTATAATGTGATCCTTGAGAAGATAATAAGAAGGTGAACCCAAAGAAAAACATATAGTAATCCTCCTGGATATTGGAAGTAGACAAGAAATCGTGCAAAAATTGGGAACTTGGGGGTGGAGTGGAATGGGGGTAAGGAGAGATGGGGAGAGAAAAGCATGAAGGGGAGGATGTGGAGAGCCTGTGGGAATGAGATGCTTGAGATATAGTAAGGGTGAATATGGGAGCAGGGAAGCAGATATCTTAATTAAGGGAGCCATCTTAGGGTTGTCAAGAGACTTGACTCTAGAGGGGTTCCCAGCTATCCAGGGAGATTCCCCCAGCTAGTTCCTTGGGCAGCTGAGGAAAGGGAGCCAGAAAAGGCCAGATCCTATAGCCATACTAATGAATATCTTGCATATCACCATAGAACCTTCACCTGGCCCTGCACTTTCCCATTACACAGGAGACTGCAAAACAAAATATACAGCTCACTCTCCCAGGACTTGACAATTATTCCTCTATTTTTCAGGGTCCCATAAAGATGCTGCTATATCCAGACAGCAGGAAGTCATTTTAAGAACACCCACTGGTGGGGAGGGCAGGTATTGGTCATTTGGTGGGTTATGATTATTTGCCATCAGGTGGTTTGTTTACAAATTTTTATTGGTAATTATCAGGAAAAAGTTGAACAAAAGATATTAGATTCATGGATCTCATTATAAAAAAGAAAAGGAGGTATATAGATATGATAAGATAAAATATAGATTATAGAACCTAAAAGCTAAAAAAGCATACTACTCTTACATATTTTACAATGGTATAGGTTTTTATACAATAATGCAAGTCTGAAGCTATCTTTGTTATACAATATATAAGTTTCTACTCTTATTAAAGACATGTTTATATATTGATAGAAACTTAAGGTTGTTTTGTTTAGAAAATACTGTTCATAGATTTCTACTCTTGTTCAGTGTATTATACCAATACAGTTCATCTAACAATGTAATATAAATTTCTGACCCTCAAAATTTATTATTACAAAGTATTTAGGATAATAAAGAAATGCAGGTTAGTAGTTAGTCATCTATTATGATCAAGCTTGTACTCAGGTTAGGTATATTTTTGAGGTCAAATAGAGATATTTTATATAAACAGGTGGTCTTCCAAACCTTGGAAATCTACAAAATATGTCACTTAACATATTTTAATAACATAAAGTTTTTTTTAAGACAATGAGACATGTCTGTTCCTGGGAGCACCAATCTACTTCAGAGAAGATGATAGGCATTAAATCATCCAAATGGAGTTTACTTTCTATGTGGTAAAAGTTAGCCACTGGACAAAAAACTGCCCTTGCCTCGACTGCTGACAGTATGCTGTCCGAATTGGACAATCAGGGTACAAAAGAAAGTGACTGCCAAACTCTGCCAAGAAAAGGTGGGAAAGTCCTTAAAAAAATCCTGCTTCACAGAAATTTCTGTCATATATACCTGTAGGCCAGGTATGGATGCCCTAAGGTTGCAGAAGAACCTTCGGTGAATGTCCAGGCAGTCAGCTGTTTCTGTTCTTTCTTAGTTTGCTTTGCACTTCCTGTTTACCCAGGTAATATTATATCCTTCTCAGGTCTCTGATGGAGTTAAGAACAGATAGCTATGGTTATTTTCCTTGTCAACAAATTCAGAAAAGAAACTCACAAAAAAGTGTAAAGTGTAAAAAAAAAAAGGTTGAGAGACATAAAAAGATACTTTTGGGTTGGTACTGGAAGTTAGGCTAGAAAGTGAATTAAGTACAACAGTCTGGACTCACCAAGATAAAATGGAGTATTTTCTCTGAATTTGTCACATGCTATGGATTAGATACTGTTAATGTAATTATTGCCTATATATATTTGTATATAGTTTTTGTACATATTGAATATTGTTTTTCCATCAGTTAAAACCTTTGTTTTTTATTTATATAAAAAGGGGGAAATGAGTGATAATTTGATTGTGTGCTAGCAAATAAAGCTTGCTTGGAGTCAGAGGGCAGAGCAAGCTAGGTTTGGAGAACTGAGAGAGAGGAGACAGGACATGGAAGGCAGGGCTGAGAGAGGAGCCCTTGTCCTTTTTGGACAGAGGAACAAAGAGGTAGGAAGCTACTGGTAGCTGCCACTGATTCTCTGATCTTTCAGGTTCCTACTCCAATATTTGACTCCTGATTTTGTATTGATTAACATTAATTAGATTAACATCTCAGTCAGGCACAAAGTATAAGATAAGGACAGCCACTGAGGATCATGTGTAACTTAAAGAGGAAGCTGCTCAGCTAGTATGAGAGTCAGCTATGTCAAATGGCTTGGAAGAGGAAATCTGCTTATCTCTAGGACAGTGACCTTAGGGCTTCAAATCCATTCATCTTCTGTAGTCAGTGAGGTTTGTAAAAGTATAAGTAACAGCTGGAGAGATGAATGACTTAGCAATTAAGAGTATGTATTACTTTTGCAAGGACCTAAGTTTGTTTCCCATTGTCCACACCAGGCAGTTCACAACCATCTGTAACTCAGCTAAAGGTGATACAACACCCTCTCTCGACTCTGTGAACACTGTACACAGCTAAACTTATTTGTATAGCTATGCTTTTCTTCTGTCCAATTGTTGTGCAAACAATCTCCCTTCCAACCATAGGCCCTTTGGACTTGCTAGTTCATCTGTCTGGAAAACATTTCAGGGAAACTAGTATGTCTAGCTTTCCTCATTACCTTCTACATCTCTCTCTACAGATATGTCTCTTAGGAAGATTTTGCCTAATGGCATAATCTAAAACAATACGCAGCCACAAATCCAGCCTTGCAGAAAGTAATAGAAGGAAAATCACAAACCAAGGAGTCCAACAACGCCGACAATAACTCAGGCATCTAGCGACCCTTCACCAGCACAACTAGAAGAAGGGAAACACAAAAACTCTACTACTAAAAATGACTGAAGTTAACAACCACTGGTCATTAATATCACTTAATATCAATGGACTCAATTCACCTATAAAAAGGCACAGGCTAAGAGACTGGATACGAAAACAGAATCCAACATTTTGCTGTTTACAAGAAACACACCTCAACCACAAAGACAGGCACCTACTCAGAGTAAAGGGTTGGGAAAAGGTTTATCAAGCAAATGGCCCTAAGAAACAAGCGGGTGTGGCCATACTAATTTCCAACAAAGTTGACTTCAAACTAAAATCAATCAGAAGAGATGGAAAGGGACACTTTATACTCATAACAGGAAAAATCCTTCAGAATGAAGTCTCAATCCTGAATATCTATGCCCCTAATATAAAAGCTCCCACTTATGTAAAAGAAACACTTCTAGAACTCAAGGCAGCCATCAAACCACACACACTAATAGTTGGAGACTTCAACACTCCTCTCTCACCAATGGACAGGTCAATCAGACAGAAACCTAACAGAGAATTGAAAGACTTAATGGAGGTAATGAACCAAATGGACTTAACAGACATCTATAGAACATTCCACCCAAATAGGAAAGAATATACCTTCTTCTCTGCGGCTCATGGAACCTTTTCGAAAATTGACCATATACTTGGTAACAAAGCAAACTTCCACAGTTACAAAAAAATATTAGTAACCACCTGTGTCTTATCGGATCACCATGGATTAAAATTAGAATTCAACAACAATGCTACCCCCAGAAAGCCCACAAACTCATGGAAACTGAACAGTCAACTACTGACCCACACCTGGGTCAAGGAAGAAATAAAGAAAGAAATTAAAGTCTTTCTTGAATTTAATGAAAACAAAGACACAACATACTCAAACCTATGGGACACAATGAAAGCAGTGCTAAGAGGAAAGTTCATAGCACTAAGTGCCCACTTAAAGAAAACGGAGAAAGCACTCATTGGTGACTTAACAGCACACCTGAAAGCTCTGGAAAAAAAAGAAGCAGACTCACCTAGGAGAAGTAGAAGACTGGAAATAATCAAACTGAGGGCAGAAATCAACAAAATAGAAACACAGAAAACAATCCAAAGAATCAATGAAACAAGAAGCTGGTTCTTGGAGAAAATCAACAAGATTGACAAACCCTTAGCCAAACTAATCAAACGGCAGAGGGAGAACACTCAAATTAACAAGATCAGAAATGAAAAGGGGGACATAACCACAGACACAGAGGAAATTCAGAAAATCATTAGATCTTACTACAAAAGCCTGTATGCCACAAAATTGGAAAATGTAAAAGAAATGGACAGTTTTTTAGATAAATACCATATACCAAAGTTAAACCAGGACCAGGTAAATGCTCTAAATCGTCCTGTTAGTCGCGAAGAATTAGAAACTGTTATCAGAAACCTCCCTACCAAAAAGAGCCCAGGACCAGATGGTTTCAATGCGGAATTCTACCAGAACTTCCAAGAAGACCTAATACCTATACTCCTTAAGGTATTTCATAATATAGAAACACAAGAGTCACTGCCAAATTCCTTCTATGAAGCTACAGTTACCCTGATACCTAAACCACACAAAGACTCAACCAAGAAAGAGAATTACAGGCCAATCTCACTCATGAACATTGACGCAAAAATTCTCAATAAAATACTGGCAAACCGAATCCAAGAACACATTAGAAAAATTATCCATTACGATCAAGTAGGCTTCATCCCAGAGATGCAGGGCTGGTTCAACATACGAAAATCTATTAATGTAATCCATCATATAAACAAACTGAAGGAAAAAAACCATATGGTCATCTCATTAGATGCTGAAAAAGCATTTGACAAAATTCAGCACCCTTTTATGATAAAGGTCTTGGAGAGATTAGGGATACAAGGGTCATTCCTAAATATAATAAAAGCTATTTACAGCAAGCCGACAGCTAACATCAAATTAAACGGAGAGAAACTCAAGGCTATCCCACTAAATTCAGGAACACGACAAGGCTGTCCACTTTCTCCTTATCTCTTCAATATAGTGCTTGAAGTTCTAGCAATAGCAATAAGACAACATAAGGGAATCAAGGGGATTCAATTTGGAAAGGAAGAAGTTAAACTTTCATTATTTGCAGATGATATGATAGTATACATAAGCGACCCCAAAAACTCCACCAAAGAACTCCTACAGCTGATAAACTCCTTCAGTAACGTGGCAGGATACAAGATCAACTCCAAAAAATCAGTCGCCCTCCTATACACAAAGGATAAGGAAGCAGAGAGGGAAATCAGAGAAGTATCACCTTTCACAATAGCCACAAATAGCATAAGATATCTGGGAGTATCGCTAACCAAGGAAGTGAAGGATTTATTTGACAAGAACTTTAAGTCTTTGAAGAAAGAAATTGAAGAGGATACCAGAAAATGGAAGGATATCCCCTGCTCGTGGATTGGGAGGATCAACATAGTAAAAATGGCAATTCTACCAAAAGCAATCTATAGATTCAATGCAATCCCAATCAAGGTCCCATTAAAATTCTTCACAGAGATTGAGAGGACAATAATCAACTTTATATGGAAAAACAAGAAACCCAGGATAGCCAAAAAAATCTTATACAATAAAGGTACTTCTGGAGGCATTACCATCCCTGACTTCAAACTCTATTACAGAGCTACAGTATTGAAAACGGCTTGGTATTGGCATAAGAACAGAGAAGTTGACCAATGGAATCGTATAGAAGACCCGGATCTTAAACCACAAACCTATGAACACCTGATTTTTGATAAAGGAGCCAAAAGTACACAATGGAAGAAAGAGGGCATCTTCAACAAATGGTGCTGGCATAACTGGATGTCAACCTGTAGAAGAATGAAAGTAGATCCATATCTATCACCATGCACAAAACTCAAGTCCAAATGGATTAAAGACCTCAATATTAATTTGAACACATTGAGCTTGATAGAGGAGAAAGTGGGAAGTACTCTACAACAAATGGGCACAGGGAACCGTTTCCTATGCATAACCCCAGCTGCACAGACTTTAAGGGCAACATTGAATAAATGGGACCTCCTGAAGTTGAGCAGCTTCTGTAAAGCAAAGGACATTGTCACTAAGACACAAAGGCAGCCTACTGACTGGGAAAAGATCTTCACCAACCCTGCAACTGACAAAGGTCTGATCTCTAAAATATATAAGGAACTCAAGAGACTAGACGGTAAAATGCCAATTAACCCAATTAAAAAATGGGGTGCTGAACTGAACAGAGAATTCTCAACAGAAGAAGTTCGAATGGCCAAAAGACACTTAAGGTCATGCTCAACCTCCCTAGCTATCAGGGAAATGCAAATCAAAACAACTTTGAGATATCATCTTACACCTGTCAGATTGGCTAAAATCCAAAACACCAATAATAACCTTTGCTGGAGAGGTTGTGGGGCAAGGGGCACACTCATCCATTGCTGGTGGGAATGCAAACTTGTGCAACCACTTTGGAAAGCAGTGTGGCGGTTTCTCAGGAAATTCGGGATCAACCTACCCCAGGACCCAGCAATTCCACTATTGGGAATCTACCCAAGAGATGCCCAATCATACAACAAAAGCATATGCTCATCTATGTTCATAGCAGCATTATTTGTAATAGCCAGATCCTGGAGACAGCCTAGATGCCCTTCAGTGGAAGAATGGATGAAGAAACTGTGGAATATATACATGCTAGAATACTACTCAGCGGTAAAAAACAATGACATCTTGAATTTTGCAGGCAAATGGATGGAAATAGAAAACACTATTCTGAGTGAGGTAACCCAGACCCATAAAGATGAACATGGGATGTACTCACTCATATTCGGTTTCTAGCCATGATTAAAGGACATCGAGCCTATAAGTTTGGGATCCTTGAGAAGATAATAAGAAGGTGAACTCCCAAAAAAGATATAGTAATCCTCCTGGATAATGGAAGTAGACACGATCGCCAGGCAAAATTGGGAACTTGAGGGTTGGGCAAGACTGGGCCAAGGGAAGATGGGGAGAGAAAAGTGTGAAGGGGAGAATGGGGGGAGCTCGGAGGAATGGGGTGCTTGGGATATAGGAAGGGTGGATATGAGAGCAGGGAAGCATATATCTTAATTTAAGGAGCTACCTGAGGGTTGTCAAGAGACTTGACCCTAGAGGGGTTCCCAGGTTTCCAGGGAGACGCCCCCAGTTAGTTCCTTGGGCAGCTGAGGAGAGGGAGCCTGAAAAGGCCAGTTCCTATAGCCATACTGATGAATTTCTTGCATATCACCATAGAACCTCCACCTGACGATAGAGGAAGAAAATGACAGAGCCCCACCTTGGAGCACCGGACTGAGCTCCCAAGGTCCTGATGAGGAGCAGAAGGAGAGAGAACATGAGAAAGAAAGTCAGGACCGTGAGGGAACCTCCAGCTGGCTACAGATGGGGAAGGTGACTGAGCCCCACATTGGAGCACTGGACTGAGCTCCCAAGGTCCCGATGAGGAGCAGAAGGAGCGAGAACATGAGGGAGAAAGTCAGGAACGAGAGGGGTGCGTTCACTCATGGAGACGGTGGGACAGAACTAATGGGAGATCACCAACTCCAGTTGGAATGGGACTGATGGATCATGCGACCAAACCCGTCTCTCTGAGTGTGGCCAACAGCGGGGGCTGACTGAGAAGCAAAGGACAATGGCTCTGGGCTCTGATTGTTCTTCATGGACGGGCTCTGTGGGAGCCTTCTCAGCTTGGTCGATCACCTTCCTGGACCTGGGGGGAGTTGGGAGGACCTTGGTCTTAGCATAGAGTGGGGAACCCTGATGGCTCCTTGGCCTTGAGAGGGAGGGAGGGGAGGTATGGGTGGAGGGGAGGGGAGGGAAGGGGGAGAAGGAGGGGAGAGAAGGGGGAGAAGGAGGGGAGGGAGGGGGGAGGAGGAGGGAAGGAGATGGAAATTTTTAAATATAAAAAAAAATAAAAGTATAAAAAAAAAATAAAGGAGAAATTGTAATCAAGATCTCAGTGCCCACTGGCTGGCAACTAAAGCAGGAGACAAAATTGCACGGTGATTATTATTGTCTTATATAGTCCCTTTGCAGAAAAATATACTTTGTGAGGGAGTATTTGATAGTATAGATAACACTGTAGCTTTCAGCACTTTATTAAAGGAAAATTGTAAATCACATTTGGTTGAAAAATAAGAGAAAACACTTTTACAGGATTGATTCTGGAGCCGATGTCTCTATTATAACTATGGAAAATTGGCACCTGGAATCACCTGTTGTTGTTTTTAATTAAGTCTTTATATTCTATTTTATCAATAAAGATTTGGGAGCCAGAAAAAAAAAAAAAAAAAAAAAAAGAAGATCCCCAAACTGACTGACACTATCTATCCCAGTCCCTTCAAAGACCTATTGCCACTATAATACTACTAAATTATTTATGGATATCTATACTCCTGATCCTGGGTTACACACTCCAAACTTAAAACAACACCACAACCAAGATTCTGTCTTAATTGGTTTGCTATGAATCCTGGGTATGAATTTGTCTCAAATGCTCTCATTGTGACTCAGTTATCCCTTGTCATGGTTAAGAACCTGCCTACCGGACTGTAATTGAGAAAGGGTCACCATAACAGCAGTGCCACTGGGAAATGCCCAGTGAAAAACTGTTACATCAGGACACAAGTGAGGAAGAGAAATGAGCCATGTTTTGCTGGGTCCACATTGGCAGTTTGAATAAGAATGGTGCTCACAGTCTCATATATTTAAATGATTAGTCACCAAGGAGTGGCACTTGTGTTAGAAAGACTAGGAGGTGTGGCCTTGGTGAAGGAAGTGTGTTGGCTGGGTATGGGCTTTGAGGTTTAAAAAGTTCATGCCAAGCCCAGTATTTTTCTCACTCTGTCTTCCTTCCAGATCAGGATGCAAGTTCTCAGTCCCATGCCTACATTCCTGCCACCATGATATTCACAGATTAATCCTCTGAAACAGTAAGTAAGCCCTCAATTAAATACTTTCTTTTGAAATAGTTTCTTTAATAATGGTGTCTCTTGACAGCAGCAATAGAGCAGTAACTAAGCTCCAGTGTGTAGCCTCTTCAGTAGGATAATGAACGAATTCATATTATTATCCTCAAGCAACACTGGTAACAAAAAGAGGAAACCCCTGCTGTGCAGCACTAGAACGATGATGATTTAGATTTAACGCAACTTGATTTTGATATTCTAAGCCTAGGAGACCATCGCTCATCTTCCATTGTTCCACGGGATAAAGAACATCAGTTATGGGGACTGTGTGGTGGGTGACATCATTGATCATACCTGTCCATGGAGAGCTGAGCTACCAGGGTAACGTCTGTATTGTCAGCAGCAGGCTCGAACTCATAGTGCAGGAAGTACAGGTGGGTTCGGTGAACAGTGAAGCGTTCTCGCCGGAATTCATAACACAAGTCATCCTCATCCAGCTCTGACAGCTGCTTCTGAAGCTTCAAAGGAAGAAAAAGGTTTGGACATAGGAGGAAAGGCACCAAGTGACCCAGGAGCCTGCCTGCAGTTGTCTGTCCTTCCTGTGCTGGTAGTTTAACAGAAAGGACTCCTATATTATTTCCTGAGCCATTACTCTAGCTTCAAAGGGTGATCAGAAAGGCAGGCACCTTCTCCATATGAGAGATGAGCCCCCTTGTGGCCAAGAGAGACAGTGATGCTCACTGACAGAGCCCACACAAAATTCTCACAAATAAAACAGAGGGTTTTCTGGGGCAAGTTAGTCAAATGGTGATCTAGTTTCAACTAACCCAAAGAAGATACTTCTAGATGAGGAAATCCCAAATGTGAAAGTTTCTGAGTGACCTGATGCTTTTGTCTTCCTGGAACTACATACTTCAATAAGGTATAGGAGAGAAGAATCAAGCAAATGCATTAATGACACAAAACTGTCCATTTATTATTTAAATTTAATTTAATCAGGACAACCTCTTTCTCTTTTACTTTTTCTAAGGAAAGTCTGTCTTTATTAGTAGAATATTATCTTTAATTCTACTCCTTTCTCCTAGCTCACCTAACATGCTAACAAGGAACTCAGACTTTGTATGGCTACAGATGTCCAACCTACTATATCTCCTTTCTGGTAAACCCCATAGTACCACTACCATGCAAATGATGATGTCTGCTTAACAGAATCAACAGCTGAAATCTCAGAGTACCTGACAAAAAGTATTTATGTTCTGGCAACACACTAACTATAGTGATAGAAAGGGATTAGGATATGTGGGCAGAGTGGGGTAAGTGGCTTGGCAGACCTACATCATCACTGTGATGTGTGATGTTTACCTGAGTGCACACATTTGTGATGCTCTGCAAGCTTTGGGCAGAGAAGACTCAGTACATGCAGTTTGTATTTCAATAAAATTAAGCTTAAAAATAATAATTTCCGAAGGATCGCTCAGATGATTCTGATTTTTGTCCTATTACCTCAGCCTTCTCTATCACATAATATCAGATATTTGAATATAGATTAAAGTTTACATGGCTGGACTTACTAGCCTGTCTGAAAGCAATAGACTGGTTTTCAAAAAAATGCGTCTTTTTTAAATCTCAAAACTGATAGCATAATTCACAAGAAAGCACATTAACCTGCTTCTCTCAGTTCCCCTCCACCACTGAAGACCATTGCGCCTCCGTATTATTTCTCAAGAGAGGAGCTGTGGCACACATGCCCCTGTAAAGTAAAAGATATCATTACTCCTCTGCTACTTCCTCTCTGCATCATGGCCTCACTTTGTACAGTGTACTAAAGCTGTGAGTCTGTTTCTCTGTCCTTGAAATCTAGGCTGAACTTGGAATAGTCTTTTGGTGCTAGAATTCAAGGGAGGTCATATCCTCCTCTGCTGAGGCTAGACTTCAAGAAGCAACAACGTGTGTTTTTCTACCACAGCCAGGAGACAAGGCTCAGGCTAGCCTGATAGGAGAGGACAGACACTTATGACCAATACATATACTTTCCTTAGTTGCCCAGAAAATGTGAGCAAACCCAGCTAAATTTGGCAAGTTGTTCTAACAAACACTTCTTGTAGAACACTGAGCTACGGCTTGTGAACAATAGGTAACAGATAATATGGTATTAGCACTTAATGTGAGGCATGTTTCATTATGGGACCTGATAAATCTAAGGAAAGTTTCAGCTCCTCAGCCCTGTTTGGTAATTGCTCATAGTTCACCAGATGGTTTTATATAGCCCAGATGTAGCCACACCTTTCCAAATGCTCAGCTGATTAGCTGAGATCTAATGGTCTGAAACACTTTTGGCCACCTAACTAATATAATACCAGGAGGAGGAATAGAATGCTCACTCTATCAATGAGTCTATGTACCACAGGACACCTTCTGATATACATAATTAGACCTGAAGATCTCTGGTGACAAGCAAAGAAACCTGTCCTACGCATCATTTCAACCCTTTCTGCAGGCTCTCCATTAGTGCTTCTCAGACTTGCTTTTCTCTCCGCCTTTCTATGACTTCCTTGGGCATCACATTTTTGGCAAAGTCTTCCCTCAATGGACTCTTTTTCCACCCCTCTGTATCTTACTTTTGAAATGGCTTAGATGTTCATTTTCTGTGAGACCACTACAGGCCCTTCCAGTACAGATGTTCCATTTCTTCTTTAGACTTGAAGAGTTGATCCCAAACTCCATTAGGCACTTGTCAATTTGAACTGCAATTACTTAAAGATATCCCTTACAAGATGGTCCCCCACTGTATGCCTAGTGCATAGCAGAATGCCCAATAGTTATATGTTGCAAGAATAAAAAAGATTTGGTGAGCACAAGATGAACACCATCACTGTGCTGGCCTGTCCTCCAATTTTCCTTTGTTTCCTCTAATTTTATTCATATAAAGTAATAAATAGTTAAGCCTATTATTTTCACTATTTTCATTCAAAGGTCTTTGATGGCAGACCAAGTTTTAGGGAGCAAGCAGATGCATAGCATGTGCTTATCTGCACAGGTGCTCATCCCCTTCTGAATACTCTGAGGGAGATCCTTGTAAATCTCACCTACAGCTGAGAAAGTAGCTTCAAATTCCTAAGGTCCCTTAGACAGGTCACACCTGGGTCCATGTGTACCCATCACTCTATAGGGAAGATGCTAATTTGGTCTCAGATAAAGATTCTGATAAAGTGCAGAGTCTAAGGTCACAGGTTAGATCCCTCCTCCCCTCCCCCTCAGGTGAGTGGGTGGCTTCTTTTTAACTTTTCTGAAGTCTGATTTCCTCAAGTATAAGGTGGGAAACAGTAAAGATCCCCTACATCCACACAAGGGATGATGCACATGCAGCATCTCTTGGAGTGAGGGCTTGGAGGGAGGGGTGATTCATTCAACATCACCTGTTAACACCATTAGGAAAGAAGGTAAACCCCTGAAGACAACTTTGGGCAAGGTTAGGGAGAAGGTTCAGGGGTTAGATGAGCCAGGGTGTCTGCCCTCCTGATTTTATGTGTGTGTGTTTGTGTTTGTGCGTGCGTGCACATGTGGAAGATAGCCTCAGGAACAATTAACCAGGATTTTTGAGGTCTGTCTCTCACTGGGATGTGGCATTTGCTGATTTTGCTAGGCAGGTCAACAAGTAAGCTATTGGCCTGTTTCTGACTCCTTAGCACTGGCATTAAAGGTGTATGTCACACACCTGGCTTTTTACACGGCTACAGAATCAAACTCATCATGCTTGTATTGTAAGCACCCTAAGGGCTAAATCATGTAACAACTCTTTCTGTCCCACCAGCTCCCAAATAATGACAGAGATTAATTATTAATTATGAAAGTATGGACTTAGCTTAGGCTTGTCTGTCTAGCTCTTATAATTTAAATTAACCTGCTTTTATTAATCTATGTTGTACAATGTGGCTTTTTACCTTTCTTTCATTCTATATGTACAGCTCCCTCCATGTCTCATTGGTGCCTTCTCTGTGCCTTGATTATCTCCTACTTTCTCTCTCTCTTCCACACTGTAGTTGAACAGTTTCCAGTTCAGAAAAGAAACATTTGCAAATTCCCTGAAGGAATATGTTTGGCTTTGTCTCCCTTTGGTTTTGCTTTGTGGCTTTAATATACTGAAAAAGGCACATGGTTTCTGCTTTTGTGGAGGGAAGGGGAAAGTATGTATGGATGTTCGTATGTGAGCTTTCGAGACTCACATCTTCCTTTGATGAGTTTTTAAACAAGTATCTTAATTTATATGGCAAGATTATTACTGACAACACAATGATATGTATGGGGTGTTTACTTCTCTTTATATGGACCAATGGAAAGAACTTATCAAGTTAATGGCTCTAGGAAATACTTTCTAAATCACCCATAGAATGAATTCTAAAGGCAAGAGCTATACCCTATTCAAATTAGAACCCCTAAACCCAGGACACCCCAAACACCTTAAAAGCTATAAAAGCCTTCGTTGGTATCAATTACTTCATGCTAAGAAAGGGAGTGACAATCAAGGAAAATGACTCTAGAACTACCAAGGTGTAGCTTGCTCTAGCAGAGAGGGCTGGGATGCAGTTCTGGAGCACCCATGTTCTCTTTTATGAAATTCATGGTATCAGTAGTGTGTGATTCATACAAAGCCAAGTTCACAGATGACCATCAGTGTGATGGCCTAGGAGGTATTATTGTCTGGATACCACACAAATATGCTAAGACAGATCTGCCTGTGAGACTTCAGGGTACCCATGTTCATAGTACCTTTACTATCACCACCATGGGACGCACCTAACACGGCTATGAATAGAATGCCTGCTCAGTGCTGAGTGTTGGGTGCCAAGTTAATGTTTTGGGGTGCACTGCCTCACATTTTAAATCCCTTAGCACACATCTCTTTTTCAAAGGAGAAAACCTATGCCCTCCCTCTTCGAATGTCCAGCCAGGAACACTTCACACTACAGTACAATTACTTCTTCCACAGAATGGATAGGAGCTTCAAATGGAATGGTAGAAAACATAATATGCCTTGAACAAAGCATGCCATTAAAAAAAGAAAAAAATTGCATATATATATATAAAGGTCCCAGCAAAAAAGAAGAGAAAGAAATAAAGAAAAGAAATAAAGAAAGAAATCCACTAAAAATCAGCTGAGGAAAACATAAGGTTAACAAAAATGTTCTGTGAGTGATGGATTCAAAGATAAATTTTATTGCTTCTATATATCTTCCTGTAGTTAGCAAATTCTCTGCAATTTTCCCAAATGAGCTAATGCATGCAGGAGTGCTTTGTAAAGTGAAAACTGTTGCATGGACTTAAACAATGAATGTGATTGCATTACTTACTTTTTCAAATTCTAATATTGGCTGGCTTATTGTTGTATGTGTGGCTGATGTTGTCTCAAGAGGAAAATACCAGTTGCTTCAATGCAGTGTTTTCTTCACCCAGTGACTGGGCAATGTCCCCAGGGAGACACTGGGCTGAAGGGAGTGCTTTCATTAACAGGCCTGAAGGCTACTGCACCCTGTTTTCTAGCCACAGAAGAAAATAGGACTCCCGCCAAGTGAGTAAAAGAAACAAAAGATGTATTTCTTCTAAGATAAAATACATTTTCTAAATTGTTTCTTTGGGCAACCAGCTGAGGCACAGGCGAAATTTGACTCAAGAAAATGGTCCTTTAAGCAGTTTGCAGTTCTGTTCTGCCTTTCTATCCCGAAGGACAATGCTCTAGACTAGCTTTGAGCTGCCTGAAATGATGGCTGGACATGCCTGAGGGTTCAGCGGAAGTGTGCTCCCAGCTCTGGAGAAAGGGACTTCTGTTTACAGCAGGGTGAAGAAACAGTGACATTATGGAGATATGTGAAAACCAGAGCCAGATAACCCCAACCCTCATTTTCTATGTGATCTTAAACACGCTGCATTTCAACAATAGAACAAAGAGTTTGGGCTTCACAAAGCATCTTTGGAAAATCAGTAAGTTACTTGGAGTAGGTCTGGCAGGTTCTCCCATTTAATCCTCAAACCAGTCCCACGTATTAGGGTGCCTCTCAGTCCTTCGTTTTTGATGAAGGCTTTACAATCTGGAAGGTTCAGCCACATGTTCAAGGTTTTATAATCAGTGAACACAGCAGCAGGTACTGAACTTAAGGACTTTTCGCTGAGCTTCTGGAGTCACCATGTCACTATCACGTAAAGACTTTTTTGGTTTTTTCTAGCTCTAATTATTCAGTTAGATGGTTCTGTGGCTATGCAGCAGTGATATTCCTCTGGTAGCTGCCTAGGCGGAGTTAATTTGGCTTCCTCTTTCAGGCATTCTAAATTCTAAGGAAAAGTCACATCAAGGGTTGGGCTTGATGGTACAATGGGTAAGGGAGAGGACTTCAAGTTTGAGGCAAGCCTGGGCTACATAGTGAGACAATGTTGCAAGGGGGGAATAGTTAAAGTGGGCTTAAATAATGAAGTTGTTAACTGCTAAGAAATCCTTCCCTTAAGTTCACACATCAAATCTGGGGCTTTCAGCTAATAAGAGAATAGCCTTACTTTTTAACTCTGTGCATTATCTTATACAAAAGATATGGATTATTATGGTGCTTAAACTGCAGCAAGTATGCAACAATGGAATCTCAACAATATGGTTGACTAAAGATTTGCATATCTAATCTATGTGGCCATCTCTAAATACATGCACATGAGCAACACTAAAATAAATGTGGACTCAGAATGTTGTGTATGCAACACACACATAAACTATTAAAAGTACAGAAGAGGTCATGAAACTGAGAATGAGGAGGACAGGGGAAAGGGAAGAGTAGGAGGGGAATAAGAATGGAAATGATAATTATACTGTGTGGGTAAAAGGGCCAAGGACATGACACAAGACTAGGGCCCAGGGAAGAAACACTGCCCCTAGCTTGAACCCAAGTAAAAAACTAAGGAAAACAAAACAAAACAAAACAAAACAAAAGTAAAACCACCAATCCCTAAGCTTCAAGAACAGGCCACAAAATCCCACCAATCCTTGAGCTTTCCCCAAGATAAGGATATATATAATCCTTCAATCCTCTCAAGAAACTCTATATATATTCTGTCTTCTGCTCAGTTCTCTGCTGATTCTCACCCAAGCAGAAGCAGCCAGCCTCCTGGGTTTTTCCCTCCCAATAGTCTCTGTGTAAAGTTTGTTGTGTGGTATGACTTTGTGGCATTACTTGGCTCCTGACACATGCACTTTAGAGCTTAACACTTGCGCTGGAGAATGCCCTGACCCTGCCACCAGAGCAGAGCTGTAACACTTGCATTGGTGAAGCCTTTTCCCTAAGAGCTATAATACTTGCATTACATACTATACTCTTGTTTAAAATTATATATATATATATATATATATATGCATATATATATATTATAAACAATATCAGCAAACTCCAACAGGAATATATACACATTAGAGTACTACTCAGCGGTAAAAAACAATGACATCTTGAACTTTGCATGCAAATGGATGGAAATAGAAAACACTATTCTGAGTGAGGTAAACCAGACCCAAAAGGATGAATTTGGTATGTACTCACTCATCTGTGGATTCTAGCCATAAATAAAGGACATTGAGCCTATAATTCCTGATCATAGAGAAGCTAAATAAGATGAACCCAAAGGAAAACATGTAGTTATCCTCCTGGATATTGGAAGTAGACTAGATTGTCAGGCAAAAATTGGGATCTTGGGGGTGGGAGTGGGGTGGTGGTAAGGGGTGATGGGGAGATGTGGATAGAAAAGGGAGGAGGGGAGGATGGGGAGACCCTGGGGGAATGGCATGGTTGGGATAGAGGAAGGGTGGATAGGGGTGCAGGGAAGAAAATATCTTAATTAAGGGAGTGATTTTAGTGTTAACAAGAGACTTCACTCTAGGGGGGAGGGGTCCCAGGTATCCATGGAGATGTCCCCAGCTAGTTCCTTGGGCAGCTGAGGAGAGGGAGCTTGAAATGGCCCTTTCCTATAGCCATACTGATGAGTATCTTGCATATCACCATAGAAGCTTCATCTGGCGATGGATGGAGATAGAGACAGAGACTCACACTGGAGTGCAGGACTGAGCTCCCAAGGCCCAAATGAGGAGCTGAAGGAAGGAGAACATGAGCAAGGAAGTCAGGACCACGAGGAGTGCCCCCACCCACTGAGACTGCGGGGCTGGTCTAATGGGAGCTCACCAAGGCCAGCTCGACCGGGACTGAAAAAGCATGGGGTCAAACCGGATTCTCTGAACGTGTCGGACAATAAAGGCTCACTGAGAAGGCAAGAACAGTGGCACTGGGTTTTGATCCTACCGCATGTACTGGCTTTTGGGGAGCCTAGTCTGTTTAGATGCGCACCTTCCTGGACCTAGATGGAGTGGGTTGGACCTTGGACTTCCTGCAGGGCAGGGAACCCTGACTGCTCCTTGGACTAGAAAGGGAGAAGGAGGGAAGTTAAGGGAGGGGGAGGGAAATGAGAGGTGGGGAGGAGGCAGAAATTTTTAATAATAATAATAATAATAATAATAATAATAATAATAATAATAATATAGGAAGCAATATATTTGTAACTACTTCTAGGAGGTCAGGATCCAGGGACACAGACACATGCCCTGAATGAAGACTATCTGCTCTCTATAAAAAGCCCTTCTGTGTTGGAGAGTTCCTCAGGTGGAATTTTGAGGGGGTATCTTCCTTTATTTTCTGAGGGTCGGCCCTGAAATAACTAGATTTCATCTCCACCCACTCCTATCTCCTGCGTATTGGCTTTTAAGTGGTGAGCAGATGGACTTGGATCTAGTAGACAGCTGTGGAAGACAGTGCATGCATTATTTAAAGTAGCAGGGACATTCTTTGCTCACCAGTACCCACACTGTTTTTTTCTGGGCACACAGCTGGGCTGTATTTCCAGCTTCTGGCATTTGGGCAGATAGGCTTGTAGGGCTACCACTTTTGAGTCTCACTTAGACACAAATATCATGTTCTTTTCTCGGCTGAAAGCCAGAATCAAAGAGTTCCCGAGAGAAATTTAGGACTTCATGGAAGGCAGAGACAAGACAGGAAGTGGTTTGCTCCTGAACCTGGAGAAAAGTCACATACCAATTACAAAAACTCACTTGGATTTTCAGTGCAGGATGTTGAAGCATGCTATAGTTGTTGGTATTGCCTTACAAGGCACACCCTGCCTAACAAGAAAATAATCAAGACAAAGTTCAATAGACAAAGAAGGAATCTCTGAAGCCACTTGAGAATTCTTTCATTCTGATATCTTAGAACAACACATAACATATTAATGGGTAAGCTAACAATAGGAATATTGCTCATGCTTCCAAATTACTTTGTCTTTAAGTGGAATTCATATCCACTATTTGTTTTCCCTTAATACTTATATGAGGTGGTAAGGATATGTCCTGCTGCTCTCAGATTAAAGATAAGAAAATGAGGAGGGCTTAGTGGATAGCTCAGTGAGTAAAGCATTTATTTACCACACAAGCACATGGGCCCGAGTACTATATCAAAGCTAGAAATTGATGGTGCCCATCTGTAACCTCACTGCTGAGGGTCAAGAGAGGTTGCTCCTTCCCACTCCAGGTCCAGTGAGAGATTTTGTTCCAAAAAATGAAGGTGGAAAATAACAGAGAAGGATATCCAGATATCCAGAGTGTATCACTGGCCTACACAAGGACACACACACACACTCACAAACACACAAACACACACACACACACACACACACACACACACATGCACGCACGCGCGCGCGCGCGCACACACACACACACAGAGTGGGGGGTGTTGCTCCAGAGATTTTCTCAGATAGCTTGGGGCACCATACTTATTTCCTGAAATCTCATCCAAAGCTCTTCTTCCTTATGGCTTCTAAAAAGAAGTCAAGTTTTATTGGACCACAGAGACAGGGAGAGAAATATCACTAGCTCACTATTATCTGCAGTGTGTATTAGTCAATAAGTTCCAGGTACCCTGAACATTTTTACTCAGAAGACCGAACTGGAAGACACTTTCAGTCTTTCATGGAAGAGGCCATATTCAAGTGTGTTCAGTGAAGGGTTCTATCTGCAGGCCCTGATTAGACTTGGAGAAGACAGAAAAGGAAAGACATGGCCTCCTCTTTCCAAGATACCAGCATTAGCTACTCTATCACACACAATTAACAGTCTCTTATTTCATATCAATCTCTACTCTAGAGATGAACCTAAGGCCTTTGTTTCTGTATTGCAATGGACCATGTAGTCTAGAAGAAGAGGCAAAAAAGCAAGCCAGCAATTTCTATTTTGGTTGTGGTGCTGGGATTGGAATCCAGAATCTCCTAGGTGCTATGAAGGATTCTGTCACTCTGCTTCCCAGCTTGAAAGGAGTGTGATCATGAGTACAACTTGATTTGGGGGAACAGCTGCTGGTGCTACATTATTATAAGCTACCAACATGCCTCTCTTAGTTTCTTTGCTGTTTAAAATCCTCTGATAAAAAAACCACTTAAGGGATAAAAGGTTGACTTTAGTTTACACTTCCAAGTTACAATTTATCATGGTGAGGAAGTCAAGTTACCAGGAGCTTGAAGCAGCTGGTCATATGTACATAGTCAAAAGAAAGCAATGAATCCACGAAGCACCCAGCTTTATTCCCTCACTCTTACACAGTTCAGGATCCTCTATCGTGGGAATGGTACCACCCAAAGAGCGTGAGTCTTCTTATATTAGAGCAAGGATATCCCCCTAGGCATGTTGCAAGGTCTATCTATCTCCGAAGTGACTCTTGATTTTGTCAAGTCGACAGTCTGGCCATTGTACTACTTGGACTTATTTTGTCTTTTGAAGTCTATCAAGTTCATATCCTTGATTCCATTGTATAGGGAGTTACAGAAAATTTATACAAGTCATGTTAATGCCCACATATTTTTCATGAGGTAATCTTATAAGAAGATAGAGAATTACATGAGTATATGGGCATGACAACAGAAGTCAGAGTGTCAGGGAAAGTAGACTCTGTACAAGGTGGAGCTGACCCGGAATTAAAAAGCCAGCTACAAAGGTCAATCCTGTATCTAGGTATCTGCACATAAAATATCCTGATCCTAGGCTCCTCTTCTTTTCATCTCCTCCCCTAATCTACCTATCCACACAGTGATAGTGATTTTTAAGGATTTGGAGATTAACATGTTCACAGAGGGTCACAGATGGCCTTGCTCAGCCCATCTCTAGGTCCCCAGAACTGTCCATGTTGGGCTCGTTGTAACTGTGTGGCTGAAAAGCTGGTGGAATGCTGCTGACCCATGAGTAAAGTAATACATTCTGATTTTCCTCTGAGGTCTCTCTGGGGGTACAGATGCTTTCATACAAGCCATCTGCTCCTTGGCAGTGCTTGACAGAACGATGCAATAAAGTTTTATATAATTTTTTATATGTATCTTAGTTTTAACTTCTAAGTGAGGCGTGGTGATGCTACTGTCTCTTCCTCCTAGTGAGCTTAGTATCAGGGAACACAGCTTCAGAGATGGCCAGTCTATTACCTTCACAGCATAAGGGACCTGAACTTGTGAGCCTTCTTCATTTCAGAGATAATGTGATGTGAGACCTCAGAGAGGTTGGAAGGAAAGGTGTCTCACATAAGCATTTCTTTCCCAACACACATAATAAGAACTTCCCAGAGTGGTTAGTACACTGGACACCTTAACTTAGCCTTCTAAACATGGCCTTTGTGGATTAAACTGGATGACTGTTTTACAGGTGAGAAAACAGAAAACTGGAAGACACTCAAAGTCATAGGTCTTATCCAGAGCTAGATTTCTTCATCTAGCAAATGTACATTTTAGGCAAACAACTGTTACAGTTCTTATAGTTAACAAGAATAATTAAGAAATGGATGGCAGGCAGTCTGTTCATGTATGCAGATATTCTGATAAAGAGCAAAACTGACATCATGAATTGAGGCTGAGAAAATGGAGTGGGGAATGTGCTTGCTACTTCGAGAAAGTAGCATTTTTTTTTCTACTAAAAGGATCAGTACTCCATAAACTTGCTCCATCTTGTAATGTACTTGTTTGACCAAGATAAAGATATTCTTGGTATTTGACTCTCTTATGCCCTTTCCCATAAATTAGACAACTGAGTCAGACTGTAAGGCTGAGCAGCCACTAATGGGATGAAACCCAGCCACTACATTTGCTACAACTAAAACTTGGTGAACTTCCTGCTTTGGTGTGCTTGTTAGCCTGGTTTTGATCATGATGCACCTCTCATATTGCCAAAAGAAAATGCCTTGCCAAATTTATTTTGCTTTGTGTTCTCTTTGTGTGTCCTAAAATTATTTTCTCCCACACAATGTAAGACTGAGGACCTAAATTCAAATCTTCAGTTCTACATAAAAAGGGTCAGGCATGATTACATACGTCTTTAACTCTAGTATTAGATGGTAGAGGCAGGTGGATCCCTGAAGCTTACTGGCCAGGCACTGACGCCAACTGGTGAGCACCAAGCTCAATGACAGCCTGTCTCAAAAGATAAATTGGAAGCAATAGTGGAGGACACACCAGTGTTGACACCCTGGTGCTAAATACATATGCACATACACAAATACACACAGACACACAGATAGACAGACAGACAGACACACACACACACAGATGTCATGAATATATAAATCAGTACAAGTCCTATGAAGAAATGGAAGAGAGGTCGTGCTAAGGAAGAGTGGTGATTGGGGGACATTTTAACAGCTGAAGGAATAGTGACTGATACAAATGAGAGCTTGATATCAGCTCTCGGTCTGCCGTCACCCTGTTCTATGATTTTAACTCTCTAAGCCTCCATTTCCTTCTCTAAAAATACAACCAGTAACAAATACCTTATAGTGTTTGCAAAGTAAAAAATACTACAAGAAGCAAGAGGGGCTTTTTATCATCATCATGTCATGTCTAAATCTGCAGTTCCACTGGGATATCACCACTCTGCTTTGGGGCTTTACTGTTAGGTAGACAGGTTACAAGGACCTGCTGCCTTCATGGGTGCTTTCTTGCCTGTCCTTAGAATCTACAAATCATTTCAACTGAGCTCTTCATTCCTGCTGCTCCTGATGAAGTTCAATACCATTATCACCTCTTTACCTGGACTAGAACACAGTCTCTGAGTGACTTTGCTGTGTCAGTCTTTTTCTGTTCTTTGCATTGATTTCTCTCAAATGTAAATGTGAGAATGCCTATAAAATCAACAGGCTTTAGCCCAAACTCCCAACCCAGCCAAAGCCTTTGTGCTACAGCTCACAGCATGCAATACTGTCAAAGAGAAGCCACCATCATACTGCTTTCTGCCTCTGCTTCTGCCTCTTCACTTGCCTGCCTTATCTTTTACCTGAAGCTTTATTCTTGCTGTAATTCTTTACTATATTCATTCTGTATTTTTCATGTGCCTAGTTCTGTTATAGGAGTGGATTTGAGAGGAGAATAGCTCAAAGTCTCCAACCTAGAAGCTTTATATTTGAGGAGGAAAAAAACAGGAAAGAAACAGTCTATGTAATTGCATATAGTAACATATGCTATTACGGAAAGAAAATAAAATAGATCACAGAATTTTACTTAAGGGGTTACTCTGGTCCACCGTTAAATGAGAATATTTAAACATGCTAGACAGAGACAGGGTATTCTAGGTGGTGGGAAAGCACACAGATAGAGGACCAATGGGGAAGTGCGGCTGGTACACGGTACTTGGTGGGGAGAGACTGGGGTGTTGAGTGCTTAGACCTGGAAAGCCTGGGTTCTCTGCTTCACCAGGGGTTGTTATGTGGCAGCTTGCATATGGCTCAGTGTCTAATGGGCCCTGCCATGTTCTTGGACTCTGGCTTGCATTTACATATACATAATGAACAATCAAGTACAGTTCTAAATTTGGAGAAAGGCAGAAAATGACTGCTTCATTCTCTGGATATAGGAAAAGGGGGCAGACAGTTTTTGAGGCATTGACGTTTAACCCTGAGAACACAGGGGTGAAGATGATGGGTAGATAGTCACAGAGGGGAAATGATGGAGAACAGAGTTTACACTGTGCATTTGGAAGAAAACTCCAAGCAGGCACTCAACCATCATTGCTGAGAATAAACTCTGATTTGAACAAAGAGAAAAGCTGAGGAAAATGGGGTGAATAGAAACAATGCTTCTAAAAGCCCAAGAGATTCAAGTGCTTTCTAACTTGCCTTCTCTGTTGCCAGCAGAGAACTGTAGATACTGAGGAGTCTAGGGGGATACAGGGGAAAGAAGGAGTAAGTAGCAACTTCACTGTGATTCAGAACGTGGTATTAGCATTGTGATCACTTACTCCATAAACAGCCAGGAAGGTCTTCTGACCTTCCACAGGGAGTCTAAAAAACTTCTCAGGACACCTACGACAGCTATAAAAGCCTTGCCAGTCTCAGAGGAAAATTCTAGATTGAGTTACTCTTTCCATTAATTAATTAATTAATTAATTAATTTTTAAAAAAACCTTTTTCAGCTCACATGTCCATCTATCTGGTCATTAGCTGCTATGTCGTCTTCTCTGTATCACCCACTAGTCCCTACCCTGTTTTCTAAACCAGTCCCGTGTCTGTGGCACCAGATATATCATCTGCCTGGAATGTATCTGTATCTCCCTATTTGACTACAGCTGAGGTTCTTGTCAGTTAGGTTTCAGTGTTAATTTTACCTCCTCATCTCCAGTTTGCTGCTCCCCAAAGAAAGAATCTGCAAGGCTTCTCACTAGTCATTGCTATGTAGCACTGGTTATTAGCTAATAAATTTTCCTTGTTGGTTATCAATGAGCTCGCTGTGTTTTCCTGCTATGAGACACAAACTCTGAGGGAGGCACTACTGTCCCCTTCCTTCTTCTCTTCCACTGTCTGTCTTGACAGATTCATTTATTTTCATTTTAAGTGTATAAGTGTTTGCCTGCATATATGTATGTATGCCACATGCCTATAGTGGCATAGAAGCCATAAGGGGGCATCAGACCCCTTGAAATTGGAGTTATAGATGATGACGAGCTGCCGTGTGAGTCCTGGAATGGTATCCTTTGCTGGTGCAGTCATTATTCTTAACCAAGAGCCATATCCCCAGTCCCCTTTTCATCTGTCTCAGTCCTCAGAATGAGAAGAACGCCCTCTGTACATGTTTCTGTACTGAATGACTGATACTGAGGACCTTGGGAAAGAGATAAAAAGTACCATGTATTTTCTTAGAATCTAATACACAGCAGATGCTGAGCATATATGCCATTTCTTGCCCATTTTGCAATGAAAGAATTAGAGATACAGGGACACAGGGTATCTTGTTTGAGGTCACATAAGTAGAAATGAAAAGTCTGAACAAAAATTCTAGAAAAGAAGCTGTACTTGCAGACCGATTGACTGAGGAGAGTTTTAGGACTCTGGAGAGCCTGGAATGTTGCTTGCCTTTGAGGCTAATTACCTTGGGCTAGTTTTAACTCTCCAGGACAGCCATTCCTTGTCTACCTCTGTGAACTAACATCTTGTGACTAATAGATCAAAACTTTTTAATCTGTTAACTTAGCAGTCCATTAGCTTCCACTGTCCTAAAAGATAAGAGAGCATCTTCCTATAGAAAAGCTTCCCCCATCTTGTTGTACCTGCTTCTCTGATGTACCCACCGATGTATTTTAAACTTGTCTTGATTTATGATTATTTTTGTCCTGTGAATTTATGAAACTTCATAAAACCGCTTCCACATTGGGACATGAAATTTGGGGTGACTCAAATTTGTGTTCCTAGGCTATGGAACTAAAATTGGCTCAAGAAACTTTTTTTTTTCTCTTTAAGATGAGACCTGTGCTTTTGGTGTCAACAAAGGTCATGGTTAGAGTTAAAAAACTCAGTTCATCTTGATTCTATATTTCTGTTCCCTTTGGCTACCATGCTCTTTTTCCATATCCTTAAGAGTTCAGTGTTAGTCACAGCTGGCATCATTGCTTGCTGTTACCATGGGCAATTTGTTTAATTTCTCTACTTGAACTTTTTCAATAGTAAAAGAAGGACTCAACGAAGAAAAATGAGTTACTGCATATGAAAGAATAGGAAATAACAAAAAACAACAGAAACACCTAATATCTTCAGCTATTCCTGTAACTCTTCACTCAACACTTTTCTTGCCCAAACCAAATGGAAAGAAGCCAGTACCTGTGGATGTCTTTCTCTGTGTCACACTAGGCTCCAGTCAGAGAATTCTGTGCCTTCACCACCATAAGCTTGGGAATTTCCTGGCCATGAAGCAGATAATGAAAATCTGATTGCTTGATCTGCCTGAAAACTCATTCTGACCCATCCAACTGAGCTAATGTCTCCTGCCAAGTCCAAATTGATCCACAGGAAGTGACCGGATGATCTGACCATTGCCCCGTTGAGCCACAGATTCTACAGCAGGTAAAGGGTCTTGCTCCTCAGTGTATAGTCCTGAGCTGACCCAAAACCCAACAAGGACCCAAAACAGACAATGGAGAATGTGGCCAATCTCTCCCATTATCTGTTAAACACTCACATATTCACTGTTGACATCAGTTTCGCTGGGGCAGCCAAACAGTTCCCTCCGCAGGAGGTTGCCATCATACTCAAGAAAGGTCAGGTAGAGGTTTCGGAAGAATTCCACATGTTTGTTCTTCACACGGAGTTTCTTGGGTGAGTTCCAGTGGATGACCTAAAGGGCAGCAAAGAGGCTGTCAGATTGAGAGGGCCACACAACACAGCTTTCTATGGCTCTGGACTAGAAGAGCTATGATCTGTAGGTCTGCAGGTCATTCACTTACCCATTGTTTCTAAATTTTGAGAGGAGTGGTAGGAAACCAGTGCTGGTGAAGGATCAAATCTTGCCTCTGTTCTAAGTTGTTATTCAATCACGGGGAAGTTCCCTTATTTTCTGTGTTACAGGAACATACACGGTTCCTGTGTGTAGAGGTTGGGAGTCTTCAACCAAAAACTGTTGGGTGATGCAGACAGTTCAGGACACCTGATACCTGAGGAGGGGAAGGCATAACTCTTCCCTGGATGTTCCTGGTACTGAGAACATCATGTAGCTCTTCCACAACCATTGGTATTTCCTTCCTTTCAGAAATCCATGTCACATATTTCCCAGCACTTAGAATAAGTTCCATGGTCCCTGCTTCTGTCCAGAACAGCTGCCTGACATTGTTGACCTCAAGGGTGTGAGTTTGAATTCTCTCTCTGTGCTCCTTAAGCACCACACTGTTAACTGCCCCCTACAATTTCTGATTTATGTTTTATTTCAGGGCCAAGTCTATACTTTATGTCTGGTTACTAGTTCTAAACATTAAATTCCCTGTTTAAATAATTGTTGAGATCTCAGGCTTCAGCCAAGACTGAGTGACAACCTCATAGAACTACTATGAAAAGTAAATACATTAGCATGCAAATCTGTTGTTGGGTAAGCCCTCACAAAGATGATGGTTCCCTTAGCATCTGTAGTCTGCCAGATTGAGAGATGTCCTAAGGAACATGACCCTGGGAGCCGTCCATAGACTATACATAGCCCCCCAATAGGTAGGTTGAAGGCACAGTGCAGGAAAAAACATTGGAGATAGCTCTGAAATACTCCATAAAAGCATAATAGAAGATGCCTGTTTTGGAGCTCAGAGGAGAGGAACATGGTTCCTAAGAGACATGAGCTAAAGTGAGACATGTGAGGAAGATCATGCTGAAGCATAGTGGGGGGCATAGAAGATCCAGTTTTGTAGTAGGAGGTTTCTGTCCCACCCAGTCCCGCAATAAACACACAGAAACAATATTATTTGCAATACTGTTTGGCCAAAAGCTTAAGTGTATTTCTGGTTAACTCTTAACTCAAATTAACCCATCTCCATTAATCTGTGTATCGCCACGAAGCTGTGGCTTAACGGGTCAAGTTCCAGCATGTGTCTCTGGCAGGGCTACATGGCTTCTCCCTGACTCTGCCTCCTTTTTCCCCAGCATTCAGTTTAGTTTTCCCTGCCTAGCTAAGTTCTGCCTTGCTATAGGCCAAGATAGTTTTGTTTATTCATTAACCAATAAAAGTGACACATAGACAGAAGGACCTCCCACACCACAGCTGGACTGACCTCCTATACCTGAGAAGTCAACATCTGGAACTCAGATAGACCTGACCACTATAGATTCCCGAGAGAGCGAGCAAAATGACGGACTAGGTTTTAGGGCCTTCACTGTGTGTAAAGATGTGCCTGGTAAGGTGAACAGACCAAAATCAAAGCTGTGGACACTGTTGTGATGTCCTGGTGAGAAAATTAGGTAATGGTACACATTTTCTGACTTGATTGTAAAGAGAAAATATGAAAGAGGAAAACTGAGAAAAAAGTAAGTGAATATTTAGAGTATAAGAACCAAAATTATTCTAAGTACATTATTATTAATATCTATTGGTACTTATTCTTATAAGTAGTTCTTACTATTATATCATGACTATTAACAATGCATAATTTGAATTAAATTTTAATGAAGAAAATCCATGGGGCATCAATGTGAATAGTACTATGTCTTAGAAGGGAAGGGAGGCTCCAGAGGATTCTGTTTTCCCATGGTCTCACAAAATTGTGCTTGGCACCTTGTTACCCACCTCAGAGGCTACTTGACTAACCACTGCACTTTCTCTGAGCTGGATGTGGAGCCCAGCAAAGTCAGGAATGGCTGTACAGTTCCTATGAAGATGGAGTTACTGCTGGGTGAAGGTATTAGCAGATATCAACAGTGGGCCTGAAGCAGATAGGGAAGATGGGCTTGGGATGAATTAATAAGCTAAAAGACAGCAGAACCAGGGAAGGGCTGGCTCCAATGAGGCTGCTCCATGACGGTAGTCCCCATAACTGGTCACATTCCCAGTGTCTACAGAAGAAGTCAAGCAAGACCAAACCTCAGCATGGAGTAAGAATAACTAGATCCACGGAAGCCTCTGTGGAACACCTGTAAGGAGGGGAAAAGGGTACCTGTGCTGAATGTTACCATGTGTCCCTGAACAGGTGATGTCTCTCAAGGGCTCACAAAGAGGTCTGCATTTGCTGGTATTGTATTTTGAAAGCATTCCCCCACATTTATGCATTAACAGCTTATGACACAGGATCTCTAAGAGGGAATTAAAATAGGAAAGCAAATGCCTTTTTGGAGGGGGTAGACATCTGATAAAAGGAGTTTGCTTCCTTTTCCCTTCTTTCCCCCTAATACATTTCTGCCTCTGCCCTGGGCTAGCAAGGTATTTGAATAGCAGGAAATGGATCTCCAATCAAGCCCCCAATCTCAGGTATACTGTTATATTAGCATTAAACAAATAGGACAATTGACTCTCTAAACTCGTACAAACAAGAGTCAGAGAGGGGTAACTAGTCATGATCCCTCCCCCAATAGAGCAACTTTGACAAGAAACTAGGGTCCAGAGTGACACAGTAAGCAGTGTCACACAGCAGGGGGTAGGGTGTACAAAACAGATTGTATTTCATGGATCACTATTCCTATACTAAGCCACATTCATGATTCTGAAACACTGCTCATTGCTCTCTGATTGGTGAGGTATGCCATTTCTTGGCCTCTTGAAGGACAGAACCACCAATCACTGCTGGCGTGAAGGCAGCAGCACCTGAGACTGACACTGAAGAATGTGCCCCAAATAGATTTTTGTGTAAAGCTGGTAAACAAAGTTGTTTAGATCTGCAAGGTCTGTGATAAGAATCTGTCTTAACTCATTCTCATTTCTGAAGTCCATTAGCACTGCAGTCATAAGAATAATATTGATAATGGTGATGATTATAATAGTTTGCTCTTCACAAACAATAGTTTGATACTTGCTGTATGCCAAACACTGCTCAAAAACACTTTACTTGTCATAACTCATTCGTTCTTACCATACCTGTAAAAGACAAATGACAGTCTCATTATGCTCTGTGAGGGTCTAGAATCAATATAGGAGACAAGTTTCTCTGTACATGTCAATGAGAATAAACTGAAGTGGGAAGACCCACCCTAAAAGTTGGCAGCATCACTCCATGAGGTCGGAGTCCAGGATTGAACAAAATGGTGAAAGTGAGTGGCCAGCTTCAGTTCACTCCTGCCACCATGCCTTGTCTGCCATAACAAAATAAATCCCTCCTTCAAGAAACTTGTTAGATATTTTTGTCACAGTAATGAGCAAAGTAACTAACATAGACCCCATTCAGGTATAGAAATTTAGATAATTGTTCTTCCCTATCTGGTCAGAAATCAGGATAGATAAGATTGGAATTCACGTAGACAGAGAAACTAGAAATAGAAATACCTATTCATTATTCTCCTTTAGCTGCAACTATGAAATGATTCTCTTCCTAGAAATGAAGATAATATTTACAGAAGATGGGGGGACTGGAGGTGAAACTTTCCTTTTCTACCTTGGGATAGACCTGAACTTACAGGTAACTGAGGACTTCTGGATACACTTACTAGGTGAGTCTTCTGCGCAGCATTCATCAGAAAGGGAGAAGGGCATTATCATATAGGCTGCTGAGGCTGTCAGCATGGGGGTTTGGGCATGTGATATCAATGGATCTGAAACTTTTACAAAGGCTGAGGATGTGTGCAGATTTGTAGTCAGACTCTCGTGAGCCAGAAAAACTGGGTGAAACTGATTACCATCCAGAAAATTTCAACAGCATTAGGGAAGAGAGAAGTTAAGGTGATCAAGGGGGAGATGAGAACTCCACAACCATCAAGGGCACAAAAAGAAGTTCAAAGGTAGAGAAAGACCTCAGTGTGAGGGTGAGTCTATGGAAAGAATCAAGCCCACATTTTGGCCTCTGAAGTACTTATACTTAAGAGGGCTCATAAGTGCATTCCTGGTGCACAGGAGCTGGGAAATCAGAGACTGTGTGCAGACAGCAGATGAAGAATATCAGCTTCAAGCTACAGAGACAAGAAGTGCTGGAAAATGGGTGTCTGAATGAAGACTGGTAGAGCTTTTGAGTGACTCACAGAGTAACAGCTATACTACTCACCAGTCAGTTAAGCTTGTTGCCACTAGCTCACACTTAAAATTCTCACCTGGTCTTCAACTAATAAACATTCCTGGTGTTTTTTCACCTTATTTTCACGACTTTGTGACTTTTCAAATAATTGTCCCTCCCAAGAATATCCTACTTCTTCTGTATTATCTGCCTGGACTTTATGTGAGCATTGCTGGCAGAGGGTTGCCGCATAGCATGACTCCCTCTCTACTCCATTCTCTGTTCTTTATAGAATGCAATGCTCTAAATTCTGTGAGAAGATCATGAGCCACTTACGATTCAAGATAACCATGAACGATCCCAGACTCTGAATTCTTAGACAGTCTTGCAGCAGTGCATGTCTATAAGACCCACCATTCCCCTACAATATTATAAGTGGAAGCATTTCTTCCCCTAAAGGTTATGATTAAAGTGGTGCTATCTTCCCACTCTACCCACCTTTCTGTCAGGATCACAAATGTAATAACATGGACTATGGTAGTTATCATGTAACCATGATGGACAGGTCAACGCAAGACTGGCCTTTGAACAATGTCCACAACCTCATGCCCTATAAAGGGAAAAACTCAAACTTTACATTTTAAGCCACTGCAAATTGGGTTTTCTGATTATTATTGTGAGCCTTCCTAAGCAACAGGGGAGACAGATTCTGGCCCTTTCTTAGTGTTCCATAGATTTGTGGTTTACTCCATTAGAGAAAAAAAATGCACATTCTTATAATTATTTATTTACATGCCTGCCCTTGGCAGTAATGTAAAGTGGATATCTAGGCTGGCAGGGAACATGATTTATTATTCTTCCCAAGTGACACAGACCCTGGGATAGTTAGTATTCAATAGCTGGCCTTTTGTTTGAGTATGGAAATCATGGTGTTGACAGTCTCAATAATCTGCACATATGGTATGTCTACAATAAATCAGTTATAAAAGCCCCATCAACATGGGTTTCGGAATACGGAAACACAGCCCTCCTTTCATTGTCAGAGGGTCAAATAACTGGTCATCATTTTTTTTTTTTCTGTGAAAGAGTTGAAACTCCCTGTTATCTACTTGCTGGCATTTGAAAGAGAAGAGCAATATTTTCACAAGTCTTTTCTCCTTACTCTACAACAAATGGGCACAGGGAACCGTTTCCTACGCATAACCCCAGCTGCACAGACATTAAGGGCAACATTGAATAAATGGGACCTCCTGAAGTTGAGCAGCTTCTGTAAAGCAAAGGACATTGTCACTAAGACACAAAGGCAGCCTACTGACTGGGAAAAGATCTTCACCAACCCTGCAACTGACAAAGGTCTGATCTCTAAAATATATAAGGAACTCAAGAGAATAATTGGTAAAATGCCAATTAACCCAATTAAAAAATGGGGCGCTGAACTGAACAGAGAATTCTCAACAGAAGAAGTTCGAATGGCCAAAAGACACTTAAGGTCATGCTCAACCTCCCTAGCTATCAGGGAAATGCAAATCAAAACAACTTTGAGATATCATCTTACACCTGTCAGATTGGCTAAAATCCAAAACACCAATAATAACCTTTGCTGGAGAGGTTGTGGGGCAAGGGGTACACTCATCCATTGCTGGTGGGAATGCAAACTTGTGCAACCACTTTGGAAAGCAGTGTGGCGGTTTCTCAGGAAATTCGGGATCAACCTACCCCAGGACCCAGCAATTCCACTATTGGGAATCTACCCAAGAGATGCCCAATCATACAACAAAAGCATATGCTCATCTATGTTCATAGCAGCATTATTTGTAATAGCCAGATCCTGGAAACAACCTAGATGCCCTTCAGTGGAAGAATGGATGAAGAAACTGTGGAATATATACATGCTAGAATACTACTCAGCGGTAAAAAACAATGACATCTTGAATTTTGCAGGCAAATGGATGGAAATAGAAAACACTATTCTGAGTGAGGTAACCCAGACCCAAAAAGATGAATATGGGATGTACTCACTCATAATCGGTTTCTAGCCATATTTAAAGGACATCGAGCCTATAAATTTGGGATCCTTGAGAAGATAATAAGAAGGTGAACTCCCAAAAAAAAAAGATATAGTAATCCTCCTGGATATTGGAAGTAGACACGATCGCCAGGCAAAATTGGGAACTTGAGGGTTGGGCAAGACTGGGCCAAGGGAAGATGGGGAGAGAAAAGTGTGAAGGGGAGAACGGGGGGAGCTCGGAGGAATGGGGTGCTTGGGATATAGGAAGGGTGGATATGGGAGCAGGGAAGCATATATCTTAATTTAAGGAGCTACCTGAGGGTTGTCAAGAGACTTGACCCTAGAGGGGTTCCCAGGTTTCCAGGGAGACGCCCCCTGTTAGTTCCTTGGGCAGCTGAGGAGAGGGAGCCTGAAAAGGCCAGTTCCTATAGCCATACTGATGAATTTCTTGCATATCACCATAGAACCTCCACCTGACGATAGATGAAGAAAATGACAGAGCCCCACATTGGAGCACCGGACTGAGCTCCCAAGGTCCTGATGAGGAGCAGAAGGAGAGAGAACATGAGAAAGAAAGTCAGGACCGTGAGGGACCCTCCAGCTGGCGACAGATGGGGAAGATGACTGAGCCCCACATTGGAGCACTGGACTGAGCTCCCAAGGTCCTGATGAGGAGCAGAAGGATCGAGAACATGAGGGAGAAAGTCAGGAACGAGAGGGGTGCGTTCACTCATGGAGACGGTGGGACAGAACTAATGGGAGATCACCAACTCCAGTTGGAATGGGACTGATGGATCATGCGACCAAACCCGTCTCTCTGAATGTGGCCAACAGCGGGGGCTGACTGAGAAGCAAAGGACAATGGCGCTGGGCTCTGATTCTTCTGCATGGACGGGCTCTGTGGGAGCCTTCTCAGCTTGGTCGATCACCTTCCTGGACCTGGGGGGAGTTGGGAGGACCTTGGTCTTAGCATAGAGTGGGGAACCCTGATGGCTCCTTGGCCTTGAGAGGGAGGGAGGGGAGGTATGGGTGGAGGGGAGGGGAGGGAAGGGGGAGAAGGAGGGGTGGGAAGGGGGAGGAGGAGGGGAGGGAGGGGGGAGGAGGAGGGAAGGAGATGGAAATTTTTAAATATAAAAAAAAAATAAACCATGAGGAAAAAAAAAAAGATTCATGGCAGAAAGGCAGGAGTGAACTGGCCTACAAACCAGACACCATCTGCACCAACATGTCAAATGTCAATGAGACAGTTCATCTGCAACTGGGACTAATTTAAACTCCCTTGCAGATCTGTAGTACAGGTCAGGAGTGCTGCAGTGATGGATATGGTAACGATGTATTTTAGATGATAACATGATAACATGAAGGATTACCTGGAGATAAGCAAGTGTTTATTTCCAGTGTGTTTCTAGAGGAGAGTGGCATAGGAGCTGGCAGACTGGGTGGTTAAAAGACACCCTCAGTATGGATGACACCATCCAGTGAGTGCTGGGCCTAGGGAAATAACAAAGGGAACCACCCCTCTCCTGGTATTGTGATACAGTTTCCTTTTCTTTCTCTTCACCTTCAGAACTCCAGACTCCTTGACCTTGAGATGCTAGGACTTTTGTCAGGAAACCTATGTTCTTGGATCACTGGTCTCTGAGAGCTACGATATCAGCTTATTTGTGCTGAGGACATCCAACTTGACCTGAGCCATGCCACCAGCATCCCAGGTAGACAAGTTTACAAGTAGTCTATTGTCATTCTCAGCCATCATAATGGTTGTAAGCCAATTCCCCCATTCTTTCTTCCTTATGATTTTGTGTTTTTGAAGGACTCACACAAAGATACACCACATGCGTGCAAGTCACAAAATAAATCTGGTGGAGACTTCCAAGTATGATGGCCTACTGAGAACAGACTCTATGGGGAAACGAGGAATCAGTGGTCACAGAATACAGGAAGGACAGGTAGAGACCATACAGTGCAGTGAAGCCAAGCCAGGGCTCCCATGAGCCATGCTCAGGAAGTCAGACATGTCTGATGGAGATTAAAATAATGAGCAAGAGCCCAGATGCTCATCAGCAGATGAAAGGGAAATGAAAATGACACACACACACACACACACACACACACACACACACACACACACACGAGTATTAATCTGCTATAATGAAGAATGAAATTATGTCACTTTCAGAAAAATGCATGAAGCTGAAGATTAACATAATACAAGAAATAAGCCAAACTCTTGAAAATACTACTGCTTTTTCTAAAATCTATGTCTGCATTTAGAAAAAAGAGTATGTATGCCTTTGAACAGACTTGATAAAGGATAAGAGAGTGTAATGGGTAGATGATATGAGCAAAGAACATTGACATGAAAGGACTCTAGCCAGCCCAAACATGGCTCTGGAAGTCCTTGCCCTTCCTTCTCATTTCCTTGCTAAAACACACCCACCAAGTATATTCCACTTCTTCTTCCTGAGGCTGACTGCCAAGGTTAAGCTGTTGAAATAATGAAGACCAGCAATCAAAAACCACTTTGCCTCACCTAATTAACATGCACAATTAAAATTAAACACCTCACCCACATAAGTCGTTTCCCCCTTTACCTTTATAAACTGCCATTTTCATAGGGGCTACATCTGTTTCCTCTCTATCTAGATGCAGTCTTTTGGTCCATCCCCACTTCCAAACAAGTACTCATTCCCCCTCTCGTTTGTTCCCTTCTGTACTCACTTGTCCTTTATCTCCTGTCTTTGTCTCTTGTTTCCTCCCTCTTGTCCCTCTGGAATGAAACAAATTCCCTTTGTGTTGAGAATTTGGTCTTGGGGTGTTCTGAGCTGATAACTATTCTATCATCTATCTATCTATCTATCTATCTATCTATCTATCTATCTATCTATCTATCTTAAAATGTTACAACAAACCCATTATTTTGTAGTATAGCAAAAAAAATTAAAAGTAGCTTTCAATTGACATAAAAAATGTTTTGTGGTAGGGGCACTGAGCAAGAGCACTAATAAGCAGAAGACTGAGTGCTTGAGTAAGGAAGATGTGGGTTCAGATTTATCTCTACTTCTTTTTGACTCTTAATATACTTAAACTATTATTTACAAATATATTGAAAGGAAGGATACTGGCTGCAGATGATGGATTAGACAAAAGGTGTTAACAGCAATTTAATGATTTCATGATTGGGTCACAGGGTTCCCAGGTATTTAAGTATTTCTTGTGGATATGTGAATGTTTCCGGATGACCTCATCATCTAAGTCAGTGGACCTCATCAGTGGATGTCCCTCTCCTATATGAGTACCATCCTCTAATCCACTGAGGACATGGACAGAACAAAAGGCAGAGAGGCAGGAAAAATTTGCCTCCCTTTTTCTGCTTGCTTGGACTGGTGCACCCTTCTCCTGCTTGCAGACAGAGGGTTATGCAATCATCTTCCTTGGTACTGAGCCTTGGGATTTAGGCTGAAATACCCCAGCAGCCTCCCTGTCTCTCCAGCTTGTGGAATCTGGGTCTTCAGAGCTTCTGTAACCACAAAGGCTGATTCTCTGTAAGAAAAGGCTGAGCTAGATACAAGTAAAGACATATCTACTGGATTTGTTTTTCTAGAGAACTTGTCCTTATTATGTAAAGATATTACACACAAACATCTTATCTTTTCTTAAATGCTTTGTAACACTGTAACATGGTACTTAGTTTGTCTTTATACTTTTTCATTTTCTTTTCTGAGAGAGGATCTCATTGCAGCACAGTCTTGCCTTGCATTACCTAAGTAGTCAAAGAAGTAGTCAAAGATGTCTTTAACTTTTTTATTCTTCTATTTCTACTGCCTGAGTGCTGGTGTGTGTGTGTGTGTGTGTGTGTGTGTGTGTGTGTGTGTGTGTATTCATGCAACATCACACCTTTTGTTTGCTTTTTTTTTTGTAATATGGTGCTATGGATTGAACTCAGAGCTTTTTGCATGCTAGGCAAGCACTCTCCCAACTCAGCTACACCCCAAATCTATTATTCTGTGTTTTACTCATTGAACTCACCTCTGAAACACTCATTGCTCTCATGGTTTAGGGACATAGTAAAGCAAAACAAGGGTCATGTAGATAAAAGTACAAAAAATAGATCTGATGACTGGGTTGACTCTAAAGAACCACTATGCTGGTAATATATAAGGTGTGGCTACTCAGACAAAGAAGGCCTTAGTGGGAGACCATGTGGCAAAGCTTGAGATCACATTATGCTACTTGGAACTGTGTATAACATAAAACCTAAAACTTATTTCTGAGTTTTTTCATTTGATATATTCAGTCCATACCTGTATTTATTGGTCTCCATCATGGAGCAAGGGGGAGATGTTTCTTGCTTACATTGGGTGTACATACTCCACTATGCTGTTTATATAAGGGAAGTTCTATACTAGCTAAAATGATACTGAGAGACAGCCTGGACTTTTGAATCTTTGAATACAAGACTCGGGTTGAGTCCAACATTAAACACAAAACACGGCCTGGTCAACATTTGTGAGTTTGTTCCAGTACTTTAATCTCTTCATCCCTCTTTTTTTTCTTTTCAATCTTAGCAATCACTAGGTATGATGGTTTAAATGAGATGGTCCCATAGGCTTATATATTTAAAATCTTTGTCCCCACCCGATGGAACTGTTTGGGAAGGATTAGGAGGCGTGGCCTTTCTGTAAAAGGTATGTCACTGGGAGACGTACTCTCAGTCACTCTCTCAGTCTCTCTCTCTCTCTCTCTCTCTCTCTCTCTCTCTCTCTCTCTCTCTCTCTCTGCTTTCTACCTGCAGATAAAGATGTGAGTGTTTAGTTTTTCCTATGGCCATACCTTTGTTTTATCATCATGAACTCCAGCCCTCTGAAACTATAAGACAAATTAAATGCTTTCCTTTTCAAGTTGCCTTGGCTGTGGTGTTTTATTATGATAATAGAAAAGATAATAGACAAGTAATTATTACTTGGGATATTGCTATGAAATAAATATAATGTTTTTGACTCTTAGACTTTTCTTCTTCTTTTATTTATTTATTTTTTTGTCTTTTTTTGAGACAGGGTTTCTCTGTAACTTTGGAGCCTGTCATAAAAAAAATAGATCTTATAGACCAGGCTAGCCTCAAACTCAGAGATCCATCTGCTCCTTCTTATTTTTTTCAAATCCCAGTCCAAAAGTAAGAGGTTTTTTAAAAAAAGTACTTCCCAGGAAAAAATATACCACAACCCATGAGGAGGATAGAGAAATATAGATATCCCATTATTTAGTCAACTTGTCTGGAAAACCTAGATGTTAGGATAGTGCATAAATCCCAGGAGCTCTTTATTCTGTAACTCATGCTGCTGTCCTGTTTAAGGAGGTAGAATTTGGACAGAAGAAAAAAACCCAAGACTAAGAAAATGGATAGCTTTGCTAAGATACAGGTTTGGAGACATGAGGAGTCCTCAGATCCAGATAGATTCCACAGTGTTCATGTGGTCAATGTTTCCCTTCCTCTCACTTCCCTCCCTTTCTTCCTGTACTTTTATTTTTCTTCTGAGATAAAAGTCAATCTGAACTGGACTTGTTATGTGTGAAGAATTCCTGTTGGAACACAGATGGCAGAGAAGAAACATGAGCTGTACTAATTCCTTCATATTGCTTCTTCGAAAACTACCATCGCAAGATCTGTGAGTGAAAATCAGCTTTGTGCTCTTCCTGTCTCTGTGGAATTAATTATTAAAACTGTTTTCACATTTGCAGAATCCCCAGTGTGCCTCTCAGTAGAGTGTGCTGATGTAGACAGGGAAGAGTGAGGCCCAGACACCACTATAGCAAGACATGGAAGCTCCAGCAGAGGAATTTACTAGGTTGGTTGAAAGACATCTGGGACAAGAGTCCAGAGGAATGCTGTCAATTTGGCTGAATGTCAGCAATGCCATTGGGAGTACACAACATATGATTCACTGCTTGGGGTCGATAAGAGGCAGCTGATCTCAGTAGGCATCTTCTGCAGTGGTTCCCCACTGCTCTCCTGCTTGCCCAACATGGCCTTCATTTTAGAACTGGGTCTTGTGGTCACACTCAACTTATCATATTCATGATATATGATTCACTGACCAACCAGTCAGTCCTAACCATTCATAAAAACATTGAAATGGCCGGGCGGTGGTGGCGCACGCCTTTAATCCCAGCACTCGGGAGGCAGAGGCAGGCGGATCTCTGTGAGTTCGAGACCAGCCTGGTCTACAAGAGCTAGTTCCAGGACAGGCTCCAAAGCCACAGAGAAACCCTGTCTCGAAAAACAAAACAAAAAAAAAAAATTGAAATGGTCATATTGCAACTTACATCTCATGAAAGGTTAATAGGATCTTTCTGTACAGTCATCAAAAGAAAAATGGTTTCTCTCTGCCATTCAGAACCATTGGTTCTACACTGCTTTGATTTCTGCATAATCCATTTTACTACCTATAGTGACCAAAGCCACCATTTTTTTTTCTTCTTGGAGGACTGTATTCCTGAGAACATAAATTCATGGAGAGGAAAAGTCTGCATTATTCCTTCACCACTGCACAACCAATTATTAACAAAATGCAGTGGATATCTGTTGAATAGCATGCTGGCTAGAGGCTCCCTGGAGCCACTTTGCCATCTATAACAGAGAACACAAAGGAAGTGAAGAAAGGGAGAAGGAAGAAATGACAGAAGGAAGTGGAGAAGGGAGAGAGAATCTTATTGCCTATGGTATTTGAACCCAGGCTCTTTCTAGCCCAAGGATTAGTTAGTTACCAGGAGTGTATGAAGACTGGTTGGCTAGTTTTGACCAATGTGCCACTGGAGGAAAGTTATCACAGGAGGCAGAATGGAACCAGATGGGAGATAGTGGGGCTCTGCACTACTTCTACAGTCTTAGATTCTTTCAGAGAAAAGTTTATATTTAAAAAAATCTATAAAGAAAAATAGCTGAGGACACCTATGAAGACAAGCTCAAGTGGATAGCAACACAGCTGAGCTACATTTCTGCTCCCAATGTAAGATCATCTTCTACTCCATTATTAAAACCTGGAAATAGGTGGTTTACTATAACTGAGCATTCACAAAAAATGAATTCTCGTTATGTTTAAAAATGAATTAACTACCACTACAGAGAAGGAAGAAGTTCATACTGCCCAGGCTTTATGCTTTGAGTAGTACTAAATGTTAGGTACTAGGAATTACCAAGTCATTTCAAAACAGATCACTTGGGACATGGATACATTGCCCCAAAATAGGGTATTTATTTTTATTGTTGTTGTTCAAACCCTTGTCATAGCAAGGCTTAACAAAGTTTCTCTGAACTCCATGGAAAGATCTTAGAAGTCTCTTTGAAGATAACTTTATCAAAATGAATGATGATGAAATTCAGCAAGGAAAACACTTGATTTTCCTGTCTTGGCAACAACAACAAAAAAAAAAGAGCGTAAAAATAGATACAAAAGAAAATATTTTGTTTAATATTATCCTTTGCAAATTCATCCATTTTCCTGCAAATTTCAGTACTGAATTAGGGAATTCTCCTCCCCCATGTCCTCAGCAGCATCTGTTGTGACATTTCTTGATGATACTGCTCTGATTGGGCGAGACAGTATCTCAAAAGAAGTTCTAACCAGATGGATTTGGAAAGTATATTAAGTTAAGTGGCTCAAACCTAGAAAGGTATGAACTGCACATTCTCTTTCATACTTCCTAGCCTTCAATTTATACATATGAACGTATGCATGTATGTCTGTGTGTGTAATCATGGGTAAAACCTTAAAAGTAGAAAGGAGACAAAGAAAGGGTAAAATAGGTAATGGGGTAGGCAAACGGACAAATGGGCTATAAAAAAGAAAAACAGACGGGGGAAGGAGCTTACAAAAGGGAAGAAGGAACTGAAGGTAGCAGAGGGTGGGTACGGTTGGGGGGAAGGGAAGCCAATAAAACATAAGTTTGAAAATACCATAATGGTTTGCAATACTTAGTATAAAATTTTAAGATTTTTTTTCAACTTGAAATAATGGTGGCATTGGTTAATCTAAAAGGGGTCAGACATAATAATTTAAAAATATAGGCATTCCAGGACAGGCTCCAAAGCCACAGAGAAACCCTGTCTCGAAAACCCCCCCCAAAAATATATATAGGCAAATAGATATTATTGAGCATGCCTTATCCTTAAAGAATTCAAATTACTTGGATATTTGTGTGTGTGTGTGTGTGTGTGTGTGTGTGTGTGTGTGTACATGTATTTATATGAAAAAAAAACATAGGCATGGTGATATGTGCCTATAATTCCAGTACTGGGATAACAAAAAGATTCCTGGGAACTCACTGGCCAGTCATCCTGGAAATTAGTGAGTTACAGGTTCAGCATGTGCCCTGCCTCAACAATGAAGGTAGAAAATGATAAAGGAAAGCAAGGTTTAAGATTCTTTTTCTTTTGGCTGTGTGGGGCAGTGAGTCATTAGGAACAAGTCAGGGTTTCCATCTGTACACTAAGGCTTCTCCTTCCATCTCCACCTTGCTCTGAAAACATTAGTTTGACTTGATGATATCATACACTATAGGACATCTGAGGTATCCTATCATCACTTTCTGAACTGAAGGCAATCACAGTACTTAGTTAAGTCAGAGAAAATGAGTGAACTTCCATCCAAAGTATAAACTCATAGGCTAAATACATAGGTGCTGAGTACAGTCACAATTAGAATATTTTGTTTTGTGACATTATGTACAGCACTAGCCAATATGCTCTGCCCTGCTGTCATCTTAAAGTCGGGCCTTCTTTAGTAGCTGGTACTGGGCTTTTCTGCCCAGTCCCATCTCCTCCAGGAGAATGAGACATTTGTGCTTGCTTTCTTCACCCTGACCCTTCTAGATCTGTCACAGCTCCTGCATTATTTATTTCCTTCCATGGGTCTCTGCCCTTCTAAAAATATGACTTGGAAGCAGGAAGTAATTAACATCACATGTATAGCACTTGGCACATTGTGGACCTAGCCACAAATGTTTTTTCTTGAGTTAAATCAATGGATTTGGGGATCTGGAATGAACCATAAGAGCTGGCAGCTTATGGGAAGAGGAGAAGTTCACACAAGCTGGTTCTTTATTCCAGGGGCTTTATACTTTCCAGGAATCTCAAATAAGTGTGAAAGAAAAGAACCAGCAGAGAGGAAAATCATGTTCTTTCTGTTCTCCCGGGACCATACATCTTCTACCACGTGCCCATAGGTTTACAGAAAACTGTTCCCTGCCAGTCCCTATACCCAGCTTCTCTATGCTCAGCACAGGAGTATGTAGTATGTAGCACAATTAATAAAAACCCAGAGAATGATATTGGGGTTTAGTCTGAAGGTCTAAAAAGCAAAACAGTCAGTCACTGACTCTTACCTCTACCTTAGTCTGAAATGGTGATTCTACCTTGAGGAATCTCAGAATGAGACTGAAAGCTGTCTCTTCTCATTTTATATTCCTCTCCAGGGCTCGGATCAAAGGCATGCACTACTACTGTCCAGTTACTATAGCAAACTATTGTGGTTACTGTGTTTAAAGGTGTGTTTTATTACTGCCTGATCTGTAAGGCTGACCAGTGGGGCTGTTTTAGTCTCTGATCTGCAGGCAAGCTTCATTTATTGAAATACAAATGAAATATCACTACAGGAGTAAACTGAAGATATGAACCACGTTCCACCATGACACTTCTTGACCCACCTTTAGATCAGACACATCTCTGTAGCACTGCTCAGAGCGAGTGTGGTCTGACAGCTGTACATTCCAGAAGCAGGGGAGCTGATACACCAGGAAGGGGTTTTGTTTGATGACAGCATTGAAAATATCCTGTGGAATAAAAGCCAAGGACAAAGTCAAGTGAGTGGGCAGGTTTAGCTTACAGGAGGACATCTCTCAAACACCATGCTCTGGAAATAGGATTGCTCCCATTGTGGACAGTTTTCCCTACTGCTTTCTTTAGGAACCAATGGGTAATGTCTGGGTAGTCACAGAGGAATGTCATAGGCCAAACAAGCTGACTTGATGCTTGGGGGGTCCAGCTGGTCATAATCCATTGAGGTCACACTGGGCAGATATGTAATGACTCTCCCATGTTAACTATCATGAAATAAATCAAGTCTTTTATCTCCCCTTATCCTACCCTAGGTAGGAGCCCTGTCATGAGAGGAAATAGTGTGATGCCAAGTGGCTCAATTCATCCCGAGGTTTGAGACAAATGATAGATCCTTATTTCAAGTGGCTCTTTCTCAGGGATTTTGGTTGGCCTAGTGATGGATGCTCGTTGGATTTCTGAAGGCCACAGTACCTAGAATGCAACTCCCTATTTCAAACTCCTATTCCAACTTGTCTAGAAAGGAATATTTTAAACCTTTTTTGAGCTCCCTCCAAACCTAATATGACTTGACAGGTGGTTCTGGGAGGTGAATTATGGGCCTTCATGGCACAAGATGGCTAAACAAACTATCCTCACTGGACATATTTTACACACACATACACACACACACACACACACACACACACACACACACACACACACACACAACTGCTAATTTTGGGGGCATACACTCAGGTCACTGCTACCTAATTTGAAAAACATGGACAGTGGACAACTTTCCCCTTAGGTCCTAGACAGCATCTGAGTTATTATTTTAGTTTTTCACTCACTTATGCTGTATCTAATTGCTTGGGAAAGGAGGTCAGTTTTTGTCTCCTAGGGAAATACTGAATAATAATGCTTTTAAAAAAAGAAATAAAAAGTTATATAACCTTTCAGATTTTCTTGTTTCCTCTCTGTATTTGAAAATTTTGTGGGACTCTGACAAAGGAGTCATGAGGCATGAACTAATTTCGGAAAGGAAAAAATAAAAACCCAGAGAGAGCATCTTCACATCATAAGATGATCAGCAACATCACAAGAAGTTAAAATCTAAGTGAGAGGTCTTGAGTTCTGAGGTCTCATTTCCCAATCAAAATGAGACATATGTTTTTATAAAATTAGTTAATCATTTGTTGGAGTTGAAGGACATTCTCAGATTGTCTGCTTAATGTCTCTTTTTTCCCTGCTTAAATGAAATTCCCTTGAGGAATCTTACCAGGATTAGGATCACAATAATGGTTTTATCCTACACATTACATGCTGCTTTTCAGATGCATGTGAAATATCTGGGAAATAAACCATGGCATTTTCTGGTCATAGGGAGCATGTACATTCCACACTGGTGGTAAAGATGGTATTGATGCCTTTTCACATAGCAGACTATCATCCACTTGTGACTCTGATTCCATAAAAAATGAAGTTTCTGAGGTAAAGAGCCTGGACTCTAACACTGAAGACACAGGCTCTTCCAGAAGAGCCAGGTTTGATTCCCAGCACCCACATGGAGGTTTACAGGCATATGTAAACTTCAGTTGTAGAGGATCTGACAACCTCTTCTGGCCTCCATGGGCACCATGTACACATGAAGTCCAGATACATACATGTAGGCAAAATAAGTTTACACATAAAGTAAATAAAGAAAAAATATTGGGTCCTTTACTGTTATCTTCCTACATGTCTTCGTATACAATGTTCATTGAATGTCTTATGACTGAGTGTATGAGAGAAACAATGAATTGAGATCATCCAATTATTAACAGAAGTCTTTGAGAAACAGACCAGTACTGCTGTGCTTTGGCATCTGAAATATTGTACCAAACATCCACATGCTAAACTACTACTCCTAAATGCTGAATTACCACTGGAGGTTCTTAAACCTTTTATAGGTAGGATATAGTGGAAAGTTTTAAGGTCCCTGGGAGAATACATGTGAGGGGGGACTGTGGAACCTCAGTGTCTTCTTTGATGTCCTTATTGTAAGGTGAACAGATAGATATGATCCTCCATGTGCTCACCAGTGTTATGGTTTTAGATCAACCAACTATGGGTTAAACCTACTAAACTGTGATCCAAAATGAACCTCATAATCTAGGCATAGTGGCATATACACGCCCATCCCAGAGCTTGGGAAACAGAGGCAGGAGAATTGCTAGTTCAAAGCAGCATGGAATATACTCTGGGAATCTGTTTGAGAAAGAAAACAATGAACTAAACAAAACGGTCACAAAAAAACCCTTTCTCGGTGTTTACTATAGTAACAACACAACAAGCACTAATAAGAGGGTACTCAGGTGTAAGGATTCCTGTCACTGGCCACTCACCTGGTCAGCCAAAGAGGTAGACAGCATGCCCATGAGTTCCCTCTCTGCTGTCAGCCTCCACATCTGTTCCCATTTCATCTTGCGCAGCTTATCCAGAAGCAACAGTATGACTCCTGGGAAACAGGATAGGATAGAAGAACAAGAGCAGCAGTGAGATGGAACTAGAGACACTAGCCACTCTGGGACAGCCTAGTCACCTAAAAGGATGAGCTTTCCCTCCCAAATCTCAGACAGTGAGCCTTCACCACACAGGGTACATGGCTTGAAGATGAGTCTTGGCCTCAGCACCAGGCTCTGCCAGATACTGATCAAGTGTAAGACAAAATCACATCTCTGAAACATCCCCACTACATAGGAAAGAGTATTAAGGTAAATGAGTAATGGTTAGTACTTTATGGAGATATTTTGTGATGATAATTGCACTATTGAATTAAAATAATAAGTTTCTATTACTTATATACTATTTACAAATTATATTACAGTAATAATAACAAGAGATCCTGCTGTCAACTTGAGGTACATTACATTTCTCACAAATAGTAGCGTCTTCTCTATGTTTTCCTGGAGACAAGGCACCCTTATTATGGCTGATAAGTGGCACTTGCACAACACACACCATTTGTTTTTTTCAGGAAAAATACAACAACTTTTCTACAACTTTACTCCAATTACATGTTTTTGTTTCAGTTACTAAAATTTTCTTTTTGTTTGAGAGTTTGCCTTCATGTACGCACATGTGCATTTGGTATCCACAAAGACCAGAAGAGGGTCCCTGATTCTCTAAAATTTGAATTACAGAAGTCTGTGAGCTGCTGTGTGGCTGCTGGGAATAGAACTCAAGTCATGTTCAAGAGCAAGTGTTATTAACCTATAAGCCGTCATTTTAACCCCTTCTAAGTACATTATTTGTACTTAGTCACAGGTATAAGTCACACTTCCTTGCCTTAGTGTTCCTGACTTGAGAACTGCTTTCCTTGGCTCAATGATAACTAATATGTGTGTCAATTATTGGAAAGGCAGTGCTCATGTTGGGTTTTTAATGCAAATGTCAAAGTTTTGTGTTCATAAGAAACTATTAACAAGAGCCTATTACTTCCTTCTCATCTTTTCTTCATGGTGTGTTTTTATAGGGATGAATGTGAACAAATGGGACAGGGTGTAAAGTAGTTTTCCATTGAATCTATTCTTGCGTTTGGAAAAAGGGGAAACAATTAAATATAGTATTAAGGCCAAGAATTCAAAATAATTCTAACAAGGAACATGTAATTTGGCTTAGTTGAGTGAATTGGAGGCAGCTACATACTAACAACTCAGTCCATGTGGGCAGAAAAAGCCATAATCAGAAGAGGCCACAGGGCCAAGGTAGTGAAGGGACTTGCTACACATTTGGGTCCTCAAAGCAATCCAATTCATTATGATTAATTTATCAGATGGGCACTGTCTAGGCAGGTAAAATATTAGTTGACACCTAGATATAACTGACTTCCTCCTTCCAGTCAAACACACATATTTGACTCTAACACTTTTTACTTATTCTAGTGGTACACGTTTGTAGGAAAAGTATATTCATCATTTACAGAAGGTTTTAGGCAGAGAAAGTTTGACACATTTGGAAGAGTAGAGTAATACAGAGATGTGACTTATGAGTCACAAGGTGCAGTACACTGATTGCCTATCTCCTTCATGCATATTGCCTTTTCTTGAATATCATTTTCTTCAGTGTTCCAAGATCCTTTGAAAACAACTGTCATTCTCATTTTGCCAGAGGGGAAACTGAGAGGCGAACTTAGGCACGGGTCTAATTTAGAGTTGAAAAACAGGCAGACCAATATGGGTTGCCTTATTCCAAAGCTAATGATACAGATGTATGAAAATGTCACAACAAAATCTCTTTCAGCTAAAACTACTTAGTAAAATAGTCTTATTTATTTTGGGAGGACAATAAAGTAATTTTGGGGGAGATACAATATAGGAAAATATAGTGATATAAGACAGGGAAGACCAAAGCAGAATCCAGTCTAAAGTGTGTGAGAGACTTCATCAACTCTTATTGAAAAAGCTAATTTAAATTGGATAAAGTCAATGCTCTAAGATATAAAGAGGGGCCGGGCAAGTTGTAGGTAGTGATGAAAAATTTTAAGAAACATTCTTAAAAGTAGAGGTCTATGTGAATCTATAAACTATGGAGTCTGAGCTTAGCATCAGCACTTTTAAATGGTACTATGTCTTGGTGGATAGGGTGACAGATTTGGTTCAGCACCAACAGCTAGGATCTTTGGAGAGGATATGAAGTCAAGAATTGAGAACCAACTGTAGAAACTCAAAGACTCCTCTACCAGTTTCACAGACTGTTATGAGATGTAACTTAATTCTATAATGATTATATTTCAAGTCAACAAAAACTGTGGAATTAATGTAAGGATTACCCTATACCCAGGCACCATAAATGCCAAAAATAAAACATGATTGGTAAACCAAAAGATCCATCATGTCTTTGTACCTGCTCCCTTCTTCAGACATAATCAATCTCCTGAGGTGGTTGTTTTATGTCTTTGTATGTCCTCACATTTTTTATCTCTATCTATATGATAATAAACAATACTTGGTGGGTTTTATGGTGTGTGTGTTTCATAGAACACATGTTCTATTCTAACTTACCTGTATACTTACTATTTATTTTAAAAATATTTAAAATATTTTATGTGAGTGAACATGTTCACGTGTGTTTGGGTGCAGGCATGTGGGCAAGTACATGTGTACATGTGTTTGTATGTATAAGGATGTCAGAAGATAATCTAAGGTATTGTTTCTTATTGGGTACTGTTTAAGTTGTTTATTTATTTATTTATTTTTTGAAACTGGGCTGGGAGAAGAAGTTAGTTGAAACTTCTAAAGAAAAGCTATCTAGATAAAATTACTAAAGAAAAAAAAGAAGAAAAAAAAGAAAAAAAAGAAAAAAAACAAAAAAATAAAAAAACAAAAAAAGGAAAAAAAAAGAAAAAAAAGAAAAAAAAGGAAAAAAAATAAAAAAAAATTACTAAAGAATAGGAATGATACTTAGGCAGGGGAAGGAAGCGTGGCATGTCAGTGCAGATGCTCTTCCCTGAAGGGCATGTCCCTAGAGAAGAATATCCAGCATCTATCGGGTTATAAGTATTTCCTACCATATCTCAAGAGCAGAGCTTAATAGAAAGATTAAAAAGATGCTGGAAATAACACTTGTCTTTGCTCACAAATCTATAGTCACAAATTATTTATACAATACATAACTTTATACACTCAGACTGATGCCCAGAAGGAGCCTTCTGAAACATGGAACTGCCACCAATGGGGATGCTTGATACAAGGAAAGAATATTGAAGCAACTTGGTCAAATAAGGTCTGAGAACATTACACACTGCTAAGGACCCCTAAAAAAGTCGCTGGGTGTCTGAACCCCAGTTTCTTATTTGTAACCTAGAGACTATCTCACATCAGAGGCAAGATTGAATAGGCATGATACCCATGGAAAAATATAATCTGATAATTGATGTCCATAATTAGGAATTCATTTTCTAGCCTGTATTCACATACCACCCTAGATATCTTCAAAAATGTCCTCTCTGTGTAATGAACCGGGCACTTGAAATACTGACATATTTTCAGAACCATATCTTGACTCCTCTGGCAATATTCAACTTAGGGTGTTACAAGCAATCTGTGGTTATTAGGAAACCACCTTGGGGTTATTGAAAATGAAAGTTAAAGGGCACAATCAAGAAAAAGCAAAATTAATAGCAAAGGAAGGAAGATCCACTACATGGAAAATTATATGCATAAATTATTTTATTGAGCAGTAAAAACAGCCAGCTTAAGATGTCAAATAGAATGACAATGACAAAAGCATCTAACAGATACTACTTTCTTCCAGGGCTATGAGTTTGTGATAAGTAGGTAGGAGAATTGAAGAGTGGCATATTCAAGAACAGAATTCCAAACAACTAAAAAGATAGTCAATACATTGTTTCTAAGAATGAGAGAAACCTCTGCGATTTATCGTCATTAGCTATAGGGAGACACACTAACTGACCACAACAGTCCTCCAAATCACGAATGGGACATAACCGCTCGATAACTAAGTTCTGAAAACTATACATTTCCTCATTAAGATGTCTAATTATAACTTGTTGAATGTGCATAATTCCCACTGAAATTGATAGAAATTAATGCACATAATTGCAAAATTGGGACAAGCCTTTAAAGTGAACTCTGATCCAAATTATGGAATTGGTACCATGGGAAATAGAACCTTTTCAACATCATACTTAAATAAATGCTGTGTTTATTCTTTGGCAGTCTAGCAGAAGGTAGTGCCAAAAACCTTGACTTTGGCCTTTGTCTGGCATTTGCTGCTATATTATCTGCCCATTTCCAGATTTGCTGTTGGTGTTCAGGAGTATAGAGCCTGCCCTTTGCCTTAGGGTGTTATGCACAGAGGTTGTGGCCTTAAATTTGGAAGGACCTTCCACTGCAATTGGCTGGGGTGTGTGGGGCCAAGCAGTGTTTTATTGACAGCTGTCATGCCAGGAGCATAAGAGAGCAAAATGATATAAATAAACAAATAAATAATCAAAGGCTTCTCCTGTGGACATGTGGTCTAGTGGTAGACTTATGCCTTATCTATGGATTAGAAGGCAGGGCTGTTATCCTATGTACCAACTGAGTATGTAGAGAAGCTCACACTCGAAATGACAAGGAGAACAAGAAAGTATTTATGAGAGAGGAGAAAGAGAAGTACCCTTTAAAACACTGCTTTGTTTTGCGTTAAATATTGGGTTTTGTTGCACTATTAAAGGGAGATAAAGCTGAAGACAGTTACCTGGTAACTGCTGTCCATAAGAGTCTGGATACTATATTTATGTGACCTCTGATTTTTACAAGGGAGATGAAATGTTCCTCATTTTAGAGATGAAGACTAAGGCTCACATATGGCTACCCAGTTGTAAAATTAATCATACTGGATGATTAGTCATATTCCAAACATGTCATGTTGCTCCGTGTGTGTGTGTGTGTGTGTGTGTGTGTGTGTGTGTGTGTGTGTGTGTTTAAACATGCTCGTAAGTAAACAGGGGAGCCCAGATCTACCAGAGTTCTCAATCCAATAAAAAGTAGTTCCTCCTGGAAGAAGAAGGAAGTAGAACATAGGGCATCTACAGGCAGCCCCTGGACAAATGTGGCAGGACAGAAACGTCCTGTGTGATGACAATGACAGGCAGGATCCTGTGTAAGTGACCATGGTTACTGGCTGGAGACCAGAAAGACTGGTATCAGGACTTGCTGAAAGCCAGAGCAACTGTCTTCTTCTTGCATGTGAGCACACCCAACAGATCTCTCAGCAAGTATAGCACTAGCTCTTACCAGCAAGGGGAACTAAAAGAAAACTTCCTCAGTACAGTAGTTGTTTCCTTGTTGCTGAGACCAATTACATGGTGAAAGTGACTTAAGAGAAGAAGTACTTTAGCTCATAGTTTGGGGTGACATGGTTAGGTCATAATGGTGAGAAGTTGTGGCCCCTGGGGCTCCATGGCAATAGGGGTGTGAGGCTGCCTGCTCACATTTCAGAATACTGGGAAGCAGAAAATGAGAATGCTGATATGCAGGTGTTTTTCACTCCCCCACTTCTAATTCAGAATGGAATCCCAACTTATGGGGATGTTACTGCCCACATTTCAATTACCTTTTAAGCTACTCTTCCTTGGAAATGCCCTCAAAGGCACATCCAAAGGCATGCCCAACTAATGCCCAAGTGTTTCTTAATCCAGTCACATTGACAATCAAAACCAACCACCAAATCAGGCAAACATCTGAGGTCTGTATGACCAAGACCTTTCTTAAGGGAAGCTCTCCCCCGCCCTCCCTTCTCTTAGTTTCTTTCTTTGCATCCCAGCTTCAATGATTGAGCCAAATGAAAGAATCAGCTTAGGACTGGCTTGGTTAATTCAGACCATAAACTTTCTCGATTCAAGGGGAGAAATAGGAGTTCCCAAGTGGCTACATAATTCCAATAGACAAGACCAGTTCACAGCAGACTTTGAAAAACTTATTCCTTAATTCAGTGAAAGATGTTAGTGTAGGAAATACAGTTAAACGAGTTGAGAAGGTGGTGGGAGAAACAAAGTGACATAACTTTTGTGTAATGAGTTGCATAAAAATTTTGGGTATAATTTATTGTGTCTCCCTTTGCTTAGTCCTGCCTGGCTTCTTTCTACACTTCCTCAGCTCCCCCTCACCATTTGAAGATGACTTGTTCCTTAGTCCTCTGGTGGTCTTGTGGCTTTGCTGATCAGACCAATGAAAGTTCTGGTGGACACCAAGCAGATGCTGCATGGGAAGCTCTGAGGGCACATGGGCTCTCTTACTTGAAACATTTATGAATGTGACCCTCCCAGTCATGGCTTTCCTCCCTCTGCTTTGAAGCACTTGTTTCATTACAAGCTTGACCCAATAATGAAGGTGAGTTTATTAAAAATTATTTAATTTAATATCTGTGTTGATTTTACCTGGGTATCACCTTTGATTATAAAAACTAAAGAATTCTGCAGACCACTTTTTGTTTCTTTGAGTTTTTTCCTTCCTGAAAGGGGGGGGGCAGCAGAGAGCCAGAGACAGAGAGAGTCAACATTTGTGAGAAAGAATGCTTGAAAGTGTGGGAGACAGAATCTTATCTAACAACCTCCACTTACATTTGCTAGTTTCATTTTTTTAATTAAAAGTTTGCTTTATTTTTCTGTGGAGCCAAGTGCTAGCTATTAATGACAAATTTCTTTTCCATTATTTTCAAATGTTATCAGAACAGTTAGAATAACCTTATCAATAATTAAATAAACTAGGTTCCTATGTTTCTATCCACATCTGGATTAGTTGATCAGGAACTCTTGATTCCTTTGAGTTCTTGACTATATCTCCAAATACAAAACAACTGAGAGGCTCCTGCTGACCCCTACAAAGAAATTAACAGCAACCCCCCCCAATTTTTAGTATAATTAAAGTGAGCAACTTGACTAAATAAGCCCTATAACTATCAACACAGGGGACTGAGTTTCTCTGAGTTTCTGGCCATTGTCAGGTAACCTGCACATACCAATCCCAATTTCATTATTGGAGCCCAGAAAAAATAAACTGTTTAGGGGCCTGCCATGTGGTTGTATAGTGGCCACAATTTCTCTGGCATCAACAACCATACTTTATCCATGAACTGGTGGTAGGAGGCCTGCAGGTCTTGGGCACAGTGGCATAGGGATCAACAGTAGTTAGGTGGGAGAGCCACTGTGTCCTCATTCCTGGCTGACAAGGAAGAGCACCTGGGGAAAGGTGCCTTAGGGCAGAGAAGCACCCTTAGTACTGTGCAGAGAGTGAAGGAGCTGGTTTCCTTTTTAAGTATGGGTGGGATAAGGTATAATGATGACGCTCAAACTTTACAAAAAGCTAATTGTCTCTGCTTACTTAATTATTCATTGAATAAAAGCTCACTGGGTGGCTTATACACATCAGGTATCAGGTATTCAGAGATAAAGAGTACTCAGATAGAGAGGACTAAGGAAGGGCTGGGTCTGAATGTCCCTCAAAGGACCAGAGTCAATAATAGGCTTGATCTTGGCACTAATAGTAGACAGTAAATGAGGTAGATGAGGAAAGGCCTATTAGGAAGTCTTTAATGTTACTGGGGGTACAGTATTAAAGGGTGTTTTGTGATCTTGACTCCATAATTTCAATTCCTAGCGCCCACATGATAGCTCACAACCATATGCAATCCAAGTTCTAAGGGATCCAATTCCTTCTTCTGACGTCTGTGGGCACCAGGCACACATGTGGTACACATACACACATGCCAAAACACTCATACATATAAAATAAACAAATCTAAAATAAAGAAAGACTATGACAGAGCTACAAATATAAAACATTTGGAGGCTGGCAAAGTACTTTCATCAAGATCTGCACACTACTTTTACTTTTTTATTTTGCGCAAGCAACATTTTATGAAAGATTAAAATATATTTAGAAACCACTGAGTATAGCTTTAAGAAGTTCTACAGTTGCTCCTGCAACCTTGGTGGAACACTGAAACACAGCTTTCTCCAATACTGAGGAGACTTAAGAGGTGAGTGAACAGCCATATGGTGAGACACCCCACTCTCTAGGACCTCCAGAGTGGGACAAAACCATGGGCACTTCCCCCAACTCCCTTGGCTTTTCAAGTCAGCCAGCAGAAGTTTCCTGCAGTTAGGCTCCTCCAAGACCCAAACCCATCCACTGGACCACCCAAGCTACTAGCCACGCCCCACCTAAAAGCTGGGAGCTTGCAATAATACTGAGGGGACCAAGAGTTTGCTACAACACTGAGGAGATTAAAAGAGAGCACCACAAGAGCAAACCAGGAGAGAAGACCAAGAGATCAGGCTTTCTGAAGCTTTCTGAGAGGCTTTCTGAGACAGACATTGACAGTACAGAGCAGAAAAAGAAACACTCCCAAACACTCAGACAGCCACTGCAAGGATTAGACCAAGATGCAAAGACAATGACGACCTTATTTGAAGGAAGAGATGGGTAATTGCCAATGCAAGAATTTCTCGAACAACCTAAAAAGCAACATGGTAACACCAGAACCGAGCAGTCACACAACTGAAAGACTTGATCATCCTAACCTATAAGAAGTAGAAGAAAAGGACTTTAAATGTAACTTTATGGAAGTGATGGAGACTTTTAAAGAGGAAATAAAAAATTTCCCTTAAAGAAATGGAGGAAAAAACAAACAAAAAATTCAAAGAAATTATTAAATCCCCCAATGAAACGCAAGAAACCCAAAGGGGGGAAAAAAAAAACAATCAAACAGGTGAAGGAAACAATTCAAGACTTGAAGACTGAAATAGATGTAATAAAAAAAGCACAACCTGAGGGAATTCTGGGTATTGAAAATCTGGGTAAATGAGCAGGAACTACAGAGACAAGTTAACCAACAGAATACAAGACATAGAAGAAAGAATCTCAGGAGTTGAAAATACTATAGACGAAATAGACTCATTGGTCAAAGAAAATATTAAATCCAACAAATTCTTAACACAAAACATCCAGGAAATCTGGGACACCATGAAAAGACCAAACCTAAGAATAATTGGTGTAGAAGAGGGAGAATAATCCCAGCTCAAAGGCACAGAAAATATATTCAACAAAGTCATAGAAGAAAACTTTCCCAACTTAAAGAAGGATATCCCTATGAAGAAGGCACAAGAAGCTTACAGAACACCAAATAGACTGGGTCAAAAAAGTTCCCTCTTAGAGGTTTTCTTTCTGTGAAGATACACAATAACCACAGAAATTCTTATGGAGAAAACACTAAATTTGGGTGGCTAACCTAGAGTTTCAGAGATTTAGTCCATTATCATCTTGACAGGGAATATGGCCTCATGCAGGCAGATGTAGCATTGGAGTAGTAGCTGAGAGTCCTACATCTTGCAGGCAACAGGAAGTGGTCTGAGACAGTAAGTGGTATCCTGAGCATAGGAAACCTCAAAGTCTGCCTCCCCCCATCACAGTGACACATTTTCTCCAATAAGACCATACCTCCTAACAGTACCATTCCCTATGAGATTTGGGAGCCAATCACATTCAAACTACCACAGGTACAAAGCTACTTTCCATACTTTTCTATAGGAAAAATTGTAAGATAAAATTATTTGATATAAAACAAGTAGAAGAAAAAGGAAGAAGGGAAGGGAAGAAGCCAGTGAGGGTAAGAAAGAAAAAAAAGAGAAACAAACAAGGAGAGAGATAGAGACAGACACAGAGAGAGAGACAGAGACAGAGAGCAGAGAGAGAGAGAGAGAGAGAGAGAGAGAGAGAGAGAGAGAGAGAGAGAGAGAGAATGACGCTCAGTTCTTTTAACAGCATGGGATGTGATCATTCCATTCCTTGGTCTCTAGGAATGGTTGCCTAGAGCTTTCTCAGCCCACTATTAACACCAAATATATAGCATCTCAAAATAACAACTGAAATCACATCCCATTACTATATGGAATCCCTCAATCCATGCAGTACATCAAAATTTATCTCATGATCTCACAAACTTAACTTTTACATTGATGTTTGAATTTATTTGTGTGTTTGTACATGCAGAATTTTCTCTGTTGTGAGTACTTCTAAGTGTTTTATCTCCTATACTTCTAAAATTCTTCTTGCATCCATATATGCATGTGTGCAGATGCATGCTTACACGTGTGCAGTGCACATCGCGAACCAAGGATCACATCTAAGGTCTTTTTTGATAAGTCTTCATCTTGCATATTCAAACAGGCTCTCTCACTTGAATCTGAACACACTATTTTATAAAGTCTAGCTTGTTATCTTGTACTGGCTATCTCTGCCTTCTATGTGCTGGGATCACAGGCAGGCTGCCACACCTGGAACATACTTTTAAGGGTTCTGGGGATGCAAAAACTGGTCCTGATAACTGTTACACTGCTCTACCAGCAGAGCTGTCTCCCATCCTTGACTGCTAAATGGACACTTAGTTTAGCAATGTTTCTAGAAATTTAATGTGTTTCATTTTTCCCAAATGAAAAATTTTATTTAGAATGTTCACATTTCTATTGTATATACATAACCATACAGTGTGTGTGTGTGTGGGAAATCTATGTTGTTAGAACAAAAATGCATGATAAAGTTTAAATCTATTCTATATTAAGTCTAAACATTACGTTAACTGACAAGATACTTCTGAAATTGTTATGTATAGTGCAATTATATTTCATAATACATACACTCAGTGTGCATGGGTGGGTTTGTGTTCAGGCTCAGCAAATCATCAGTATTCAACACCTCTATATAGGTTAATTAGAAGGGACTGTATTTATATAACCTAAAATTTTGTTTTTACTTTTGACAGACATGTATTAGAGATTTCGACATTAGCAGAAAATTGTCTTTGCATTCTACGCATATTTTCTATAACTATTCCTTAAAATTACATCAATCATTTTCCCAAAAATGCTTCAATAAATTGCTGCTGCCTGAGGGGAAAAAATTTCCTCAACATATAATAATCAAAACACAAAACATACAGAATAAAGAAAGAATATTAAGAGCTACAAAGGGAAAAGGTCAAGTAACATATTAAACCTATCAGAATTACACTCAACTTCAAAATTGAAATCATAAAAGCCAGAAGGTTCTGGATAGATGTGCTGCAGACATTAAGAGACAACAGATGCAAGCCAAGACTACTATATCCAGCAAAGCTTTCATTCACCATTGATAAAGAAAACAGGATATTACATGACAAAAACAGATTTAAACAAAACATATCCATAAAATCAGCCTTACAGAAAGTACTAGAAGAAAAACCCCAACCCAAGGAAGCTAACTGCACACACAAAAACACAGGCATCTGATTATACCCCCCTCACCAGCATAATCTAAAGAAGGAAACAAACAAACACTACTACTGAAAAATAACTGGAGTAAACAATCACTGGTCATTAATATCATTTAATATCAATGGACTCAATTCACCTATAAGAAGGCACAGGCTAAGAGAATGGATATGAAAACAGAATCCAGCCTTCTGCTGTATACAAGAAATACACCTCAACCTCAACAGACACTACTTCAGAGTAAAGGGTTAGGAACAGGTTTTCTAATCAAAAGGATCTAAGAAACAAGTGGGTATAGCTATCCTAATATATAACAAAATTGATTTCAAACTAAATCATTCAGAAGAGAGGGAGGAAACTTTATTCTCATAACAGGAACAATTCATCAGGATGAAGTCTCAATCCTGAACATCCAAGCCCCTAATACAAGAGCACCCACATATGTAAAAGAAACATTACTTAAACTTAAATCGCACTGATAACAGGAGACTTCAACACTTCACTGTCACCAATGGGCAGGTCAACCAGACATAAATTTAATAAAGAAATAAGAGAAATAATACATGTCATGAATCAAATGGACTTAACAGACATCAATAAAACATTCCACCCAGACACAAAAAATATACCTTCTTCTCAGCAACCTCATAGAACCTTCTCTAAAATTGATCACAGTCTCAGCAACAAAGCAAACCTCTACAAATACAAAAAAATTGGTGTAACCCCCTGCATGTTATCAGACCACTATGGATTAAAGTTAAAATTTAATAACAATACTATTCTCAGAAAGCCTACAAACTCATGGAAACTGAACAATGAACTACTGAACCACCCCTGGGTCAAGGAAGAAATAAAGAAAGAAATTAAAGACTTCCCTGAATTTAACAAAAATGATGGCACAACATATCCAAACCTATGAAAACAGTGCTAAGAGGAAAGTTCATAGCACTAAGTGCCCACATAAAGAAAACAGAGAAAGCTCACATTCATGACTTAATAGTACACCTAAAAGCTCTAGAGCAAAAAGAAGCAGACTCACCCAGGAGTAGTTGAAGACAGGAAATAATCAAATTGAGGGCTGAAATCAACAAAATAGAAACAACAACAACAACAACAACAACAAAACAATACAAAGAATCAATGAAACAAAGAGTTGGTTCTCTGAGAAAATCAACAATATAGATAAACCCTTATCCAAACTAATCAAAAGGCAGAGAGAAAACATCCAAATTAACAAATCAGAAATTAAAAGGGGAACATAACAACAGACATAACAGGAAAAATCCATCAGAATGAAGTCTCAATCCTGAATATCTATGCCCCTAATATAAAAGCTCCCACTTATGTAAAAGAAACACTTCTAGAACTCAAGGCAGCCATCAAACCACACACACTAATAGTTGGAGACTTCAACACTCCTCTCTCACCAATGGACAGGTCAATCAGACAGAAACCTAACAGAGAATTGAAAGACTTAATGGAGGTAATGAACCAAATGGACTTAACAGACATCTATAGAACATTCCACCCAAATAGGAAAGAATATACCTTCTTCTCTGCGGCTCATGGAACCTTTTCGAAAATTGACCATATACTTGGTAACAAAGCAAACTTCCACAGTTACAAAAAAATATTAGTAACCACCTGTGTCTTATCGGATCACCATGGATAAAAATTAGAATTCAACAACAATGCTACCCCCAGAAAACCCACAAACTCATGGAAACTGAACAGTCAACTACTGACCCACACCTGGGTCAAGGAAGAAATAAAGAAAGAAATTAAAGTCTTTCTTGAATTTAATGAAAACAAAGACACAACATACTCAAACCTATGGGACACAATGAAAGCAGTGCTAAGAGGAAAGTTCATAGCACTAAGTGCCCACTTAAAGAAAACGGAGAAAGCGCTCATTGGTGACCTAACAGCACACCTGAAAGCTCTGGAAAAAAAAGAAGCAGACTCACCTAGGAGAAGTAGAAGACTGGAAATAATCAAACTGAGGGCAGAAATCAACAAAATAGAAACACAGAAAACAATCCAAAGAATCAATGAAACAAGAATCTGGTTCTTGGAGAAAATCAACAAGATTGACAAACCCTTAGCCAAAATAATCAAACGGCAGAGGGAGAACACGCAAATCAATAAGATCAGAAATGAAAAGGGGGACATAACCACAGACACAGAGGAAATTCAGAGAATCATTAGATCTTAATACAAAAGCCTGTATGCCACAAAATTGGAAAATGTAAAAGAAATGGACAGTTTTTTAGATAAATACCATATACCAAAGTTAAACCAGGACCAGATAAATGCTCTAAATAGTCCTGTTAGTCGCGAAGAATTAGAAACTGTTATCAGAAACCTCCCTACCAAAAAGAGCCCAGGACCAGATGGTTTCAATGCGGAATTCTACCAGAACTTCCAAGAAGACCTAATACCTATACTCCTTAAGGTATTTCATAATATAGAAACACAAGAGTCACTGCCAAATTCCTTCTATGAAGCTACAGTTACCCTGATACCTAAACCACACAAAGACTCAACCAAGAAAGAGAATTACAGGCCAATCTCACTCATGAACATTGACGCAAAAATTCTCAATAAAATACTGGCAAACCGAATCCAAAAACACATTAGAAAAATTATCCATTACGATCAAGTAGGCTTCATCCCAGAGATGCAGGGCTGGTTCAACATATGAAAATCTATCAATGTAATCCATCATATAAATAAACTGAAGGAAAAAAATCATATGGTCATCTCATTAGATGCTGAAAAAGCATTTGACAAAATTCAGCACCCTTTTATGATAAAGGTCTTGGAAAGATTAGGGATACAAGGGTCATTCCTAAATATAATAAAAGCTATTTACAGCAAGCCGACAGCTAACATCAAACTAAACGGAGAGAAACTCAAGGCTATCCCACTAAATTCAGGAACACGACAAGGCTGTCCACTCTCTCCTTATCTCTTCAATATAGTGCTTGAAGTTCTAGCAATAGCAATAAGACAACATAAGGGAATCAAGGGGATTCAATTTGGAAAGGAAGAAGTTAAACTTTCATTATTTGCAGATGATATGATAGTATACATAAGCGACCCCAAAAACTCCACCAAAGAACTCTTACAGCTGATAAACTCCTTCAGTAACGTGGCAGGTTACAAGATCAACTCCAAAAAATCAGTCGCCCTCCTATACACAAAGGATAAGGAAGCAGAGAGGGAAAACAAAGAAGTATCACCTTTCACAATAGCCACAAATAGCATAAGATATCTGGGAGTATCTCTAACCAAGGAAGTGAAGGATTTATTTGACAAGAACTTTAAGTCTTTGAAGAAAGAAATTAAAGAGGATACCAGAAAATGGAAGGATCTCCCCTGCTCGTGGATTGGGAGGATCAACACAGTAAAAATGGCAATTCTACCAAAAGCAATCTATAGATTCAATGCAATCCCAATCAAGGTCCCATTAAAATTCTTCACAGAGATTGAGAGGACAATAATCAACTTTATATGGAAAAACAAGAAACCCAGGATAGCCAAAAAAATCTTATACAATAAAGGTTCTTCTGGAGGCATTACCATCCCTGACTTCAAACTCTATTACAAAGCTACAGTATTGAAAACAGCTTGGTATTGGCATAAAAACAGAGAAGTTGACCAATGGAATCATATAGAAGACCCGGATCTTAAACCACAAACCTATGAACACCTGATTTTTGATAAAGGAGCCAAAAGTACACAATGGAAGAAAGAGGGCATCTTCAACAAATGGTGCTGGCATAACTGGATGTCAACCTGTAGAAGAATGAAAGTAGATCCATATCTATCACCATGCACAAAACTCAAGTCCAAATGGATTAAAGACCTCAATATTAATTTGAACACATTGAGCTTGATAGAGGAGAAAGTGGGAAGTACTCTACAACAAATGGGCACAGGGAACCGTTTCCTACGCATAACCCCAGCTGCACAGACATTAAGGGCAACATTGAATAAATGGGACCTCCTGAAGTTGAGCAGCTTCTGTAAAGCAAAGGACATTGTCACTAAGACACAAAGGCAGCCTACTGACTGGGAAAAGATTTTCACCAACCCTGCAACTGACAAAGGTCTGATCTCTAAAATATATAAGGAACTCAAGAGACTAGACGGTAAAATGCCAATTAATGGAAATTTTTAAATATAAAAAAAAATTAAAAAAAAATGCACAAAAAAAATTTCCATCTCCTTCCCTCCTCCTCCCCCTCCCTCTGCTCCTCCTCCCCCTTCCCGCCCCTCCTTCTCCCCCTTTCCTCCCCTCCCCTCCACCCATACCTCCCCTCCCTCCCTCTCAAGGCCAAAGAGCCATCAGGGTTCCCCACTCTATGCTAAGTCCAAGGTCCTCCCAACACCCCCCAGGTCCAGGAAGGTGATCGACCAAGCTGAGAAGGCTCCCACAGAGCCCGTCCATGCAGAAGAATCAGAGCCCAGCGCCAATGTCCTTTGCTTCTCAGTCAGCCCCCACTGTTGGCCACATTCAGAGAGACGGGTTTGGTTGCATGATCCGTCAGTCCCATTCCAACTGGAGTTGGTGATCTCCCTTTAGTTCTGTCCCACCGTCTCCATGAGTGAACGCACCCCTCACGTTCCTGACTTTCTCCCTCATGTTCTCACTCCTTCTGCTCCTCATCAGGACCTTGGGAGCTCAGTCCAGTGCTCCAATGTGCGGCTCAGTCACCTTCCCCATCTGTCGCCAGCTGGAGATTTTTTTATTATTTGGAATTTTTCTCAAAACTCTGGTTCAAGCAGAGTGTTCTAGAAAAAACACGGGCACTGAGAGAGATTTAGGTGAGAATCAGATCTTTGTAACCTCCTGTCTGGGTGGCTTTGGGGAAGTGGCTTAACTCTCTTTGTCTCTGTTCTCATCTGTGCAGTGTGGGGCAATATAGCATTAATCATTGAAGAAAAGTTTGTTACTAGGGATATTCTACTTCTGCTGATACTGACCACAAACCAAAGACAACATTAATTAAACAAAGAATCTAACTCCATCTATTGCTATTAATTCCCAAGAAAGGAAGAAACCAGGAGCAAGCCAGAGAAGCTCTGTCTCATGTAAACTGACTCCTCTGCTCCCCAGTTCCATCAGAACCATTGGTCTTTGTGTCAGAAGGAGCCACAAGAGGCTGGGATAGGGCAATGAAAAGAAAGCAACTTATTTCTCTAAGATACACTGATTAATTAAAGCACAGTATCAGACATGCGTGTCTCTACAATGACAGGAACATTTGGAGAGAGAAGAAATGTGTGTGATAAGGAATTGCTTCTCAGAATGCATAACATGCCAAGTACAGAAATGCATGTTAATAAACACTTCATTGAAACGCAAGAGAAACCAGGCAGTGGTTGCACATGCCTTTAGTTGCAGCACTCGGGAGATAGAGGCAGGTGTATCTCTGTGTGTTCAAGGCCAGCCTGGTCTACAAGAGCTAGTTCCATGTAGGCTCCAAAGATAAAAAGAAATGTAAGAGAAGCGTCCTGCAAAGTTGCCAGTGTATAAAGACTAACTAAAGGAAATAACTGCTCAATGTTCTTAGTAAGATATAAAGTAACAAAGATGATTCAGATTCTCAGTCAGGTATGGTTGTCACTGTTGTTGTACAATAAAACGCAAGTGTTTGTAATCATTCTATCACAGTCCAAGAAGCCCTGTAAAACTCTTCCATCTTATCTCAACTGACTCCTCTGGTTGCCACTTCCAGTCTAGGCCAGCCTAATACCAACATCAAGACACTTTGTTCTTGCCCCTAGGTTCTAGGCATGGCTGGTCCCAGGTTGCTCATTAGGTCACTTTCCCAGAGAGGTCTGTTATTCTGGTTAATTGCTTTAGGTAGTAATAATAACACACCATTCCTTTTTCTTCCCAGCTTGGCTCCCTCACAAGTGAAGAATAAAAACTTGAACAGATGTCTTACAACAGTACCAGAGTTAAAAGCCATAAAAAGCTCCATGGCCCAGCTGTGGCACTGCTTTACCAACAGGCAAAGCAGTAGGAATTTTGAATAAACCTTGTGACACTCCTTACAGTGGGGACTAAAGAGAAAAAAAACATGAAAATATACTAGCATAGGCTAAGATATAGAATCAACCAACATGATGCACATGCACTCTTTTCCCTGTTTTATTAGGCACTTTTCTTTGTACTTCACAAAAAGTTTATGGGAGGAAGGGTTTATTGTAGTTCATGGTTTAAGAGGGTATAGTGCATCATGGCAGGGAAGGCATAGCAGAGGAATTTTCATTGGTCGGTCAAGATATGTTTAAATTTAGGAAACAAAGAGATGAATGTTGTTCAGCTTGCTTTTTCCATTCTATTCACTCTGGATCCCAAATCCTTTGAGATGTGTTGCCTACCTTAGTCAAACCCTTCTCGAAACATCCTCACAAATATACCCAGAGGTGTATCTTCTAAGTGATTCCATCTTCCATCAAGTTGATAATGGAGATGAACCTTCATATTTTCCTTATGTGAAGACAGGTTAACAGGTTTCTGTTAACCCATCTATGACTAAGGTAATCCACTCTACTTAATGAACAGCCAGTATAAAGAAATTTCTGGACAAGTTATTAGCTACAATCGGAATGGCCTGTCATTGTATTATCAACCAAATACTATAAAATAAATACAGAGAATGTGGAAGATAGAAATAAGCTTCCAAATCATAGCAAAGAACCAGAAACTTTATCCAAGTGATCATAGGATGAGGTAGAAGGGGTCCAGAGAACACATTCTTATCTGGTCTCTGGTTGCCTCTCACATTTGACATGAAGCATGTCATCCTCATGCCCATATTCTTTCAATTATGCAATTGTCCAGACATATCAGTATCCATGGCTAGACTCTGCCTATGTATAGGCTTCCCTGCCCATCTTTGTTTCAACCATCCTTGTGTCCTTTTCCCCACAGACTTGTACCATTCAGCTCTTGTACCACTGGCTCTTGTCCATAGACTATATTTGTTCTTTGGAATTTTTCTCTCATTCACCCCATTTCAAGAGTCTGCCAACATTTCCTACTCACTCTCAAACTATACTTGAAGAACATCTGGGTTTTGAAATGTTAGTGTCCATCACGAATGATTGCAGGAGTACTTGGGTCTTATGCATTTTCCTGTTTTGTGTTGCAGAAAGATCGGGCAGCCCTTAAAACTCTGGGTGTTGACACTAGATTGCCACTTGATTCCTCATGATCTGCAATATCAGATCACAGAGGCCTAGAAATCCTACATGAAAATGCATAGAAGAACAGTCTTTGGTGCTTCAGTTTGATTTACCGTGTCTACAAAACAAGATTTGATGCGGTACCAACTATTAATGGACTTCAGGATGAAAATGCCCCCTCTCATTTTCACCCATCTGCCAGGACCTACTGTACACAATAGGTAATGAAGGGTTAAATGAGAGGAAGAAGTCCCTGATAGCAGATACCTTCAGGCCAAATTGAGTATATCATTCTTGTTCCCTTCCCCTTTATCTTATGTGTGTATCTCACCAATCAAAAGTACCATTAGTTCCTTGCTAATTTATTATTTTGTTTTCACCATAGAAAACTGTGCATAATTAATGGGAAGGGGGTGTCTGATATTTACTGAGCATCAATACTGGATGTACATCCAGTTTTATGTTACATTTACAACAGCTTAGGTAGACCTCATAACATTGGGTTATTATTCCCATTTATCAGATGAAGAAAGATAAGTGGCACAGACAGGACACCAACTCAGTTCTGCTAGACCCACTGCTTCTGCTATGCTATAAACTGCTGCTGTTGGACACTCTTGTTGTTAAAGGGCTAGAAAGTAGATACTTTTAGCTTTGGAAACTACAAGACAGAAACTAGTAGTTATCAAATTCTGCCACCATGACCCCCAAAGAAGCCACAGCAAACATGAAATCAATGATGTGGCAGAAGTTTTATTAATGGACACTGACATTTGAGTTTCATACAATGTCCATGCGTCACAAAGAGGATTATTTTATCCCCACACATAGCATTGAAAAAATGCAAAGTCTATCTAGGTTTTAGGACACAAAATTGTGCAATTTTGGCCAACCCCTGTTGCAGGCAGGCAGAGACAGGAAATCGGAAATTGACTTGGAGCATAGTGGTACATGTTTTTACGGTGTGCTTTCCTGACCATTCCAGCTTAATTCTGGGATTCATAAAGATGGGTTCTGTTTCCTATTTCTTTTGCACCAGGACCAGAAAATAGTAGAGTTTATCTCAACCAGAAAGGGTTTAATAAACATAGGATCAATAAGCACAGCTTTCCTTGGTAGAACAGTCATGCGGGATAAAAGATGGAATATTCCTCTGGAACATTACTCTCAGTCTTTGATGAGATTTCCTTTACTGGAAGCAATCTCTCAGGACCCCAAAAACCAACTCAGTGTCTGCCAACCCATTTTGATTCAAATACATCTGACCCACTGTGGTGAGATGCAGAGGTGGAGGGAGGGATCAGGGTGACAAGGACTACTATTAAAGTATAATTGTGGATGACAGGGAATAGCTCAGAGTGTGACTGATAGAACAAGAGGCTGATCTTCCTCACTTTATGAAGTCACAGGCATTTTAAGTTGGGCTCTGTGAGCCATACGAAGCACAGAAAAATGGCCTGGGTACAACAGCATAGACAGAAATGCCTTCTGCTGGTTCCTTCCTATATAACCTATAGGGTTGTCCCATTTAGAAATTATAACTGCTTGTAATTCCATATTCTTCTTGACAGTCTTGGCAATCTGTGGCCTGGTTTTTCTTTTCACTTAAGTGTCCCCTGAGCACTGCAAGGTGAGGATACTGTGTACTGCTAATTATCAATACCTCTCTGATGAATGAATATTCACAAATTCAAGCAGCAAAAGAGGGCTGTGTTAGTTACTTTCTACCACTGTGTTAAAACGCAACGGACCAAGGAAACTTATAGATGAAGGGGTTTATTTGGCTTAGGGTTCCAGAGGAGTTAAGAGTCTGTCCAGGTAGGGAAACATGGCAGGAAGCTGCAGGCATGGGGGCAGTAACTATATGCTGAGCTCAAATCTTGAACCACAATCCCAAAGAAGAGAGAAAGAACTGGGGATGCTTCAAGTTTTTTTAATATTATTTTTTTTTTAATTTCATTTTACATTCCATCCATAGTTCTCCCCCACAGCCCTCCTCTAAACCTCCTCCACCAGCCCAAAGCTGGTGGTCCCTTAGTGACATACTTCCTACAGCAAGGCCACACTTCCTAAACCTGCTCAAACAGCGCCACTAACAGGGGACCAAATATTCAAACCCCTAAGCCTATGGGGGGGGGTAAGTTCCAGGATAGCCAAGAGTTACTACACAGAGAAACCCTGTCTCAAACAACAACAACAACAACAACAACAACAACAACAACAACAGAAAGAATCCATAGTTATCTAACCCAGTTTACTAAGGAATGGGGTTGGACAAATTCCCAGAGCTACATAATCGCTCTACTAACTATTGGTATGAACTGACAGCCTAAGAGCTTATAAGGAAAGCTTAAGCCCTGGGCCATGTCATTTACCGGCTCTCCTAACCTGTGAAACCAATTAACTTCATGGAGCCTTCATGAATTCCTCTGTAAAATGGGGATTGAATGAGCAAATGCACATGAAAACACACATCAAGTCTGAGATTAGTGCCATGAACTTGGAAGGCCCCAAAGAAATCAGATGCCTCATCCCATCATAAATTTATCTCTCTGATCTGCAAAAAACAGGCATCAAATGAGTGCTGACAGATATTCTCCATGGAAGGAAGCTTCTGGATCACACCGTTTCTTCTTACTGCCCACTGCCCTGTGTCTGGGTGCTCAGTCACAGCTCTTGTTCTTGGTAACACTGGCATCAAGGAGCTTTCCTGACTTTGCTTGGGTCAGTAGGGTAAGGCAGCAATGTTTTCAGGAAGGCCACGCTCTTGTTTCTGCTCCTCTAGGTCAACTGAAATGCTGAGCCAGATACAGTTACTCATGGCTAGCATAGGCTCTGTTTTCCCTGGCCTTTGATTCATGACCCTTAACTTCAGAGGCTTAGACTTTATTGTCAGAGAACATCTCTCTGAGCTAAAGAAGTTGAAGCTGGCTTTCTATTAATAGTTTCTCTGCAAAAAAATACTCCTTCTGCAATATAGAGACCATATGTCCAACAAAGACAACAAACAAAAATTATATTTACATATAATATATCCATTTAATTGAGAAGTGGTATAAAATTAAATTTTTCATTACATTTGATAAAATTTTATACCACTTCTCAATTAACACCAGCTAGGGGAAAAATAAATTATGGTCATCAAATGGAAAAACAATGCAGTATCAGAAAGAAAGATAACTCTTCATGTACTAAATAAATGTAGAAAGATATATACTATTTTATTTTTAAATAAACAGAGCATATTAGAAGAAGACACAGATACTGATGGAGCAGATGGAAAAATCAAAAGTCATGAATGATCAAAAAACTGTAGGCAGCTTTGCTAGGCATGTGAGGGCCAGAAGAATTTCACAGTTCAGTGTTTACCAACAGGATTCCAGAAAGGGACAAAGTATGACTTGTGGTGTTAATTGATTCCCATGGTGTGACTATTCCCATCCCCATAGATTCTGAGCTACCAATACAATGTGATCAAAGATGGGAAGATTGCTAGTATACTTTATTAGGTTTTTGTTTGCTTTATTTTGTGTGTGTGTGTATGTGTGTTGGAGTCAAGTATGGATGATTCTCAATGAGTAAAATTTCTTCTACGCATGATGAATACATTCTAGGAATCTGCTGTACAACATATTGCTTGTGGTTAATAACCCACCAGCACAAAACAAAGTGTGCCAGTTGGCTGTAATAAAATGTAGCTTGGGAATGCTGCTGCTATGCAATTGCAAGTATATGGGTACCCTGTTGCTAGTCAAGGATTTGAGGACTCATGTCTCTCAGAAAACAGGCTGCTGCTTATGTCATACAGCTCCATGGCAACTTTATCCTCTCACTTTTGTTCCTCAGCATTTTCAGGAGGAATATTGTTTTTCTATCAGGAAGGTATTGATTACAGTCTGAATGTGTTTATCTCCAAATTCGAAAATTGAAACTCTAATCACCAAAGTGGTCACTGAGGTCTTTGGGAGGTGGTCAGGGTGTAAACAAGATATAGAAGAATTCCTTCATTCCCCCTCCCCTTTAAAAAAAACAGGAAGGATACAGGTAGAAGATGCCAAGGCAAGAATCAGAGAACAGCCCCTGGCTAAGTGTTAAATCTGCCTGAATCCTGGCCTCGGAATGAAGTGAAATACATCCTTAGTGTTCATGGTATTACTACAACAGTATGAATGCACCAGGGCAACATTAGTATTCCTAACTCACAGTGGTGAACAGGGTATAAAGAAGTGGTCTGGTTGCTTTCTGTCACGCTGTACAAGGATAAAGGCAGAAGAAGCCTGGAGGATAGGATAGTACCTGTGTGCTGTAGGCCCACAAATGCTATCATGCCGCTATCCAGCCCAGTTGGAGGAATCTTTCTTTTGCATTTTGTTTCTTCTTGCTTCAACTTTCTGTTCAGCAGGTGACAGCATGATGTGGGATTCCTCTCTGTATACTATGATTATGTTTTATTACAATTGGTTAATAAAGAAGCTGTCAGGCCTATGGCAGGACAGAATATAGGTAAGCAGGAAAAGTAAACTGAATGCAAGGAGAAAGAAGGCAGAGCAAGGCAGACACCATGTAGCTGTCAAAGAAGAAAGATGCCAGAATCTTACTGGCAAGCCACTACCTCATGGTAATACACAGGCTAATAGAAATGGATTAATTTATGACATAAGAGCTAGCTCATATGATTGAACCACTGGCCAGTGTTGTAATCGATGTAGTTTTTGTGTGATTGTTCAGGTCCGGGTGGCTGGGGAAAGAAAAAGGTCTCTGATTATAGAAGCCTTGTGATCTACTTAGCAAAACGAGGAAAACATCAGACTCCGAGGCCAAAATTTTCCAGAATATGGGATCATGCATAAGGAAAAATAGTTCAGGAGATAAGAATTACGGCTGAGGCTGGGTTGCACTGAGACTCAGTATTGACAGAGGTTTCTGTCCCGCCCAGTGAGTTGTAGGCTGGTTTTCTTTGTTTTATGTCTAAAAGCCACTTCACTCAATATGATGTTTTCTAGATCCATCCATTTGCCTGCAAATCTCAAACAGACATTCTCTAGCTAACATGTCCTTCATCTAGGGACAACGAAACTTCTCCTTGGATCTTTTGCGATGTTGTACAAATAAATCTCTGTTGAACTTGAATATGCTACTTAATGTCCTCTTAGTCTGCCTTGCCTTTCCCAAACTCTCATCCAAGTGTTTTCATCCCCCCTCCTTTGCTGTCATTTGCTTTTTAATATAGTCAGCCATTCATCACCATATGAACAGAAGTGAGATGAATTTTAATGAGCCAGTCAAACCAGTTTTATTTTCCCCCTTAGCTGAATGCTGAGTGAATGGCATCTTCTTGCACCCAGGAGGTGATGCATGGACAGAGTAGTTGAGAATGTTCTTTTTCTGTGCCAAGGATATTGAAGGTGCCCTTAAATCAACCTGAACACTTACTGGCAAGAGTTCTGTTCTGGGACTGCCTAGTCATCTCATCTACAGTTGTTCCTGCTCCATGATACATGAGCAGGAGAACTAGTCATAACAATTGCCACTAAGAGTGTGGTGCCGATACCAGTAACTATAGCACTTGGGACAGCAAAGCTGAGGCAAGAGCATTGCTGCCAAGTTTGAGGTCATCCTGGGCTACACAGGGAGTTCTGGGCCAGTCAGGCTATGGTGTTGAGACTCTGCCTCAAACATCTTCAAGATGAAGAAAGAGGAGGTGGAAGGAATATTTCCCCAAATCTCTTAAGGACCTCTGTGTTTTGTGAAAGTCGATTGGAAAGAAACAAACAGATAAAATGGAAGCCTAGCTTGATTTTTCAAGGGGAAGGTTTCCATAAGAAGATAACCCTAGGAATCAACCAACATTGAGAAAATACAAGCTGAGCTGCATGGGAATGGGTCTGGTGGGAAGCAGGGGCATTTGAGAAGTATAGCTAAATAGTACTGTAATGATCTGTCCTGTCTTTTTAAGAGACAAGCCATGTCCACTCCCTCCCCAGTCCACCAAGGCAAAGCTGATCTTCAGCTCTCCCCAAAAGGCAGCTTCTGCCTTGTTCCATTCTCTTCCTACTTCTACCCTTTCCCCCTTCTGTCACTCCTTCCCTCCCTCCCTTCCTCACTTCCTCCTTCCCTCCCTCCTTCTCCCCCTCTCTCTACCTCTCTGCTCTTCTCCCTTTCTCCCTTTCCCCTCCATAACCCACTAAATAAATATCCAACCTCACCTTGCATGGCGTGCCTATCCAAGTCTCTGTTTCTCACCTGCCACATGGCTCCCTGCCCAGGACCTTCAGAGACCTGCAGCATGGTCTTGTATGCCATCCCTGACTAGGCCTGGCTGCTCTCAGGACCCCTGCCCACTGCCTGCACCGGCTTGGGGAACTGTGGCATGGTTTCATGATCTGCTGCCCGCTGTAGCCACTTGGGATCCTGCAGCATTTTATTTTTACCATTACAAGTACTACCTTGACAGTTAGTTAGACTAGTTCTGACAGAGAAATGGAGCCAAAGCAAGCCCCCAAGATGTCTGGCTTACAGGTACTTACAGTGACATGCTCACAAAGTTGCCCAGGTTCTGACCAAAGATTATCAAGCTTCTGGGTCTAAAGACTATGAGCTCACAATGTTGAGTATGCTTTGTAAAATTCAGAGTTTAAAAATAGAAGTCAGGCCTAAGAGGCAGATCTTGCAGCTCAAACATGTCATGCTCTGTTTTTAGAGATTTTAATAGCCAAATAAAGTTGGGAGATTGGTATAGTTACTACAATAGCTGTTATTTCCTTTTATTTATAACACTAAATGCTAAGCTTTACCAGAAAGTGGGAAAAGGTGCATACTTGTATAAAAATAGAATGACTAATTAATTTTCCCTGACTTTGGTGCTTAAGAGACTGTGATAAACAGCTTATTAGTTATGTACCAACCATTTCCTGATTTAATAACTGATGAAATACACAACAGGACAGAGAGTAGAATGAACTGAGTACCTACTCCATGATTGTCATCAGGCTGGGTTCTTAATAAGTTTCTTCCAAAGCAAGTGGTCTTCACAAGATGAGGGTACTGACCTGACAAGGCAGAAAACTAACTAAGCTGATCAAGTTGAGTGATCAAGCCTATAGTTAAGACTCAGTGGTCAAGCTGTGGTTCCAACCCAAATGTGTTGGAGCTTACCAATAGCATCCACAGGATACTTTACTAGAGGAGTCTCATGAGAGACTGGAGATGGCTGGGATTTAGAGTGATTATTTCCCTCCAGTAGAGTTTTCAAATTCCCTAAGAGTTGGATAACTCATCTGCTGATGTGTGGTACACTCACTGGTCATAAAAAAGGTCCTCATTGGGAAAGCCATGCCATCTTGATAATGAATAAATCCTTTTATAATGATCACTTTGTGTCATTTGCTTATTGAAAGAGACCTGTCACATATCAGGGGACTTTTCCCTACCTGCCATACCCTTTCATGACCTTTCAGGGGAAAACTCACTGTCTCAACATACTAATACAAATTGAATACAAATTGGTTATGGCACTTGTCTATTATCATGCTATGAAGAAATATATATATATATATATATATATATATATATATATATATATATATATATGGGTAGGAGGAACTTGCCATCCTTGCCATAGCAATTTTCCATGGTTCTAGACTTTTCTTCTCCTTGCAAACCTAGATTGGTGGTAAGTGCTTTAGTTTAATGAAGATAACCATGACTTGATACTGCATCCTCAATGTGCTGTAGTTTATCTCTACATGAGAATTTTTATTAGCATAGGTCTTAAGGAACAGGAAGTCTGCACGACAGGCATCACCTGAAACCTCCCTTTTTCATTCAAAAATAGAGGTATTTATGTCTCTTTGAAAGCCTAGACATTAATGAAAAGATGGCTGTTTTTGCTTCATCTAGATACATGATACCTTCTCATTGGCTTTCTGTGAAATCATACACAGTCCAATATCAAATGCATTAAGAAAACAGAAAACATGGATCTGGGGGACACGGCTCAATCAACAAAGTGCTTGCCATGCAACTTTGAGGATCTGAGTTAAACACTCTGTATCCATGTAAAAAGGCCATGTGTGTGGGTGTTTGTGTGTGTGTGTGTGTGTGTGTGTGTGCGCGCGCGCATGCGCGCGTGCGCACGCACGTGCGCGTTTGTGCTCATGCGTGTGCACATGCCTGTATATACTTGTATTCTCAACTCTGTGGAGGCAGACAGGCAGATTCTTAGGGCTTTCAGACCAGGCAGTCAAACCTAATCATTGAGTCCTAGGTCCTGATAAGAAACCCTGTATCAAAAAACAAGGTGGAAGACCCAGGAGATTGCTTTTTGGCCTCTACACATATGAATCTGGGAGCATGTATGTGCACATACATACATAAAGTGAGGTGTCTCATTGTTCTTGCTGGAAGAAAGACAATATATCCTATTTCATTATAGAAGGGCTTTGGATATTCTGCTTCAGAAACATCACAAAGGCTTCTTACAGTGCAATATTGACCCCTTCACAGACCCACTAGACTCCTTAAGGACAGAGCCCAGTATACTTTACTTAAGAGAATTTGTATCACATATGTATGCAATGTCAGGACATTAAGGACAATCTGGGATACTTAGTAAATTCTATGCTGGCCTGGGCTCTGTCACAAAATTTAAAACCAAACACAAACAAAAAGTATTTGAACATAAAATGTTTCAAGTTTGAGCTAGCAAGGTCAGTAGCTAACCTTGCAGGCTTCCTTAATTAGGGTTGCACTCTTGAAATCTCTAAGCATCAATTTTCTCTAGTACAGACAAATATAGCATCAGGATCCTATGATGCTAATCGAAGTTAGCACCTACTTCAATGTCAGACTAACACCTACCAGGTAGGAAGAAGTACTGTCTTGCCATTATTGAAATTCAGAAGTGCTTCCATTCATACTATTCTGGTCATCCTATCTTCAGTTTCCCATTCCTGACCTTCTCAGAGAGTCCTCAGATTCCTCTACTATGTAGCAATATACTTATCCATTCCCTGAAACCATGGACTGCATCTATGGAATTTAGATTTCAGATATAACTTGAATAAAGAATGGCTGCACAAGTAACTATTAATAACAGAGAAAGAAACAAAGAGAAATTCCAAGATTGGTGGTAGTAACAAAGTAGAAAAAAACATGTGACTTTAGACATGATATTTGAGGAATGCTGTACCCAGAACTAACAATTTTCAAATGTCTGCCTTTTCTTCTGATACTCGCTAGGCTATATATGCACTTTTTAGAGATGAGAATAATCAGAGAAAATATGAGCTCCTGCTGCTTTCTCAGCCTATACATGGAAGACTGCAGTAAGATAAATACTGATATGTACTGCAAGTGCAGAACCCTGAATATTTAAGCTGCATATACAATTTACAAGACAATATCTGTTCAATTAAGGAACTAAATATTGAATTTATTGCTAGAGACTGATCTCTAATTTATATCAATAGTTAAAGAATTACAGGTCAAACTGATAAAGAATTCAATGGGAGATCAGCATTAAAGCCAGCAGAGAGGCTTTCTGGAAAGACTGCACCATACTTCCACAACTCAACTGCTTATTGCTTGCAGCATGACATAGACTGAAAGTGCAACCTGTGCATGTCCTATGCTCTGATGAAACAGGAAACTGGATGTCCTCCTCCACATTGCTATACATCCCCTCTCTTTTAGGAAAGGACAATGAGTCTAAACATCACTCTCTGTTGTCCCCCATTTATATTGCCCTTATGATTTACCTGTGTTGTAGCCCCTTCCAAGGGCTGGCCATGGACGGTGATTTTTCCAGAGATTTCCAAGATACCAGTCACTCTGGTTCTCTACCAAGCCCAGGACTTGTTGGCCTGTAAAACACAGAGAATACAGATGTGTTAGAAGCAGCAGCTCAGGCATCTAGGGCTGGAGAGTACCAAACACAAGGAATAATTATGCAGATCCTTATAATAGCAGCTCACATTCACTGGGGGCTTTCATTAAGTGCTAGGTCCTGACCCAAGTGTTTAACTTGCATAAACATATTTCATCCTTACAATTAGGCAGGTGCTTTTATTATCTCCATTTTACAGAGAAGAGACAGCTTCCAAAATGGTTAATTATCTTATCCAAGGTCATCTGTTTTTGATAATGCCATAGTCTCCTACCATCCTTCCATCTACCCAAACATCTGTCCATCTATCAATGATCCATAGATGTGTTTCATTCCCTAAATCATGGGACATGACTTATATCTTTATGACCTGTCATACTAATCTTCAAGCATTCCAATATGATGTTTTCTTTTATATATTAATTTATTGGCTTTCTGCATGCTTTTTTAAATTAAAAAATAAGTAATTGTCCTTGTTTGATGAAAGGAGAGTCCATAGTGAAGAGCCACCCTGTGGCCAGCTTGTCACAGTACTTCTGTTGTTACTACTTCCAAAATGCATCCATCTATGTGTTGTCAGAGGCTGCTTGTTCATTTCCTGGCTGCCCAGACCCAAAATAATCACACAGAAACTGTATTATTACAACATTGCTTGGCCTATTAGCTCACATTTCTTATTTGCTAGCTCTTATATCTTAAACTAACCCATTTCTATTAATCTTTGTATCGCCATCTGGTTGTGGCCTACTGGTAAGGTTCTGTCTGGTTTCTAGCATCTTTCTCCTGTGGTGGCTATATGGCTTCTCCCTGACTCTGCCTACTCTCTCTATATATCCTTTCCAGCCTAATTATATTCTGTTAAGCCACTGGCCAAAAGCAGCTTCTTTATTAACCAATAACAGTAAAACATATTCATAGCATGTAGAGGAGAATCCCACATCATCTATGTTACTAAGCACCATGTCAACATCACGTCAATGAAATAATGTCATCTGGATGGATAAGTATTTTTCTGCCACCATAGTCAGCCTTGTCTCTGGTGAACCATAGCATTTCGGATGGGTTTGGCTTGTAGTCTATCATTTAGGGCTGTGTTCCTAGGGTATCATTAATCATATTTGCCTGTGTCTAGTGTGTGTCGTCCATCACTAAGGGATGTGTGTCTGGAATGTAGGTAGCACTGAATCTCTGAGCCTTTCAGGCATGTTATTAAACCTACCTAGTTTCATTTAGACATTCTAATATAAGATAACAGAGAAAGATATCTTAGAATTACCCCTGCCATTTTATTGACTGGGGAATGAGACTTTCATACAACCTGTGATTAATACAATTACAAACAATTACTGATGGAGCTAGTATGTAACTCTGCATTTGTCTGACATCCACATCCTCTTCTTTTCAAAGCATTAGTGATCCACATTTCACAGAATGAAAAACTGAGGCTTAGGAACTTTAAATGATTTGCTAACAGTCACACAACTAGCCACTGATGGCTTTCACAGCTAACCTTCTGAAGTGAAACTTCTCATGCTATTGACCAATCTTAGAAATAAAGAGCTTTCTAACTAAATGAAAACCCAGCTGCATGCTAAGAAAACACAGCAGTACTGTTGGAACACCACGCTGGGTGATATAGGACCTTGGTTTGATGACAGCTCTCTGAAATGATGGTGCAAAAGTTTGCTGCAATTTATTTCATCAATTTATTAAGCTGCTATCTAAATCATCATCCCTGCACAAACATAAATTAGAGGCACAGGAAAAATACTACCGCCCACTTTGTTAGTGTAGGTGATTGCAACCCAAACTTGTAGAATCCCTTCATAAAGTGTATGTTCAATTTAGTGAGTGGAAGAGCCAATAAATGCCTCATGCAATACCCTTGGGGTTTATTGCAAAACAACCAGCTCAAAAAGACTTGGCCCTTAGTTGAGAAGCTCTAATCAGAATCCGTGCACTGGAGAACAATTTGATATTCCTACATAGGAGGATTGCACAAAGCTAAAATAGTCCCTGGGGGTAACAGCATACACTAATTAAGGAGCCTGAGTTAGTATCACCAATACTTTTGAACTGATAAAGGGTATCACAAACTCAGACCCGGCAAAGATGTGGTGGTTTGAATGAGGAATGCCGTACCATAGGCTTAGGCATTTGAAAATTTGGTGAACAGTTGGCAATGCTGTTTGGAGAGGTGGTGCAGCATTGCTGAGGGAAATGTATCACCGAGTGTGGGTTTTGAGAAATTTAAGACTTGCCTTACTTCTGCTTCTCTCTCTGCTTTATGTTTGTGGTTAAAGGTGATATCTCATAGCTCATCTCATCCCTGTTGCTTGCTATCACACCTTCTTGCCATGATTTACTCTTATCCCCCTGGAACCATAAACAAAAACAATCTGTTCTGTAAATGATTTTTTGATCATGGTATTTTATCACAGCAACAGAGGAGTAACTAGCACAGGTACCATATACTCAGAGCTGACACGCAGGGAATAATGAGGTTTTACTGCATTAAGGATGGCTATATACATTTCAGGAAATATGGACTTTCAGTATCTGAAATCCAAATTTTGTATTTTGGCACCATCCACATTTTATTTGTCTCAACCTATTGCTTCAAACAATTATTCTCCTAGCCAATTCTTCATTCCTACCCCCCAAAATTGTAGGGTGTTACTGTGTTCTTGCCTTTATCGTTCACTAAGCACTCCCTCAGCAGGGATCATACTTGCCCCTGCTAGTCCTTACCCACAGACCTCTCAAAGCCTATATTGAGCTTGACACTTAACATATAACTCCAAGTCTGAGATATATTTTGCATTTATGGCATCATGGCATATATTTTTATTTGGTAATTTCTATCAGTATTTGTGCCTTCAGCTGATTTACATCCCTTAAATCACCAACTGAGTAGTAATAAGCATGCATGGCCCTCATGTGTACATGCCACATATTCCTACATCAGCAAATGGGCAAGATCTGGGTAATATTTCGATATTTCACATACGGTAAGTTTTTAACAAATGATGGTTATATAAATGACTTTTTTGGCACACACACACATACATACTAGTGTTCTTTCATGTCTGTGTCTGTGTGTGTGTGTGTGTGTGTGGTGTATGCATGTGTATAAACAGGTATGCATGTGTAAGTGTGTGTATGGTAGAGGTTGACATCAGATGTATTCCTGTATTGTTTTCTACCTTAAACTTTCAAATTAAGTCTCTCAATGTACCTAGAGTTTGCTGCTCCAGCTGGGCAGGCTCACAAGCCCCAGGGACATTCCTATCCCTGTCTTCTAGACATGTTACAGATGTGTTCTGCTAGTCTTAGGCTTTTGAGTCAGATTCCCATGATTGACCTCATTACTTTACTGACTGACTTGTCCCAATAAAGTACTGTCAATGCAACCAATATATCCTCCTCAAGTCAATGCTTTCTTTTACTTTCCTTTATTTTTGGCTGTATTAGGGATTGGATATAGGCTTCTATGTATGGTAGGCAAGTATTCAACCAATGTCAAATATCCTCACATAAGCCTAGGAATTTGAATACTATGTTACCAGTTGGTGGTGTCACAAGCCCCAGCCCTTGTCCCTCTGATTTTGAAAATGCATGTCATCTCACTCTCTCCTATTCACAATATCAATGCAACTTCTATAAATTTGTTGAGCTCAGGTGTCAGTGTCCCTCACACAGAGAACTGCAAAGATAGAAAGCAGCAGCAAATTGCTCATAAAAAGCTTAAACTTAAGAACCTTCAGGAATAACTTTAAGTTGCCTCTGAAGATAACATTCAAATTCATTTTCTCTCAAGCCTGGGATATCTTTCTTTTGCTGACAGCACAAAATTCCTTCACTCGATGTACAAAAAAATAACTATCAACATGATTGTAATGTTCATATCCATTGGCTGAAAAGAGCAAAATAATCAACAGAAGATTTCATTTTGCTTTAAGTGGATTCAGTAGCAGTTAAATCATTTATTGAAACAGCAGTGAGCAGAAGTGATTTTTCCTCATTGTTCATTCAACAGCCTTGGGTTTGGCATGTAGGCTTGTGAATTCCCTGAGTTGTCTGCTTGGTGTGTCTCCCAAGCCCTCTGAGGTCTGCAGCTAGGGACAGGGAGATGTAAGGATTAACACTGTTGGAGGCAGGGAGATAAAATGTGGACTCTTGCCCTGCTGTGTTCTTGCTGTGAAGCTTCTTGAAAACTTTTCAACTTTTCATTCCCTTGGTATCTCTCTTGGTTCTTATGATTACATACATTTAAATCATGTTATATGTGTCAAATTGTACAAATTTCTCTTTGGATGTCTCCTTGCACAGTGCTTAAGGTATTTTATAAGTTTTCTTTTCTGGGTATGATCAAGGGGTCATCATTTCAGACACATCATGCCCGCACCACACCTGGGAATAGACCCTTGAACTACAAAATAAAAGTCAATAGCTAGTGAAAGGTTAAGTCATTCTGGTGTTCCAGTCCCAAAAGGAGGGACTTTCTGCCTTGTTTTTGGCAACATTTTCTCTCCAATGGAAGGGTGGTGTGGGAAGTCCTACTGTATACGTGTTGCTTTTATTGGTTAATTAAAGGAGTCATTTTTGGCCAGTGGCTTAACAGAATATAGCCAGGCTGGAAGAGATATACATAGAGAGAGGAGGCAGAGTCTGTGAGATGCTATGAAGCACCAGAGGGGAAGAACATAAGCTGTCAGCTAGGACCTTGCTAGTAGGCCACAGGCCTCATGGTAAAATATAGAGTAATAAAAATGGGTTAACCAAAAATATGAGCTAGCTAGCAATACACCAAGTAGTGATTTAGATAATATAGTTTCTGTAGGATTATTTCAATTCTTGGGTGGCCAGGAACAAACAAGCAGACTCCTACTACAGGTGGGAATTAACTAACTGGTGAGTTTGAGAAAACTAAGTTTACCACTTTAGCTTCCTTCTATCCCTTCTTTCTTTTTATTCCTTATTATCTATTCCTTCTTCCTATGTGTGTAAATGTGTGCACTCAATGTGCTCTTCCATGCTCTAGGTTTTAAAGGGCAACCCCATCCTTATAAGGACATCACTATTCAGAAAGCACGACAACAGGTTAGCAATTATAACTGTGTTCTAAATGTTAAGAAGACATATCATAGATACAGCTTAGCGCCACTTTTATCAACAACACAAGGTGACACTTTGTTTTTACTCCTTTACATCTGAGCAAGTTAGTGTGCAGTATGTGTGGGTGTGTGGTTAATCTCTTGAGTACTCTTACTTTATTAGATATCAACACACTGGACCATCAATTCTGACCCTGAATTACAGTTTGGTTATGCAGTCGAAATGGAGTTGAAAAGGTGACAGATGCCTTTTACCCACTCACACATAGAACAACAACAACAACAAATCTTTAATTGACTTGTGCACACTGCACATTCTATACTTGTTTTAATGCAGATATGTTGCCATTAAAAGTTTGTGTTTTCAAAAATAAAAAAATATGGACCAAATTCCATTGAAGTCAAGTAACCCAGGTGATCCAGTCTCTGATAATGCCTCTGTTGTAGTTATCTCATAATTCTGCATCCAAAACAATTTCAAAACTGCTGGTTAAGATGGTTCAGCTTCACAGATTACTCCAGCCATGACTTCAGATAAACTCTACACCTTCTCATCACAGTGACTGAACATCAAATGAGACAGCTAGCTCTCCCAGGACCTGACCATTACATCAATTTTCTCAGGGTTCCCTAAAGATTCCACTAGCCCAAGAAAACAGAAAGTAAGTTTAAGAACATGACACCCCTATTTATAAGAGGTGGGATAGATGGTTATTGGTCGTTTGATGGAAGTTTGTTATCATTCAGAAGGGTTGTTTACATGTTGTTGTTGGCCATGGTCAAGGAGGAAATTAAGGAAAGGAAATTAGATTCAGGGATCCTGTTTTGAAAACAAAAAGGCGGGATATAGCAATCATAAGATAAAAGCATAGATTATTTAATCTACTTTCAAACTCAAAAAAAGCAACCACTAGTCTCAAATATTTTACATTGGTATGTATTTTTGTATATTGATACAAATTTAAAGTTATTTTGTTATGCTGTATTATATGTTTCTATTTCTTCTTTAAGGTATTATACCTACACAACTCATTTAAGAATATAATGTAAATTTCTAGTCCTTGAAAGTTATTATAGATAATAAAGAAGTACAGGTAAGTAGTTAGTTAACAAACTTATAGTCATTCTAGGTATGTTTTCAAGGTCAAGCAGAGACATATTTTAAATAGATTGTCATCAACCACTTCAGAGACAAGATAACATTTAAAATGTTTTAATAAAATGAGGCCACTTTCTTAACAGTGAGATATGTCTACTTCTGGCAGAACCAATCTATTTTGCAAATGGGTGATTGGCATCAAACAACCTCCATACAGAGTTTGTTTCATTTGTGGAAAATTACCCAATGGGCAAGGAAATTGTTCTTGCCTCCACTGCTGACAGAATGATGTTCAAATTGTTAAAGCAGGACACAAAAGAAGGCAACTGTCAAACTTTACCAAGAGAAAGCAGGACAGTCCTTCAAAATTGATGCTTCACAGAAAAGTTTGTCAAATATTCTAGGTCCATAAGCCAAAGATGGATGCCCTAACAGTGCAGAGGAACTCTGGGTGATTGTTCAGGTAGCCAGATGTCTCAGTCATTTTTATAGTTTGGGAAGTTGCTTGCTCTGCATTTTCTATTTAATTAGATAATTTTTATCCTTCTTGGATATCTGATGGGATTAAAGATTAGAAACACATACAATTTTGTTTGTTATCAAATTCAGAAAAGAAATGCATAAAAAAGATGTAAAGCATGTAAGGCTGAGCGACATAAAAGCTTAAGTTGTTTACCTAAGAAAATGTTTTAAGGTCTAAAAAGATATTTTTACAATGATGATACAAGTTATAATAGAAAGTGGTTTAGATATAAAACTTTTTGATTCCTCAAGATAGGATAGATAATAGAGTTTTTTAGCACTTCTATCTCTGAAAATCCCACTCCCAAAGAACAACACAAAGACTTCTTATTAATTATGAAAGTTTGGCCTTTAGCTTAGGCTTCTCTCAACTAGTTCTTACAACATAAACTAACTCATTTATATTAATCTATGTTCTAACACATGGTATTACCTTTCTTCCATTTTGCACCTCCTCCTATTCCTTCTCCATATCTGGCTGGAAATTTTAGTTTTTTTCCCCCAGAGTTCTCTCTGTCCCCAGAATTCCTACCAAATCTCTTCCTGCCCAGCTTTGGACATTCAGCTCTTTATTAAACCAGTCACAGTGATATATCTTCACACAGTGTACAAATATCTCACAACAGAGTATTTTCTTCTAATATGCAAAATGTAAATGGACTGGATAATGCGAAGGTAATTCTTACTTGATAACTGTTCTTATTGTATAGTTTTTAGTTTTAAAATGTTACAGTTAAGACCTTTCCTTTTTATTTGGAGGAAAAGTAAGAAATGTTGTGGGATATTCCTTTACAATGTGTAATAATGTAGTGCTGTGATTGGTATAATAAATTGCTGAATGGTCAACAGATAGGCAAAAAGAGGGCAGGTAAGGCTTCTGGGGACAGAGAAGACTCTGAAAAGAAAGTTGTAGTTGCCATATAGGCACAGAAAGAAAATAGAAGGTACAAGAATTAAGAGAGGTAACACCTTGTGGCAGGACATAGATTAATATAAATGGATTAATCTAAGTTACAAGAGCTAGTTGAGTCAAGCCCAATATAAAGAAGAAATTTTCATAATTAGCAATTAGGCTTCTTGTCATTATTTGTGAACTGGCAGTCCGACAAAAAAATACATCAAAATTCCAATCTCTACTTTACTTTTTTGAAAATCTTTTTGATTTTAGCCATTCTGACAGGTATAAGATGGTATCTCAAAGTTGTTTTGATTTGCATTTCGCTGATTGCTAAGGAGGTTGAGCATGACCTTAAGTTTCTTTTGGCCATTTTTTTCCAGTTTATTTATTTTTTATTAAAAATTGCCATCTCCTCCCCTCCTCCTCCCCCTCCCCTCCCCTCCACCCACACCCCCACTCCCTCCCTCTTGAGGCCAAACAGCCATCAGGGTTCTCTACACTATGTTGAGACCAAGGTCCTGAGGAGGAGCAGAAGGAGAGAGAACATGAGAAAGAAAGTCAGGACCGTGAGGGAACCTCCAGCTGGCAACAGATGGGGGAGGTGACTGAGCCCCACATTGGAGGACTGGACTGAGCTCCCAAGGTCCTGATGAGGAGCAGAAGGAGCGAGAACATGAGGGAGAAAGTTAGGAACGTGAGGGGTGCGTTCACTCATGGAGACGGTGGGACAGAACTAAAGGGAGATCACCAACTCCAGTTGGAATGGGACTGATGGATCATGCGACCAAACCCGTCTCTCTGAATGTGGCCAACAGTGGGGGCTGACTGAGAAGCAAAGGACATTGGCACTGAGCTCTGATTCTTCTGCATGGATGGGCTCTGTGGGAGCCTTCTCAGCTTGGTCGATCACCTTCCTGGACCTGGGGGGAGTTGGGAGGACCTTGGACTTAGCATAGAGTGGGGAACCCTGATGGCTCCTTGGCCTTGAGAGGGAGGGAGGGGATGTATGGGTGGAGGGAAGGGGAGGGAAGGGGGAGAAGGAGGGGCGGGAAGGGGGAGGAGGAGCGGAGGGAGGGGGAGGAGGAGGGAAGGAGATGGAAATTTTTAAATATAAAAAAAATAAACCATGAGAATGAAAAAAAAAATAAAAATAAATTTCCCCTGTTTAAAAAAAAATTTTTTTCTTAGACAAAATTGATTTTTGTGATTAATTTGTTTTCTTATGTATGCACTTGTATTTCCACCTAAGTAAAATCTTAAATTTAATATTTGTTCTCTTTTGACACAAATGGTGCCATAATATTCATTTAAATTAATAATTTTCTTTAAATTAATAATTTACATTGATTACTAATATAATTATAGACAGTATTGCATATTATATGCCTGAATTAATCATGATGTGATGTGTTTAGCATATTGGAACACCAAATGTCTTAGCATTACTATGTGTAATTTTCCAATTTACATTTATTTTCAATTATTGTTTCTCAATGAGAGAGTTTGTGCACCTGAGTGCAGTGGCAGCAGAGGTCAGAAAAATTTGTTAGCGTCCATAGAACTGGAATTAGAAGGCAGTCACATACTTCCCAGTGTGGGTGCCTGGAACCCAACTTACAACTTTACCAAAACAGTCAGGACCTGTGCTTAACCTCAGACACTCCTCCAGCTCTGCCTGTCATTTGAAAGTCCTTATTGTAAGATAAAACTACATTCAATAAAGTAAAAGAAAACAGCCTAAAATGGATGCTGGAAATCTTAAAACAGCTGTATGTTAAGAATGAACATTATCTTTCTATTTCAATAAATTTTAGGCTATACTTAAGTCCTTTGATTTATATGTGAACTATTGCAAAATTTATCAAAGTATATATTTTCACCTAAACAAGGTGGTATTTTGATACATATACACACATACTATATAGTCTGGGGCGTAATCCCAGGCATCAGGCCTCTGATCCTGTTGAAAATGTGACTACTGCTACTACTAATAATAAATGTAACTGGTCCTGGTAAACAGAATTTAGATTTATTTCATTCATAGGAACTAATAAATTTTGTTTTCTTTCTGTGGCTAAGCTTCTGTGGGGAAGCTGCATATTAACAGGTTAAAAATTCCCGCTAAGGCAGACAATACTGTCAGTACTTAAAAAAAGTTGTTCTAATTCACTAACTTTTGAGACTGCCCTTCATCTAATAAAATGTAGATGTTCTGAAAAAAAAAATAAAAATTGCCATCTCCTCCCCTCCTCCTCCCCCTCCCCTCCCCTCCCCTCCACCCACACCCCCACTCCCTCCCTCTTGAGGCCAAACAGCCATCAGGGTTCTCTACACTATGTTGAGACCAAGGTCCTCCCAACTCCCCCCAGGTCCAGGAAGGTGAGCAACCGAACTGACAAGGCTCACACAGAGCCCGTCCATGTCGTAGAGACTAAGCCCATCGCCATTGTCCTTGGCTCCTCGGTCAGCCTCAGTGGGTGAACGCGTCCCTCATGGTTCTGACTTTCTCATGATCTCTCTCCATCCGCTCCCGATGAGGAGCAAAAGGAGGGAGATCATGAGCAAGGAAGTCAGGACCGTGAGGAGTGCGTTTACCCATTGAGATGGTGGGACAGATCTAACGGGAGACCACCAAGTCCAGTGGGAATGGAACTGATGGAACAGGGGACCAAACCGGGCTCTCTGAATGTGGCTGACGGTGGAGGAGGACTGAGAAACCAAGGACAACGGCAATGAATGTGAACTCTACAGCATGAACGGGCTCACTGTGAGCCTTAACCTTCACCTGGCGATGGATGGAGATACAGAGCCCCACACTGGAGCACCGGACTGAGCTCCCAAAGTTCTTTTGGCCATTTGAAGTTCTTGTGTTGAGAATTCTTTGTTCAGTTCAGTGCCCCATTTTTTAATTGGGTTAATTAGCATTTTGAAGTCTAGTTTCTTGAGTTCTTTATATATTTTGGAAATAAGACTTTTGTCTGCTGCAGGGTTGGTGAAGATCTTCTCCCAGACAGTAGGTTGCTCTGGAGAGGATGTGGAGTGAGGGGAACACTCATCCATTGCTGGTGGGAATACAAACTTGTGCAACGACTTTGGAAAGCAGTGTGGTGGTTTCTCAGGAAATTCCAGATCAAGCAATACCACTCTTGGGAATATACCCAAGAGATGCCCTATCATACTACAAAAGCATTTGTTCAACTACGTTCGTAGCAGCATTATTTGTAATAGTCAGAACCTGGAAACAACCTACATGCCCCTCAATGGAAGAATGGATAAAGTCCATTGGAGCACTGGACTGAGCGCCCAAGGTCCTGATGAGGAGCAGAAGGAGGAAGAACATGAGAAAGAAAGTCAGGACCATGAGGAGTGCGTTCACCCATGGAGACGGTGGGACAGAACTAACAGGAGATCACCAACTCCAGTTGGAATGGGACTGATGGAACATGCAACCAAACTGGACTCTCTGAATGTGGCCGATGGTGGGGGCTGACTGAGAAGCCAAGGACAATGGCGCTGGGCTTTGATTCTTCTGCATAGACGGGCTCTGTGGGAGCCTTCTCAGCTTGGTTGATCACCTTCCTGGACCTGGGGGGAGTTGGGAGGACCTTGGTCTTAACATAGAGTAGGGAACCCTGATGGCTCCTTGGCCTGGAGAAGGGGGGGTATGGATGGAGGAGAGGGGAGGGGAGGGGGAGGAGATGGAAATTTTTAAATATTAAAAAAAATAAACCTTAAAAAAAAAGTGTGGAATATGTACGTATTAGAGTACTACTCAGCGGTAAAAAACGACATCTTGAATTTTGCATGAAAATCGATGGAAATAGAAAACACTATCCTGAGTGAGGTAACCCAGACCCAAAAAGATGAATATGGTATGTACTCACTCATAAGTGGATTCTAGCCATAAATAAAGGACATTGAGCCTATAATATGTGATCCTACAGAAACTAAATGAGAAGGTGAACCCAAAGAAAAACATATAGTTGTCCTCCTGGATATTGAAAGTAGACTAGATTGCCAGGCAAAAATTGGAGACTTGGGGGTTGGGGTAGGGTGGGGGTAAGGGGAGATGGGGAGAGAAAAGTGTGAACAGGAGGATGGGGAGAGCTCGGGGGAATGGGATGGTTGGGATAAAGGAAGGGTGGATATGGGAGCAGGGAAGTATATATCTTAATTAAGGGAGCCATTTTAGGATTGGCAAGAGTCTTGACTCTAGAGGTGTTCCCAGGTGTCCAAGTAGATGTCCCCAGCTAGATCCTTGAGCAGCTGAGGAGAGGGAGCCTGAAATTGCCCTATCTTATATCCATACTGATGAATATCTTGCATATCACCATAGAACCTTCATCTGATGATGGATGGAGATAGAGACAGAGACCCACATTGGAACACTGGACAGAGCTCCCAAGGTCAAAATGAGGAGCTGAAGGAGGGAGAACATGAACAAGGAAGTCAGAACTGTGAGGGGTGAGCCCACCCACTGAGACAGTGGGGTTGATCTACTGGTTGTTCATCAAGGCCAGCTGGACTGGGACTGATGGAGCATGTGATCAAACCGGACTGTCTGAATGTGGCTGACAAGGAGGGCTGACTGAGAAGCCAAGGACAATGGCACTGGGAATTGATCCCACTGCATATACTGGCTTTGTGGGAACCTAGTCTGTTTGGATGCTCATCTTCCTAGACCTGCACTGAGGGCGGAGGACCTTGGACTTCCCACAGGGCAGGAAACCCTGACTGCTTTTTGGACTGGAGAAGGAGGGGGAGAGAAATATGGGGGGGAGGGGGAGGGAAATGGGAAGAGGAGAGGAGGTGGAAATTTTTAATTAAAAATAAATAAAAAAGGTAAAAAAAAGTCTTTTTACTGTTTCATCAAATGTATACATCTGTGTTGAAGACTCCAGAATCAATGTCTGCAGTCCCACTAATTCCATGGAAACCACATCTGAATTTCAGTCCCCTTTCACCTCCTCTATGTCCAAAATTTCAAACAGGCTATCAGTGAAAGTCAAAAAGTCAAAGAAATTGTAGTAACCACCTGTGTACTATCAAATCACCAAGGAATAAAGCTAGAATTCAACAACAATTCTAACCCCAGAAAGCCTACAAACTCATGGAAACTGAACAGACAACTACTGAACCACCCCTGAGTCAAGGAAGAATTAAAGAAAGAAATTAAAGTTTTCCTTGAATTCAATGAAAACAAAGACACATCATACCCAAACCTATGGGACACTATGAAAGCAGTGCTAAGAGGAAAGTTCATAGCACTAAGTGCCCACATAAAGAAAATGGAGAAAGCACACATTAAAGACTTAACAGCACAGCTGAAAGCTCTAGAAAAAAAAAAGAAGCAGATTCACCCAGGAGGGGTAGAAGACTGGAAATTATCAAACTGATGGCTGAAATCAACAAAATAGAAACACAGAAAACAATCAAAGAATCAATGAAACAAAAATCTGGTTCCTGGAGAAAATCAACAAGATTGACAAACCCCTAGCTAAACTAATCAAACAGCAGAGAGAGAGCATGCAAATTAACAAAATCAGAAATGAAAAGTGGGACATAACCACAGACACAGAGGAAATTCAGAGAATCATTAGATCTTACTACAAAAGCCTGTATACCACAAAATTGGAAAATGTGAAAGAAATGGACACTTTTTTAGATAAGTAGAATATACTAAAACTAAATCAAGATCAGGTGAACAGTTTAAATAGACCTGTAAGCCGTGAGAAATTAGAAGCTGTCATCAGAAACCTCCATACCAAAAAAAAAAAAAAAAAAAAAAAAAAAAGCCCTGGACCAGATGGTTTCAATGCAGAATTCTACCAGAATTTCCAAAGGGAGCTAATACCTATACTCCTTAAGGTGTTTCACTAAATAGAAACTGATGAGTCATTGCCAAACTCCTTTTATGAAGCTACAGTCACCCTGATACCAAAACCGCACAAAGACTTAACCAAGAAAGAGAATTACAGACCAATCTCACTCATGTACATCGATGCAAAACTTCTCAATAAAGTACTGGCAAACCGAATCCAAGAACACATCCAAAAAATCATACATTATGATCAGGTAGGCTTCATTCCAGAGAGGCAGGGCTGGTTCAACATACGAAAATCTATCAATGTAATACATCATATAAATAAAGTGAAGGAAAAAAAACATATGATCATTTCTTTAGATGCTGAAAAAGAATTTGACACAATTCAACAGCCCTTTATGATAAAGGTCTTGGAGAGATTAGGGATACAAGGTTCATTCCTAAATATAATAAAAGCAATATACAGCAAACTGACAGCTAACATTAAATTAAATGGAGAGAAAGTCAAAGCCATCCCACTAAAATCAGGAACAAGACAAGACTCTCCACTCTCTCCATACCTTTTCAATATAGTACTTTAAGTTCTAGCAATAGCAATAAGACAGCATAAGGAGATCAAGGGGATTCGAATTGGAAAGGAAAAAGTCAAATTTTCGTTATTTGCAGATGACATGATAGTATACATAAGCGACCTCAAAAACTCTACCAAAGAACTCCTACAGCTGATAAACACCTTTAGCAATGTAACAGGATGCAAGATCAACTCCAAAAAATCAGTTGCCCTCCTATACACAAAGGATAAAGAAGCAGAGAGGGAAATCGGAGAAACATCACCTTTTACAATAGCCACAAATAATATAAAGTATCTTGGGGTAACTCTAACCAAGGAAGTGAAAGATTTATTTGACAAGAACTTTAAGTCTTTGAAGAAAGAAATTGAAGAGGATACAAGAAAATGGAAGGATCTCCCTTGCTCTTGGATTGGGAGGATCAATATAGTAAAAATGGCAATTCTACCAAAAGCAATCTATAGATTCAATGCAATCCCCATCAAGGTCCCACTAAAATTCTTCACAGACCTTGAGAGAACAGTAATCAACTTTATATGGAAAAACAAAAAACCCAGGATAGCCAAAACAATCCTATTCAATAAAACTACTTCCGGAGGCATTGTTATCCCTGACTTCAAACTCTATTACAGAGCTACAGTATTGAAAACAGCTTGGTATTGGCATAAAAACAGGGATGTTGACCAATGGAATCGAATCGAAGACCCAGATATTAACCCACGAACCTATGAACACCTGATTTTCGACAAAGGAACTAAAAGTATACAATGGAAGAAAGAAAGCATCTTTAACAAATGGTGCTGGCATAACTGGATGTCAACCTGTAGAAGAATGCACAAAACTTAAGTCCAAATGGATTAAAGACCTCAATATTAATCTGACCACACTGAATAGAATAGAAGAGAAAGTGTGAAGTAGTCTACAACACATGGGCACAGGAGACCACTCTCTACATAGAACCCCAGTAGCACAGACAATAAGAGCAACAATGAATAAATGGGATCTCCTGAAACTGAGAAGCTTCTGTAAAGCAAAGGACACTGTCATTAAGACAAATAGGTAACCTACTAACTGGGAGAAGATCTTAACCAACCCTGCATCAGACAAAAGTCTGATCTCCAAAATATATAAAGAACTCAAGAAACTAGACTTTAAAAGGCTAATTAACTCAATTAAAAAAATGGGGCATTGAACTGAACAGAGAATCCTCAACAGAAGCTGGTCCTTCTTCTTGAAATTCTCCTTTTTGTTAATACATATATAAGTACTTATGGGTCCAATAAAGGTGCCCTCACTGAATGCCTGTGGATTATGTGCTGTTGCAGACACATCACTGCACACTTCTCTCACACTCTTCCACACACTGCTAGGCTGGATCCCACCTCTTCCACTAGCATTTATCCACAGACCTAGATTATGACTGAGTCCTTGTCTCTGCTCTGGCAAACTCACACAATCTAAGACTCCATTTTGATTCAGTTCTACAAATCCTTTTGAGTAAAATATTGTGTGATGTCATAGAAACACTGCCAGCTGAGCCAGATTGTTATATGCTATGGTAAGACTCTGGTCCCATCTACTATGTCCCTTTGGAACAGTGGTATCAAGTGGACTGTTGGCTAAAGTAAGTACAAGTGATTTACAGCTAGGGTGGGGCACAATGACATTTAAGAATACTTGTAAATGTGAGAATAACTCTTTTTTAAGAAGTTCAATATGTCCTTTATTGGTTCTTAAAAGTCCAAAATAAAATGGCCTTCAGAGATGGCTAAACAGTAAATAGTACAAATGCTCTTGTAGATGACCTGGATTTAGTTCGCAGCACCCACATCCTCTAGTTTATTAATGCATATAACCTCAGTTCCACAGAATTCAATTCAGTTTGGTCTCTACAGGCATCTGAAAGCACATTGTGCCCATAAATTCACTCAGGCACACATAGACACAGATACAAATAATCAAAATAGTCCAAAAACAAGTATGGAGACATGACACAGTGGTAAAGTACTTGCACAAGCATGAGGATCTGAATCTGTGGTTTCTAATGCTCATATGAAAGCCTAGTTGTGGTGACACGCACATGTAACCCTAGTACCAGGGAGGTGGAGACAGGAGGTTCTTGGGGTCACTAGCAAACTGGTGACTACCGTGAGCAAAAGTTGCTGCTTTAAAAAAAATAAGGTAAATAGTGACAAAAGATATTCAAAGTTGGTCTATGGCTCTCTCTCTCTCTCTCTCTCTCTCTCTCTCTCTCTCTCTCTCTCCCTTTTCCCACACACATGCAGGCACATGTATATACCTGCATGCACACAGATACATACACATGTATACATACACACAGAGTACAAAAGGATTCCTAGCAAGTATAAAATAGCAAGGATATAATTATCACCATTGATTTAATCTGTCCAGATCCTAGTTGTAGTCTGTAATAATTTCTTTCTCATCTATTCTTTCTCATCAAAAGTCTTTTCTGTCTCAGTTATCATCTTTCCCACTATTGTGCCTTGTCTCTGTTAAATGTGACATTATTATATATGCCAATATGCACCATGCTGCAGAACTGGTTTAAACTGAACACAAGCTGTTCAGAAAAGTCTTCTGCGTAGGAGGCCATGTGTCTGTTCCACTCCATTAAACTGCAAAGCAAGAAAAAAAAGGGCTCAAAGCATTGGCCTGGTGTAATGACCAATAAAATAAAATGTAAGAATCATCAGAGCTTGTGCCAAGAGCTGGCAGAAGACTATCCAATCAATCCAGCCAGTTGATTTGGTGCCACAGTTCATTTTGAATGAGTTGGTTCTGTATTTTTAAGCATACCTTAATCTGTTTGTAGACTAACATTGTAGCTAACTTCAGACTTCTCAAGCTCTCTGTGGGATATTGCATACAGAGAGGAGAAGAGGAAGAAGAACTAGACAAGGCGAAAGATTTTGAAAGAGGAAGGATGCAGTAGTATCTCACCTCTTCCTAAATATTTTTTAAAGTTCTGAAAAAGCAGCTTTCAAGGACCACAGTAACAACTGTCTCTGAGTGGGCATTTGGAAATTACTGTAAGTAGTGCTTACGTGTGTGTGTGTGTGTGTGTGTGTGTGTGTGTAAGGGGGACACACACATGTGCGTACAGATGTACAAGTCTGTAAGGGCTCATGTACATACATGCACATGTGTGTAGAGTTCAGAAGGCAGCCCTGAATGTTCTTCAGGTGCTGCCTATAATTTATTTATCTGTTCATTTATTATTGGTTTGAAACAGAGTCTTTCAGTAGCTTGAGTTTACCAAGTAGGATAAGCTGACTGGCCAGCAATCTACAGGCATATGCCTATTTCCACTTCCCCAGGTCTAAGATAATAAATGTATGTCACCAATCTCATGATTTTTCACTGAGATCTGGGTACTGAACTCAGGTTCCCTGAGTCGGTCCATCTCCCCAATCACTATTTATGAATATTTAAATGATGAACTCTTTTGTCTTACATGGGAATGAGTGAATTCCGTGATGTGGGATGTCATTCTGTATGTGTCTTGCTTTCTTGGTTGATAAATAAAGCTGTTTCATCCAATGGCTTATTAAAGTAAGTAAAAAGTAAAGTCAGGCCAGAAATCTGAACAGAGGTATATAGAAAGAGTAGGCAGAGTCAGGGAGATGCCATGTAGCTGCAGAACGAGGAAGAAACTGGAACCTTATCCAGAGGCCACAGCCTCATGGTAATACACAGATTAATAGAAATGCATTAATTTAAGATGTAAGAGCAAGCTAGAAATACACCTAACCTATTGGCCAAACAGTGTTGTAATTAATGTAGTTTCTGTGTGATTATTTGGGTCAGGGTGGCTGGGAAACAAAGCACAGTCTTCGACTACATTTGTGTACATAAGGATTTTAATAACAGCATAGGGAAAGTTCTAGGAGAATCAAGGTGGACTGTTAACCCCACTTTAACAGAATAAAACTGCATTCATACTATTGTATTTTTATACCACTCATACAAAAATATTTCCAAGTATATGCAAAGAGTTAGAAAAATATTTGAAAACTGAGTAGGAAATAGAGTAGAAAGAAAATGTAGTCACCTTTTAAGAGTTGAAAAATACTTATTCTCTTCTACATTTATCCCCCTTTTAAAGAAATGCGTGGCTGATATTACATCAGTCCACAACTTGTTATATTTTTACAGATTTCTAGAAAGTAATACTCAATACAGCCTTGAAAGTAGAGGTGGATTGGCCTGATTTCTCAAATATCACAATATCATGAACCACAGGTTTCAGAGAAACTTCAGGGTCACTGAACTGTAACAAGCTCAGACATGTATTGTTGGCTGCTGCATGTAGTCTGTCTTCTGAAAAGTAGCCTAGCTAGATAGGTGACTTACAATGTACGTGAAATAGCACCTACTATCCCATATCAGAGCTTAGAACTTGACATCACCCACCTCCACCTGCATATTTAGGAGCTGAGATGACCTTGTGAGGACACAAATCCCCCCACCCCTTTGGTTTGTATATGTGATCTTGAACCTCACCTCAAACACCCAGTCCAAGGTAATGAGGACAATTTGAGAAATTGGCAATTTGAGGACAATCTGCTTGTGCTCATAGGAAGAAACTAACTGAAAATAAAGACCACATGAGGAAAATAGGTGCTTCAGCTTTGCTGATGTCCCCTGTTTCCATTTCCATTACTACAATGAAATAACAAAGGTTGGGTATTACAGAGAAAAGATGTGTGTATGTCTCACAGTTCTTAAGCTTCAATAACTTGCACCTGGTGATGACCTTCTTGTGGGTGAAGTCTGAAGGCTATGCAGGGCATCATGTTTCACTTTCTGTCCCACTGATACTCTATCTAATCTTCACAATTTCCTAAGGATTGCAACCCAAAATACCACAGTGACATTAAGGTTTGATTCTAACACCTAAGGAAGATTCAGCTTCAACCCATATCTTATCATGGCAACTTCAAAGTTCATAGACTCAACCTCAGGTCCCATCATGCCTATTTTTACAATTTCAAAACATGTAGTATGCCATGCATGCCTGTGAGTCACACGCATTACTCCCATTTCTTGGAAGTCCTCCTCTAAATTCATGACCCCGACCTTCTCCAGGATCAAGATTGAACGCCAATTACTCATTCTACAAATGCTATAATTACAAATTCAGTGGGCACTGGGGAGGGGAGAATGATATGACATGGAGTGGGAACACAGACAGCAGGTGCCATTTTAAGAGAAGCTGCTCTTCAAATACTTGTTGAATGAGACAAAATTTGAGAGTTGGTTTACAGGACACCTTGCTAGGGACCACTGTGCACATGTCTGTTTTTTTTTTCTTTCATTTCCTCTTCCATGCTTGCAATGCAAGCTAGAATCTCTTTAATGTATTTACCCATGGAGGCTCATTTGGTTGCATTTCCAGGAAATAGTATTGCGTTGTAAAATCTGATGAGCTCAAACCTAGGGGAGAACTTCAAGCAAAGTGCCAAACAGTAGAATGTGAGCAGGCTGCTTTTCTAATTGCAGGAGGACGGAGAGGGCAGCCAGTTCTTCTAGGTGTAAGGTTTTGCAGCTAGCTACCTGTGACTCTGGTCAAATCAATTAACCTTATTAAATCACAATTTCTTTATCAGTGAAAACATAATCAATAGTCACAGGCTTCTTGAAAAAAAACTAGAAGAGGTAGACCACAGAAACACAATGACTGGGAGGAATCTATTATGTGTTTGGTGAGAGCCTGTCTCTTTTTCCTGTGACTTCACTGAACATTTGTACTTACTATAAGATATCAGTAAGAGCTTTGCGAGTTACCTTCTGGAGTCTTCTTCAAGAAAACTGGGTACTGTGGGACTCATAACTTTGGCTTAACCTTATAGGGTAGGGAGTGACTCTACGTAGTTGACATCAAGGTTTTTCCCAGTGAATAGTACACTACATCATCTCCCCTTTTCTATCTCAATAAAAATGAAGGTTTTAACTTTAACACAGTAAACTTACATATAACAAAACAGTTATCAAGGAAGAATTACAGTTAAATGTTTAGTTTATTTATATCTGGCAAAATTAAAGAAAATATTTTATCATCTATTTAATATTTGTCAGTCTAATGTTACATATCTAATTTATCTTTTATCATAAATTAGGAGAACTATAACTATTTTTCTCCAACTCCATCAGAGACTCCAGAAGGATATAATATTACCTAAGTCAACATGAAACTCATTGTAAGCAACTTCCAAAACTTTAGAATTGACAGAGACATTTCATTGCCTGGACAGTCACCCAAAGTTCTTTTTAAAGTTGGGGCATCCATCTTCAGCATACTGGCTCATAGGGTCTGGCAGACTTTTCCATGAAGCAGGAAATTTAAAAGACTGCTTTGCCTATATTGGCTGGTTGTCAGTCACTTTCTTCTGTGTCCCGAAGAATGTCTGGTAGACTCTTTTACAAAGCAGGAATCCTGAAGGACTGTCTCATCTTTAGGCAAGTTTAGCTGTCAATTTTTCTGTGGGTCCCGCATGTCCAGTTCATACAGCATACCATCAAGCAGTCAGGGAAAGAGCAGGTTCTTGGCCAAATGGCTAGCCTTGTCATATTGAAGGCAAATGCCATAGTGAGTTTCTTCAATGTACATCAACCTCTCTGAAGTAATTGGTGCTGCCAGAAGCAGGTATGTCTCACTGTGGAGAAAAGTCTAAGTTCTTAAAACATTGTAAATGCTATATGTTTCAGGTCTAATTTATAATTTTCAATTATACATTAATTTTTTTAATGAGCTGCACAAATGCAATACCTTAAACAAGAGTAGAAATACGAACTGGAGAGATGGCTCAGTGGTTATGAGCACTGACTACTCTTACAGAGGTCCTGAGTTCAATTCCCAGCAACCACATGGTGGCTCACAACCATCTGTAAGAAGATATGGTGCCCTCTTCTGGCATGCAAACAGAACACTGTATACATAATAAATAAAGATCCTTTAAAAAAGGAGTAGAAATACATATACACAATATAACAAAATTGACCTTAAATTTGTATCAATAGACCAAGATCCATATCAATGCAAAATATTCATTTCGATATCATATTCCCCTTTAAATGAAAACAAACATTTATAAACAATCATTTTGGGAATCTGGGATTTTTTTTCACACTGCTTCCTGCTGTTTACTGGGTGAAGTATTTTTAGGGTTCATGGAAACCTTTGGGAGGATCTTGTTCCATCAAACCACATTAGCCTGGAAGGAATCCACACATTCTCATCTTCTGTGTAAAAAGCAGAAGCTCTTTTCCAAAGTAACATATCCTTAGACTCAAATTATACATGTTGGTTTTAGTTTAGCAGCTCGTACAGTGAAATGTCACTCTGTAGTTAGCTCATTTACAGTAAAAACATTCAAAGAAAACACAATAATATACATAATCCATACTCTTTGTGTATATTCCATCTTTCTGTGGCTTGTTTATTTTTATACTCTTTTACTTTTTAATATTTAAGTATCTTTGCTCTTTTAATCGATAATGATCTATATTCTTTCTTCTCTCTCATACTTCCATTTACATTTATCCAACACTGTGAATCATTTAGCAGTCTTTTTCATCTGAATCTGTCTTTATCACATATCTGAAATCTCTTTTTTACCAGAAGTGCCCTTTAAAAAAATGCTTAGAGGGCATGGATAGGATGAGCTTCATGGCCCTACCTGTTTGCTCCACCCCATCCAACAAGGAGGATGTATGTTCACTGCCTGTGCAAGTCACATTCATCAGCACAGCATCAGGGACACCGAGGGTCTATATTGTCATTAAGCAATTTGTATCACGAAGCTCACAAACCCATTATAAAAGTATAGGACCCCGTGAAAAAGCCAGAGTTTGAGCTACCAATACAAACCAGGAAGACCTCTATTAAAGAAGCTGCACAGTTTTTGCTGCTAATGCGGAGTCAGGAAGCATTCTACCACCAGCAAACAGAACCTATCTGAAGAAAAATGTGGCTACCAAGAAGTTGCACTTGGCTGCCGCTGTGAGTTTAGAAGCCCTCTTTTTTAAAAAGCTGTTTTAGGTCTTATGTGAATCCATGCCCAGACAGTGGGCACTATTTTGTAAGTGGAGACTGCATATTCATTTCTCATCTGACTCCTCCTACTCTCTCTCTATAATGAAAGACCCTAATTTCTAGGGTTCAGGGAAGGATCCTGTTGTGTTTCTTCCTCGGCTTGTGTTTACCACGGAGTCAGAGGAAGGAACCCGGGACTCGACCACATTTGTAGGAAGGTTGTTTATTAGGGAAGGGGGTGTTCCACAGTGGGGTAAAGGGGCCAAAAAAGAGAGAGAAGAAGAGAAGGGGGTAAGAGAGAAAGGGTGGCAGGGTTTTGACTTTTAAAAGGGGGTTTGCTCAGGCGCTGTTGCATGTTGCGGTGTTCCTGGGAAATGTAGTCTTCCGGTCCGGCGGGGTGAAACTGTGATCTGCGCTTGTGCACAGGGGCCTTCTGCACACAGAGGCCTTCTGGGAGGCGTAGTCCTTGCCTGCCGTTTCCCATGAGAATCACAGATCCCCAGACTCAATAAGCCATGCCAATGGATTCAAAGAGCAAGAGGATTCTTTACTGTCGAAGGCACCAACGGGGAACTCAATACTCCAGTGAGACTAAGCCCCCCCATTTATTTTTCCAGCAAGCATTTATAGGGTCTCAGGGTTACATAATGGGGAAGCATAGCAACAGCAACATCATTGGTCAATTCAAATTAACATATGGGGTGGGTCAACATCAGGACAAAAACAAGTCTAGTTTAAGCCAGTTTCAGCCAGTTTCTGCCCCCTTGGTTTCAATACACAAAGGACTGGGTGTTTTTCTCAAGACTGCTCCTGCCACCCACAGATATCCTGTTTTGCCCCCTTGGCAGTTGCAGCTGGTCTCAAGGCTCCTTCTGCCGCTCACAAATATCCTGTTTTGCCCTGGCCTAGTTGATCATGAAAACATCTTAAGTTGTGGACTAGGGTTGGGGTCTTTCAATAACTCTGTTTGAATTTCAGGCCTGGATTTATTCTTCCTTGCCATAGGCCAAAGCAGCTTCTTTATTAACCAATGGTAATAAAACATATTCAGAGCATATACCGGAGAAATCCCACATCATATAATTTTTCATCCACAGAGTATATTTTCCTTGGAGTGGTTTGTCATTTACCAGTGTTGTGTCTCCTCTCCTCACTTACTCTCTCAATTTTTCATTTGTAACTTTCTGCTCTTTTCTTGTCAGAAAGTAACTGACACAATCCTTGTCAGAAGAGAAAAATACACCACTTGTTACAGGCCATTTTAGTTACTTTCCTTGATTATGTGTAACAAATTTCTGATGAATGCAATCCATAGTGAAGGCATTAAATTTTGTTCATAGTTTCAATCTATTCCATAGAGTCAGGAGGATCCAGAATTCAAGGTCACCCTAGGCTACATGGTTTATATAGGAAAACTTGAAAAAAAAATAGAATTAAGAAACTTCCATTACTTGCAAGGTCAACTCTTGACCCTTTTCTGTCATCTATGAAACACACATATTTGAAACTGGCCTACTTCACAGACCACCTCTTAAATTTAACTAAAAGCACCTCCTCAAAGTTAAGTATACTCACATTTACTGTTACATTTTATTTCTGATTTGGAAAATGAATGAGATGGGATAACTGGTTTAAAGCCAAAGGCACTAGAAGAAGAGATGAGGGAATAAAGGGTCTAGCCTTGAGTGAACACCAAGACTCCACACACCTTAGAAAGAATATGAGTGGCTAAGGTATTATTTGTATAAGTTCTTACCCATCCTTCCTCCTCTCTCTCTTGTCTTCTCTTTTTTCTTACACATTTGTTAACTATCATTTTATCATGCTCTGTACGGGGCCCCATGGAAAATACAGGGATTCAAAGTTGAGTGAATTCTTTAATGATCAATGAATGACTTGTTTTCTGGATCTGTAAGAATACTTCCTGTTTGTTAAAGCAGGGTCTCCAGAGCAGAGAGCTGTTAATTGACTGAATTTCTATGTTTTTAGAAGAGAAACCAGGTATGTAACTCTTGTTTCCAGATGGTGATGGTGGGAAAGTCAAGTGGAGCACTGACTGCCTTTATGGTGGCAATGATTATGCCAGGAAACTGAGTATTGGGCAGTTCTGATAGTGGAGGGGACACATTGCCTGTTCACATAGTGCTGGTTAGACAGGATATCATAGCCTTCGTGCGAGACAGGCCATAACTCATAAGACCTTTAAGTAAGCAATTCCAGAAATGTCCATCATAAAAGTCCTTCATGGTACCACAACACTCAGTGATTTCAATTTGCTGATAGTGTTTTCTTCCTTGTATCTCTCTGCTAGTCACCATTCAATCTATCTAGCGGTCTTGGCATGCTTACTTCACAACTCACTAGACCCAGAACATGTAGGGTTTAGTGGTAACATTTCAAGGATAGCAGGAAGGCAAGCAGTAGGGGACAGAGAGAAAGCCTAAGAGGGGAAGGTTAAACACAGAGGCGCCAGGCCTTTTATCCAGTTCTTTCTCCTCAGAGGAAAAAAAAAGTGTATTTATACCAAGTTGCACCATGGATACCAAAGGTTTCATTACATAAATGGAGATTATTCACTCATAATCAAGGGTCTAGAGTTGGAATATCTAATGATACACAGGTCCTGGAGTCCCAGGCAAAGCTGGACTCTGAGTTACCATGTATAGAGGATGAAGTAAGCTGGAAATAGATGGGGACCAGGAAAGTGGGAGGTAAAGGAATGATGAAAGTTGAGGGACATGAAAAGGGGGGTTAGGAAATGAGGGACGGTATCCCCAGATATTCAAAGAAAGCCTGGAACAGGTGATAGCAGCTAGAAAAGTAGCCAAGGGTATATAAAGAGGAGCTGCCAGGCAGTGAGAATGAATTAAGCATTCTCTTAATTATAACTGCTGGGTATTCAGGATACCACCTTGTTAAAGGGTAATTAAATTATCTTCACTCTATTAAACTGATGGAGGTAGTATTGTGAACCACTGATTGATTTTTGGAGTCATCTTCAGAGAGAGAGGGATTACACATAGAAGAGCTGTAGATGTGGAAAGGGGGGCATGCTAGGGGAGAAAATTGGCCATTACATGCAACTGTTCTTGGGCAATTCAGTCTCCTGTTTGGCACAGCTTACAGAAAGAGTTGGTCTTTGTGGGGACTTCAAATATAGCTGAAGGTTTAATATGTTGGGTTGGGATGAGCATGTAGACTAGAAACAGGGAACATCATGGCATGGACTGGTGACCAGTGCCTCAACCTTGCATTTATCTTAACTGTCTAAGTGACTCTAAAAAAATGCTCCGTGTCAAGTACACAAAGAAGTCAGACTTAGGAGCATCCTGGGAATATTCTGATGTCTCTCTTAGTGAGCTACTTTTCTGATATTGGTCAAACTTCACTACATAAATTTCACTGATAATACAACAGATATTCACAGAGCTCATTGCTATGGGTGATGCAGAGAAAAATGAGCTATGGTCCCTCACCTTGAGGAGTTTCCAGTTAATAATTACATAAGAATCCTTTTCTACAGCCAATGTCATTTGATTTAAATGCAGATGGGGGATTTATTCAACCAATCATTATATATAGAAAGAGATTAATGTTTCTAGAAGATAATTATTGAAGGACGACGGCTTTCCTCTCTTCTCAGTTTCTGTATCTCTTGGTTGTTGGTAGAGCTATGGTTAGTGGACTGAACTACCCTTAATTGGGTTTTCTATTGCTTGATAAAACATCCTGGTCCTTTTAGACTATGAGTCAAATAATCATCCCGTCTTAGCTCTTTCCTTCAAGTTCTTCATCTCATTCTGACAGTAGCTAAGTTGTCAGGACCAAAGTCATTACTCTTTGTTATCCTGGGTCAAGCATTCTCCTCCCCACACTCCCTCTCACTTCACATTCATCCACCATGATTTCTTATCACACCTTAATACTGAAGTTCTGCCACCTAAAGGAACCTACTGTCTCTGTTCTTGTTTCAGTATAAAATTAATATATATGCTTTGTATAAGTTTTCAGGAAATAAAAGCATAAGAACTAGAGAAAATTGTGAATCTGTTAATTAGATAATAGAAACATTAATTTCACAGGTAGTCAATAACACTGTGGTTAGATGTTCTGTTGTTTACCCATTAAGACACTGCACTGGGTTTTAACTCAGATTCAAATCCATTATCAGCAAGGGCTCTTGGACCCACACTCTCACTTTACAAAACATGCCCTCTCTTCTGGAACCCTAACATGTTCAACTTTCCTTCCTGTCTTATTTTTCCTACAAGCATATGCCATCATCTAGTATATATTCTACACATGCACAAACGTGTGCCTGTGTATGAACAAACTCACACCTCCCATACACACACTTACACTTCTGTGTTTCCTCAGAGGAGACTGAAAGTTCCACAAGGCCTGGACTTTCTGTCTGCTGTGTCCACAGATAAAGAACCACTAGAGAAATGAATACTCATTGTCATAAAAAGAACAAACATTTTCTTTTAGTTGAAAAATGCTTCAATAATTCAAAACTCTGTAATATATTTTGCACCAAGCATTTCAGATAAGGGATACTCAATCCATACTAGAAACAGGACCATGATTTGGAATGATGTCTTCCATACCAGTTACACTGTATTTCTGTCAACAAAGAGAAGGTAGGCAGGATGAGAAAATGGCTGGTTTGTCACTGTGGCCAGATTATTGAGCTTGGGATGTCTATATTTGTACTCTGAGCCTCAAATCAGTTTTCTAATCTGTAAAAGTAGACATATCTATATCTATATATTTTAAAAGTTTTCCCATCTACTTGCTCTATGGCATCAGAATACAGAAAGAGTTTCTAGGGATCTTATGCAGCAGAAGAAAAAAAGCTGGCCACTTATCCCCTACCCCTTTCCACTTCCCCAGTTACTACTTTTGTTAGTTTATAAGGTATTTTCCATTGTATTATGTAATTAATTTTATTTACTGGCTAATCAGCCTGAGAATCTGAAGCACAACATCAAAATTAAACACATAGTACTCCTAAAATTTAGACACAAGGGACAGAGGCAGCCAGATTAAACAGAGGAAACAGGGAAAGATGGCCAAAGAAACACTGGAAATTGAGTCAAACCCAATCAATAAAATTTTTAAAATAGGGTAGGAAAGAATATCAAACATAGGGGTTTATTTCTACCCATGCCATCTACCTTTTTTTTTGGTTTCTCAAGACAGTTTCTCTGTGGCTTTGAAGCCTGTCCTGAAACTAGCTCTTGTAGACGAGGCTGGCCTCAAACTCACAGAGATCCACTTGCCTCTGCCTCCCAAGTGCTGGGATTAAAAGTATGCACCACCTCCACCCAGCTAAGACACCCACATTTTATTTAACCATCCCTCAGCCATGACTGATCGCATGCCATAGATGCAGAGAGGATTGCACAGCTGGGGCAATTATGCATCCTTATTTCCTCTTGGCATTTCATCTTTATAGTTCTGATGTTCACAGAGAACCAAAGAGAAATCAGTTTTTCCAGATCCTCATCCCCAACCAAACTTGCTAGAGTCAATATGCAAAGTCTTCAGCAGGAAGGACCTGAAACTTCCAGGGTGTCTTCAGAAGAATACCTACACTATCCTATCTAATGTGTTGCCTCAGTTTTATAACCATCCTCTGATTGTAATTCCATGACTTTTATCAAAAGGTTACATTTGAATTATAGACACAAATATTGCCTTTTCACATTCTCTCTGGTTGAATGGTTGTGGCCTGAGTATATTATTCTCACATTATAGATTACTGCAGCTTGCAGGAACAAATACTGTCATCTTTTTTCTTTCTCTCTCTTTTAATGGAGGAGTGCTTGAGGGCAACTGTGAACTTGTGCTTATCAAATTCTTCATTTACTCACCTGCTCATCCACCCAAGTACAATTGCAGAGGCTGTACTGCCAACAAGACACTTACTGAAGCAAAGGGGGTAAAAGCAATTTCATTGAAAAGGAAGAGGAAGCTGCCTCCATCCTTAGCACAGGTCTGCAGCAGTTCTTGGCCCCCACTGCCACTCAAACCCCTGTCAGTTTGTTGGGTTTCTGTGCTATAGCATGGCATCAGAACACATACACCCGACTGTTTTTATGGTCTATGAGTTACTCAGCTCAAGAATGTGGAGATCACTTTGGTTTTCGTTGCCTTTTCCTCCAGCCACCAATCTTGGTTATCACAAAGAGTGCCTATGTGTAGGAAGCATGGAAAACTCAAGCAAAGTTGCAAAGAATAGGGATGTTGGCTACTACTGACAGCTTACTTCATCTGAAAGTAAGTATAATTCTTGGTCTGATATCCCAGGAAGCAGACCTGATAGACTACAGAACCCAGGTTCTACTACACTGGTTGTAGGGAGATCTGAGGCAATTGATTAAAAGTGAAAAGTTTGACTTTCAGGGTTTCAGTCTGTAAGTCGGAGATTATATCTCTCCCTGAGATTTGGCATGAGGGTCAAAGCTGATGTTACCTTTTACTGAGCATTTACTACAAGTAAGGTAGTATGTGAAGTCCTTGAATGTGACACTGAATCACAGTTAATTCAAGTATGAGACTCAGAATAGGGCACTGGTAAAGGATTCTATAATCTCTGTTTGCTATTTAGAGGGGTTTCTTGACCAATTAGGCTTCATTGGGAGCACAAGGGGATCACTGAGATTTTAGATAAAGCTAGCCTGCATGTTTGAGTCATGATGTGGGCATTTAACCATAAACAAATCAAAATTAGAATAAAATACAATTTTAGTCCTTTAGTCATTTTAGTAATTTCTCAAGTGATCAATGGCCACATAAGGCTAAAAGTTCCCATATCCAAGCAGATAAAAAATAGCTGCTAGAATAATTGCAGGAAGGAAGAAGTATTAATTCCTTGGAGGTTCACTGAAACTGAAACATGCTGCTAAAACACACACACACACACAAACACACACACACACACACACAAACACACAGAGCTAAGGAAGTGAAGCTATTCTCACTCTGGGGCTATACTGAGCAGGCACCTATCAGGCTCAATGGATGGCTTAATGGGATGTTTGTGACACGTACAGTCATTAATTGTCTAGTAACAGTTTAAAGTGTTGACTGCTTATAGTGTTTACTAATTGAATAAAAACACATTTACAAAACATCATGAAGTATCCGTTCCTATAAGCCAAATTGTTCTCTGTTGTATGTCTTTTAATGGTAACTATGAACATAGCATTTAAGGAACTTTACAAAAACTCAACTGAGTTCTTTACATCAGAACCTGGGAAGTTTCTCTTTGATATTCTGAGGTGCTTGGTAACATCTGTGCTGGTAGAACTTACCTGTTACAGTTTTTGCCTGCTCTTAACTCCACTGGACTGTATTACATGTCTTCATAAGGTGTCCATATCCTTATAAGGTGCAGATATCATCATGATATTGGACTAAAAATTATTCACAGCATGCTTACTACCCTCTGTGGTATCTATCAACATTCTTGGATAGGTACAGATCCTTACGGCCCCAACTGATCTCCCTGCAGATACTACTCTCATTCATTCAATAAATTTTGGGGGTTATTTTGAGACAGAGTTTCTTTATAGCTTTGGAGCCTGTTCTGAACCTTGGTCTGTAGAACAAGCTGGTCTTGAACTCACAGAGATCTGCCTGCCTCTACCTCCAGAGTGCTAGGATTAAAGTTGTACACCACAACTATCCGGCCCTCATTCACTAAATTTTTATGGTACACTTATAGGTGTCAAAAGTCACACTAGGTGATGGTAGTAAAATAGAAAGAACAAAAGAAAGTAAGGTCCAGTCTTTATCCTCATGGGTTACACTGTCATAAGGAAAGACAGAAAACAAAAGTGTTTTGATATACAGAATATCAAATGATGAATATGGACACAGAAATCAAAACCTGGAATGTAATCAGGGAACAAGATGACTTTTTTTCTATCTAAATATTATTATATTGGTTATCTTTTAAAAAAGATATTTTTTACTATTTGCACATGTATGACCTGTGTGGATTTTTGTGTACCACATGTGCGCAGAAGCCCCAGAGGTCAGAAGAGGTCATCAGATGTCCTGGAACCGGAGTTATAGGTGCTAGGAACTGAACCTGGGTCCTTTTCAAGAAAAGTACTCACTCTTAACTGCTGAGCCATAATTCCAACTCCTGTATTATTTATCTTTGAAAATATTCAGTTAAATGTGTTTTATTGAGCATTTATATGGACAGTATATCAAGAGCTAGAGGGCAATAGTCAGAGTAGAAACACATCAAGCCAACTTATATTCTAGTACCAGAGAAACAACAGCCAACAAGGTGCTAGACCACTCCAAGGAAGGTATGGGTGACTCCAGGGCAGGGAAGTACTGCTCCTCCTGACTAGAAAGCAGGCATCACAGTCAGTGCTATTGAGTGAGTTTATGTGAATATCTTTGGACTGGCCAGCTCATTTTCCTCACCCTGCACACCCTGCCACTCAATATCCTTTCTTGTTTTCCTCATCTGTGCCCTAAGTATTATAGTTTCTCCTTTCCATAAGTTAAGCTGATCCTCTCAGGCAAAATTAGTTGCTCCCTCAACTAGAGTTCTCTCTGTGCATTGCAAATATCTCGGCTAATTCTGTATCATGACATAAAGCCTTGCACTTATGTATCTGGTTGTGATAGTCTGAATGAAATTGGACCCTATAATTTCATAGGCTTGGCACTATTAGGATGTGTGGCTTTGTTGGGGTGGGTATGGCCTTGTTGGAAGTGTGTCACTGTGGGGGCCGGCTTTGAAATTTCCTATTCTCAGGATACAGTCAAATATCTCAGTCTAATTCCTGTTGCATGAAAGATATAGGACTCTCAGCTACTACTCCAATAGCATGTCTGCCTACAGCCCCCAATCATGATGACAACAGCCTGAATCTCTGAAACTGAAAGCAACTACCACAATTAACTGTTTTTCTTTATAAGAGGTTCCATGGTCAGGGTGTCTCTTCACAGCAATAAAAACCCTAACTAAGATGTCGGGTATGATAGTCCTATGGGTCAACTCTTCTAATTGGTCAGTAGTGCCTCTTTTCCATAGTGATGATTAATCTTCATTGTTAACTTGGAAGTACATGGAAATGTAACTTTATTTCTGTAAGACTGTCTCCAAAGGGGGTTAAGTGGACAGGGTAAACATAACCTGAGCATGGATTCTGGTACTGGCCTAAATATAAGGCAGAAAGCAAGTTAAACAATAGCATTCATTTGTCTCTGTTTCCTGATAGTAGATGCAATAAGATCAACTGTCTCACATTCCTGCTGCTACACCCTTCCTGCAACCATGGACTATACACTCCCAATTGTGAGCCCAAAGAAACCCTTCCAGCATTAATTTGCTTCCTGTCAGGTATTTAGTTACAGCAATTATAAAAATATTACTATATTCATCTCTATTTATTTATTCTAGAAGATGCAGGAGCTACCACTCACAAATCTTCCCCCAGCTTCTTCAACATAGAGTATCAACAAACGGCCCTGTCATTCTGTACTAACATTATAAAGAGTTGCTATTTCTCTATAGGCCAAATGTGCCATTTAGATCTCATCATGCTTTGTATCTGTTCAGAACAACACCAAAAATGTAGATATTGCTGTCAGTAGGCATGATAACTATTACTGTCAAAATCAATTTTATGTGTTCTTAATTATATGACTTTGCAGATTTCCTAGTGCACTTCTGAAATGCTTCTGCTTTTCACCTGACCACAGCATGATGACCACTCCCTTAGCTAAGAATCAAGAGTCTGGGTACTGAAGTATGTGGGTTCCTGCAAAATGTATCTGCTTACCCAAAGGGCAGATATCATTTGAAGACACTGCCGAATTAGAGATGGTTACTTGTCCTTCCTCCTATCATCTCCATCACTCTCTGAGAATATGATGAAGACACTCTTTGACTTGAGAGCCCAAAGTCCTGCCATTTCAGAGGCAATTCCCAGATGATCTCTCTGCCTCCAGATATGCTTCCTTAAACAGCAGAACTATTCCATTTCAGGCTCTTTTGTTGTCCATAGCCAGATGCGTTTAATTCTTATCTCCATTTCTCTCTTCTCTTTTATGTTACCTAAGTATTTCCAAGAGACTTAAAAAAAGACGAATATCATCGAGGCAAATCTCAGTGTACACCAGAAGTCCCACGTGAGCTCCTTAAGTCTTCTGTGGTATATTATTTTAACTATATAAAGATGTATTACATTTGTTTATGATGTGAAATATTACTTTAACTGTGTAAAGGCATATTAGTTTTCTTTATGGTGCATTTGTTTAATTTTGTAAAGATGTGTTGCATTTGTTTTCTCTTGTCTGCCAAAAGCATCTGATTGGTCTAATAAAAGCTGAATGACCAATAGCTAGGCAGAGAAAGAGCAGGTGCAGCTGGAAACCAGAGAAAACAAATAGAAGAATTCTTGAAGGGGAGAGGAGAAGAGAAAGAGAGAACAAGAGAGAAAGAAAGGGAAACACCCAGGGCCAGGCAGCCAGGCAGTACCCAGTCAGCTACATGGAGAAGGACATACAGAAAAAAAAGCCCTGAGGCGAAAAAGTAAATGAAGAGAAATAGGTTAATTTAAGTTAAATAAAAAAAAAAGCTAGCCAGAAATGAACATAAGCTAAGTCTGAGCATTTAAAACTAGTAAGTCTCTGTGTCATGATTTGGGAGCTGGTTGGTGATCCAAACAAAAAAGCCTAGCACAGTCCTCCCTGGGCAGAGTGTAATTTGAACGTCAGAAACTCTTTTTGAAAAGCAGAGACAACAGGTCCCACCTGCAAAGCAGCACACAGAGCATGTTTCTTATGTAAATGTAAACACATTCATTGTTACTACTGTTGCTCTACCTTACTTTGAAGTTTAGGAATGTTATGAAAGGCTGAAGGAACTAAGGTTGTATTGTCTGGATGGCTGTTCATGTGTGACATGTAGTTATATAAAATATACTACTTAAGAACAAAAAAATGAAGCTCTGTTTTTTTAATATGGCTGCATGTGTGCAGGAAGAGTTTGTGGTCACTATATCTTCATTCATGGAGAGCCACACAGAACCCCTATTTAAGACAGTTTAGGGGATTGGGAAGATAATTGAGTGGATAAAGTGCTTCCTATGTAAGCATGGAACTCGAGTTTGGATCCTCAACATCCACATGAAAAGCTAGTTGTATGTGTGCACACCTGTAATCCCAATACTGGAGACGCTGTGACGGAAGGATATCTGGGACTCCTTGGCCAGCTACTCTGTAAAATCTGGGAGTTACAGGTTCATTGAAAAGAAATTTAAAAAAATTAGGTGGAGAGGGATTAAAGTAGACAGATAATGTAGACCTCTGGCCTTCACACATGTGTGTGCATACACACACAGACACACATTCTCTCTGTGTGTACAGACACACAGAGACACACAAAGATGGGTCTATATTCTCATTCTTACCTGAGCTATCCCAGCAAGCAATGCTGAGTGTTCATGCTGATTTGAAATTGAGGGAAAATTCTGAAAATAAGAGAATGTTCTGGAAACTTCCTTTTAATTAAAGTGTTGCTTGACTGCATTTCTCCTAAGATTTAGTGCTTTGTCTACCAAAGGGAACTCATGGTGGATGGGAAGCTTTGCCTATACAATAAGCCACTTTATTTGAAATTGGAACTCTACCAAACTTTACAATCTCTTTAGTGCCTGACATCGGGTAAGTGCTGGAGGCTTTTGAATAGCATGAATTCATCCATCTTGGTGGTGGAGTGTAGGCAGAGGCTGCTTGTTTATTCCTGGCTGCCCAGACCATGAAATAATCACTTAAGTGTATTTTGGCTTACTCATATCTTAAATTAACCCATTTCTATTATTTTACCACGAGTCTTGTGGCCTACCAACAAGGCTCCAGCTGGCATCCCACATCTTTCTCCTCTGGTAGATCTATGGCTTCTCCCTGACTCTACTTATTCTCTCTCTCTCTCTCTCTCTCTCTCTCTCTCTCTCTCTCTCTCTCTCTCTCTCTCTCTCTCTCTCTCTCTCTCAATATATATCTTCCAGCCTGGCTAAATTCTGTTAAGTCATTGACTGGCTTCTTTATTAACCAATAAAAGCAACACATATACAGAAGGACTTCCCACACCATTTCCCCTTTTCTGTTCAAATATTTTGGGTCTGGGTAGCTGGAAACAAATTAACAGTTTTTGTCAACAAATTGGCATGCCAATGTGGGGCTGACCACATCCATGTAAAACCTGAGAAAGCCTGGGAAAGAAATTCTAGACACACACAAAAAAACAAAGTTTAGCATCATTTATTTTTTTTCAGCTGGTGGCACAGCTCACTTAAAAGTGGTCTTCCTGATTCAGCAGTAGCAGAAAAAAAATGCCATGCGGTTTCAAAAAAGCAGTTTCCTGGACTGTTCTGCCAATATAAACTCTGGTGCTCTCAGGATCTTAAGCACTTGAATGGGGTTTGAGGGCAGTGTGCTTTAAGTTATTTGGTGGTAGCGAGGGCCAACAGGTTATCAGAGTTGAGGTGGTGAGCGTGGCTCCCACCTGGCAGTCTCAGAAGCAGTGAATGGACCTCTGCCATGTTGGACTAAGCAGAGCCAAAAGGCAAAGTAGCCTTGGTCCTAGTCATGCTGCTTTGCATTTTAAGAAGTGGTCCTGGTCAAAAAATTAATTACATATAAACAATAAAGGCAGATTCAGATTTTTAAAAAAGACCTCTAAATGGGTCATAGTATTGGATAAATATACGTAGGCTTGGGAGAGAGAAGAAAAAGAGTATAAAGAGTTATAAAAAGAAGAAAATCATTTAAAAATAAAACGAAGTCTTTAAAGAGACAGAGTATAGTCACAGATTAAAAGGAATAAAAAATAAAATAAGCCACGCAAAGATGGAGTATAAGCAGAGAGTCTGGATTATGTATACTATTGTGTTTTCTTTAATTTTTTTGATTGTAGAGAGACGTTTGATTCTGGGAACTGCTAAATTAAACTAACATATGTTTTAAATTTGAGTCTAAGGATATGTTACTTTGGAAAAGAGGTTCTTCGTTTGTTTCCACAGAGGATGAGAATTTGTGGATTTCTTCCAGACTAATGTGATTTAATGGACCAAGACTGCCCCAAAGGGTCACTGTGAACGCCACCAAAATTACTTTGCCCAACAAAAAGCAGGAAACATTTTGGAGAGAACTATGCCCAAGTTCCCAAATATTGTTTCTAAATGTTCGTTTACATTTAAAGGGGGATATGCTATAGAGATTTATGGATCTTATTTATTGATACAAATTTAAGATCAATTTTGTTTTATATATTATATATAAAACAAAATTATATATACATATATATGTATATATATAATTTCTACTCTTGATTAAGGCATTGTGTTTGTGCACTTTATTAAAATGTAATGTTAATAGGTTAATAGATAATCATCTATAATAGTCAAGCCTATAGTCATGTTAATAAGATTTTCTAGATATACAGAGATATATTTCAGTTAGATAGGTATTCTTCAAACCTTTTAGAGACCTTCATAATAAGGCATTTAAAATGTTTTAAAAACTTAGGATTTTTCATGATAATGAGACTTATCTGCTCCTGGCAACACCAATCTACTTCAAGAGGATGATGGACATTGAAGAGGCTCCTCATGCAGTTTGTTAGCCATTTGGGCAAGAAACTGCTCTTGCCTGAGCTGCTTGACTGGACTTGCAGGACCCAAAGAAAAATGACTGCTAAAGTTGCCTAAAGAAGGTGAGACAGTCCTTTGGGGTTCCTGCTTTGCAGAAGAGTCTACAAGACATTCTGCAGGCCACAGAAAAATGTGACTGACAAACTGCCAATATAGATGGAACTGTCTTTGAAATTTCTTGCTTCATGGGAAAATTCCTCCTAGATACTATGGGTGTGTAGGCCAAAGATAGATGCTCCAATACTACAGAAGAATTTTGGGTGACTATCCAGGTAGCAAGATGTCTCTGTCACTTCTAGAGTTTTAGAAGTTACTTAAATGCACTTCCTGTTAACTTAGGTAACATTATATCCTTCTGGAGTTTTGGTGGAATTGAAGACTAGATAAGTATAATTACAGTTATCCTTAGTTATAATAAAAATAGAGTAGATAAATACTATAACTGTAATTCTTTCTTGATACCTATTTTGGTATATGTAATTTTACTATGTTAAAATTCAAGCATTCCTTTTTATTTAAAAAGAAAAGGGGAGATGATGTGGGAAGTCCTTCTGTATAAGTGTTGCTTTTATTGGTTAATGAATGAAGAAACTGCTTTGGCCTGTGATAGGGTAGAGTATAGTTAGGTGGGAAAACTAAACTGAATGCTTGGAGAAAACAGGTGGAGTAGGAGAGAAGCCATGTAGCTGTTGCAGTGATGGATGCCTGTGCTAGAACCCACCAAAACTTTGCCAGTAGGACACAACCTCATGGCAATACATGAATTAATGAAAATGGGTTAATTTAAGATATAAGAATAAGCCAGAAATACTCTTAAGCTATTGGCCAAACTGTATTGCAAATATTATTCTTTCTGTGTGACTATTTTGTGCCAAGGCAGCCGGGAACAAACACATAGCCTCTCCCAACAGCTGGGGGATACACAGATGAAACTAAGCCAAACTGTCAAACTATAATAGAAAAGAACAGGGATTCCAGATGTAGTTAAATTACTGTCTGGAAACAAGGTTAAGGCAAGAGAAGAGCCTCCCTGAACCAGTGATTAGGCAACGTTTCTGCAAACATGAAGGCTGACTCAGAGAGGGCTCTATAAATAAGTATTCAGAGTTGTTTCATGGTTTAGTTCAACCACAGAAAAGATACAAAATTGTCCCTAACAGCATTCTGCAAAGAGTTCAAAACGTGCTTGAATGGGGGTAAAGAGAAAGAATGTGTGGATATACAGGTAATAGCAAGACTGATGAGGCCTGGCCAGTCATCAGAAGAATACAGATGATCCAATACTTGACTAAGGAAGGTGTCCGGGAGATATTTGGGTGCTTCAAGCTCTCAGATGGGCCCCAACAGCCAGAGAACCAGGGTAAGGAGCTAGGGCTGTAAGGTACAGGACTAAGGATACAGAACACTCTTCCTCTCCAGTTTTCTCAGGTTAAGTGATTTCAAGAAGAAGGAATATCACACTAGGTCAAAAATATTTGTTTGGCTATGACTTTTCCTTTTTCATATGCTACTTGCATTAGCTATCCCCCAATCTCTCTGAAGTAGAAACAGCTTCAAAGCAAGATCTGCACTTAGGAGACTGGAAACAAGAGGGTCAGGCTGTTTTGTCTGAAGGCACAAGCTGCACATTCAGAACACTGTAAATTCTTTTATTAACAGTATGTCTACGAACCCGTAAGAAGAAATAAAGAGCTGAGCATGGTGTTGTATTTGTGTAATCCCAGGAATTGGGAGGTTAAAGTGGTAGTGTCCCCCATGCAGCTGAGACCAGTCTGTTACACAGCCAGTTCTTGCCATTTTGTAGGTTATATTCACAAGCCGCAAAAACTCCAAATTACCAAATCAGACTGTAAGTTCTTGGAAACATCAATTTTGACTGTAATCATTTTTATATATTTTGCATCGTAATGTAAGTATTGTGTTTTATTGAAAAATAATGTTTTAAATTACCTAAGGATACTCTGTTCAGGGGTTTTAAGAAGTGAATGACATAATGAGATTTGATGGGAGGGGAGAGGAGGCCAGTGTCATAAAAGCCATCATTGCCTACTATGCTGCAGTCTCTAACCATTTTCAGGACAAGGTGGAAATGATGAGAGTACCCCTATAAAGGTAGACATTGCGCTTAATGGCTGGGTAAAGAGAGAAAAGGATTAACATTTTAAATATAACTTAAGTGCATTTTCTCCTACCAAGAAGGAATCTATTGGTGCCACTTTACAGCAAAAACACATTCATGCCTAAAGAACACTTTGAACTGGATAATTTTTGTAAGCTCATGAATGTCCTCTGTGGAGGTGACAAGATAATTTGGCCCAGGGTTGATTCATATGGATCATCCCACTAGCCTTTATCAAGTACCTCAGGGTAGTACTATCATTCCCTTTTCAAAGAAAGAAATGGAAGATAGAAAATCTGAATCGTGTGTTGTAGATGGCACAGCTGAGTCTTCTTGAGGCTGGAGTTCCTAGCCATAAAATTGGACCTAATAACCTCCAAGATCTCCACAATGATCCCAGGCAACCCTTGATCCACATTTGAGTCCTACAAAGCTAATAAATAACCAATGTATTTCCTGAAACAACCAAGAACCTTTCCTACCTATTTCAGCTTTGGCTTTCTGTCTTCTGATTCAATGGTAACTTGAAGATAAGAGCCAGTGGCCACCTGAAATGTTTCTTTGCTTCTGCCTTCTAAGTTACCTGAAGCAATCTACCACCTTAATACCCAGATCAGTTTGGTACGAATGTTTTTTACTTATAAATATGAGAAGTTCTGAATATATGTTATGTAACCATGTGCTATAACAGCTATCAGGCATACAATATTTAATTTTATACAATAAATGTAAACATTTATAAACTGTATTACACCATGTACTATACATATTCAGGCAGTACACAATTCTGCTTAGGCATTTTTCTCTCCTACACAGAGAATTCTGGTTGAGGAAATGGGGTGTAATCACACTGGGCACTGCCTTGGTCCCATCCACACTCACCCTAGACATAGCCTTGGTCCCATTCACACTCGATACTTCCTTGCCTGGTTTGCCATTTTACCAATAAGAAATGTTAACTAAGTCATATGTACTATGAAACATATCTTTGGAATATCTTTAGAAAGCAGGGGAATGAGCAAAGCACTTATTTATTTCATTTCAGTCTTCCCAAACCCCTTATCTTCCCTGTCCAATTACAGGTGGAATCACTCTTTAGAGGCCATGATGATGTCAATGAGAGCAAGGAAGAAGCATCATTAAAGTACATCTTCTCTCATGGGAAAACATTTGGTTTAGGAATCCTACTGTGTTTGTTAAAGAAAAACCAGGGTCTCAGAGTTTCCTGGTTTATAAAGTGGGCAAGAGTACACTGTGTTTCCATTTACCTGATTCAAACTGCAGATTACATCTTACTATCTACTTAACTTCTCTGAGTCTGTATTCTCAATAAAAAAAAAACTGGTCTTCTATGTGAGCCTTGTCAGTTTGGATGCTCACCTTCCTGGACCTGGGGGAAGTTGGGAGGACCGTGGACTTAACATAGTGTAAGGAATCCTGATGGTTTTTTGGCCTGGAGAGGGAGGGAGAGGGGGTATGGGTGGAGGGGAGGGGAGGGAAGGGGGAGGAGGGGAGGAGATGGAAATTTTTAATAATACTTAAAAAAATAAATAAATAATTTAAAAAACTGAGAAGGATAGAGTAGACCAGATGCATAAAAGTACTGGCTGTACAAATGTGAAGACTTGAGTTTGAATCCCAAAAGCCCATGTAAAATCTGAGCATTGTAGTGTACATCTCTAATCCTAGTGCTACCACACTAGTGAGATGGGAGGCAGAGTCAGAAGAATCCCAAGAATTCTGATAGCCAATTTTCTTTGTTACCTAGTGGTAAACAGTGAGACTCTGTTTCAGACAAGATGGGGGTTGAAGATAGATACCTAAGGTTATCGTCTTGCCTCTGTGGAAGATGCACCTGCCCTCACATATAGAAACACAAGCGCGCACACACACACACACACACACACACACACACACACTTAAGGAAATGAGGATGATCAAATTGTCTTTGTTTACACAACTGTTAGTAGATTATGAAAGCAATATACATGATACCATTTACCTAATGATTGGAGCTGCCAGTTCATGGGATATGTCGTTATGACATTAGCCCTGGCTGACATGCGAGTCAAGTGTGGCTTAATAAAAATTCACAGCTAAAAGTCAGAAGAATTATGTGGTGGTTTGAATAGGAATAGCCCCCTTATATTGGAATGCATTGTCATTAGGAAGCGGCACTATTCAGAGGTGTGTCATTGTTTGGTAGACGTGTCCTTGTTGGAGGAAGTATCTCACTGAGGAAAGGCTTTGGGGTTGCAATTCTCAAGCCAGGATCATCGTGGCTCTCTTGCTGTGACTTGCTGATCTGGATACAGAATTCTTACCTCTCCAGATCTATGTATGCCTGCATGCTACCATTCTTCCAGCCACACCAATAAAGGACTAAACCTCTGAATGTAAGCAAGCCCCAAATTATGTACCTTCCTTTATAAGAGATAAAAAGATGTGGTCATGGTATCTCTTCACAGCAACAGAACATTGACTAAGACTGAATGATACCTCCCAAGACCAACAGGTCTGTTTGCAACACAAGTGAAAGTACAGGAACAAAGACACTCCTCATTACTGAACAAGAGAAGACATTCATGAAAGCTTTGGGCGGTGGGGGAGTACCTCCTGCCCTAGCCCAGAATCCTTTATGGATGAACCTAGAACACAAAGGGGAAGGAGAGGGAGGCTGTGACACTTCAAAGCAGTTCCAGTGTTACTGGAGAGGTTCAATATTGAAAATGATATATTTAAAGGTTGAATTAAGAAGGCAAGTGAATTAGCGTTACTCTCTGAGTGAGGGATGAAGCTAATGAGGCTTTTCTTTTCACCATCTGTAAAAGTTTATTACTGATACTTCAAAGGCAGAGAGCAGGGAAAGGCTAATGGGAGATGCTGTTCCTCATACAAGGAGAGCAGGGACTAGAAGACACCCAGCCCGGAGGAGTGAAGGGGTTCCTCTACCTGCTGAGAAATGGTCAAATCCTTGAGACATTCTCTTGGATGCCTACATATGATGACCATGGCTGGTGGTGGTCATAGGTTGGAAGCAGAAGGGAGGTGATGGGGGACTAATCAAAATTGATAGAAAGCACCTGGGCTGGCACTCTGTCATCTTTGCTGGCAGCAAAATTCAGGGCACTCACACTCTCATGGTTTCTTTCCTGAAACTGGTAGGGAATGGCCCAAGCATTTTTTGTTTCAACCTACTTAACACTTTGTTTTCCCAGAGTCTACATTCTGACTCAATCACCAGGCCCAGTAGTCCAAAGGCCTTGGCAGGCCTTGGAGTAGGACTCTTTTGTAACTCAAGAAGAAGGTCTTGTGAGAACAAAGAAATTGATTTTTGTGGTGTACAGTACAGTGGTACATGTGGATGTCAACCATGGAGATGACACTCATGAATGAGCTGTGAAGGAAGTTACTTTAGAAGGTAGCTCTCCTGAGATAATGATAACGAAGGTGAAGTTGAAAGAACACATAGAACACCTCTGTCAACTAAATTCTGTTGTCTAACTGACTGAGGAATACATGAAAGAATGTTCCAGCCTGAGGCCCTGAGGTGGAGAAAGAGTAGTTCATTCTAGGAACTAAGAGTATCAAGGTCTTTTACAAAGTGAGCCAGAAATATTAAGCAGAACAGGAAATAAGACAAGGAAAAATATTGTTTGTTCTCTGTAGACAAGCTTTAGTAGGTATCATCCACATCTTCATCTCTCACTATGCGCTTTTATACAGCACATTACATGAGGAATTCAAGTCCGAGTAGAGAGTGAGCAAAAGGCAAGCCACTATGCTCTGTGCTTTGTATGGGTTTCTAAGATCTTTTCACTTTTTCAGTCCATTTTGGGAGCAGCTGACAAGCTAAAGGGCAAGGTGGTAGAGAGCTAATGGATTGAAATGCTATCAAGTACTTGCTGCAAGGCCTGCGATGATGGTGCAGTAGCATCCAAAAGTACCAACTGGGTTGCTGCTGAAGGACAATTTAGAAATCACAGGGTTACCCAAAACCCCAACAACATGGTTACTGTATTGAAATCAGTCAAGAACAATCATTAATACATGTTGAAGTACTTTTGGAAAATGGTTTGGCAGGCCTTCAAATTCAAACAACAGTACTGCATAAATGACCCACCAATTCCACTGAGAAACAGGAACATATATCCTTTCAAAACTGTGTAATGAAGGGCTGGAGAAATAGCTCAGTACTTTTCTGAAGGACTGGGAGTCAATTCCCAACACCCATATGGTGGCTCGCACTATCTGTAACTCCAGTTAAAGGGGGTCAATATCCTCTTTTGACCTCCTCAGGCAAACATTTGGTACACAGATATACCACAAGAAAAATGTGTAAAATAGACAAATGAATTAAAAATTGTGGTGAATGTTCACATTCTATATTGGTCAGTCTGTTCTCTGTGAGAAATACCTGCCAGTGTAAGGGAAGATGGCTCTATGTTAGTTAACATGGAGGGAAAGTATGGCAGCTAGAGTGCATCTGTCTGTGGTAGGTGGACTGTGTGGGAACTGTTACATGGAACAAGGCAAAAGGCAGGGTCGGGGTATAACACTTACTCTCTATTCACCTATGTCTGCTAGCCAGTTCCTTCATCCAAAAGTTTTATAACCTTCAAAAAGAATGCCATCAGCCAGGCCTCAAGTGTTCAAACACATGAGTCTATGAGGGATGGTTTACCAGGACAAGTAAAGTAATCAGAAACTGGGGATGACTTCACTGCTCAAGTGACAGGTGGATAAAGAAAGTATGATACAGCTATGCTATAGAATATTGTTCAGTCAAAAAATGAATACCACAGTAACACATAGCACAATGAGGATGAAGTATAGAAATATGATGCTGAGTTAAGGTGGCCAAACAGGAAACACTGTGTATCAAATAATGCTAGTCATATGATACATCTAGAATAAAAACAAAATTCCATAGAGCTAGATTAGGGGTTATCCAGGACTTAGGAGGTGAGGGTAGAGGATAAATACTAATGGGCACAGGTATTTTGAATAGAATATTAAAATATTTTAATCTTGTGTGGTCATAAGAACTCTGTAAGGCAACTAAAAACCCTTGAAATGTACATTGCAAACCAGTGAATTTTATGGTTTATGAAATACAGCCTCAAAAGTGGTATTAAAATTTACACATTAAAATTTCACAGATGAGGCTTTGGTTTCTAGCTCTTCTGATTGCAATGCCATATGAAATAGATCAGGTGTTCTTCCATTATCTCATGAGTTTGAATTTCCACATTTGTGCAGTATACTTAACACCAGCTCCTAGGCTGCTATGACTACAATGTAGCATTTCACATGAAGTATTAGCATCACATTTGCTGCAAGCTGCTGACATTTTTAGAAAGACATAGAGCCAAATATAATACCTTAAGTAGACAAAGTGATTTCTGACACAGCAAATGGCACCAAACGCACAATGAATCACAATGGCACACTGACAGGAGATCTGCAGAGCTCACACCTTTAGAGCTCCTGCACAAGACATAGCAAAGGCAGCAATCCCTGAAGAAAGCAGCCCCTGGCCAATGGTGTTAGCTACAGGAAGCAATTGCTTTTTCAGCTGCTCATACTGAAAAAAATAAAACATAGAACAATTACTAAAAAGCCTGCATTTGGGGTTGACTCAGTGCATAAAATGACTGCCATGTAAACATGAGGATGCATTTAGATCCTCATCACTCACCTAAATGTTGGGTGGACATCGCAGCCTCCTGTAATCCCAGTACTCGGGAGACAGAGACAGAGGATACCTACAGAAAGCTGGTTAGCTAAATCAGTTGAAATGGTAAGCTTTAGATTCAAGTCAGAAATCTGGACCCAGTATTAATAAATTGGAGAGCAACTGAGGAAGATGCCAGCCACAAATCTCTGGCTTCCACATGCAGGTAAACACAAAGAGAAAGACACACACACACAAACACATTGACACACATGGGTTTTTTGTTTTGTTTAAAGAGACTGCATTTGTCAACCTCATTGGGACTGAATGATCTTGAAACTTAAGCAGTCTGCCCATTCCATCCCTGTCTTTTCTGTCTAATCACTGGAATAAAGGCCCTGTTGGAGCAGTGCATCCTCCCTGTGGGTCATCTGCACATGGAGCTGAGCTGAATGGAGGCTTTGGACAGCTAGGTGTGCACAGGCAGACAGACATCTGCCTTGAACAACTGATCTGCCATTATCACAGCAGAGATGAGAAAGCTTATAGGCTCCTGTGTAGCTTGCATGCCATCTCCACCCTTCACGGTACTGCTGAGACTAAGGGTAGTTTCCAAAGAAGAAAAGGTTCATTAGAGATGCTTCCAGCATCTGAATGGTAATGCTGGAGAGTAGGATTTATATAGCATGGTGAGGAGTAAAAACTAGAACAAAAAGGGACATGACAGGAGGAAGTTGGAGGTTGAATACAGAGAATGTTCAAAGGCTAGATAGAACTCTGGCTGCACACCAGGCTGTCCTGAGAGATGGAGGGTTCTGCAGTACTGCTGTGGGTCCATCACTGGCTGCTCGATGACTTGAGTGAGGTCAGCCAAGCTTTGGGAACTCCTTGTCATCTGAGATGGAGCCCTTTCAGAAGTCATGTTTTGGCTCCTGTCATTTGGAATCAATTTTCTTTCTCACCCCTTACTTACTGATGCTTAATGAATGACAGAACTGACAGTAACATTGCTCAAAGTGTCCTGGGCACTATTCCATAAAGCTCAGGGTGGGCTATGTTGAATGTAATAAAAGCCTGAACATTCCAGATTCAAAAAAATCAATGCCAGAATCAAAAATGGACTACAATCTTAAACTTTTGGAGTCCAACATGGAAAATTCCTTATTTCCTGTTTCACACTCAAATTTATTTTCAAATATAATTATGTCCAACATCCTTGAATCATAGTAGATGCTAAATTTGCCAAGCAAGGTGGCAGCATCACAGCATTCCAGTTGCCAAATGATCCAGTTGCCAATGATCATGGGATTCTGAGACAAATTCCTCTTGACACTCATCCAGAGGCTCACCTTTGAAATGAGGTCTTCCTGATTGAAAGAACAGTCTTATTTCAACAAATTTATTATTTCAATAAATTTATTATTTATAACCCTGCTAAAGGTGTGTTAAAAGTTTGCAAGTGTGAGTGTGACCATGAGGGTGTGTGTGTGTGTGTGTGTGTGTGTGTGTGTGTGTGTTTCTGAAAAAAAAAAAAAGCTACTTTCTTACTTGGGGCTACATTTTTACCTGGTGCTCTGGAACAATTTTCCTGCTTAAGTCTGGCAATAAAGGACAACTCTGGGAAAGGTACAGAAATTACATATACCCTGGAATCAGACACAGTGTGGCCCAGAGCATTCGGGCATTGGGGATATCTGTCTGCTGCTGTAACCTACAAAGGACCTTACTTCTCTGTCTAAATTGGAAGTAACTTGTTAAATTTAAGGAGGAGATAGCTAGATGAAGAATCTATATGGTTGCAAATACATTTAATTCCTTTAGATAAAATCCTTATGGTGTCCCTTCTCCATCTGACTGCTATTTAGCAAGTAGACTATTTTGCCTTACAAACCATGAAAATTACTTGGACAGGAGTCTTAAGCAGTGAGGAGACTCAGAAGCAAGAAAGAAGATGTTTACAGACACTCACATCTGGAACATGGGATGAGTAGTAATGCATAGATGAAAGAATCACGACAGAGGCACATGTCATGATCTAAATAAATGTGTCTGTCTATCCAGGTTAGCAGTTTAAATGAGATGCAGCTGAGCAGGTTGATGAGCTGCTACCCAAAAAAGGATCAGGTATAGTGATATTTCATTTGTGTTTTAATAAATAAAGCTTGGCTGAAGATCAAAGAGTAAAACAGCCCCACTGGTCAGTCTTATAGACCAGGCAGTGGTAACACACACCTTTAATTCCAGTAGTCACACTACTTGCCATAGAAACCAGTACATGGTTTTAATTCCAGCCCTACAGAGAATTATAAAATGGGAAAAGACAGCTCTCATACACAGTCTCATTCTGAGATTCCTGGAGGCAGGATTGCCATTTCAGACTGAGGTTGAGGTAAGAGCCAGGAGCCGGCTGCTTTGCTTTTCAGATCTTCACTTTAAACCCCAACTTCTCTGAGTTTTTATTAACCATGCTTCATTTAGCTCCCAACTTTTGGGGCATGGATTTACAAAAAAAAAAAGCCTGAGACTTTTAAGCCATCAGCCTAGTCCAGAGCTGGGAATGGAATTCCAACTCCAGGAATTAGAACACAAACTTAGTCACCTGGGTTTGGAAGAAGCACTAGCTTTCCCAGCTCCTATCTGTCCAGGCTTAGCTTCCTCTCCTACCATGACTGTCCTTGCTACCATGACACTCTGCAGGTTACCCATTGGGCTTTCCATGACCCACCTGCGGTCCTACGACATACCCCGCCCCCCACATGCCTACAGCTCCTTTAATAGAGGATTCTTGACTCAGCATCAGGAGCAAAAACCTTGCAGCTCTTTTAAGAGGCCCTGGCACCAAACACTTAAATGGTGTTTATGAGCAGTCGGTTGCATACTTCTTGGTGGCAGCATGGACCTAAAACTCAACAAAGATGTGATAAAAAGCATAGTTCCCACCTGTACCTCCACCATGGAGTTAATCTCTCAGAATGTCAAGGAGTAGGGTGGATCCAGACACCAAAGCTGCAGCTATAATCCTGGCTATATCACTTAGCATATTAAAAACTCATATGGTCAGAAAAAAGATATAAAATAAAGACAGATTCAGATGAAACAAATCCCTATAAACATTTTTTACTGTGTTAAAAATATATGTAGGCTTGGGAGAGAAAAGAAAAAGGATAGAAAAAAATCTTTAAGAAAAAGGAATATATTCAGGTGTGGTGGCACACACCATTAATCCCAGGACTTGGGAGGCAGAGGCAGGTGGATCTCTGTGAGTTTCAGGCCAACCTGGTCTACAGAGTGAGATTCAAAACAGCCAAAGATACAGAGAAACCCTGTCTCAATAAACCAAAACTTAAAAATAAAAATAAAAGAAAGAGTTAAAAAAAAAGCCGTGTAAAGATGGAAAATACACAGAGAATCAGGATACTGTATGTTATTGTGTTGTCTTTGAATTGTTTAACTGCTGAAGAAGGAGCAACAGCTGCTAAAAGACATTTGATTATAAATGCAGCTGGATTAAACTAACATATATTTTGATAATGTATTGACTTCAAAATTTAAGTCAAAAGATATGTTACTTTAGAGAGAGGTTTTGCTCTTGTTCCCATAGGAAATCAGAGGCTGTGGATCCATTCCGTGTTAAGAAAAATAAGGTTTGAACAAGGAAGACCCCTAAAAAATCTCCAATGGGAACACGTGGCCCAGATGATGCAATGTTTCAGAGCACCTCTGTTACAGTTTCCTCTGGGTTCTACATTCAGAACAGCCTGAAGATTGCTGGCTGAGATGAACCAGCCTCACAGAATACTCCAATCAGGACTTAACCATAATCCTAAATTGTCTTTGTGTCCCTATAAGATTATCAGTGACCCCAATCAACAGGAAGTAGCCTGGAAAACTACATTCTTGTTCCCCCCAAAATGGATTATGAATGTTTGTCTTTGTTTAGTGTGTTGGTTACTAGCTGATATAGATAATGCTCAGGGGAAAAAGTTAAACAAAAGAGATTAGATTCGGTATTAAAAAAAAAAGAGAGATTAGATTCAGAATCCTTGTTTTGAAAAGAAAAAAGGGGACATGCCGTGGGATAATGCTCTTGTATCCTGTAAAGGTTTGCCATTCATATTGGTTTAATAAAATGCTTACTAGCCAGTAGTCAGGTAGGAAGTGTAGGTGGGGTAATCAGACTAACAGAATTCTGGGAAGTGGAAAAGCTCAGTTTGCATTTGCCACCCAGATGTAGAGGAACCAAGATGAGAATGCCTTACTGATAAAAGGTACCAAACCATATGGCTAAACATAGATAAGAATTATTGGTAAATTTAAGTTGTAAGAGCTAGTTAATCATAAGCCTGTGCTAATAGGTCAAACAGTTTATAATTGTTATAAGTCTCTATGTATTTCTTTGGGAATGGCTGTGGGACCAGGGGGGACTAAATTTCTATCTAGAATCAGGATTAGCAAAGACCTCAGGGTAAGTGAGCTGCTTGATTTAGAAAGTTGCAAAAGAACAAAGTTCTCTGTATAGCACGTGATGATGGATGTAAACCCTGCAAAGGGCTCTGAGCTCATGGCTAAAGATGCTGACAGTTCTAGAATATGCTCAACAGACTGAAATCTGATGTCTGCTACAATATGGATCTACTGAAAATACTTGGCTAAGAGATATAAGACAGGAACATAAGAAACACCCCGAAATTCCATTTATATGGGCCTAAAAGAGAAAAGCATGTAGAAACAAAACAGAAGGCTGGTCTAGAAGAGGTACAGAAAGGAAAGCATAGACTGATGGTTCAGCATGAAGGTACATCTTGGGAAGGTACTGTTCTCCAATCATTCAGTTGAGGAACTACAGGCTGCTCTGTACTTCCAGCACTCTACCATGGGAACTAATGAACACACTCCATACAAATGATACAGCAAACCAAAAAGGCTGTCACTTCCTGAAGAAGGGGACCTTTAATTCACAATTTCTACCTTCTCTTCCAATTTTTTACAAATGTCCTTATTTTTATGCTTCTGAGCTGAGGGCAGAAATGGTGAGAATAAAGATAGCCACATTTTTCTTTGATAACCTACCTACTCAATCCTTCTCTTAATTAACAAGACCCCATACTACTAAACAGTTTCCAGCTTCAAATGCTTCTGTAGAGGGGAGCTTTGATCACTGTACAGTGCAGTGTCTAGAATGAAAACAACTTTATGCAGCCTAAATTGGACAGTTATAGATTCAGTGGTATAACTCTCAACCTAGTATTCTAGGAGAGTGTTACTCTGGGCATGACATGGAGCAACTGCAGACATCAGTGAACAAGTGAGATAGTAGTTTATCGTCCCCAACCTGTGGGACACTTATGGATCACCAGCCAGCTTTTCTCTCCTTCCAATGAACAATATATTCACAGGTGATCAGAGTCAGATGTCTGACCCTGCTATCCAAAGACATTGTTTTAGTAAGGATTTCCGTTTGGCAGATGAACACTGAAGTTAATAAATTTTATTTTCTTTTTGAAAATATTCTCTTAAGTTTCCATTCATTTTCTCTGTTTCCTTTCTCATTGAATAAAGAGAGAACCATCATGATGACTTCATCCAACAATTTCAGCCCTGCCTATAAATCCCTTTAAGCTTCCTGGAGAAAGTGAAAACACCTATCTTGATATTGCTATAGAGAAGATTCAGGTGCACCGAGAAGGAGATGACTCATGACTTCCAGGTTCTCTAGTGGGAGAAGTTCTTACTGGCAAGCATGAAAAACATGACTTCAAATTATGTCTCCATGCAATGTTTCTATCCAATTGTGACAATATTTGCATGTAAAAGAAAACTATGGCAGAAAAACGCTGAAGGAAACAGAGAAATATACAGTGGATTCAGATGGTAGTGATGTCTTTGAACCACGACTATTTTCCTCTCCACAGTGATGAGTGCTAATTACTAACAACCAACCTGGTGACAAGAGTTGGTGTAGTGAAGAGCAGTGGGCTGTGTTCCCGCCGCCCTGCTCCCAGCCTCCTGGCTAGCTTATGCCCCAAAATAACAACACACAAATTATATTCTTTTAAATACTGCCTGACCCATTAGTTTCAGCCTCCTACTAGCTAATTCTCACATCTCTTGCTTTAACCCATATCTAATAATCTATGTAACACCACGAGTGGTGTCTTACCGGGAAAGATGCAGCATGTCTGACCTGGAGGCTGGCTTCATCGCATCTCGCTCAGAGAGCAGAGAGGCATGGCATCTGCCCCAGAGAGGAGAGGTGGGGCAATTTTCTGAGCCATCTACCTCACTTCCTTTTTCCTCTTCTGTCTACTCCACCTATCTAAATCTTGCCCTATCAAAAAGCCAAGGCAGTTTGTTTATTAGCCAGTGAGACTCCTCCATCAAGTTGGCAGTGACTAGCTGCTAACTGGCTTCATTTTACTCCTCTGATTGTATGGTTACAGACATGTATTTGCTTGAGAAGGGATGGGGATTTGCAGGCAGATCTGGTTTAAGACTGTCCTTAGAAAACATACACCTCCTGTTAGTGTTCAGCCTAACCTAGGGTGAATTGAAGGTGCATATTTCAAATAGCTTGGGCATCCGAATCACTCATAAGGTTCACAGAGGTGCAGACTGCATTCTTACATGCCCTACCTTTAATTTAATTTAATATGTTCCTGAGAGGAACTCATGCTGCAAACCCAGAGGCACTTGTTAAGAGCCACTGTCCCAATCAGGACTGAGCCATGGCAAGGTGCCTTTCACCACTTCAGTGGCTGCATCTGCATGTGCCACACTGAAGATTACAGGGTTCCATGTTGAACACAGGAATATATGGTGAAAGACAGGTTTTAGAAATAGTTCATGTTTTCCCCAAACCCAAGTATTCTGCAGTCACTTTAATCTCTTTCTCAACAGGCCAGAAATTAATTATGGCAAGATAAAGAAAGTCAATAATGCATCTTTACCTGGACTTCACCTAGCTAAGAGGTCGAGATAATTAGAACAGGCTATACTCTGGACATCATCTGTGACCTTGAATTTGATCCATAAAGATCTAGAATGCTTGAACAAAGTAACAAAATAAATAAGTCAGAGCATACATGATTGATTAGAGAATAAACCTAAGTAAAAACTACCCTAGGCAGTCAGTGTATGTGCAGTGACAGTGATTCACAGTACTTCCCTCTTTTAAGCCCCAATCATCTCTGTGAGTTTGAGGCCAGGCTAGTCTACAATAGTTAGTTCCAGGATAGGCTCCAAAGCTACAGAGAAACTCTGTCTCGAAAAACAAAAAAACAAACAAAAAAATCAAAAGAAAATCATGCTCAATGTAACATAAAGGCATTAGTCCTAATACCTGCAGCCACCTTGTACAATGGTGGTAGAATGGCAGGGGATGGGGATTTGCACAACTTCTATTGCTTACTGCAACTCTATCAGGACTTTGTAGATAAGAAAGACTGGTTAAAAAACTTGGTCAATTTTTTGTCCGGCAATCTTGTCTACTTCCAGTATCCAGGAGGATAACTATATGTTTTTCTTTGGGTTCACCTTCTTATATAGCTTCTCTAGGATTTTTTTACGAATTATAGGCTCCATGTCCTTTATTTATGGCTAGAAACCAATTATGAGTGAGTACATCCCATGTTCATCTTTTTGGGCCTGGGTTACCTCACTCAGGATGGTGAGTGTTTTCTATTTCCATCCATTTGCATGCAAAATTCAAGATGTCATTGTTTTTTACCGCCGAGTAGTACTCTAATATGTATATATTCCACACTTTCTTCATCCATTCTTCCACTGAAGGGCATCTAGGTTGTTTCCAGGTTCTGGCTATTACAAATAATGCTGCTATAAACATAGTTGAACAAATGCTTTTGTAATATGATTGGGCATCTCTTGGGTAAATTCCCAAGAGTGGTATTGCTGGATCCTGGGGTAGGTTGATCCCAAGTTTCCTGAGAAACCTCCACACTGCTTTCCAAAGTGGTTGCACAAGTTTGCATTCCCACCAGCAATGGCTGAGTGTACCCCTTACTCCACATCCTCTCCAGCAAAGGCTATCATTGGTGTTTTGGATTTTAGCCATTCTGACAGGTGTAAGATGGTATCTCAAAGTTGTTTTGATTTGCATTTCCCTGATTCCTAAGGAGGTTGAGCATGACCTTAAGTGTCTTTTGGCCATTCGAACTTCTTCTGTTGAGAATTCTCTGTACAGTTCAGTGCCCCATTTTTTAATTGGGTTAATTAGCATTTTAAAGTCTAGTCTCTTGAGTTCCTTTCATGGGGGTGGGGTGGGATGGCGGGATGGGGGGATGGGGAAAGAAAAGTGTGAAGTGGAGGATGGGAAGAGCTTGGGGGAATAGGATGGTTGGGATATAGGAAGGGTGGAGATGGGAAGAAGGAATTATATATCTTACTTAAGGGAGCCATTCTAGGGTTGGCAGAGACTTGACTCTAGAGGGGTTCCCAGGTGTCCAGGAAGACGCCCCCAGCTAGGTCCTTGGGCAGCTGAGGAGAGGGTGCCAGAAATGTCCAGATCCTATTGCCATACTCATGAATATCTTGCATATCACCATAGAACCTTCACCTGGCATTGGATGGAGAAAATGACAGAGCCCCACATAGGAGGACCGGAATGAGCTCCCAAGGTCCTGATGAGGAGCAAAAGGAGGGAGATCATGAGCAAGGAAGTCAGGACCGTGAGGAGTGCGTTTACCCATTGAGACGGTGGGACAGATCTAACGGGAGACTACCAAGTCCAGTTGGAATGGGACTGATGGAACAGGGGACCAAACTGGACTCTCTGAATGTGGCTGACGGTGGAGGAGGACTGAGAAACCAAGGACAACGGCGATGAGCATGAACTCTACAGCATGGACGGGCTCACTGTGAGCCTTGCCAGTTTGGTTGCTCACCTTCCTGGACTTAGGGGGAGCTGGGAGGACCTTGGACTTAACATAGTGAAGGGAACCCTGATGGCTCTTTGTCTTGGAGAGGGGAGGAGTGGGGGTACGGGTGGAAGGGAGGGGAGGGAAGCGGAGGAGGAGGAGAGAAGTTGGGAATTTTTAATAAAAAAAAATGAGAAAAAAAAACTTGGTCAATATCATTTTCCATTAAAAGGTAAAGTTATTCTGCTTCATTCTTTAAGATGTGTAAGCAATTATGCTAGATTCTATTGTATCAGCTATCAAATGGCATTTAACCCAGGTACCATTTTTTGGGGTTTTGTTTTACTTTGTTTGTTTGTTTTTAAGGCTTGGAGAAGAAAATCCAAGCCTTCAGAGGTTAAAAACTGGCTTTCCTTTGGAAACTGAAGTCTGTGGCACTAGCCAATGTCCTCTAATTGCTCCATGACCTTTGGATGAGAGATGCATGACACAGCATGCTAGGACAGTGTTAAGATGTCAGGTAATCTCTCTCTCTCTCTCTCTCTCTCTCTCTCTCTCTCTCTCTTTTACACACACACACACACACAGCAACTCTCTGTTTTCTGAATCAGCTATTAAATAACTATTGTGAACAAGCTGCGACAACCATATTTTGTCCTATTTGAACAGATGTTTCCATATGTGGCACCTGTACTCAGACACTTTCATGTAAAGCTTTCATGGCTGTTATTTCTCCATATTGTAGTGCCACACATATAAGCTATACATGTGTGTGCATTGCTAGGATGTGGAGGGGTCTTCTTTAAACACTGAAGGAAAGGGGAGACCTGACACAACTCAGGAATTAGTTTCTTACCACTTAGGTTTTCTCCATGTTATCCATGTTGCTACTGTGGAGTGCACGCTATGGCTCGGCTTTGCATGGTGAACACCAGAGCGCTTCAGACTGTTATCACAGCTCCCAAACATTCAGAGGATTTAGGTGTCCTAAGCATTGCCACAGCTGCCATTAATCTCATAAAGAGGGGATGACTAAGGTTTAGAGAATGAAAGCCCCAAAGCAGGGATATGCACAGGCAGTCATGGCAAGAACAGAATGTGCCCCACTGAAAGCAGATGATGGACAGAGTTTATTTATGGGGAGAGGGGACACACACAGACACACACAACTTTAAAAAAATAATACAAGTCATAAAACAAGGAGTAGGGCTTTGGTGCTGTGGATAAAGTGTTGGCTGCATGAGCATAGAGACAACCTGAAGTCAGATCTCTAGCACCCATGAAAAAGTTGGGGAAGGGGGTGTGAATGTGTAACATTTTTCAGAATACAAAGGGAATGCTGAGAGAGGAGGTTCTCTGGGATTTCCTAGACAGTCAGTTGTAGTAGGGGTTCGTTTGTTCATTTCCGGCCACACAGGCTCCCAAAATCACCACACAGAAATTGTATTAATTAAATCACTGTTGTTATGGTTTTGGTCCCTGTCCCTTTAAGAGACAAGCCACGCCCATTCCCTCCCCATCAGCTGAGGCAGGCTGATCTTCAGCTTCTGGCCTAAGCTCACTCTCTTTTCCATCTTCCTCTCGGAGAGGCAGCTTCGCTTCTGCCTCTCTCCCCACTTCTCTGCTTCCCCCCTCTCTATCTATCTCTATCTCTCTCTCTCCCCCTTCCCTTCCCCCTTCAGAAGCCCCTTGAATAAATATTCAACCTAACTCTGTAAGTCATGTCTACCCATGTCTCTGTTTTATGCCCGCCCGCCATGTGTCTCCCTGCCTGGGACCAGCCACTGCTTGGGGACTGGCAGCCATCTCTGCCTGGGACTGGCTGCTCCCAGAGCCCACTGCCTGCCACCACATGGGCCGCCACTACTGCTCAGGCCACCGCTCTAAGACTGGCAACCTTCTCTGCCTGGGACTGGCTGCTCACAGGGCCCGCTGTCTGCCACCACATGGCCTGCTACCACCATTTGGGACTTTATAGCATTTGCTGCTTACCTACAGCTGCTGCCTGGGACTCCATAGCATTTTTTTAAAGAACAACATTTGGTGCCGAAACTCAGATGACCCACCTGCCCCGGATATCCACCAGAGGCGGGAGCTCCGGCTTCAGGCGCTGCCCGGGGCTCCAGAGCCTCCAGGAGCACGGTCATGACCGAGGACCCCCTCTACAATGACCCACGTGTTCCATCTGCCTGGTCGCTGCTCCACGAACAACACGGCCTGTAATGAGTGCTTCCCTTCCGGCTAGCCTAACCGCCCCTTTTAACCTGGGAATTGACTGTTGATCTCCCGGCAGCCTCCCGGTGTTTTTAGGGTGGGTGGGGGAACTTCCCTGATTGTCCCCTTCGCTGGCTGGCATTTACTCCCAGCTTGTATCCTGTGCTAAGCCCGTGCCTGGGAAGGCGCACCCTCCCAGTCCACCCGCAACCGGAGGCCTGGGGTCTCTAGTTCTCTCTCTCTCTTTTTTCCTTCCTTTTCTTCCTTCCTTCGTCGACAGCCGCTACGGGGTGTGGCAGGCCGCTATGGTGCGGCTTGGCCTTTGCTGTATTCCTCCTGCCTGAGGAGCTGTCCTCGTTGTTGCCTTGAGGATTCAGCCAGGCCACCTAGCACTCCACTCGTGAGCTCGGACGCCTGTTCACGAGTCGAGTGTTCGAGCCATCTGCATCTCACCTAACGGGGAGCTGTTCTCGTTGTAAGCTTGAGGTGCCACGGTTTTTTGCGGGTGTTTTCATGAGCTTGACCATGGGAGCCAGGCTGTCCAGGCCTATCACTCCGGCCTCATGCTTTAATGCCTTACACTTATCTGTCTCTGTTCAAAAAAAGTGACCTCAATATACCTTAGAGAAAAACTCTAAATGGCAGCTTAATGGCACCTTTGATGCTTTTTTCCATTCCAGCCATAGCATGGTCCGTTGTTTTTAATCCCAGCCCTTTGCTCCCCACTGCGGCTTGTGGCATGGTGCGGCTTTTTTCAATCCCAGCCTTTGCTCCCTGTAGTGGCATGGTGGCTTGTGGCATGGCAGCTCAGTGACAGGGTGGATCATGCTTTTAGGTCTCTCTTATTATTAAGCTTAAAATACCTGAAGCTCAAAATTTGTCTTTTCCATCTCTTATTGAGCTTAAAACCCTTATAGCTCAAAAATTAAGGCTTTTTTCACACAGCATGTGACTGCTGCCATTTTGGCTGAGGTCAAGTAACTTCACCGCCATCTTAACTGAGTGACTTTTCCATATAACATGTAGCTGCTGCCATCTTGATTTGAGTCAGGTGACTTTGTGCCACCTTGGCTGCTTCAATCAGTGAGTCTCTCCCTGTTCTGCTACGGTTGCTTTCCTTTACTGGAATCGTGTTTGGACTGATCCCGGGGGTCAGTCCACCCACGCGTTAGCACTTCACACTCTATGTACAGTGCATTCGACTGGGGGCCCGGAGTCCTCGGTTTCTTTTCTCTTGTCATAATCGCTGCTTGGAGCGGCCCCCCAGCCTCCCTGGTTTCTGGGTCATCCGACCAGATCCAGCTAGGCCATAGCACCCAACCCGTGGACAGAAGACGCTCTTCCACGTGGTCTTGGGTGTTTGCGCTGTTCTGCGGGTTTTCACGATTCTGGCTCTTGATAGCAACCAGCTCCCAGGTCTTTTAAATCCCAGCCGGCCTTTTCAATTCCAGCCATGGCATGGTGCAACTTTTTTCAGTTCCAGCCTTTCGCTCCCCTCTGTGGCTTGTGTTATGGCATGGCGGTTCACCAACAGAGCAGATCACGCCTTTAGGTCCCTCTCATTAACCTTAAAATCCTTATAGCTCAAAAATTGTGACGTTTTTCATATAACACGTGGGTGCCGCCATGTTGATTGGGGTCAGGTGACTTTGTTGCCATCTTGGCTGAGGGCCAGGTCAGGTGACTAAGTTCCACCATCTTTACTGAGGTATTAACTGCCTGGTTCTCCAGTGTTAACTTTATTGCATGGGTGACCTTATTGCCATCTTGACTGAGAGCCAGGTCAGGTGACCAAGCTCTCCCCTTCTTTCTTAAGTATACCCTGCCTTTTCCCCCCCGGTTTTCACTAAAATCCTCCTGTTAACTCTGCTACGTGTTTTGCGCAATGGTATGTCTTTGATAGGGCCCATCAAAGGCATCCACGTTGCCCAATTCCTGTTCATTCTATCTATATATAATAATTGTTCTTTATATCTCATTTCAAACAACAAAATCCTAAGTCTCATATTTTAAACTGGTATGTACTTTTAAGTCTCTTACAAAAATGCCTTAAGCTGTTCTCTACCATTTTCAATTCTGGAATTAACATTCGATTGCGAGCAGTTTCTTCTTTCTGCCTTTTTACGAGTCTGGATCTTACCTGTTAAGAGCCAGTATACTGCAGCTATATTTAATCCAGCCCTCAACTGCTCAGAGATCTGGGGAATATGATATTTAAATATTTAATTATTAAAAACTTTTCATAACAAAAAGAGACAGGTTGGCTCCTAGCAGAAGCGCTCCGCTCCCTCCAAAGAAGACAGACGCGCACAGAACAATGTCCTTCTACAGTTCACAGTGACTGCCGAGTGCTGACCATTGGGCAAAACTGCCTTTCATCTAAACTAAAGACCTCTAGACATGGACGGGATCGCTGGATTTGACAGCCTAGCTGCTCAGGTCAAGGTAGGCCTATTTTCCTCAGATTTCTTAGCCCACAAGGTCTTCTGGAGCCTGGAAGGCCTGTGTTAACCAACAAAGGTCAAGTGCAACCCTCAGCGACTGTGGAGGACCTAAAAAGAGTAGCTCTGGGTGCCAACCAAGTAAGTTCTCTGTCATTTTTAATCAGTAACTCAAGTAAAATTTTATCCTTCTCAAAGATCTCTGACAGTTTGACAGCTGAGAGGTTTTACCGGGTTGAGGTTTTACCAGGTTACTTCACCAAACAAATTTCAAATCAAATTTATCTCTTATGCTACAGTCACTATATGTCTAAAACTTCTGTTTTCACAAATTCAAGGAGTTCTTGTGAGTTCCAGGGAGCCAAATTAAAGAATCCATCTTAAACAGGTCAGATACCCGCTCAATTCCCTGGTCCAAAATTTTTTTTCCTTAATTTAACTTCATTCTTCGTTCTGCCAATACCTTAGAGACACCAGGCATTTCCATGCCACAGACACCGGTCAGAAGCAAAGAGACCAGCTATGCCAGGATGTGACCAGCACCAGCCTTCTCTCAGGTTCCCCCCCCCAAAAGACGATGCCCACAATCAGCAGGAAGCAGTTTTGAGAATTCGCCGCCCCAATTCTTTCAAACTGTGGTGTCTAATTTGCTTTTTATTATAAGGAAGACCTGGGAATGTTACAGTTTTGGTCCCTGTCCCTTTAAGAGACAAGCCACGCCCATTCCCTCCCCATCCGCTGAGGCAGGCTGATCTTCAGCTTCCAGCCTGAGCTCACTCTCTTTTCCATCTTCCTCTCGGAGAGGCAGCTTCGCTTCTGCCTCTCTCCCCACTTCTCTGCTTCCCCCCTCTCTCTATCTATCTCTATCTCTCTCTCCCCCCTCTCCCTTCCCCATTCATAACCCCCTTGAATAAATATTCAACCTCACTCTGTAAGTCATGTCTACCCATGTCTCTGTCTTCTGCCCGCCCACCATGTGTCTCCCTGCCTGGGACCAGCCACTGCTTCGGGACCGGCAGTCTTCTTTGCCTGGGACTGGCTGCTCTCAGGGCCCGCTGTCTGCCACCACATGGCCTGCTACCACCATTTGGGACTTTATAGCATTTGCTGCTTGCCTACAGCTGCCAACTGGGACTCCGTAGCATTTTTTTAAAGAACAACAACTGTTTGGCCTATTATCTATAACTTCTTATTGGCTAGTTTTTACATCTTAATTTAACCCATTTTTATGATTTTATATTTTACCATGAGGTTCGGGGCCTACCACCAAGGTTGTGGCATGCCTGTCTCCATTGGCAGCTCCATGGCTTCTCTCTGACTCTGCCCTCTTTCTCTCAGCATATAGTCTAGCTTTCCCTGAATAGTTCTGTTCTGGCCTGCCATAGCCTCAAAGCAGTTCTTTATTAATCCATGGTAATCACAGCATACAGAGGGGATTCCCACATCAGTCAGTCTAGCCAATCAGTGAGATCTAGGCTCAAAACATAAGGTAGTGAAGTATTTGGAATTTATATTCAGTACGGACCTCTGCCTATTACACATGTATGTGTACTTGTCCATAGGTGGATGCACGTGACTACACAGACACACACAGACACACACAAACACACACACACACACACACACACACACACACACACACACGCAGGTCTTTGTCAAACTGTTTTTGAAACCATAGCCATTCCACAATGTAACTAGAAAAACCCTTCTGGTCTCTTGATTTTACACACGGGAACACTGAAGTTTAGGGAAGGAAATGATGTCCCTGTGAATTAGTAATACAAATGACCTTCCAAAACCATTATCATTACTAGTTAGTGAAAAAAGTACCTTAAGAAAATCAAAGTTATGCGCAGAACTTCATAATGATGTCAAACACACACAGAAGTCTGAGCTCCCACTCAAGCCCTTGGTCCTTTACATGCAGCCAGAGCTTTTTCTTAGGCATACTGGTAGTTCATTATAAAGGATTAAAAAACAAAAACAAACAAACAAAACTAATCCTAGCTGGGCAGTGGTGATGTATCATTTTAATCCCATCACTGGGGAGGTAAAAGGCAGGCAGATCTCTGTGAGTTCGAGGACAGCCTGGTCTACAGAGGGAGTTCTAAGAAAACCAAGGACAGTTAAGGCAACACAAAAAATTCTGTCTAGAAAAACAGAAGAAGGGGAGGAGGAGGAGGAGGAGGAGGAGGAGGAGGAGGAGGAGGAGGAGGAGGAGCGGCAGCGGAAGCAGAAGCAGAAGAAAACAGAGAGAGAGAGAGAGAGAGAGAGAGAGAGAGAGAGAGAGAGAGAGCTGATTTGATAAGCTACAGCAAAAGCCCAAGAATTTATTTTTTTCCTTTTGAAGTCAGAGGGTCTCACTACAGAACTTCAGGTTGGCCCCCAGATAGCACAAAGTGGCCTAGGATCTGCTAGATAACTCAGCCTGGCCTTCAATTCATAACATTTTCAGCAATGGGCTTACAGGCAGGAACCACCACTCTCAGGTATAAAGTTTTGATAACATTTTCAAATGAAGAAAGAAAAAAAAAAACAGAGACATTTTCAGTGGACAGAAACAAGAGAAGGTCTTTGAAGGATAATGATTTAGTAGTAGACAGAAACTTCCCCAGCCAGGGCCATTAGAAAAATCAATAATGCTAAATGGAAATGAAGAGTGAGGAACCAGAGCTACACACAAGAAAAAAAGTCATTAGAAATATACAGAAGGAAGACTGGAAGTGAGCACTAAACCCTGAGGAGTGAGGAATGCTTGCCTTATTTCACATTTCCTTTAATTTGCTCCAATCACTAACATTCTATGACATGCAAGGCTTTTCTTAATAACGAGGAAAAAAATCTAGTGTTATTTTATGGTGACTCATGTGCTGTGTCACCTTGAGTGATGCTTTTCACAAGGAGGAGCCTAATGCCAGGGGAGCCTATGACCTCTGGGTTACATATTATCCCAGCTATGTGAAACTGGCAGCATCAAAGGGGAGAGCACAGGGCTTCAGTAAACACCACCTGGAAGTACCAAGAAAGACAATAGGTTAAGTACAAACACTAGTTTAACTGAAAAACTGTTAATGGAGACTATAAAGTAAGGCAATCTGTATCTGAGATTTACCTTAAGATTGTACAAATTCCTTTGTTCAGACCTAAAGCTTGGTGCCCCTACTATAAAAAAGATGGGTTTAGAAACCAGACTCAGTCACAGTCTTAAAATCCATCCCTGGGTGTGGTCTCAGCTAGCTGATAAGCTTTGTGTGCCCCATGGAAATTTTTTATTTTACTTTTTATTTTTTATCTCTGGATCCTGGTTTCTGGAGTAAAGTTTGCTTCTGGTTTATTAGACTTTGGTGGTCTATCCCCATCTTTGCACAAACCCTCTTGACCCATATGTCTCTATGACCTTAACCCAACTTTCCTGTAGCACACTGCCCCTCAGCATCCTCCTACACTCACAGAAGGGCATGTACTGACATACTCTGCAAAATCTCTGATGGTGTCTGTAATGGATTAAGCAAAATGCTGTGGATCCCTGAGTGGCTTCTGCGGCAGAAACACTGCAGGTACCCAAGCAGCAGCAGAGGGCAGCAGGTCCCGAGAGAAGCCAGTTCCAGGCAGGGATTGCACAGTTCCCAAGTGTCTGCAGTTTGTAACAAGGTGCAGAGAGTCCAACATGGAGAGACAGATAGATGGGCACACTAACAGATCATATGGCAGGTCTCCAAAGGTGACCCGTCCCAAGCAGGGAGCCACATGGAGGGAGAGAGACGGAGACATGGATAGACAGGACATGCAGAGTAAGACTGGGTATTTATTTAGTGGGTTATGAAAGGGAAGGGGAGAGGGAGTAAGGGAAGAAGGGGGAAGAGCAGAGAGAAACAAAAAGACAGAGAGAGAAATGGGGGAAGGGAATTGAGCTAGGCAAAAACTGCCTCTTTGGCTTCCGAGTCACCCAGATTGGATCCAGTAAGGCCACAGCACCCAACCTATAGGCAGAGGATGCTCTCCTATAGGTCCTGTGTTATTCGCCGCTGATTTACAGCTCACCTATGGTGGAAACTTCCTTGTGGTGTTGCCTTTTCATGGGTTTTCATGGTTTCGGCTATGGGTGTCAAGCCATCCATGTTCATCAATCTATCCTCCTCCTGGGACAGATGCTTTTTAGAGGCCCTAAAACCCCAGACCTTAAAGCCCTACTTTTTCAGCTCCTACCCTCACTCCACCAGTGTCCCACTGGCTCCACTTTTATGGGAACTTTCTAACTACTGTCAGTCCACAGGCAAATGGAAGGAATTTCCTCAAACTGGCCCTGCCACCGCTACTGCTGCCAACAAGATTGGCTGGATCCACAAGGTGGCTGTTTTCAATTCTAGCCTTTTGCTCCCCACTGCGGCTTGTGGCATGGCGGCTCAGCAACAGGGCGGATCAGGCCTCTAGATCTCTCTTATTAGTAAACGTGAAATCCCTGCAGCTCAAAAATTGTGGCTTTTCCAACATGTGACCAACCATTTTGACTGAGATCAGGGGAACTTACTGCCATCTTAACTAAGGTCAGGTGACGTCACCACCGTCTTTACTAAGTGGCTTTTCCATACAACATGTGACCACTGCTATTTTGACTGAGGTCAGGTGACCTTACCACCAACCTATGTGAGGTCAGGTGACTTTGTCACCATCTTAACTGAGAGCAAGGTCAGCTGACCAAGTTCCATCATCTTTACTGAGGTATACCCTGCCTAGTCCCCCGGTTTACTTATGCTTCCTGCTGAGCTATGTCCCAAACAGACCTCAAGTTCAAAGGGAACAAGCTCCTCCATTTTACATGAGTCAACTGAACCACAAAAAAGTTCAGTCACCTGTGACTAAGACAAATAATTTGAGCATGCCTCTTATAGATATCCTGGCGGTGTGCAGATTAATAAAATATGATTCTAGGTCAAAACTGAGAAATCTGGGTTCTGGCCAAATGTGGAGGTCCCTGAGCTAAGCCCATATAGGAAACTCAAGATCACACTGGAAAAAAGGGCCCAATGGGAAAGGTTTCTGTTTCAGAAATATTCCAAGTTCTGTTTTGGAGGAAAGTCCTCAGGCTTTTTTTTTTTTTTCTATTTTTTTTTTACTCATTCACTTTTTTTTACTCATTTGTACCAGAAGGGGGCGATGTCACTCTTAAAACTCAAGCCACAATCAAGATCCAGTTATCTAAAATAACCCAACAAAACACATGTCCATGTCCTGCCTCCCACACAGGCCTGGGTTCCACAAAAACTCCAGGCTGCAGCACCCATTCTTGTATGTGTTCACTTCTAATATTAAAAACAGCAAATAAGTTGATGATTCTCTTCCAGCTTTATTCTAACTTACTGCTATTTTTACATCTGCTACTAATTCACCATAGTCCTTTAACCAAACAATATATATATTTCATATTTTAAAAGTGAAGATCAAGAATGAAACAAAACAAATGTAATTTACATTTGTATGTGCATGTGTTTGTACCTGTACATGTATGCACACGTATATGAGTTCACATTTGAGCATAAGGGTGCATGTGCGCAAGCATGTGTGTTATGTGTGTGTGTGTGTCTGTCTGTTTCCCTGTCTTCCTTGACTGATGTGTGGCTGCTCTCCACCTTACTTTTTGGACAATGTTTCTCACAGAACATGGAGCTAACCAACTTGGCTAGCTTTGTTGGCTGAAAAGCTTCAGGGATCCACTGTCCTCGCCTACCTGAGATACTGCTTCAGATGTTTATGGGTATGCATACCCATAAACTCAATCCCTGATGATTATGCAGCATGCACCCTATTTAGAGAGCCATTTTCCCAGCTCAATCACCATATGAAATCTCACCACTTTCACAATATTGGGCCAGCTACAAAACTCCCTTTTCTGGAGCAGAAGCAGCTTTTTGTCAATCTTCAGGCTATAGGAAGGCTTATCTGAAATGTTTTTCCTACTTCACTCACTCTACCAATCTGCCTCTCTCTAGGACAATCTTCTAGCCCAGGGGAAGAAGTAGTGAAAGACTCCCCAAAATCCAGGTTTCCCCCCAACCCCCAGCAGGAAGAAAACAGCCAAAAGGATTAGCTGGTTCAGTGACTGGGTTTCAGGAACTAGCTGAAGATAAAGTTAGATTGTAATCTTGAGAATAATCTTGAGAAACAGGGAGTTTCCCCCTTGTGATTATCATTGGTATTTTGAATTACTGTGTTTTAGGAACTAGCTGATTATGACCCTGAGAGTGATCTTGAGAGGCGTCAAGTTGCTCCCCTTCTGATCATCACTGGTATTTTTGGAATTTTCTACACCCTCCCTGCCCCTTTTGGATCACTGGGCTGTGGTTTCTTCCCTTAAAAACTCCTTCTCCCAGCCACTAGGGGTCGAACTCTTCCCAGCATGGGTTATGAGTCTCGGCCCCAGTGCACTGGTTCCCCTCTCATCTCATCATAAAAACCTTGTGTGATTGCAGCAAGGATGGTCTCTCATGAGTTACTGGGTGGGGGGTCGTGTTATCCCGACTCTTGAGTGAGAGTCTCCCCACACTGGGGGGGGGGTCTTTCATTTGGGGGCTCGTCCTGGATTAGTGACCACTCTCATCTCCAAAGACCCACTTGGGGGTTGAAGGTGAGACATTGTCTGTGTGTGTCTTTGTCTGTGTGCCGGCAGGTCCTTTGTGTGTTTTTGTGCCAGTTGGGCCAGTTGAATCCAGGTTCAGGTTTGTATATTCAAGTTTACAGTCATGCCTTTGTTTGTGTTTCCATGCCAGTTAAATCCAGGTTCAGGTTCTGTACAGTTGTGACTTATTTTGTGTTTCCATCCTGGTTCGGTTGAATTTAGGTTCAGTTTCTGTACTTTGAGGTTACGGCCGTGTCTGTGTCTTAGTGTTTCCATGCAAGCTGAGGTCAGGTTCTGTATTATCATTTTTGCAGTCATTCATGTCTCAGGAGGAGACGAGGGAGTGATCAGCAGACATGCTAGATCACCCACTGCTGTCCTGGGAGGCTTCCTGGGAGGTGAGAAGGGACCCAGGGACGCCTGGGAGATTCCCGTCTGGGTGCTGGTGAGGATATGAAAGTTCTCCTGGATTGGAGGAACTATGTCCTCTCAGCCGTCTGTACTTCTGGAATGGTTTTCTCTGTCTCGGTGGAAACGGACATTTGTTTGGGTGTCTTGTGTGTCTTCAGTCTTTTGTTTTCTTACTTGTGACATTGACCTGGATCAATGGTTTCGTCTTTCTAAGTTTTATTAGCCTTTGTCTATAAATCTTCGGTCTCTGTTTTATCTTACATGCAGGTAGTGTGTTCAGTTGTCTGGTGAGATACGCGGGTGGCGTTTCTCAGTTCTGTGTTATGACACATGAGTGGTGTGGTCAGTTCTCTGTAGAGACATACGTGGATAGCGGTCTCATTTAGAAAGCGGGGCGGGTCACACTCGTGAAGCAGCTTGAAGCTGTGTCTTTGTTGTGTGTGGCGCCTTTGTCCTGTATGTCTGTATAATGTGTGTTGTGCTTTTGTCCTGACTTAGACTGATGCTGACGTACTCAAATCATGACTTCTTTGACTTTGGTATTGTGACCACTTACAAGACTTTAGAAATAGGGCCATAAGCATAGGGGTATATTTCATTAAAAAAAGTCAGCCTCGGCCCCAAGCACATGGCTGTGGGGCAGCATGCTTGTATGAATGGCTGGGCTGCTCAGCTTTGCTGTTACAAGGTACTGAGGCTGCCAGACACAGTTGTAGAAGGTAGATGTACTCCAATAGGATTTCAAACACTAAACAAAAAACCTGAGGGTAATCGCTATGGCCTAAAGAGGTTAACAATCTTTTTTTCCCCAGTGCTGCATACCACCCTGCCTCCCCCCCCCCCAATGCTGATGGATGAGTTCCCTCCACCTGCCCTGGGAGCTGCATGCCTCAAACCTTTGGTCAAAGCTGACCAAGGCTTGGCTCTGCAGGTGAAGAACTCTTTCAGATCCAGTGGGTGATAAGTATCTGTCAACATTTATAGGGGCTGGTTAAATGTTTCACACTGGTAAAGGATTTTATGTGCCATTCTTGTTTACAAATTATTGTTGGTTAATGTTAAAAAAAACCTATTTTTGGTCTAAAATGTTTCACACTGGTACAGGATTTTATGTGTTTTTGTTTAAAATGTAGCCATACATCCCTACTGAGAAAAACCACCAAAAAAGACTTTGGTAAGAGTTTTTATGTTGTCTAAAAGGCAAAAGAGATTTTTGCTATGTTGTCTAAAAAGCAAGGGAAATTTTTGGTATGTTGTCTAAAAAGCAAGAGATTTTGGTAAAAAAAAATGTGTAAAAAAAAGGGCCTTATCTAGTTCCCTGTGTAAGCTTTCAAGGTCAAACTTAAAGCAGGTAGGAGCAGCTGACAGTCTATCACTGCAGGGCACTGCCATCTATGTTTCTTAAATGTTTAAAGGGGGCTTATAGATGTTATACTCCCTTTGACCCAACCCCTTAGGGTCAGCGATAGTTATGGCCTTCATAGAACAGTCAGCATCAGATATTAAGAAAAGTTACAATGGTTAGAAGAGTTGCAGGATTATATCTTGCTGGATTTGGTTAAGGAGGCAGAGAAAGTGTTTCATAAGTGAGAGACTGAGGAAGAGAAGCAAGAGAACGAGAGAGAGAGAGAGAGAGAGAGAGAGAGAGAGAGAGAGAGAGAGAGAGGGAGGGAGGGAGGGGGGGAGGGAGGGAGACAGACAGAGAGAGAGAGAGAGAGAGAGAGAGAGAGAGAGAGAGAGAGAGAGAGAGAGAGACAGGAGGCAGAAGAGAGAACCGGAGGGATCATAGAAAAGAGAGAAATTTGATAGAATTTTGGCCGCAGTGGTAGGAGAGAAAAAAAGATAGGACCTAGACAGATAAAACCTGGGCAACAGAAGACCAAAGATGAGTGAAGACGGACAGAAGCACCCCTTGGACAAAGACCAATGTGCTTATTGCAAAAAAAAGGACATCGGGCAAGAGAATGCCCAAAGAAAGGAAAGGCCTCTAAAGTACTGGCCCTAGAAGATGATTAGAGGGGACGGGGCTTGGACCCCCTCCCCTGCGCGTAGGGTAATCTTGACTGTGGAGGGAACCCCTATGGATTTTCTAGTGGACATAGGGGCTGAGCACTCTGAGCTGAAACAACCATTGGGGAAATTAAAGAATAAAAAAAAACTATAGTAATTGGAGCAACTGGACAGAAACAATATCTGTGGACCACCTTACGAACTGTAGATTTGGGGAGAGGACAAGTGACTCATTCCTTCCTGTTTTTCCTTAAGTGTCCCAAGCCTTTATTAGAAAGAGACTCACTGGCTGGAGGTGATTAAAGCCTTTTGTTGACTGAACCAGTGACCTTCGCTCCCCCTGCTGTCCTCAATCCCGCTACGCTACTGAGATGATGACAGCTCATCTACCCATCACTGCACTGACATTTTGGCAGAAGAAGCTGGTACCCAAAATGATCTGAAGGATTAGCCTTGGCCTGGAAGTCTGAGCTGGTATACAGACGGCAGCAGTTTCGTGGTTGAAGGTAAGCAGAAGGCAGGGGCAGCAATGGTGGATGGAAAGCAAGTAGTCTGGGCATAACCTCCCTGAAGGACGCTGGCACAGAAAGCCGAACTTGTGGAGTTGATACCAGCTCTATGAATCGTAGAAGGAAAAGTCTCAACATCTACACTAACAGCAGGTATGCTTTTGCCACTGCCCAATACACAGAGCAATATACAGACAAAGAGGATTGTTGAAATTTTGAGCCTTCTCGAGGCCATACATTTGCCAAAGAAGGTAGCCATCCTACATTGTCCAGGATGCTATGGCTAAAGGAAATCAGATGGCAGACCTAACTGCTAAACAGGCGGCCCAGGGAGCAACAATCCTGGTAGTCAAAGAGCCTATATCAGTGAAACCAACTTTAGATACACCCCCGAGGACTATCAAATTATGGACAAATTAGGAAAACCCCATATAGGGCAGTAGAGACAGAAGGAGGAAAACTAGTCCTCCCACAAAAGGAAGGGCACAAATACATTACCAACTTACATTACCTGACCCACTTGGGGGACAAAAAACTAAAAGATGTGGTTATGTCCTCCGACTATTATGTTATGGGACTCTGACTTGGCAGAAGAATTAGTCAAAAGCTGCAAGGCCTGTGCTATAACTAATGCAGGACACTCCAGGGAAGAGGCTCTGGGGCCTACTGGGAAGTAGATTATACAGAAATTAAGCCAGCCAGATATGGTAACAAGTACTTATTAGTTTTAATAGATACATTTCAGGATGGGTAGAAGCTTTTCCTACCAAGACTGAGATGGCTAATGTGGTGGCTAAGAAGATCATAGAAGAAATCTTCCTGAGGTTTGGGATATCCAAGGTAATCGGGTCTGATAATGGACCTGCCTTTGTTGCCCAGGTAAGTCAGGGACTGGCCACCCAACTGGGGATTAATTGAAAATTACATTGTGCTTACCGACCCCAGAGTCAGGTCAAGTAGAAAGGATGAATATAAATTCGGAAAAGAGAGCTGCGGAAATGACTGAACAGCCCTACTTCCCTTTGCCTTGTTCTGGGTTTGGAATACCCCAGGGCGATTTAAACTCACCCCTTATGAGATCCTATGTGGAGAACCGCCACTGCTCACTGAGTCGGGTGGAATGTACAATCCTGATGCTTTTCTTTCTAGACCTTTGTTTTCCCGCTTAAAGGCCTTTGAAATGGTGAGACACCAGATCTGGGAAAAACTGAAAGAAGTATGCATCTCTGCCAGGATCCACGCCTTGCACGTGAAGCAAGCTCCTGGACTACCCAAATTGCAGTATCTGACTTTTGACAACACTGCCAGTCAAGAGGCTTGTGTTTGGGGGACTAATCATAGGCTGACTCTTAGTGGGGTTATGTAATGAGACTCTTAAAAGTCCTAAGACTTCTGACACCAGGTACTTGGTTCCTGGTTTAGGTAAATAGTGGGCTTGTAATACAGGCCTGACACCTTGCATGTTGACATCGGTTTTTAATGATACCAAAGATTACTGTGTGGTTGTACAACTGGTACCTAGGGTCTTTTATTATCTAGCTAACACACTTAAAGATGAGTTTTGACAAGCACCCAACTCGCTTTTGACGAGAACCTATCTCTCTGACATTAACAGTAATCCTGGGCCTCGGGATAGCTGCCCTAATACAGGCCCCTCAGTACTTTAATGAATTAAAACTAATTACCTTCATTAGAGAAAAAAATAACTGCTGTTCAGATTTTGATGCTATGCTACCAATATAGTGCTTTACAAGGTCAAGAAGAAACTAAAATCTAGTTCTATGATTAGAACTAGACACTAGAAGTGGGGAGATGAAAGACCTAGATAAATCCAGGTCTCCCCAAAGAAAACCCTGGATAAATCCAGGTTTCCCCCTAACCCCCAGCAGGAAGAAAACAGCCAAAAATCTAAGCAGAAAGAGAAGAATCAGGAATCTAGGATTAGCCGGTTCAGTGACTGTGTTACAGGAACTAGCTGAAGATAAAGTTAGATTGTAATCTTGAGAATAATCTTGAGAAACAGGGAGTTTCTCCCTTGTGATTATCATTGGTATTTTGAATTACTGTGTTTTAGGAACTAGCTGATTATGACCCTGAGAGTGATCTTGAGAGGCATGGAGTTGCCCCCTTCTGATCATCACTGGTATTTTTGGAATTTTCTACACCTGTGGATGCCATCCAAATTAATAAAGGTTCGATTTGAAGAGGAGAAACCTCTTGGAATGGTGAAATGACAGCTCATCCACAATGATATTCATACAGGTGGTAAGAAAAACATACAGAATGGGGGCAGGGTTCTGTTCTTATCTCCACAGGTAAACATTCATCTTGGGACCCTGGATGTTTGAATACTGACAGATGGAAAAATAACTGCCCAATAGGGATTATCAAAATGACTGAATAGGTTCTGTAAGTAAAATACACTAAATCATATTTCTAAATTTATAGAGCTGGTTTTGGAGTTGGACTCTGGCTCAGTCCCTCTCTAATTCCAAGCCTGTTGTTAAGAGAAAAACCCAGAGATTCTGGAGTTTCTTTCTCATGTCAAGAGCCATGATTATGGTACAGAAAGAAATATGAGTTTAGAAAACATCTTTGCTTTTCTTCATATCTCTCATACTTTTCATTGAATATATCTATCATGCCTTTCATTGAATATATGTATATCTGTATATGTCCATATAGGGGTGGGGTGGGATGGGGGAGGGGGGATGGGGCGAGAAAAGTGTGAAGTGGAGGATGGGAAGAGCTTGGGGGAATAGGATGGTTGGGATATAGGAAGGGTGGATATGGGAACAAGGAATTATATATCTTACTTAAGGGAGCCATTCTAGGGTTGGCAGAGGCTTGACTCTAGAGGGGTTCCCAGGTGTCCAGGAAGATGCCCCCAGCTAGGTCCTTGGGCAGCTGAGGAGAGGGTGCCAGAAATGTCCAGATCCTATTGCCATACTCATGAATATCTTGCATATCACCATAGAACCTTCACCTGGCATTGGAGGGAGAAAATGACAGAGCCCCACATAGGAGCACCAGACTGAGCTCCCAAGGTCCCGATGAGGAGCAAAAGGAGGGAGATCATGAGCAAGGAAGTCAGGACCGTGAAGTTTTCCCCAATGAACAATGAGTTTTTCCTGCAGTGACAATTGAAGTTTCCAGGAAGAAGATGGGGCCCCATAACAACAACTCCACCTGGTTGATATGACATCATGATACTGATAGTGCTACTACAAGACCTGTTTTGGGTACCAGCTGCAGAAGACGGTTCCGACTTGGTTAGCTGAAATGATACACATCTTGTACAACATTCTGGCCAGACCTTCACAAAATACTCAAAGACTACTTGCAATTTTAAAAGACATTGATCTTGAAATTTAACCATTATTTTACTTTCACAGGATCCCCCAGAAAGAACATTGCCCCCATGACAGCTGGAAGTAATTCTAGAGGACGATGTCCCCTCTCCCAGTAAAGTTTGTCCTTGGGTTTAGGGACATCATTTAAGGGTTGATTATACTTAGTATACGGTTGAGGGTTGGGGGTTTAGGGGAGGAATTTTATAAGCTCAGGGATCTTTTTGAAAAAAAGAGGGATAATTGGATGATGGGATAATAGATTTGTAATTGTGAGTTACTGTTTTTAGACAAATATATTGGTATCGATTGTTGTATATTGATATAAAGTTAAATTATATTGACTATTGTATGCATGCATGTTTCTACCTCTGTTTAAAACATTTTTTATGTATTGATATATATTGTATTTATATATATATAGTATATATTTACTATGCAGTGTACATTTCTACCTCTGATTAAGATACTTATATATTGCTTATATATTGATATATATTTACCATACTGCATTGTATATTTATACATTGTTTATATTTGGAGGTCATATTGTCCTCTTTTATTGCACAGTTGTTTATTGTCTTAGTCTTTAAGTTAGATAGGTATTGAGAATTATATAGATCAATAGTCATCTATGTTTGTCATTTATAATTAGACTAATCAGGTTCATTAGATACATAGAGATTATACTCAGTATAGATAGATAATCTTCAACCTCTTCAAAGAGCTGTAGAAAATGGCCTTTAACTCAGTTCTGTGGTAGTGAGACACAATTATTCCTGGCAACACCGATCTATTCCCGAGAGAATGTTGAGCACCAAAGACACTCCACATGGAGCCTTTCTTCTTGGCAGAACTGGCCTTTGGGCAAAGAAATGCCCATACCTCAACCACTGACAGAGATACAGAGTATCCATAAATGGATAAAACAGGACTGTCATATCCTGCCAAGACATGGTAAGATAGTTTTGAAAAGTTTCTTGCCTTTGAAAATGGTATGTCAGTTATGTTAGGCCTTAGCCAAAGTTGGTTGTCAATGCTGCAAACGTGACTTTGGGTGATTGCCCAGGTAGCTAGTTGTCTCTGTGATTTGTTGCATGTTTTGGAAGTTGTTTGTATGCACTTCCTAATTACTCAGGTAACATTATTTCCCTTCTCAGATCTTCGATGGGGTTGAAGACTATATAAATGTAGTTACTTCCTCTCACGACTTGGCCAAGTTATTTATTATACAAGACTTAAGCTAGTTGGAATAGGATATTTGTACTTATTGTATATAATTTCATAGTAGGTTTAGAACTCTCTTAATTAAAGGGGGAGGTGTTGCGGGAGTTCCTTCCACTCCTTCAGCCAATAGCAGCTGAGATACCAGCCCATTGGGGCGTGATCTCTCTCTTTCAAAAAGCGGCCACTTCCCTCTACTTGCTCTCTGGCTTCCGGCTCAGCTTCTGGCAACTAGGCTCCCACAACATACACCCTCCCTGCCCCTTTTTGATCACTGGGCTGTGGTTTCTTCCCTTAAAAACTCCTTCTTCCAGCGGCTCGGGGTCAAACTCTTCCCCTGCGTAGGTTATGAGTCTCGGCCACAGTGCACTGGTCCCCTTCTCATCTCATCATTAAAACCTCGCGTGATTGCAGCAAGGATGGTCTTTCGTGAGTTACTGGGGGGGTCGTGTTATCCCAAGACTTGAGTGAGAGTCTCCCTACACTGGGGTTCTTTCAGTAGAACACTCCCAACTTCTGGGAGGACTAAGGAAGCTGTTTTGTTCTCCTGCTTGTGGTTATCACACATCTAGAAAAGCTTACAAGGAAATAAAAAAAATACGGCAAACAGAAAGCAAAGGCCAAGTTCAGGCCCTGGAGGCTCTGCAAAGGGGTCTACAATGCTTCCTACAAAATGCATCTCTCCTTGGTGAAGACTTTGTTGTAGAACAAATTGGACAAGAGGGACCCTGGGAAGTTCTTTCTAAAATGCCACTGGAGATTCAACAACTGAGACTTTGACACTTATTAATTTGGTGTACAGGTTTTCTTGCTTAGCAAGGTTTAGATGTTAATGCTTTGTTTGGAATTCTTCTGTTATGCCATATGTTGGTATTATCAGGATGGAATTCCTCTGTCTGTAGAGAACAGGATAAGTAGGGAAAACAGGAAGGAGTCCCTTGACTTTCCAACCATATTCTCTGTAGGTTGGTTGATCCCATAAGGGTTCACATGCCACTGGGATATGGTCTCAGGAAAACTGACAGCGGAAGTCCAACAGGAAATGGGAAGGATCAAAACTCTTGCAGCAGTGCAAGGTAGAAAGAGACAGAAGCAACCATGAAGCTGTGGGAAACAGCTACATAATAATGCTGTCGTGCGATGCTAAACAAAGAAAATATAAGTGAGGGCTACTAACGTGTGACTAGAACATGTGAGAATCCTTGAATGTCCCTACTGCCTCAGTTAATGGCTAACTAACACTATCTGTTTGTAGCAGACTCCTACAACCTGAATCCCTAGCACACTGGACCCGTAGTTAATTATGAACTGCTGTTCAGTGTGGCTACAGAGAAGAGAAGAACATTAGAGCATTCTCTTCATTCCTCACCTGTGTCCATCTGTCCGGTAGCAACAGTAGGTGAAGATTCAGTGTACTGGTATCTTACGTATTGATATTCCTTGTGCATGAACAGAGATGCCTCGGATACAGAACTACAAATGTGGCAGACATTCAGAAACTTAGAGTCTTCATATGATGTAGCAATTTAACTCTTAGAGAATTGAAATGTATGCCCACACAATAGCAATGTACATAAATATTCATGCAACATTATTCACAATGAACAGGGCCTGCAAATTGCCCAACTGGTTGATAAAAGCATTAAAAATGGTGCCTTGTGCACAAAATAGAATACCAGTTGACCATGAAAAGAATGAAGCAAACTGATGCTATAGACACATGAACACTGAGAATATTAGGCTGGGTACAAGCAGTCACTAAAGATAACATACCAAAGAGATCTGTTTATACGAAATATCTTGTACCACAAAATCATACAGACAAGGTGTGTGTGTGTGTATGTGTGTGTGTGTGTGTGTGTGTGTGTGTGTGTGTGTGTGTGTGCACATGTGGAGGAAGGGAGGGAAAGAGGGAAAGGGGAGAGAGAGGGAGAGAGAAAGAGAAGTCTGCTCACATGTATGGGGTCTCTATTTGCGGGATGACTAAAATGGTCTAGCTTTGGTGATACTGTCACTTGCACAAGTGGGTATCTGAACACACTAAAATTCATTGAAGTATAACTCAAAAATGTGTTTTATGGCTTGTGACTTACATTTCAATAAAGTTGTTGTAGAAATAAAGCACTGCAGTTTGTCCATAAAACACTTGAAGGTGGGCTGGAGAGATGGCTCAGTGGTTAGGAGCACCAGCTGCTCTTCCAGAGGTTCTGAGTTCAATTACCAGCAACCACATGGTGGCTCAGAACCATCTATAGTTGGATGCAATGCCCTCTTCTGGCGTGCTGTCATGCATGCAGTCATATACATAAAATAATATTTTAAAAAAATTAAAAAAAAAACACTTGAAGATTCAGTAAAATGTACATCATTTGAAAAATTAACCAGAATGGAGGTAGAGTCAAAACAAAGTAAGCTAATTAATAGCTTTACACTTTGGACATTATCTTTCTCTGTTCCTCTGTTAAATGTTTGTTTTTCAAGACAGGGTTTCTCTGTGTAACCCTGGCTGTTCTGGAACTCACTCTGGCCTTGAAGTCACAGAGATCCATCTGCCTCTGCCTCAGGAGTGCTGGTCTTAAACACATGTACCATCATCATGCATCCTCTGTTAAGCATTTCTGAGTCACACCAGGTTCTCCTGCTTAATGATTTATTTTTCTGATATTCAGAAAATCATTCTTTCAGGCATGAACTGGGGCCACCCAACAGATAACAATGCTAATAAGATAATATTGTCAGGAAGCTAATATATGATATCATATAAAAGAAGATTAAATGAAATAGATTCTAGGAACAAGAGAAAACATCAGTACAATCATTATATGAATAATGTATTCCATTAAGAGTTCTTGCTGACCCACTGTGTGATGGGTAATCCCCTTTCCTTCATGCATTTATTCTGAAACATGGAAGAATTCAAGTAACAGAGCAAGAAGTATTAGGGCAGTGTAGTCTAGTGGTTTCTTCCTGTTTTCCCAGCAAGTGGGGGGGGTGAGGAAGGACGATTACAAGTTTAGCCACCTTGGGCAACAAAGCAAGGCATTATCACAAAAAGGAAATAATAAAGAGGACCATTTTGTGAAATAATTAAGAGGCCCATTTTAGCAACAGCTGCCAGGTAAGGAAGAGCTGGATGCTGCTAGGCTTTTAGAAGGAAGAATGAACTCCAGAGAAAAGGCAGAACTCACTATGGACATGGGATTTTTAGAGTTTATCTGATGGGTATATCTAGGATGCTCATTGGTTCACATATCAGGGTCTCCAATAAAGAGTAAAAAAATCACACCGCTGTGCAGCATCCAAAACACAATCTTGACTGACTTCATGCAACCCTGTGCTAGGTGATCTGTGCTTGGGGAGATCTGGGAGACAGCAGAGCAGGAGTCGATAAACTGCAAAAGCCATCTAGGTCTTTCAGAATAACACTGATTTATTCTGATTTCCTTTACTCTGTTCTTTTTGTACCCAAATTAATCAATTATGTTATGATTCCACCAATCTATCATCAAGTTAAAACCATGGCACACACACACCAAGGGGAATGTTGGGAATGAAGAGTTGATGTGGGATGTCCTTCTGTATATGTGTTGCTTTTATTGGTTGATGAGTAAAGCTGTTTTGGCCAATGACTCAGCAGAGTAAAGCCAGGCAGGAAATCTGAACAGAGCTATAGAGAGAGAGCAGGCAGAGTCAAGGAGATAACACGTAGCTGCTGAATTCAGATCCCTGCACCCACTTAAGAAAGTGAGTGCAGTCATACATGTCAGTAACTCCAGTGCTGGAAAGGTGGATTCAACTAGATCCCTGGATATCTGATTAGTTATTCTAGCCAATCTATGAACTCATTTCAGTAGAGACTCTGTCTCATGAGAGAAAGTGAGTGCAATAGTGGGAAAGATCTGACAACTTTAGGCATGATCTCACATGCAGGTGTGCACATACACACATGCACACACGAAAAAGTAAAATGGCTAGATCATAATAGAAAAGGAAAGACACTGGTGATGGTGGGGGTCAGCCAGCCATTAACAACAGTACTGGTCTTTCAGCAGTGAACAGATGTTCATTTTATGAGTAAAGATAAGAGTTATTCAGCCTTTGTAGGTACTTATACAAATTCAGATATTTCTGTTATTGTAATAGCTGCCTGACAATATTAACTTATTAGCATTGTTATCTGTTGGGTGGCCCGGTTCATGCCTGAAAGAATGATTTTCTTTATAACGATGAGTTCTATATGGGACACCGTCCTTTTTTTCAATGAACAGGTCATGTAGGAGGTTGTCTCCCATCAGTTCCATAGAAGCCAGTGGTTAGCTGCCTTACCACATGTATGAATCCCTTCCTCAGAGGTGGAGGCCCATAGAGGCTTTGAAATCAGCTCTCTGGAGCCCAAAGATCAATGCAATAGCTGCAAGATGTTCCTTTAAAATTTTAAATATTTCACATATATGTTTGTGTGCATGTGTATGATAGTGAGGGGGGGTGTGGGTATTTGCACGTATGCAGAGATCAGAGGACAATTTGCAAGAGTTACTTCTCTCCTTCTATCATATGGGTTCTGAAGATCAAACTTAGGCCATCAGGCTGAGTGGCAAGAGCCTTTTCCCCAGAACCATCTTCCTAACCTGATGCTCTGGCTTTATGTTTAACTGTGGTTATTTATCACGAGACTATGCTTATTTTCAAGAAACTGGATAGTAAACTATCTAACTCTGGGGTTGGGCCATTTTTAAGTGCCAAATTTTATGTTTAATTTCTTAATGTTGCACTAAGGTATGCACTAAGCTTGCAGGAATTCAGGTGCACTATAGCTCCATACTGCAGAGCAAGGAGACTGGGCTGGCATGAAGTTGACAGAGGCAAAAGCCACTAGCAGTACATCCCTTCTGCCTGCAGCCTCAATCTCTGCATAGTGCTGATCTTAGAGAAATTCACATGAACTGCTAAGAAAGCCATGTTCTCAGCGTCCTAGTTTTAGTAGCTCAGAACAGAGCCTGGAAGAATGGACTTCAACCTGCCCTTAGGTGGGTGGGGTGGGGTGGGGTATATTACACCCTGAGGATCAACCTCAAAATCTTGGGCTCCATTGGTCCCTCAATTTTCATAGGGAAAACTGGACTGGAACCTTCTGACTTCTGCACCAAGGAAGGTCTTCTGCTGCCTGGGGGTGCAGCTTTCATGTTGGTGGCCCTTTTATACTGGAGGACCTGCAAATCGTGTGATCATAGAAAGCTTCAAATAGCATGCATGAAGAGAATCTTTGGATAGGATTAATGAGCAGGGGGAGAGGTACTAACCCCTCATAGGGATGCCTATCACATGTGGTGGTGTCTGCAGCACCTCACTGTTGAATCATGTCTGAATTCAGCAAAGCTAGGTAGTCCAGATCCTGCCTTGAGTGCTAATAGGGCACTGGTTTGTGATGCTCCTGCTTTTTCCCCATCTATACTGATGTTCCCCAGATCTGACTCCTGACTGCTGTGGTTGCTTCTTCTGTTCCCATTCTCTCTAAACTGTTGGACCTGTATCTTCTTCTATTCCCTACCTGCAATACTTCTGGGATTAGAGCAGGCTCAGAGGTAAGCCATGTATTCCAGATGCAACGTTTTATAATTCAAATGAAAGAAAAATGGATGCATGACCACTTAAAAATAATGTGTAAGTTAAATTGTCTGCTATCATAAAGCTGTTCTCTGATCAATATATAGAAAACCAAAATAATTTGGGCCATTCTGTTTGGAAAAACAAATCAGATCAAATGAACAGCAGGAAGGCAACAATCTAAAGAGAGTTACAGCTATTGTCTTATTCTGAGAACAGAAAGGAAGGAACTGAACATGAAGTGCAGCATGAAGGATGTCATCCTGATGTGAGACTTGTCACTGAGAATGGCTTTACAACTGTTGCTTTATTATATTATCCACCTGCTGTTACCCTGAGAAACTAAGGTCAACTACAAGTGTGTTCTCATTTGTATCATGCCTTACCGAGATATTCATGGCTAATTTTTAAATAGCCCAAAGTTTATGTGGAACTCTCCACCTGAGTTTAGCTCTGTCATAAGGGGCTCTGAACCAGACTCTTTGCTTCTCGTTCTATGACGTGGGAGGGTCTTCTGTTTGAGTTGATTTCATTAGTTAATAAAGAAACTGCCTTGGCCCATTTGACAGGCCAGCCCTTAGATGGGTGGAGTAGACAGAACAGAATGCTGGGAAGAGAGAAGTGAGGCAGATGCTTCAGGAAGTCGCCATGCCTCTCCTCTCTGAGATGGGCGAGGGTTAAGATCTCTCCTGGTAAGCCACCCCTTGTGGTGCTACACAGATTACTAAATATGGGTTAAAGCAAGATGTGAGAATTAGTTAATAAGAGGCTGAAACTAGTTGGCCGGGCAGTATTTAAATGAATACAGTTTGTGTGTTGTTATTTCCGGGCATAAGCTAGCCAGGTGCCCGGGAGCCAGGCGGGACAAAAAGCAGGCCTGCTCATCTCATCACTACAGTTCTACACTTTTCAATATATGGAAACTGCCCATGCCTTTTACTACAGCAGTAACATTGCCTTTTAGTACTGAGGGCTAAAATTTGATGAGGTCCATATTTTCGCTGAAACTATCAAGGCAACCAGAAATGCCATCTCTTCCAGGATCAGGCTTCTGTTTATGCTTAAATGCTCCACCACCCTTCCAAAAACTCTCCTAACATTACCTGTTTCTTTGTCCTCCACTTTTCTACCACAGAAAATCCCAGATATCCAGGAAGCATCGACTCATGCTATTTCATGTTTCCATACTTTTATCTCTTGTCCTCTCCATGGAATAGCTACGAGTTTTCTTTGGCCACTAGAGATCTCTAGCTGGTTTGTGGTTAGCATTGTTCCTTGTCTGCAAAGTCATTAATATTGCTCTCCCCTTCATAGCTCACTATGCCTGGTATGCTCCCCATCTGTCACCAATCACTTGTGCTTCTAAATCCTACGCTAGAATTGGATCCATACTAAGGCAGGGAGATCTGCTTATCCCACCTGTGAAATTGCTACTGATGCAGTCCATCATGAAGGACTGTCTACAAACCTATGGAATGAATTAGTGAAGGAAAGTAGACATATACAGAAGCATGCACACTCTTGGCTCTGATACTGACCAACTGAAAAGTTTGAGTGTGATCCTTAATCTCAGTAAGCCCAGGGTTTTCCCTTTTCTAAAATGGAGAGTTGGATATATGTGTGTTAGAACTGGTGATATGATGGAAGGAGTTAATATATTTTTCAAACTCTAGGTTATATATCACAGTCTCAACTATGTCATAGATTATGCAGTATCCTACAGAATTGCTTGATTAAAGTAGGATAAGACAGGAGTTAGAACACGGTATACTGAAACTCTATATGCTGTTCACACATTTTCCATAAATCTAAAATTGTTTTAAAATAAATTCTATTTAAAAATTAAAATTCCTACAATGAGGAACAATCCTCCCATCTTCCATTGACTTGCATACTATAGGGCTTTTTTAAAAAAAAAAAAAAAATATTCCAGCAGGGCTTCACCTCAAAATAATACTCAAGGTTCAGGACAGATGGCTCAGAGGTTTACAACAGTTATTATTCTTATAGAGGACCCAGGTTTGACTCCTAGCCCCCAAATGGTAATCCTTCTATAACTCCAGTTCCAGTGGATCTGGCATGTTTTTCTGGTTTCCAATGAAACTGCATGCATGGGGCATGTATGCATACAGACATACATGCAAAAAATACTTATACACAGGAAAATTTTAAAACTCCCAAAGTATTTAAAAATAATATTTCTAAATAGGATTAGTGGCTAGGTACACTTACTCTCTGCTTTTTATAGGAATTTTGCTCTCACAGATACCTATTCTTTTAAAACATTTAAGCAGTAAACATGCAAATCCCTAAAGTACCATTATTTTATGGTCCCTGAGGCTGTTAAAAGAAAATAGGCAAAACTTGATCAACAAGACAAAAAAATCAAATAAACAATAACAAAATATTGTTTTCTTTTTGAGTAATGTAATACACATATATGCATACATGTGTGTATATACTTTGTGCATGCATGTTTTGTGAGCATATGTATCTTTATCTCCCTTTCATCTAGGGGAACACTGTGGTCTGGAGAGGATGTCCATGTTCCTGGAAAAGGCCTTCCATCCATCTCAGTGCTCTGGTCACTTTATTCTTCCAGATGAGCAAGCCTGCATGCTCTGCAAAGAATAGCCAAAAGCATTTGTCTTCTTTGATAGCACACATTTATCCTTGTCGAATAACAGCTTTTGCTAATTATGTATGACACTTAAGACTAAAAAAAATGTCATGTGCATGTGACATGCACTGAGTTCTTCTTTTCATGAGTATACAGATGAGGAACAAGCTGTTCTCTCTTGTCATTTCCAAGGCAGATCAGAAACTCTTGCCAAATCTGTGGTCTTTGGTGTATCTAGTTCATACAACTGTCTCTAGTTTATAAACTATGAGAAAATTCAGAGTTCAAATTGATTTGTTTTTTAAAGGCTAGTGTTGAATACGAACATAAAGATGAAAGTATGAAGAGTATTTAATAGGAGTTTGTACCATAGAGCTTATTCAGAAAGTTAACTGAAGGTTTATGTATTGTGGATAATTAGAAACAACTAACTGAGCTGTAAAAGGATGTAGAGAAAATTACTTTCCTCTATTTGGCCTTATTCACACTGCACATCACCATGACCACCACTGTAACCTCCTAAATGAATTCTATACATATCCATCAGCCACACCAGTTCACCAAGAAGTGGTTCCCAGCCAGAAAAACTGCCAAATTTTTGGTGGTGCCTACAGATACTTCTGGCTGTCACAGATGGCAGAAGGGATCTGCGAGAGAGTCTGTGTACTTTATTTATGTATATATGTTACAAATACTGGACAAAACAACTTAAAGAATGAAGGGGGTATCTTGGCTTAAAGATTTGGAGGACTTAGGCCTTGGCCCATGTATTTGTATAGAACTCAAGAGTCTTTGCCTCATGAACTGGAAAGCAAAAATACAAGAAACAAGGGAATAGGCTAGACATTGCCTGCCCCCATTCTCCAACTAAACTCTAATTTTTAAAGTGTCTACAACCTCTCAAATGGTGCCACCAGCTGGAGACCAAGTTTTCAACACAAGAGCCTAACGTGTGCTGCAATGAGGATGTTTCTGATACCTCATGGGTAGACACCAAGGACACTGCACAATACCCTACCATACATACATAAGCGCCTCGCACAGGTCAACTGAGCCAAGGTGGGCAGTCACCATACCAGAGAAATGATTCTCAAGTTACCAGTGTAGTTGGGTCATTGTGGAACCTGGCAGTAGGCAGTAACCATACAGGTAATTTTAACATCAACACCACCTTCAATCTTGTAGCTCAGACCAAGTGTTCAATGGACAAAACTAATGATCACTAGATACTGACTGCTCATTACTCACCTTTCCTGCCCATTTCCTAAGCATATTAAGTCAATCTGGTACAGGGCTAATACAGAAAGAACCTTCATGTAAGGTCCCTTAGGCCAAGATACTTGCAGCAAAAAGCAAAAGAGAGAGAGAGAGAGAGAGAGAGAGAGAGAGAGAGGAAGAAATTGTCTTCTTTCAGGATCCAAAATGCAGACATGCGCTTTGTTTCTATGAGTTCATTCTGCAAGGATTTGTTTCTTGCCTCCATGTATTTGCTTCTTGTTTAATACTTTTATTAAAGGGTCTGATCTCCCTCGCATGACTTTCCTCCACCAAGACCGAGGATATCTCAATGAGGGAATCTCTATGTACCAACAGTAGATCCTTAAATCAAAGCATCAGATTTCAGCAGAATGTCAGACAAGTCAGCCAGCCAGCAGAATAATTCACAGGTATGGTACCTAATCCTATAGTGTTCCCAGAAACAACAGACGCTGTTGAAGAAAGATGATTTTTTGAGCATAACTTGTGCATTTGGCACCAAGTAGGTGCTCAGTAAATATTTACTGAATGTGTAAAAAGGATCAAGCAGTGGTAACACGTACCTTTAATGCCAGCACTTGGGAGGCAGAGGCAGGAGAATCTCTGTGGGGTTGAGGACAGCCTGGACTACAGAGATAGTTCCAAGTTCAAAAAAAGGGGGGGGGGAGAGGAAACTTCTGGGTGGAATAATCTCCCTGAGTTTCTGAGTTAATGCTGTCCAGCTTTTCAAAATCTCTTACTGCAATTCTCAAGGGAATCCTCCAAATTTTATTTCCTAGGGCTTAATGCCCATTTCTGCTCTTGCAGTCCATAACCTTGTGCACACTTGTTTCTAGGAGACATGCAGGCAGTCTCCACAATTTGAGATTCCAAAGGTAACTATTCCAACTGGTGAGATATAAGTAAGGCCTTTTCCCCAAATTGTAATGGCACTGGTTATCCCATACCCATGATCAAACAATAACAGTTAATCTTTCTAAGACCCCAAACACCTCTTTATGGAGGGTTATGTGAAAGTTACTGCAGTGGAAACTCCCTGTAATCTACAAGAGTAGAACCTAAAGAAGACTCCTAGTATTAGGGGATACAGAGCCTGAACCGGCCATGTTCTATAATCAGGCAAGGCTTCCAGTAGTTGGGCTGTGACACCAACCCAGTCACAAACTCCATGACCTACAATCTGTCTTGCCTAAAGATGCGATGGGGTAATGGTGGCCCAGAACTCGTGAAAGTGGCCAACCAATGACTGGTGCAACATGAGGTCTATTTCATAAAAAGAAGCCCATGATGACAGTGCCTGGATGTCCTGGAACCAGAAGTTGAACATTCCAGGATAAAACTCAATATGACTGTATGACTGAAAAAAATCAATGAAATTATTACTAATGATAATCTGTAATACTCACAGATTCATAACTAGCCCAATTATCATCAGAGAGGCATCATCCAATGATCGGTAGGAGCAGAGGCAGAGACCCAGAGACAAACACTAGATTGAGTCAGGGGAACCATGCAAAAGAGGGGTAGGAAGGATTGTAGGAGCCAGAGGAGTGGAGAGTACAGCCCATAGAATCAGCTAAGCAGGGTTAATAGAAAATCAAAGAGACTGAAGCGACAATCATGGACCCTGTTCTGTTCTGAGCTATGTCCTCTGCACAATGCTATGGTTGTGCAGCTGGGTGCTCTTATGGAAGTCTTATCAGTGGGAGTCGGGGGTAACTCTGATTCTTTACACTTCTCTCGAACCCTTCTCCTTCTACTGGGTAGCCTGGTCCAGCCTTGATATGAGGTTTTGTGCCTAGCTTATAACTTATGCCATGTTTGGGTGATACCACTGGGAGGCAGTTTTTTTTTCTTTTTTTCTTTCTTTCTTTCTTTCTTTCTTTCTTTCTTTCTTTCTTTCTTTCTTTCTTTCTTTCTAAGTAAAATAACAGAGGAGTAGATCTGGGCTAGAAGGGAAGTGGTAGAGGGGAGATTGTAGTCAGGATGTAACATATGAAATAAAATAATAATAATAATAATAATAATAATAATAATAATAGTAGTAGTAGTAGTAGTAGTAGTAGTAGTAGTAGTAGAAGAAGAAGAAGAAGAAGAAGAAGAAGAAGAAGAAGAAGAAGAAGAAGAAGAAGAAGAAGACTTCAAAGACAGTCAGTCTTAGTGTTCTATTGCTATGAGGAGATACCATAACAAAGGCAATTCTTATAAAAGAAAACATTTAATTGGGGGTTTGCTTATGGATTTAGAAGGTTAGATCATTAGCATCATGGAAGGGGGCATGGAGGCAGGTCGGCATAGTGCTAAGCACTTACATCTTGAATCATACAGGCAGAGACAGAGAGAGAGGGAAAGAGATAGAGACAGAAACACAGACAGACAGATACTGGGCCTGGTGTGGGCTTTTGAAACCTTAAAGCCTACCCTCCCCCAGACATATCCCCTCCAACAAAGAAATATCTCCTAATACTTCCTAAAAAGTTCACCAACAAGGAACTAAGATTGCAAAAATATGAGCTGGGGGCATTATTAAACCAATAATTAAATTATTAATTTAATTTTTTAATTTATCAAACAATTAAATAATTAAACATCTTCCCACTTTCCCTTCTCCATTATCACTCAAGACTTAAAAGAGAAGCTAGAGAAATATACTGATAAGATAGATAATAATACTTTTTCTTTTCTTCAGGATTCTAAGAGGTCACTGATTATAGAAGCTATCAGAACATTTTCCAGGAGAAGGTGACTATTTGTCACCTTTTTTTGTAATCCACATCTCAATTTCTGAAACCTTAAGAGGTGAAAACCTAGCATCACGGAACTGAGATAATATCACAAATACATGCAAAGTACTAAGAGAATTACATATTTTGCTCACTGAAGTACTATTCCCATTGAGAGTCAGAAGCTAAAGTATAACATGCAAGAAGAGCCAGGCTTCTAAGGCAGCTCTTAGCTATTTAAAGGAAAAAAAATTACCAGCTCTTCTACCTATGCACCCCTGTTCCCAAGCTTCTCTCCTCCATCTCAGTTGGGTTAAGTCGGGAGGGCAGGGAATGCCTCCTCTAGTATCAAAGGGACTGTGTTATCCTGAATCTTTTTAAAGTGATTGTATTCCTGTGATGAGCACAAAGTGACTCTAATCTGGTGGCATTCGTAGCTAACTCTGGCAGGAGCCAACTCTAGTCCAAGTACTTCCCACTAAGAAAATGATGCAGATCCACTCAGTTAAAGCTTGTTACAACATGGATGCAGTGTGTTTGGCATTCATAAAATGCTAGTTCTAGAGAGGCAATATTAGGAGGTACTGGAATCTTTAAGATGCTGAACCGGGCTTTAGGTCATTAGGAGCATGCCCTTGGATGATAGTTTTTCTGTGGGGCCTTTAGTTCTCCCCTAAAATACCATTAGAAAGGCCTGATGGTAATCATAACCAGGATACCATCAGGATCAAGATTTTATTACCTGTTCCTTCCTTAGTGGGCACCGGGGCAGGAGTTAACTTTATTCCTTGGCCTGTACTGCAGAGGCTTCCAATAGCCACATGGGAACATCCATCATGGATGGCAGCCTCTCCACAACAGCAGAGCTAAATCCTCCCTAATTTAGTTTCCCGTCTTAGTCAATGTTCTGTTTCTGGGAAGATAGGCCATGGACACAGCAACTTTTATAAAGAAAAGCATTTAATTTGGTTTAGCTTATGTTTCAGAGGATTAAACCATTATTTTCATGGCCAGAAGCACGGTGGCACAAAGGGAGACATGGTGCTAGCCAGGAGTTCATTTTTAAAAAAATATTCATTTATAATGTATACAACATTCTGTCTGTGTGCATGCCTACAGGCCAGAAGAGGGCACCAGACCCCATTATAGATGGTTGTGAATCACCATGTGGTTGCTGGGAATTGAACTCAGGACCTTTGGAAGAGCAGGCAATGCTCTTAACCTCTGAGCTATTTCTCCAGCCCCAGAGCCAGGAGTTCTACATCTGGATCAACAGGCTGCAGGAAGAGACACTGGGCCTGGTTTGAGCATTTGATACCTCAAAGCACATTTCTATTGACACACTTCCTCTGACATGGTCATACCTACTCCAACAAGGAAATAGCTCCTCAAAGTTTCATTCCCTATGAGCCTAGTGGGGCCATTTTCACTCAAACCAACACACAGAGGCCATGTGCAATTAGGGTGAAACTGCACTGATATCTGGGACATGTGGATAGAAAATGAGAAGAGGATCCAAAGAAAATAACACACTTTATCTTGTGCATGTCTCACAAGGACCCCATTAGCATCATTCCTACTTCACTTAGGCTCAGAAGTAAGGTAGTCTCCCCTGTAACAAAGCACCTTAGATCGCATCATTTATAAACAATAGGTTTAGTATACTTCCCAAAGCTTGAAAAGTCCCAAGACTAAGGGGCCTCATCAGATACAATATCTAGAGAAGACTAGTTCTCTGCTTTAAGGTTATTGCCTTTAATTATGTCCTTGTGTAATAAAAGAGGTGGACAAGCTCATACAGGCCCCTTCCACATGGGCACTAACCTCATGCTAGTAACCTTGCTACTGTTCTCTTTTGCCTCTTACTACTAAGGCAAGGGGGACTAAGATTCAACATGTAAATGTTAAAAAAAAAAGTTACTGGTATATCTCAACACAGGCTTAACTCTTATCTCTCCATGTTAAGTACAAGTATAGAGCTCTTGGGTCCAGAGCTACTTCCAGGCACTCAGATGACAGACAGGGTCAACAGTCCCAGGTTCTACTTGAATTCTGGTGAAATTGTTCATTGTAGTCTGTGCCTTGGGGTCTGTTCTGCACCTCTACATGCAGGATCAGGATGCCTTCATTAACATGGCTCTGACCTGAACAAACTGACTTACAGGTTCATCTCCAGAGACAGCTCCCTTCACACAATTTTGTTTCATACTCTTCATCTCAGGTGTGCAGAGGAATTAAGGTGGACTATGAGTTAGAATCTCAGTTCTGCCCCTTGAAAATTCAGTTCCTGGGTTAGACACTGTACCTTAGTGAGTACCCTCTCCCAAATAGTTGAGACAGGAACTATAGCAGTAATCGCTTCATGCTAGGCTGTGAGGAATGAGTTTATCCATGGAGTGCTTGGGTGAGTGTTTATACAAAGCAAATATGGGAAATTTGAGGAGTGATCCACTCCAGTGAGTCAGTAAGGCCACTGAAAAGACACCCAGTGACCTGAAAAACAAATATCACAGGAGGATAGACCGAGTAGTAACAATATATGCTTGAGACTGTACATATTTGTTAAATGGTCACTTTTTACTCTGTGGCAACATGCTCATCAATAAGAAGAGGAATTGTCCCTGTGGGTCTGAATATCATCTTCATTATTCTGCAAGGCTTTCTTCTAAAAGCTTCGAATTATGAGCACACACCTATTATTTATACCCTCAGAAACCTTCCTGTAACTGCTGCAGTCAGATCATACATACAGTGCATAAAGCTTTACATGCAGTTATCCCAGGCACTCTGGATGCCAAGTGCACTTGATCTAAGTATAGACCCCACCCACAAATTGGTAGGTGCCCCATTCTCTACCCCAGGGGCAATCCCAGACATGTGATACAAAGTAACAAAACCCAGGCTCTAAAGCTGAAGAGAATGGAGTCAGTAATGACTTTCTGGACAAGAATGGTAATTTAATTGCTTTCAGGCCCAGTTTACTGAACTTTGAAATGCATAAAGCTTCTTGCTTGGTTTCTAGAAGAAAAATGCTTAATAAATAATAGTCAACTTCTCTTTGCTTTTATAAACACACGTCTCTCTGTCCATCTCCTTACCTCTCCATGCTGATGTCCAGTTGGCCACTCAAGTTTATCAGGACTAACAACCAAGTCCTGGCTTTCTCTTTGACCACTGACACACCCCAGTATGACCACACCACAGCACTGGCTCAGACACCTTGGACCATCTTCCACCTTATTTTCTGGCTCCCTAAAATTTACTGATGATTCCAGAATATGCCCCAAATGTGCCCTAAAGTGGAAACTTCTAACTTTTCATAAGCTATACCTGGTAGAAGCTCACATCATAAACCACTATAGAGACTAGAAGTCTCCTAAATGTTTTTCTTGCTTCCTTCTGTTCACCTAAGCACAACAAGGATGTTCCATTACAAATAGAATGCAGATTAAGTCACATCTCTGCCAGTTTGATGACAGATCCCCAAAGTACTAAAAGCAAAGGCAACATCTCATTGTCCTACAAAGGTCCCATGATGTGACTCTGCAAAGCCTCTAGCCCTTTCCTGGGCTCACTCATTCCATTCTGCGGTCTGCTCTGTTCCCTATCTACTCATAGCAGTTTGTGCCTGATGTTTCTTGTGCTCAGGACAGCAGCCTACTCTTCTCACACACATACACACACTTACTGGCTCACTAATTCTGCCTACTTCTTCAGGTATTTGCTTAAACATCAGCTTTTCTGTAAGAACCCTCATTACCACCCTGCCTGCAATATTAATCACCCAATCACATTGGAATCACTTCCTCTTTTCTCTTATTTTGCCTACAGCACTAACCACCATCTAATACACTATATGTCTGACTTATTGATTGCCTAACTCTGCACCTATGGTCCTTATACTCTCACAACATTCCCAACAGTCAAAAGTCCATCTGATAAGTATAGAATGTATTATTGAATGGGAAGTTCAAGATTTTATTCATCATCTGTTTGCTACTTAGTTTTGCACTACAAATATTTGACATATATAACTTAAAGAAGAAAAGATTTACACCGGTTCACTCTCAAAGGCTTTGGTTTGTGATCATTTAGTCCTCTTTCTGTCAGCCTAGAGTAAGGCAGAAAACCATGGTATAGAGGGCAGAGCAAGGCAGAACTCACTTCATGATGGCCAGAAGTAGGCAGCTAGGAAGGAGAATGGGAAGGGGTGAATAATTCAAACCCTGCTCCCAATAACTCCAGCACCTCCGCAAACAGTACTACAGCTGAGGAGGACTTCAAGACACATGCCTGTGGGAGACAATGTATACTTAAGACAAATGTCATTTCTGTTGCTAAGGATTAATAGTTCTTGAAAACCCTTCAATGGTCAGCACAGGCCTGGGTAAAGTGCAGCCTGTGTATATCCACAGGGAAGGACCTGGTGCTGAGGAGAATCTGATGCCAAGGGATATGGAGCATATTCCAAAGGCATAAGCTGAAGAGAGACTTGAGTAGTAGTTGACTTTCCATGGAATAAAGTTAAATAGAGGGAGATTCTATAGTATCAGCAACATTGATGGGCACAAGAGTCACTGGAACCTAGAAAGCTAGTTGTTTTTCAGAAGACAAGGATGGACAGGTCACTCAAAATGTTAACAGTGAATAAAATCAACACCACTGTGTTGATGAGATGGAACTTCTCTGCTTTGAACCAGACTATTCTACATTCTTAGGTGTGCCCTATGAAGACTTCTTCTCACTTAGAACCTTCCTTAGTTCTCATTAAGAAGACGAAAGATATATAAAGTCATTGACATATGAAGAGAAGAGGATCTTATCAATTTTATTTTTACCTCTTTATTTCCTCAGAAGAAAATGGGATGGGGTTGTGGGGAAAATCTCCACAATATACACCTAGCAATTGATAGGCATAGATGTAGTACAGTCTGGCCTATCTGTGAACTCTCTGAAGGCAGATGCCTTGTTTTGGGTTGCTCAGGATAGTGGTTCTCAACCTGTGGGTCAAGGCCTTTCTGAGTCATAAAACCTTTTCACAGGGGTCACATATCAGATATCCTGCATATCGGATGTTTGTGATTCATAACAGTAGTAAAACTACAGTTGTGAAGTAGCAAAGAAAATAATTTTATATTGGGAGTCACTATAACATGAAGGACTGTACTAAAGGGTTATAGAAGCACTCTTTTAGGGATGTAATATACTCCTTTATACAACAGAGGGCCAAGTAATACTACAAATAAACTAATAAAAGAATAAATAAACATAGCCCACTAACTCAACTAGATTCAAGGGTATTCCTCAGTTCCCGTCCCTGTCCTGAGCTTGACTAAGTACTCTGTGTTCAGGCCCAGTACTCTCCAGTTCTAAGATCTCCAACTATTACTGTGAGGTATAGAGTCCCACTACCTTTCTTCCCTTTTAGCATTCTTGGCTTCATTGCTTTGAGTAAGCAACACAATATCTGGAACACAGTAATTGTGAGCTCTCAGCTATAGCTTGGCCATTGGAGGACTCCTGCTCCACTATATCTGCTGAGTTTCACTTTTCTAAAGGAAACTCAGAGCTCCTGATGTGGGTGGATTATGTTGTTGAGAGGATGATAAGGAAGTTAGCACAGCAGGGGTTTGTCAGTGAGGCAAGTGAAAGAGAGGGGCAAAAAGTAAGACTATGAAGGCCAGGCCTGAGGCAGTCTCCAAGGAATACTCCAATGGATCCCACTTCTAGTCAGTTAATTTAGGACAAGTACAACCCAGCAGTGGCATTTGGTCATAGGCAACATGAGTCTTTACATCTCAGGCTGTCCTCAGAGACAGCTGATGCCTGGCTCTCTATATAGACAGAGTCAAACATGTAGAAGCCCTAAGTTTTCCAAAAGAGGAGTGGTGGGCTAGTCTAGCACACAAGTATTCCCCCTATCCAATAGCAGAGCACGGCTATCATCTCTGCAAGACTCTCTAGCCGACTGCTCTTCTTTCCACCAGGATAGAAGACAACTCTCATTGTCTCTTTATTACTCACTATCTTATTTCTAGAGCTGGGCACACTGCTTGGCACCCAGTAGGGATGCAATAATGCCTGCAGAATAAATGCACCATTAAACACAGAACATCAGCATAAAAGCACAGATCAAATCACACACAATTAAAGAGAAACTGTCCCCAGATGAACTCAATGTGGCTTTGAAAGGAGGAACAAACAAAAATGACAATGGAATTTGAAGAGAGCAGCAGGCAGGAGCCAAGGTGCATTACTTTTCTGAATTTGCTCTTGAGTAAAACCCTATACACACACAAGCTTATTCGGGAAGTAGAAAGAAAAGACACATGTTTTCTGCTTTCCTAGTTCTGTCAAATGATCTCTTCCTATGGGCTGTCCTATTGCCCCATATAAATATATTTTCATCTTGATAAATATATCTTGGAGAATCCCAGGGGTCACTATGTCATCTGTATGCTTTGCCAAGTACTTAGTTCACATAACAGAGAACTATGAAGCCCCCAGAAGGAGTAGGCAATAAACAGAGTAGAGAAGGAATTTACTCTCTGTCCTGAGAGGAAAGAGAAACCAGTAGGAATACCCCCATAATTAATGAGAATACTGTGACTGAAAGTTATTTCACACTCCAAACAGACAAGAGAGGAGGCAGAGAGATTTTAAACAAAGTGTAACTCAAAAAAGATATAGAACAAACAAAGAAGTAAAGTATATCAGCCTCACTACCAAACTTCTCTCCCACTGAATTTGGCCATTGTGTAGAAGAACATTAAAACCTTGGTAATAGTAAGGAAGACCCTTGGATAGATTAGAATATTAGAATAGTCCAACATCTGTACTAATGTGGTATTTCTCAAATGTATGCAAACTCAGATACACATATCAGGCTCATGACTCGACTTTAGACCATCTGATATTCTCTGAAGTAATGATGACAGTTCAAACATTTAAGAGGAGGGTCTGGGGAAATGGTAAATTGGGTATGAGCACCTGTTCTCTAAAGAAGAGAACTTAAGTTTGAATGCTCAGTGTCCACTTAAAAACTAGGCATAAATGCATATACCTGCAACTACGATATTCAGGGGTAGAGACAGATGCTGAGAACTCACTGGTCAGATATCCTAACAGAAAAGCACGCTTCATATTCAAAAAGGACCCTTCCTCATGGTAATAAAGTGGAAAATGATAGAAAACACCTGGTGTCCTGCTGTGAACTCCACATGTGCAAGTACGGGTGTGTCTATTTGAACACTCATGTATATGTACCTCACACATTTATGAAAGCAATAAGAAAATAACCAGGCCAGAAGAGCAATGCTACAAATTCAGCCTTACATACACTCTTAAAATAACAGTCCACAGTACTAGAGACAGCAAAAGCCGTAGAATATTTCAAACACCACAAAATTAATAGCCTTTACTATGGCCTCCCAGGATTTCTCAACAAAAAGGCATCATTGAGAGAGAGAGAGAGAGAGAGAGAGAGAGAGAGAGAGAGAGAGAGAGAGAGAGAGAGAGAGAGAGAGAAATGAGGATAAGGAAGAAGGAAGAAGGAAGAAAGGAAATAAACAAAGAGGAAGAAGAATATTAAATGTCCATTTCTACATACATATATATTAGCACTTCAGAATCAGAATGGGAGGATCAAGTGGGAAGGGAAAAGGGGATGAGGGAGAGAATATAAAAGACAGTTAAAAAAGTCAAAGGTCATTTCAAGGTTAGAATGGAAATCCAAAACAAAAGAAGCTTTCCAAGTTACCTGAAGCCAAAGAATGGGGAAGATAGAGTTACAACTGGCCATATTTTCTCACCAAATGAAGCATCCAGCACCAGAAATGGGTTAAATCTAACTGTGCTGTTGGCAAAAGGGGCCCCATGGGAAACCCCAGACAACCCAGATTATGGTCAAGACTATAGGTATTCTCAAACTGACGGCTAGAACCTACTGCACTCACTGAACATGGACATGGAGAAGCAGAGCAAGTGCCACACAGAACCTTCACCCCAATGGGTTAGTGTCTTTGGTGCAGGAAGGCACACAACCCAATGAGAAATGTAAATACCTATCCACTTTTAAACCCTTTTGTTGGGGCAGCTGGCCCAATCCCTGCATTCAGGGGCGTGGCTGCCCCAGGGGAGAAAGGTACCTTTAAAAAGAACCGGGTCCCAGAGGGACGGCCCTGTTTTTTCCCCCCGCGTTACACTCTGCTTCGCTGGACCCTTGGCTCTGTAAGTTCCCTTATTCTCCTTTTATTAAAACTGATTTATTCTAAAAGGACTATTTTTGGTTATTTCCAAACTCCTCTGACCGCCGCTACACTTGGCGCCCAACGTGGGGCAGAACCCCCGGGGGCAGTAGCCGCCGGGGACCACTCTTACCCCACAGTCTGCTGCGGTCGGCAGATTTCTACTCACAATTCGCAGGCGGGCTGAACCGGCTCAATTCTAATTCAGCGGATTGAGCCGGGGCACGCACTTTTTTTTATTTCCACGTCTCCATATGGAGACCGCCCGCGGCCAAACTGGGCAAGAGATTGAGGCATTGCAGAAGGCAATGATAAATAGATTTTAAAAGATCGAGGAAATTATGGACTCTCATGAACAGGAGCAAATAGTACAAAAAAAAAGTCCCAACCCCATCGATAAATAAAACTCTCCGGGATAGCTTTAACAGAACTCGACCTATTTTCCCAGTGATAACCACAGAAAAGGTGACTGGTTCTAAAAACCCTAAGGTCACCAAAAAATATACATGGGAACCCATCCGTATGAATGATCTAAAAGAAATTAAACAAGCTGTTATAAATTTTGGGATACATAGCTCCTTTGTTAAGGAGATGCTGAAATCTTGGTCCATAACCATGAACCCAACACCAAGGGACTAGTCTCGGCGGTTCTAGAGAGCAGATCTCAATTGAGCTGGAAGTGTATGTTCAGACAAGAGGCTAGGCTTTTAAAACAGCAGGAAAGATCAAAGGGAGTTGACATCACCCTAGATCAAATTATGGATAAAGGACTTTATTCTGATCCTCTAGAACAAGCTAATTATGATAAACACACTTTATCCATATGTACTACCATAGCCTTGAAGGCTTGAGACAGGGTTCAAGACCCAAGACAGAAAACGGAATCATATATCAGAGTTAAACAGGGTCCGAGAGAAACATTTGTTGACTTTTTACATAGACTAACTAAAGCTGTACAAATAGGGATATCTGACCCAAAAGCAAGGCAAGTAATAATTGAGTCCTTGGCTTATGAGAATGCCAATGTAGAGTGCAAAAGGATTTTGACGCCTCTAAAGATCAAATCAGCACCTCTGGAGGAATGGGTCTTACATACAATGAATATTAAATCGGCTGAGTTTCACACGGAGACCAAGGTAGAAGAAGCCATTGCCAACGGTAAAAGGAGACATCAAAATACCAAATGTTTTAATCATGGCAAAATGAGACATATAAAACGGAATTACGGACAAAGGATTTACAAAAATAATAATAATAATGCCTCTTCCAGAAATAACAGGAATAGGAGGCCTCAGCCTTCAGGTTTATGTAGGAGATGTGGTAAAGGTAGACACTGGGACAGTAAATGCAGATCGTCAAGAGATAGGCAAGGAAATCCGCTGCAAGCAGAAAATGCCATGGGGGGCCTCTCGCAGGCCCCCATGGCAAATGTGGTCCAGTCATTTCCCGTTACAATGGAGAACATGCCTTGGTGAACATACTGATGGTAAGAGACCTATAGTTCGGGGGCAGGCTTCTTTTCTTATCTCCACAGGAAGACGCTCACCTTCAAAGGATCTGAGGGACCCTGGATATCTTAAATACTGATGGATAAAAACCAGTTACAACCCATCAAGGATCAACATTAACACTGGGTAAGCTCCATGAGTATAAAAAACAATTTTTTGAATGTGTGTCAATATGCATTTCTTTATAGATATTTAGACCTGGTTTCTTGGAGTTGGACTCTGGCCCAGTCCCTCTCCAATTCCAAGCTTGTTTATAAAAGATTTCTCAGAGTTTCTGTCTCAGGTTAGGAGTCATGTTATGAGACAGAATAATAATAACAATATTGTTGATAATGGTACCAATATATTTGCCTTCTTTGCCTTCCCTCATATCTATGTTTGTCTTTAATGCACCTTTCATTAAAGATATGCACGTATATGTCTCTATGTGTCTTTGTAGTTAATGCTTATCTTTCTTGCAACAAACGACAAATTTTTTCTTCAGTAATCTTTGCAGTTTCCAGGATGAAGATGGGGCCCCTCAACATCAACTCCAACTGGATATTATGACGTCATGTTTTTGTAGCACTAATATTTGGCCTGTTTTTTGGTACCAATTGCACAGAACACTTTTGAATAGTACACATTTTTGACAACATTCTGGCCGGATTTCCTCAAAATATTCAGAGGCTAGACACATTTTTCCTAGATGAAATGTTACCCTGGGTATTTTACCATCATTTGCTTTCACAGGACCCCCTGAGAAGAAAAGTCGCCCCTATGTCAGCTGGAAGCAATCTTAGATGACGACACCCCCCCTCCCAACAAAGTTTACCCTCAGGTTTAGGGACACTAATTGGTGGCTGGTATAGGGTTGTGGGGTTGAGGAAGGCTTTATATGGACTCAGGGGTATAAACTATGTATATGTATATATTTATTTCCAAAAAGGGGGGGGGGAGGGATTAACTGGTAGTCAAAATGAATAATTGATTTTTGTAAGTTATTGTTTTTTTGAAAACTATATGAATGTTGATTCTTAAATATTGATATATTAAAATTGTAAGAGAGTATGATACTACCTCCGTTTGAAACAATTGTTATATTGACATTGTATACCATATTGCAATGTACATCTCTACCTCTGATATTATTTATGTAATGACATTGTTTACTATATTGCGATGTACATTTCTACCTCAGATATTATTTATGTAATGACCCTGTTTACATTTGGAAATCATTGTCTTCATTTATTGCACAGTTGTCTATTCTATTAGTCATACAGTTAGATAAGTGTTGAGAATTATATGTTTGTCATATTTATATTTAGGATAATCAGGTTTTTTAGACACATAGAGGTTGTATTTAGTATAGATAGCATAATCTTCGACCTCTTTGAAGAGCTGTAGAACATGGCCTTTAATCTAACCTAGAGTTTTGTAATTATGAGACACAATCACTCCTGGCAACAATGCTCTACTCCCGAGAGAACGTTGAGCACCAAAGACACTCCACTGGGAGTTTGTCTTCTTCTTGGCAGAACTGGCCTTGGGGCAAAGAAAAGCCCATACCTCCATTACTGACTAAGCTACGAAATATCTATAAGTGGATAAAACAAAATTGTCTTATCTTGCAAAGACAGGATAAAGATAGTTCTACTAAAGGTTCCTTGCCGTTGTACAATGGTATGTCAGGTTTTATCAGGCCTCAGCCAAAGTTGGTTGCCTCAACATTGCTATCAAGATTTCGTGTGGTTGCCCAGGTAGTCAATTGTCTCTGTCTTCTGTTGCACATTTTGGAAGTTTCTCGTTTGTGCTTCCTGGTTGCTTTAGTAATATTACTTCCCTTCTCAGATCTTTGATGGGATTAAAGATTAGATAATTGTAGCTACCTTCTACATTATTTAGACTTCCCAAAGTAGAATGATTAGTAAAATTTTTGTTATATGTTCCTCGCCTAATATTGTTTACTTCTTGTAATTTTATATGATCTATTCCCATTGTATATAGTTGTATTTGGTTTCTGAATCTGCCTTATTTAGACAAAAGGGGGAGATGTTGGGGCAGCTGGCCCAATCCCTGCGTTCAGGGGCGTGGCTGCCCCAGGGGAGAAAGGTACCTTTAAAAAGGACCGGGTCCTGGAGGGACGGCCCTGTTCCCCCCCCCCCCCCCGCGTTACACTCTGCTTCGCTGGACCCTTGGCTCTGTAAGTTCCCTTATTCTCCTTTTATTAAAACTGATTTATTCTAAAAGGACTATTTTTGGTTATTTCCAAACTCCTCCGACTGCCGCTACACCCTTTGATCCTAGTGTTCTGCCTTCAAATATTAGTGACTTGAAAGAACAAATATTGTGGGAATAAATCTAATCTGTATCTTATTTGACTTGGTTTCACTCCATTAGATGGATTCCATATCTGATGCTGTTTTGGTGACCAAGAACCTAACATTAGATAAGCACAGCGACTGAGGGTAAAATCAAATATTACTGTTATACTAAAAGAACAAAATAACAAAATGAGTCCTGATGACATTTTGCTATACTCACAGATCAGCTATTATCAAATAAACCTGCAGCAGATGAGGGGAAAAAATAGAGACCCTGGAACACTCAGCCCTAAATGGAATATCACTATCAAATCCATCCCCTCAGGGCCCAGAAAATCCTGTGAAAGAGGTAGGGGAAAGAATGTAAGAGCCAAAGAGGAGGGAAAGAGGACAGCAAGGAAAAAAGAGGTTCTCTAAATCAACTGGATGAACTCGCATATGAACTCAGAGACTGAAGCAGTGTGCACACAGACCACAGTGTCTGCAATGGAGTCTTCAAGCTGAAAGGTGAAGTGGACACCTACCTCATCCCAGGCCTAACCCAGTCTCTATTCCCAGCTGATAACCACTTGCAAATGTAAATTTTGTTTTATCTAAAGGAGTCTCACTGGGGAAGCAAACTACATTTAAAGACAGGCCACAGGCCAAGTACTAGATGGCCAACAGAAAACAAACTCAAAGGATGTTTCTTTTCTTATAATGCTGTATCAAACTGTTATTTTTTGCTTGTTTTTATATTTTTTATTTTTATTTTTATTTATCATGACTTTTAGCTTTTTGTTTTTATGGCATTCCTGAGTGTATAAACAATTGGGTCTCTGTATCTCTGTTTCTTGAGCCTTTTCCTTCTGTATGTTTGTATTGTCCTACTCAAATGTGTTAGTTTTTGTTTGATCTTACTGTATTATATTTTATTATATTGTTATCCCTTTGATGCTTATTTGCTTTCTAATAGAGATGGAAAAGGGGGTGAATCTAAATGAAACACAGGAAGGAACTGGTAGGAGTAGACATAGACAGAGGGGAAAGTGTAATCTGAATGTATTATATGAGAAAAAATAAAAAAGCAATATTTTTTCAATAAAAGGAAAAAAATTAAAAACACACATACAAAAAGGTATATCAGCATTTGAACACATACATAAAAATATACATAGCTAATTGCAAAATATCCTAAACTGGGATTTTCAATGAAAATGCATCCAGTCTCTTCAATCACTGAATAAATGTAAAATTCAGTTTTACTTTAACTAGTTTTAAATTAGAGTAGAGTTGACTTTTATGTGTGTGATTTCTTATTGATGCTATCATTAAGCGCATATCCAGGCTATGGCTCAGTGGTAGAATGCTTGCCTGGTATATAAAAGGCCCTAAATTCAATCCCCAGGACCACATTAAAAACAAACAAACAAACAAACAAACAAACAAACACTGCCTCAGAAGATGGCTCCCTGAGTTAAACTGCTAGACTTGCAAGTCTGGCCACCTGAATTCAAACCCTGCCATTAAAAGAGGAAGGAGAGAACTGACTCTCAAAATTTGTACTGACCTTCAAATGACCTCTATAGCATGTGCAACTGTGGACGTGTACACACACACACGCGCGCGCACACACACACACACACACACACACACACACACACACACACACAAGATAATAAATAATACCTTTAAAAACATCAGCATGGTTGTCTTGTTTAACTCCTACCTTTGAACTTATGGAACACGGCCCATAGCTCTGCAATGTCAGTTGCAAAGGTAATGTCAGTGTCTAGGACAATGACTCTCTCCAGGTTGGCAGGCAGAGTCTTGGTCAGAACCAGCTTCATCAGGCCATAAATCCCAGAGTAATGTTTGTTGGGAATCCAGGACACTTCAGACTGGACAGGCCAGAATAGAGGGGAAGAGAGAGAGGGAGGGGGAGAGAGAGAGGAAAAGAGAGGGAGAGAAAGAATTGGTAAAATAAGAAAAAGGAAAAAAATCACCACGTGGATTCTTTGTTAAAACATTATAAACCATGCAGAGACAGAAATAAAATCCAAATTTACAAACTTTTTAAATAAATAAATGAATTTTCTTTAAAGATTTGTCTATTTCATTTTGCCACATTGTTTATCTGGTAATGCATTTGACTTAAGACAGAGATAAAATAATAGTTGTAAAGTAATTTTTAAATATAAATTCTGTAGTGAGATTGGCGGGGCTGCGTTCCACCACCGGGCTAGCTTTACATCCGAAATAATTACAAGGAAACTATATTCTTTTAAACACTGCCTGGCCCTTAGTTTCAGCCTCTTACTCACATCTTGACTAACTCATAACTAATTAAATACTGCCTGGCCCTTAGTTTCAGCCTCTTACTCACATCTTGACTAGCCCATAACTAATAATCTGTGTAACACCACGAATGGTGTCTTACCGGGAAAGATTCAGCACGTCTGACCTGGTGGCTGGCTTCATGGCATCTCTCTCCCTGAGGAGAGGCATGGCAGTCTGTCCCAGAGAGGAGAGGCGGGGCAATTTGACTGAGCCATCTACCTCACTTCCTTCTTCCTGTTCTGTCTACTCCACCCACCTAAGGGCTGGCCAAGGCAGTTTCTTTATTAAAACAGAAGACCCTCCCACATCATTTCCTTTCTGTTTAAACAAAAAAGAAGGTTTTAACTTTAACAGCACAATTACATATAACAAAACAGTTATCAAGTAAGAATTAGTTACATTTATATATATATATATATATATAATCTTTTATCATAACAAAGGAAAACAACTATGACTATCTATCTATCCTTCAACTCCATCAAAGACTCCAGAAGGACACAATATTACCTAGGTGAACAAGAAGTAAGCTACTTCCAAAACTCTAGAAATGACAGAGACATCTCGCTGCCTGGACAGTCACACAAAGTTCTTTTGTACTGTTGGGGCATCCATCTTCGGCCTACAGGCCCATAGTATCCAGCAGACTTTTCCATGAAGCAGGAGATTTCAAAGGCAGTTCAGTCACTATCTGCTGTGTCCTGCAGAATGTCTCACAGACTCTTTCATGAATCAGGAATCCCAAAGAATCATCTCACCTTTAGCTAAGTTCAGCAGTCCTCTCTCTGCTGGTTCTCTGTATTCAGTTTATGCAACAGTCCAGGCAAGAGCAGTTTCTTGCCCAAATGGTTATCAAACTCCATAAGGAGACTCTTCAATGCCCATCTTCCTCTTGAAGTAGATTGGTGCTGCCAGGAGCTGACGTGACTCATTGTCATGGAAAGCCTTAAGTTATTAAAACATTTAAGTGGAATATTCTGTAGTCTTTGAAAGATATTAGGAATGCCTATCTAACTGAAATATATCTCTATATATCTAGAAAATCTAACTAACATGACTATAGGCTTTACTATTATCGATGATTATCCATTAACAACCTATATTTCTTAATTATACATTACATTTTCAAAATGAACTACACAATCACAATACCTTAATCAGTATCAAAAATACATATACATATAACAAAATTGACCTTAAAATCCACACCAATGCAAATTATTCATATCTATATCAAAATTCTATGCTGATATTTTGAAAATAGACTTTTTGATTATTAGAGAAATTACATGGGTCCATTGAAGAAAATAAATATTCAGAAACAAAACGACAACAGAAAACTAACACCCCAAAAAACTAGCACCTCATTGTTCATAGGTAGAATTATCTCCTTAATTCATTAAACTTATGTGCCATTAAAGATCACTATACCTTGTGGCATTTTTAATGCCTATATTTATGTCTACTTTAAAGTTATAATGGGTTTAGTTGGTACCTGGGCCTCCTCTTCATCCTCATAGAAATAAGGACCCAGTCAATCTGCATAATGCTGGTCATCTGATAGTAAGGGAGGGTAGAGTTAGATGAAAAAATCTCAAGAATGCAAGGCTCACATGACAGGAAAAACCACTGTCCCCAAAGTAAGTGGTGTTAGCTATATGCACACACTTTCATAATACTTGCTATCAAAAGGCTGAGGTCCATTCAGTGGAGGAAAAAATCCTTATCTATGTGAAGACCATTGTGGGAAGAATGGCATTAGGCATGTATGTGGTGGAATTCCATGGAACTCAAGGTCCACATTTTAATTTAACAGATTAACATACACCTTCTAATGATCCACCTCAGAATTCCAAACAACACTCACCTCTTTAATCCTAGTAACTGCATTTACAAGACACTGGCCTTTAAGGAAGTAAGTAGGAGTTGGGTGTGGGTGACTCTCACCTATAATCATAGAACCTAGGAGGCAAAGGCCTGAGGATTGGTGACAGATCAAGGCTAGTCTGAGCAACAAAGTGAGAGCCAATCTTACTGCTGCTCTATTCACAATAGCTGAGGAACTGAAACAACCTAAATGCCCTTCAGCTGACAAATGGTTAATGAAAATGTGGTGGTACAAATAAGGAAAATAAAATTACAAAATGTAAAGGAAAAATGTATGGAACTAGGAAAATATACAGTAAGCAAGAAACCCTAATTAAAAAAAAAAAATTAAAAAAAACAAATATCGCAAGGTTTTTGATATCTGAGGTTTCAAGTTGCAAGACTTCAGAGGTCTTATATAACCTGGAGCAATTACAGAAACCAGATAAGTAAAAAGGGCCAAGTGTGTGGAAAGCAAGAGAGGGGAGTACCAAGGCATAGCCATAGTGTTGAGCAGGAAAAGAAATTGAAACCTGGTCAGAGTAAAAAACATAATAACTTAAAGATCATAAGGGCAAAATGCAAAGTTAGGTTAGATGAATGGAGGGCAATAAAGAAGAGTAGCCATCCAACCCCAACCCACTCTATAGAAGGCATGATGTAAACCTATAGTTAGAACCTTCTGAAGGAGGGGCTGGGAAGATAGCTCACTGAGTGAAGTACTTGCTGGGCAGTCAGGAGGACCTGAATTTGGATCCTAATAACCCACAGAGAAGGCATACTTTTGTATTTCCAGTGCTGAAAAGAAGGAAGCACAGATATAAATGGATCGTTAGACCTCACTGATCAGCCAGTCTAATTGAATTGGTGAGTTCCCAGTTCAGATAGAGCATTCTTCAAATGAGAACAAATGAGGAAGACACCTCACATCAACTTCTGGCTTCCAAATGCATGCGCAAACATGCACACCACCACACAGCCAAACCGGGAATCTGCCAGAGAAAGGTTCTAGTTCTTTTTCTGAGTTTGGATTTGAGTCTGGGTCATCATAACCTACCCCACCTTTCTCTGCGAGTTAGCTTCCCAGGTAGCCATCACCTTAAGATTTAAGACCTCAGCAAGCAATCCCCTCCAAAGTGCTTTATAAAACTCTTCCACACAGAAGCCCTGGCCTTTGGAACTCAGCTCCATTTCTTTCTTCCCTAGAGATTCTGCCTGGACTGAAGCCTGGAAATCACAACTTCATGCCGCATAACTGTGCTATTTAATCAGACCTTTGATTAACTTATCCATCTATTTTGGTAACCATCAAAGCAGCAGAGCTTGGTGAAGACTGAGAGCCACAGTGTAGGGTTAAGCCATCTAATTAGATTGCCCTGACTCTGAGTTTTATTTTTAACACAGATGTGAGACACTTGAATGCACTGCAAAACTATGAAACTACAGGAATAAATTAATCTCCACAGGAGCTCAAGTCCCCAACTTAATTCATAATCAATTAAGTTCAAATCTTCAATTAATTGTAAAAAAGGCATGTGACTAAAGCCAGGCGATGGTGGTGCATACCTGTAATCCCAGCACTCGGGAGGCAGAGGAGGCAGGTGGATCATTGTGAATTCGAGGCCAGCCTGGTCTACAAGAGCTAGTTCCAGGACAGGCTCCAAAGCTACAGAGAAACCCTGTTTCAAAAAACAAAACAAAACAAAAAAAGGCATGTGAATGAATTTGAATTTACAAAAAGGATAGAAAATGAAGGAAATTTGGGGTAAAGAATGTAAAGAATGGGAAGGAAATACATGTATTATCATCAGCTCATCCCAGGATCTGCATGACTCCTACTGCTCACCTCATCTTCCCTTTCTTTGTACTTTTCCTTCCTTGAAAGCCACTGTCACATAAGGAGGCACCTCCTCTCTGCCTCAGGCTGGACTGGAACTCCTGAAGTGAGCTATCTCATTCACTCATGCAGAACACAGTAACGCACTACTTTTAATTTTCCATACCTGTCTCTTGCATTTGACTGAAACTCCTTGAGGCTGGGGAAACGTAGGAATCCACATTGTCAATGCTCAAGATAAACTTGATGAATGCACAAGACCTTAGCTTTGCTGGTGTCTGGGATTGAACCCTATCTTCAATACCCCGCTTCACTTCAAGCAGAGATGTCAATAACTGGAAAATACAAGTCCTCTAGGGTAGAGTGCCAAATACAATGGCACTACTAGGTGGAGGAGATTACGTGTAAGAGTCACCCATATGACTTTTATGGGCAGTGTCTTAGGACATTCCCAAAGGTTGATTTTCCTCCTACCCAGGAACAAGCTCCAATATAACAAAGGATATTAAGTCATGGAGTCCATGGCAAAAAGAGCATCCTGGATAAAGGAAGAAAGTGGAGCCTATGCAAACCACTCGTCCCAAAACATCCAACAGAATCAGAACACCTGTTGGAGTCATCCCCACAGCAGCTCATATGCCAAAGTGTCCACATAATTACAAATAGAGTAAAGATGAAATTAGCCTCATTGTAAAGAACAGGATAGTAGTCCTGTGGTGACTGTTAATAATTCTAAGCAGCATGGCTGAGGCTTAAATTAGCAATAATGCAACTGCATCCAAGATTACAATATGCTGCACATGCATAAGGGAGAGAAATGACCAAAGTTTACAAGTTCCTTCTCAAGTGGGGGATGGAGGATACTGGCAGTTTAAAACTCAACTTGCTAAAGCTCTGACATTATGTTATTCATTGGGAATTAAATGGGAGTTTTCACAAAGCTCTGTAGGTGACTCTTGAGAATATTGAACATTCAGTAACCCTGTTAAAGCTACCTAGAAAATTTGACCAGTTCAATGATGTGAGCATGGGGACACAGCTGACTGATCTCCAAAAGAGACTAATTCCAACCTAAGAAATGTATGGCAGTGGTGTGCGAGACATGATGCCAAGGTTCTGAACTTTGAAAGAGGCAGTTGAGGAGGATGGTTTGGTCAGGAAAGGGTGCCCACTTCTCATCTGGAAATGATGAGTCTCAGTAGTCCATACAATACTGCAGTAATGACAACCGGAAAAAAAATGTATTATCATTCACTGAGTGTCAGGCATTAGAGGAGAGCTTGCTAATTTATTAAACCCCTCCTAGAAGCCTTTCATCTGGTTAGAATTAACCACAATACACAAAGCCGGAGTTAAGATCATTCTTATTCTTTCTCTCTGCAGTCCTCCTACATTTCTGGGTTCCTATAAGGTCAGACTAGAATCCTCTTTCCAATATACCACCATGCCCGGTGTTTCTATAATAGTTGTGAAGATCAATTTAGATCCTCCTGCTTAAAAGCCAAGTACTTCATACACAGAACCATTCTACGGAGCCAGGAAGACATTCATTTTTACAATTACATTAATTTATTTAGTGTGTATATATACGTATCTATACCATAGTATACATGTGGAAATGAGAGGATAACTTGTGGGAGGGAATCTCTTCTCTCATTCTACAATGTGGATCTCTGGGATCAAACTAGAGCCATCAGGATTATGTGGCAAATGCTTTAACCTGCTGCGACTTTAGCTGGCTCAGGAAACCTCTCCATTTTCCTCTTTATTCTTTCTTTATTTTTTTTAGGGCAATTAGGTGCCAAGCCTGTAAAGTTAGTCATTGTTGGTTTTTAAATCTCCCTTCTTCTTAATTTTCTCATCTATAAAATAAAATTACTCCCTTATAGGGAATAACTATTTATTTATAGTCTGTAAGCTTTGCGCTCATCACTATGGAAATATTTACTTCTAAAAAGTAGGTTCCATATGAATATTTTTTTCTGTAAAAAAAATCACACTGACCTCCAAAAAAAGAATAAATTAAAAAATGTGGTAAATTTACACAATGCAGTATTACTCCCTTATTAGGGAAAAAATGACATCATGAAATGTTCAGGCAAGTAGATGAAACTAGAAAAAAACAAACAAACAAACAAAAAATCCCAAGCATGGCAGCCCAGTTCCAGAGACAAAGATGATATGTACTCACATATAACTGAATATTCACTGTTGAATACAGATAACCATAACCATGATACAATCCACAGACCCAGAGAAGTTAGATGAAAAGGAGGGGTATGTGGGGTGGGCACATGGATATCTCTAGGAAGGAGAAATATAGGTTTTTGTAGATGGTTTGAGAGTGATGAGGATGGGAACAGGAGGAAAACAGTACAAGGAGAGACATTGGAATAGGTGGATATTTCAAAAAGAATGTGAAAACCCAGTGTAGCAGAAACTTTCTGACCTATGAAAGTGAACCTAGTGTAGACTCCTGGTACTGGCCATCTTCTGTAGCCAGGCTATGTCCCCAGTAGTGGGACTGGGACACCAACCTGACCAAAAAAGAAACTTACACCCATAACCTGTCCTGCCTGCAGGATGCATTGAGACAATGGGTGGTTTGGAGCTTGTGGGAGTGGCTAATCAATGACGGACCTAAATTGAAGCCTAGGCCACTACACAGAACTGATGCTCTACACTGCCTGGATGGACAGATCAAAAATATAGATGGCTGAGAGGCCTAGGGTAGTACCAAACATAACTGACAAAAAAAAAAAAAAAAGAAAAAGAAAAAAGAGAAAGAAAAGAAAAAGGAAAATGTCAATGAAATTATTCCTAACGATATTCTGTTATACTCATAGATCAGTGCCTAGCTGAATCACCACCAGAGCGGCTTCCTCCAGCAACTGATGGGAGCAGACACCTACAGCTAAATATCAGCCAGAGCACAGAAACATACCCTCCAACCAGCAGAAGAGTGGAAGGAAGGATTATAGAAGCCAGACGAGTCAAGGACACTAAGAAAATACAACCTATAGAATCAACTAGTAGGACTCATAGGAGCTCACAGCAGAGACTGAAGTAACCACAGAGCCTGTGTGGGTCTGTACTAGGTCCTCTGAATACATGCTGTAGTTGTTTAGCTTGGAGTTTTTATTGGACTCCTAACAGTGGGGGTGGGGGTGTCTCTGACTCTTTTGCCTGCTTATGGGACCCATTTCCTCCTGTTGGGTTACCTTGTCCAGTCTTGACAGGACTCATTGAGAAGAAAGGAGCCCCAAACAGGAGGCATTGAATAGAGGGACAGAATGTCTCCTCTCACTGGTTAATAAAAAACTGCCTTGGCTTTTTGATAGGGCAGGATTTAGAAAGGTGGAGTAGACAGAACAGAATGCTGGGAAGAAGGGAAGTTAGGCAGACGCCATGCCTCTCCTATCTGAGACAGATGCCATGGAGCCAGCCGCCAGGTCAGACATGCTGAATCTTCCCGGTAAGCAACCACCTTGTGATGCTACACACATTAATAGAAATGGGTTAATCAAGATGTGAGTGTTAGCCAGTAAGAGGCTAGAGCTAATGGGCCAGGCAGTGTTTAAATGAATACAGTTTCCGTGTAATTATTTCGGATGTAAAGCTAGCCGGGTGATGGGATGTAGACAGCTGATCCTTCTACAACAAACTGCTAATATTCTGTATTTACCCTTCACATTGGTTTCAATTAACATAAGATCGTAGCTCAGAAACTAAATGTTTATACAGGAAGAGGGCCTAAGTTGCTAAAACCAGCTTCAGAGAGAAAAATTCTCATTTGGACAGTCTCCTGGAGTCAAAAACAAAGCCTCCAAAGAGGCTCCTTTTTAATTCAGGCAGTTAGACAGTAATGCATATCAAACACCTTGCATTCCTCCTAAGCCCAGACACCAGGTAAGATAGCTGAATTGCTCAGGAAACACAACAGTGATGCTGTTAATCATAAACTTCTGGTTACACTTGATAAATGTAGTTAGTGCATGAAAACTTCTTAGAATTCTGCAGTGATTGATTTAAAGTCCCATTGTTAATTAATCCTCCCGATATCTGCCAGGGACTTCAAAGAGATGCCCCATCTGAGACTTAAGGCATCTGAGATCCACTGGATTTGTGATTCTACGAAATGCATGTTTGATACTATATTGCCGCCTATGGAATTGCTACTTTGTTTGTATGCCTGTATAAACTGAAAGCTTTGTGGAGAATGGCCCTTTTCTTCTTCTTCACCCAAGGAATAAAGAAACTTGCAGGAGGAACATGCTTGAGTCAGTCAGTTTATTCCACCCCTCAAATCCCTTTCCCCAGCCAGTTTTCCCTTGCTGTAGAAGTCCTGCTTTGAGCCCTGGGAAAGTGCTAAGGCTGGTACTCAGTAGCTCCACATTTTTAGGGTGAGAAGATCTTTCTAGAGATTAGTAAAAGACCATGTTGAGACAAACTTGGGAGTTGCTTCCACATCTCTATGACATTTGAAATTTAGAAATCCTGTTAAGTAGCCAAAGTTTTCGTGAGGTTCTTAAAAACTGACATTAACTGCAAAGTTGAATTGAATTGAATGTTCCAACATCAGCCTGTTTGAAAGGAAATTTGCAGAACCTCAAAGCTGGTCTTTATAGGTAATAAAACATCATGGGAAACTTTTAATGTATGATTGGAGCCTAACATCAGAGTTTCTGGATTCCACTTCTGTAGTGTGAAGCGGGGCGCCAATCTGTAGAAGGAACGGCGGGCTGCGTCCCGCCACCCGGCCGCCAGCTAGCTTTACACCCAAAATAATTACACGGAAACTGTATTCTTTTAAAACACTGCCTGGCCCATAGTTTTAGCCTCTTATTGGTTAACTCTCACATCTTCCTTTAACCCATATTTAGTAATCTGGGTAGCACCACGAGATGTGGCTTACCAGGAGAGATCTTAACCTGCGTCCATCTCGGAGAGGAGCAGCATGGAGACTCCCTATGGCGACTGCCTGAAGCGTCTCCCCAACTCTACTTCCTTGTTCCCACAATTCTGTTCTGTCTACTCCACCTACCTAATTTTCTGTCTCTTAAAGGGCCAAGGCAGTTTTCTTTATTAATTAACCAATGAAAGAAACATAGACAGATAACTCTCCTCCATCACACTTCAAAAGTCATAGAAACCTACTAACTAGCAAACCACCTCCTGTGAATACAAGTTAGCCTAGAAGGAGAGAGGCCCAGTAAGCACAGAGGAACAGGATCCCAGACCTACCTACACGGGGGAGACCCCCCTCCTGTCTGTGTGGAGTCCCTTCCTTTCATCACAGCGTCAGAAGCATCTTCTGTTTAGATCTGGGGAGCTTGAGGGGGACTGGCCACTGGGGCATTCACTGACTGCTTGCACACTCTTCAGCACTTCACATTCTAAAATGCAGCTCAGCTCAGCACCTGGAGTTCTGATTTATGAATTGGACTGTTGCAGCCATTTAATTTCTTAAAATATTATTGCCTTCTCAACTAGTAGAGTTTTTATTGCACTGAGGGAAAAAATGCATTAGCTCCTGCATCATGTTAATTTTTTTTTAGAAGTTGCAGTTCTTAGTACACTATCAGTGTACATTTATATGTGTATATTTAAAACAGGGTTGTGTACAGGGTGAGCACTCTGCAAATAGTTTCAAAGTGAAACAATGCAACTACACGCTTAATGGCCTTTGTTTATGGCTAGAATCCACTAATGAGTGAGTATATACAATATTCTTTTTGGGTCTGGGTTATCTCACTCAGGATAATGTTTTCTATTTCCATCCATTTGCATGCAAAATTCAAAATGTCATTATTTTTTTTACCGCTGAGTAGTACTCTAATTTTTATATATTGCACATTTTCTTTATCCATTCTTCCATTGAGGGGCATCTAGGTTGTTTCCAGGTTCTGGCTATTAAAAATAATGCTGCTATGAACACAGTTGAAAAATGCTTTTGTAGTATGATTGGGTCTCTCTTGGGTATATTCCCAAAAGTGGTATTGCTTGATCCTGAGGTAGATTGATTCCCAATTCCCTGAGAAACCACCACACTGACTTCCAAAGTGGTTGCACATGACTGCATTCCCAACAGCAATGGATGAGTGTTCCCCTTACTCCACATCCTCTCCAGCATAGGCTATCATTGGTGTTTTTTTTTTTTTCCATTCTGACAGTTGTAATATGGTATCTCAAAGTCTGGCAACAGATGGAGATAAGAGACATCAGCGCAACGGATTGAGCTCCCAAGGTCCAGTTGAAGAGCAGAAGGAGGGAGAAGATGAGCAAGGACGTCTGGACTGTGAGGGGTTTGTTCACCCACTGAGACAGTGTGCCTGTTCTAATGGGAGCTCATCAACTCCAGCTAGACCAGGACTGAATGAGCATGTGATCAAACTGGACTCTCTGAATGTGGCTGACAATGGGGGCTAACTGAGAAGACATTGATAAAGACACCAAGACTTCTTTCTACGGCATGTACTGGCTTTTTGAGACCCTAGTCTATTTGCAAAGCTTCCTAGGCCTGGATGTAGCGGGGGAGGACCTTGGACTTCCCACAGGGCAGGGTTCCCTGCCCTCTCTCAAGGAGGGAAGGAGAGGGAGGAGGGTGAGTCGGGGAGCAGGAGGGGAATAGGAGGAGGGGAGGAAGTGTAAATTTTTGAATGGAAAAAAATAAATTAAAAATAAAAAAAAAACAATGCAACTACACAAACAGTGCTGGCTAAAATGGCAAGGACTCATATCAGTTGACAGAGTACCTGCCTAGCATGTAGGAAGCTCTAGGCTTGATGTTCACCCAGCACCATGCCTATACCAGAAGCATTCCTGCAATCCCAGTATTGGAGAATTGGAGTCAGAAGACCCAAAGTTCGAGGAAATCCTCAGTTATACAATGAGCTCGAGGCCAACCTGGGCTACAAGAGATCTTGCCTCAAAAACAAAATAATGTCCAAAGAAATAAATCCACCATTTACTGAGTACCTTTCATACTGTAAGTTATGAATTGTCAAACTAGATACACTCATGTTTTCAACTATCAATCAAGTGACTTTTAATTTGAGTCTCTGGGATTCTACTTTAAGGGAAAACTGATAGTTTCAGGAGACCTACAAGTATTTTGTAAGGCCTTTAACACTGGGGATGTCTTGCCTGGAGTGATATAGAACTTCTAAGACATGGTTCTAGTTCTAAAATATGCACACAGACTTCGATCAGTCTACAGCAGAGCTGACTATAATCATGAGTGTGTATAAGCCGGTGAGGAAAGACCAGACGTGATCAGGTGATAAAAGTGTAGTTAACAGAGAAAACACACTGATCAAATTACCTGCCCAAATGTGAACTTTATCTTATACTCACATTTAATTTTCTAAGAGATCATTGCCTACTGAACAAATAGGTTGTATATTAATATGTGTGTGATTATGGTACACATGCATACACACACTTTAAAAATTATATTTAACTCTTAAAATGAGCAAAGATAATTAACCTGTATTAAATTTAATGAAAAAGGAAAATAAGGCCTGTGTTTCTGTTACCATCAATGTACCCTATCACACACATTCTTAACAAGAGCACACTATGTTTTGTATAGAGGTAGAAAAAAGATCAGTTGTTCCCATGGTTTGATATTAAAATCTTATGGCAGAAAGCAGGGATTGAATTAATGGGAAAACTAACTCTTTATGAGAGGAGAAATCACTTCAAAAAGAAGCTAGCCTGATGTCTGTTACATGACACCACACCAGCCTAGCCTCAGCCAGGAAGAGGAGGGGAAGTAAACACATCAAAGTCACAGCACAGGACTATACATTGCTGCTTGCCATTCTGGATTTAATCACCAGGTAGGTTCATAAGAAAGCACATTTCTCTGTCCTGAGCTTCATCAGAGGAAGCTGGCTCAGACTCTCTCTGGACTCCTCCTTTGTTGTCCCTCAGCTGACTTCACAAGAATCCTATCTAAAGGCCAGCCAGGTAGGTGAACTCTAGACACATGAGAGGATTAAGGGATATGAAACAAAAGAACAATTTGGTTAATTTATGGTTGTTTTAATATTGTTTTCTTCCTAAAGACATGGAAAACAAACCTCTCTCATGTGGTAAAAAGACTGAAAGGGCCCCTCCTTCATTTGACTGCCCGGAGCAAGGTAGGCCTTTGTCCGAGAGCTGCTTGGCCTGCAAGGGGACCTGAAAATCTGCAGGAGGATCCATCGTTCTTTGGGGTGAGTGAGGAGTGAGTGCCCAAACCGCGGCAGCTGCCCGGAGAGGGACCACCGACTCTCCACAACCCCCCCTGCCACCAGCACACTTCCTGCTCTTCCTGCAGGGGTTATTCTCCCCGGATACCGCCTCTCTCTCCCTGTCCCTTCCCAGCTTGCACCCAGAATCCTCCCCCCCTCCCCCTTCCTCATCCTCCCGTCTTTGGGGCCACAAAATCCCACAGCTCAGCCTGTTTGGGCTCTGGGGACCTGGAATTGAGTGCACCTAGGCCGGTGGGAGGTCCCCTCCTTCATTTGACTGCCCGGAGCAAGGTAGGCCTTTGTCTGAGAGCTGCTTGGCCTGCAAGGGGACCTGAAAGTCTGCAGGAGGATCCATCGTTCTTTGGGGTGAGTGAGGAGTGAGTGCCCGAACCGCGGCAGCTGCCCGGTGAGGGACCACCGACTCTCCACAACTCCCCCTGCCACCAGCACACTTCCTGCTCTTCCTGCAGGGGTTATTCTCCCCGGATACTGCCTCTCTCTTCCTGTCCCTTCCCAGCTTGCACCCAGAATCCTCCCCCCCTCCCCCTGCCTCATCCTCCCGTCTTTGGGGCCACAAAATCCCACAGCTCAGCCTGTTTGGGCTCTGGGGACCTGGAATTGAGTGCACCCAGGCCGGTGGGAGGTCCCCTCCTTCATTTGACTGCCCGGAGCAAGGTAGGCCTTTGTCCGAGAGCTGCTTGGCCTGCAAGGGGACCTGAAAATCTGCAGGAGGATCCATCGTTCTTTGGGGTGAGTGAGGAGTGAGTGCCCGAACCGCGGCAGCTGCCGGGAGAGGGACCACCGACTCTCCACAACCCCCCCTGCCACCAGCACACTTCCTGCTCTTCCTGCAGGGGTTATTCTCCCCGGATACTGCCTCTCTCTCCCTGTCCCTTCCCAGCTTGCACCCAGAATCCTCCCCCCCTCCCCCTTCCTCATCCTCCCGTCTTTGGGGCCACAAAATCCCACAGCTCAGCCTGTTTGGGCTCTGGGGACCTGGAATTGAGTGCACCCAGGCCGGTGGGAGGTCCCCTCCTTCATTTGACTGCCCGGAGCAAGGTAGGCCTTTGTCTGAGAGCTGCTTGGCCTGCAAGGGGACCTGAAAGTCTGCAGGAGGATCCATCGTTCTTTGGGGTGAGTGAGGAGTGAGTGCCCAAACCGCGGCAGCTGCCCGGAGAGGGACCACCGACTCTCCACAACTCCCCCTGCCACCAGCACACTTCCTGCTCTTCCTGCAGGGGTTATTCTCCCCGGATACCGCCTCTCTCTCCCTGTCCCTTCCCAGCTTGCACCCAGAATCCTCCCCCCCTCCCCCTTCCTCATCCTCCCGTCTTTGGGGCCACAAAATCCCACAGCTCAGCCTGTTTGGGCTCTGGGGACCTGGAATTGAGTGCTCCCAGGCCGGTGGGAGGTCCCCTCCTTCATTTGACTGCCCGGAGCAAGGTAGGCCTTTGTCTGAGAGCTGCTTGGCCTGCAAGGGGACCTGAAAGTCTGCAGGAGGATCCATCGTTCTTTGGGGTGAGTGAGGAGTGAGTGCCCGAACCGCGGCAGCTGCCCGGTGAGGGACCACCGACTCTCCACAACTCCCCCTGCCACCAGCACACTTCCTGCTCTTCCTGCAGGGGTTATTCTCCCCGGATACTGCCTCTCTCTCCCTGTCCCTTCCCAGCTTGCACCCAGAATCCTCCCCCCCTCCCCCTGCCTCATCCTCCCGTCTTTGGGGCCACAAAATCCCACAGCTCAGCCTGTTTGGGCTCTGGGGACCTGGAATTGAGTGCACCCAGGCCAGTGGGAGGTCCCCTCCTGCATTTGACTGCCCGGAGCAAGGTAGGCCTTTGTCTGAGAGCTGCTTGGCCTGCAAGGGGACCTGACAGTCTGCAGGAGGATCCATCATTCTTTGGGGAGGATCCATCATTCTTTGGGGACACCAAACACCTCCGCGCTCCTTTTGAAGGAAGAGATGGGCAGGCGCCAATGCAGGAGCTCCTCCAACAACATGAAAGGCAACATGACATCACCACAAGCCAGACATCCCGAAACAACAAGAATTGAACACCCTACCCCAGAAGATATAGAAGAAACCGACATTAAACAGTACTTTATAAAAATAATAGAGGACCTTAAACAGGAGGTAAAAAACTGCCATAAAGAAATGGAGATGACAAACAAAAAGGTAGACGAAATAAATAAATCTCTCAAAGATACCCAAGAAAAACAAGAAAAACAAGAAAAAGCAATCAAACAGGTAAGGGAAACAGTACAAGACCTGATAAATGAAATGGAGGTATTGAAGAAAACACAATCTGAGGGACGACTGGAAATGGAAACTCTGAGTAAACGAACAGAAACTTCAGAGACAAGTATTTCCAACCGAATACAAGAGATGGAAGAAAGAATCTCGGACTCTGAAGATACTATAGAAGAAATAAACTCACAGATTAAAGAACTAAACAAATCTAACAAATTCTTAACACAAAACATTCAGGAAATCTGGGACACCATGAAAAGACCAAACCTAAGAATAATTGGGGTAGAAGAAGGAGAAGAATTACAACTCAAAGGCCCAGAAAACATATTCAACAAAATTATAGAAGAAAACTTCCCCAACCTAAAGAAGGATGTTCCTATGAAGGTACAAGAAGCCTACAGAACACCAAATAGACTGGATCAAAAGAAAGCATCCCCACGCCATATAATAATCAAAACACAAAACATACAGAATAAAGAACAGATATTAAGAGCTGCAAAGGAAAAAGGTCAAGGAACATATAAAGGGAAACCTATCAGAATTACACCTGATTTCTCAATGGAAACCATGAAAGCCAGAAGAGCTTGGATAGATGTGCTACAGACACTTAGGGAACATGGATGCAAGCCTAGACTATTATACCCAGCAAAGCTTGCATTCACCATTGATGGAGAAAACAAGATATTCCAGGACAAAAACAGATTTAAACAATACGCAGCCACAAATCCAGCCTTGCAGAAAGTAATAGAAGGAAAATCACAAACCAAGGAGTCCAACAACGCCGACAATAACTCAGGCATCTAGCGACCCTTCACCAGCACAACTAGAAGAAGGGAAACACACAAACTCTACTACTAAAAATGACTGAAGTTAACAACCACTGGTCATTAATATCACTTAATATCAATGGACTCAATTCACCTATAAAAAGGCACAGGCTAAGAGACTGGATACGAAAACAGAATCCAACATTTTGCTGTTTACAAGAAACACACCTCAACCACAAAGACAGGCACCTACTCAGAGTAAAGGGTTGGGAAAAGGTTTATCAAGCAAATGGCCCTAAGAAACAAGCGGGTGTGGCCATACTAATTTCCAACAAAGTTGACTTCAAACTAAAATCAATCAGAAGAGATGGAAAGGGACACTTTATACTCATAACAGGAAAAATCCTTCAGAATGAAGTCTCAATCCTGAATATCTATGCCCCTAATATAAAAGCTCCCACTTATGTAAAAGAAACCCTTCTAGAACTCAAGGCAGCCATCAAACCACACACACTAATAGTTGGAGACTTCAACACTCCTCTCTCACCAATGGACAGGTCAATCAGACAGAAACCTAACAGAGAATTGAAAGACTTAATGGAGGTAATGAACCAAATGGACTTAACAGACATCTATAGAACATTCCACCCAAATAGGAAAGAATATACCTTCTTCTCTGCGGCTCATGGAACCTTTTCGAAAATTGACCATATACTTGGTAACAAAGCAAACTTCCACAGTTACAAAAAAATATTAGTAACCACCTGTGTCTTATCGGATCACCATGGATTAAAATTAGAATTCAACAACAATGCTACCCCCAGAAGGCCCACAAACTCATGGAAACTGAACAGTCAACTACTGACCCACACCTGGGTCAAGGAAGAAATAAAGAAAGAAATTAAAGTCTTTCTTGAATTTAATGAAAACAAAGACACAACATACTCAAACCTATGGGACACAATGAAAGCAGTGCTAAGAGGAAAGTTCATAGCACTAAGTGCCCACTTAAAGAAAACGGAGAAAGCACTCATTGGTGACTTAACAGCACACCTGAAAGCTCTGGAAAAAAAAGAAGCAGACTCACCTAGGAGAAGTAGAAGACTGGAAATAATCAAACTGAGGGCAGAAATCAACAAAATAGAAACACAGAAAACAATCCAAAGAATCAATGAAACAAGAAGCTGGTTCTTGGAGAAAATCAACAAGATTGACAAACCCTTAGCCAATCTAATCAAACGGCAGAGGGAGAACACGCAAATTAACAAGATCAGAAATGAAAAGGGGGACATAACCACAGACACAGAGGAAATTCAGAAAATCATTAGATCTTACTACAAAAGCCTGTATGCCACAAAATTGGAAAATGTAAAAGAAATGGACAGTTTTTTAGATAAATACCATATACCAAAGTTAAACCAGGACCAGGTAAATGCTCTAAATCGTCCTGTTAGTCGCGAAGAATTAGAAACTGTTATCAGAAACCTCCCTACCAAAAAGAGCCCAGGACCAGATGGTTTCAATGCGGAATTCTACCAGAACTTCCAAGAAGACCTAATACCTATACTCCTTAAGGTATTTCATAATATAGAAACACAAGAGTCACTGCCAAATTCCTTCTATGAAGCTACAGTTACCCTGATACCTAAACCACACAAAGACTCAACCAAGAAAGAGAATTACAGGCCAATCTCACTCATGAACATGGACGCAAAAATTCTCAATAAAATACTGGCAAACCGAATCCAAGAACACATTAGAAAAATTATCCATTACGATCAAGTAGGCTTCATCCCAGAGATGCAGGGCTGGTTCAACATACGAAAATCCATTAATGTAATCCATCATATAAACAAACTGAAGGAAAAAAAACCATATGGTCATCTCATTAGATGCTGAAAAAGCATTTGACAAAATTCAGCACCCTTTTATGATAAAGGTCTTGGAGAGATTAGGGATACAAGGGTCATTCCTAAATATAATAAAAGCTATTTACAGCAAACCGACAGCTAACATCAAATTAAACGGAGAGAAACTCAAGGCTATCCCACTAAATTCAGGAACACGACAAGGCTGTCCACTCTCTCCTTATCTCTTCAATATAGTGCTTGAAGTTCTAGCAATAGCAATAAGACAACATAAGGGAATCAAGGGGATCCAATTTGGAAAGGAAGAAGTTAAACTTTCATTATTTGCAGATGATATGATAGTATACATAAGCGACCCCAAAAACTCCACCAAAGAACTCCTACAGCTGATAAACTCCTTCAGTAACGTGGCAGGATACAAGATCAACTCCAAAAAATCAGTCGCCCTCCTATACACAAAGGATAAGGAAGCAGAGAGGGAAATCAGAGAAGTATCACCTTTCACAATAGCCACAAATAGCATAAGATATCTGGGAGTATCGCTAACCAAGGAAGTGAAGGATTTATATGACAAGAACTTTAAGTCTTTGAAGAAAGAAATTGAAGAGGATACCAGAAAATGGAAGGATCTCCCCTGCTCGTGGATTGGGAGGATCAACATAGTAAAAATGGCAATTCTACCAAAAGCAATCTATAGATTCAATGCAATCCCAATCAAGGTCCCATTAAAATTCTTCACAGAGATTGAGAAGACAATAATCAACTTTATATGGAAAAACAAGAAACCCAGGATAGCCAAAAAATCTTATACAATAAAGGTACTTCTGGAGGCATTACCATCCCTGACTTCAAACTCTATTACAGAGCTACAGTATTGAAAACGGCTTGGTATTGGCATAAGAACAGAGAAGTTGACCAATGGAATCGTATAGAAGACCCGGATCTTAAACCACAAACCTATGAACACCTGATTTTTGATAAAGGAGCCAAAAGTACACAATGGAAAAAAGAGGGCATCTTCAACAAATGGTGCTGGCATAACTGGATGTCAACCTGTAGAAGAATGAAAGTAGATCCATATCTATCACCATGCACAAAACTCAAGTCCAAATGGATTAAAGACCTCAATATTAATTTGAACACATTGAGATTGATAGAGGAGAAAGTGGGAAGTACTCTACAACAAATGGGCACAGGGAACCGTTTCCTATGCATAACCCCAGCTGCACAGACTTTAAGGGCAACATTGAATAAATGGGACCTCCTGAAGTTGAGCAGCTTCTGTAAAGCAAAGGACATTGTCACTAAGACACAAAGGCAGCCTACTGACTGGGAAAAGATCTTCACCAACCCTGCAACTGACAAAGGTCTGATCTCTAAAATATATAAGGAACTCAAGAGACTAGACGGTAAAATGCCAATTAACCCAATTAAAAAATGGGGCGATGAACTGAACAGAGAATTCTCAACAGAAGAAGTTCGAATGGCCAAAAGACACTTAAGGTCATGCTCAACCTCCCTAGCTATCAGGGAAATGCAAATCAAAACAACTTTGAGATATCATCTCACACCTGTCAGATTGGCTAAAATCCAAAACACCAATAATAACCTTTGCTGGAGAGGTTGTGGGGTAAGGGGCACACTCATCCATTGCTGGTGGGAATGCAAACTTGTGCAACCACTTTGGAAAGCAGTGTGGCGGTTTCTCAGGAAATTCGGGATCAACCTACCCCAGGACCCAGCAATTCCACTATTGGGAATCTACCCAAGAGATGCCCAATCATACAACAAAAGCATATGCTCATCTATGTTCATAGCAGCATTATTTGTAATAGCCAGATCCTGGAGACAGCCTAGATGCCCTTCAGTGGAAGAATGGATGAAGAAACTGTGGAATATATACATGCTAGAATACTACTCAGCGGTAAAAAACAATGACATCTTGAATTTTGCAGGCAAATGGATGGAAATAGAAAACACTATTCTGAGTGAGGTAACCCAGACCCATAAAGATGAACATGGGATGTACTCACTCATATTCGGTTTCTAGCCATGATTATAGGACATCGAGCCTATAAGTTTGGGATCCTTGAGAAGATAATAAGAAGGTGAACTCCCAAAAAAGATATAGTAATCCTCCTGGATATTGGAAGTAGACACGATCGCCAGGCAAAATTGGGAACTTGAGGGTTGGGCAAGACTGGGCCGAGGGAAGATGGGGAGAGAAAAGTGTGAAGGGGGAGAGCGGGGGGAGCTCGGAGGAATGGGGTGCTTGGGATATAGGAAGGGTGGATATGAGAGCAGTGAAGCATATATCTGAATTTAAGGAGCTACCTGAGGGTTGTCAAGAGACTTGACCCTAGAGGGGTTCCCAGGTTTCCAGGGAGACGCCCCCAGTTAGTTCCTTGGGCAGCTGAGGAGAGGGAGCCTGAAAAGGCCAGTTCCTATAGCCATACTGATGAATTTCTTGCATATCACCATAGAACCTCCACCTGACGATAGATGAAGAAAATGACAGAGCCCCACCTTGGAGCACCGGACTGAGCTCCCAAGGTCCTGATGAGGAGCAGAAGGAGAGAGAACATGAGAAAGAAAGTCAGGACCGTGAGGGAACCTCCAGCTGGCGACAGATGGGGAAGGTGACTGAGCCCCACATTGGAGCACTGGACTGAGCTCCCAAGGTCCCGATGAGGAGCAGAAGGAGCGAGAACATGAGGGAGAAAGTCAGGAACGAGAGGGGTGCGTTCACTCATGGAGACGGTGGGACAGAACTAATGGGAGATCACCAACTCCAGTTGGAATGGGACTGATGGATCATGCGACCAAACCCGTCTCTCTGAGTGTGGCCAACAGCGGGGGCTGACTGAGAAGCAAAGGTCAATGGCTCTGGGCTCTGATTCTTCTTCATGGACGGGCTCTGTGGGAGCCTTCTCAGCTTGGTCGATCACCTTCCTGGACCTGGGGGGAGTTGGGAGGACCTTGGTCTTAGCATAGAGTGGGGAACCCTGATGGCTCCTTGGCCTTGAGAGGGAGGGAGGGGAGGTATGGGTGGAGGGGAGGGGAGGGAAGGGGGAGAAGGAGGGGAGAGAAAGGGGAGAAGGAGGGGAGGGAGGGGGGAGGAGGAGGGAAGGAGATGGAAATTTTAAATATAAAAAAAAATAAACCATGAGAAAAAAAAAAAAAAAAAAAAAAAAAAAAGACTGAAAGGCTGAATTTCTTCTGGCTAACTTTGGAAATGATCCTCTTCACTGATCACTCATAGAAGGAAGATATCTTCACTTTGCTTATGTAAGATACCCAACTAACATTTACCAAAAAACTTATTATAATTTCAATTAGTTTAATCCTGAAATTGAAATCGTGCTCCAGGCTATTGTTACGATATTGACACTCACCCTCCATAAAAGGTCCTTACCATTTGTATGATAGTTGTCAAAGAAACCAGAAATTGAGGATAGCTAGCTGGCTAGGTGGAGAATTTACCATCCATGAGAGTGCAGATGGGTAAATATTATCATCCTTAGAGAACACAATAATAAAACATAGCTAGGGGTATAGCTCAGGGCTGGAGCACTTAGCTAAAACATAAGTTCTCAATACCATCCCTAGCACAATAAAAGGGGGAAAAAGAATAGACATAATACATAGAATAAAATAATTCTATTGTACTTTCACTTCACTCGAGTATTTGATCAAATAAAAAATAAATTGAATTCCTAATGACTTGGTTCTTTGGGCCATGAGATGGCCTTATGGATAAAGGTGCTTGCTGCTAAGGCTGAAGACCTAAATTCATTCTCTAGACTTACATAATTAAAAGGAGAGAACCAATTCACTTCCCAGTTTGTCCTCTGACTTCCATATCTGTACCATGACAAGGGTGTATCTGTCCACACAGACACTGGCAGGCAAATAAATAAATAAAGATGTAAAAAGGGTTTACTTAATTTTTCAAGTAATTATCTATCTAACAATTGCCCAATCTTGTATGTCAAGGAAGATTAGTAAATGTAGAGTATTCCTAGGTCTCAGGAAACCAACTAACAACAAGAAGGTATTTATGTGAACAGTGAGGTCACATTTGTAGAATGCCATGTATGCTATGCTATTATGAAGCAATTTACACATATTATCTTCCCTTCTACCTGATAATCCTGAAGCATATGCCAAGGAAATTACAAAATTATAAAGAATTATTGGAGCTGGGTTGGAAAAGTCATGTGTGTAATACTGTGAAGCTCTTAATACTTGAGGAAACTGATTCAAATAAGATGTTCAAAAGAGCACTGAGAAATAAACACAATAAATAAGTTATTAGTACAATTCCAATTCTTGGGATGGAGCATCAGATTGGAGATGGGAAGTCAAATCAGTAAATGTGAAACTCAACAGAGCTTATATTTTGGCATAAATGAGCACTGTCCTTGAGGTAATAGCAAATATTACTAATAATCACTATGTTTTTCTAAATACATTCATGTCTTCAAAATATAGGACTATAAAGCAGCTAGTAAAATTCTATTAAGGAAACTATAAAAACCAAAGCATCAAGAAAGCAACCAAATCCAAATTATAAATGGTTCTAAAGTCTGTTCTTCACTACCTAGCCAGTATGCCACGGTGACTTTTGCTACGTAGACTTACCCAGTGTTTGCATTTGAAAATTAGTTGGAACCAAAACCTAGCACTAGCCAGCTCTGCCCTGGAACCACATGAGTCAAAGAAAAAAACTGAATTTGAGTATCTAGAAGTGGTGTCTAGTATTGCAACTTGGTGTGGTTCAAAGGGAAGAGCAAATAGAGGCAGCTCCCAGAACCACCTTGAGGTGTACTGTTTTGAGCTATTAAAACTTACTAAGTGGTTCTTCTATTCAACCATGCTTGAAGGCAACAACTGGGTAAATGAATTGACATATCAGTCCTAACTTCCAACTTGGGAAAGAAAGAACAAATTAATGATGTAGCTTTATAAACTGTAGATGGTTGGGTTTTGCTGTTGTTTTATTATTTTCTCACAAATATTGTCAAGTTGCTATATAGTTTGTATTTTTAAATTCTCTGGAATATTCAAAGCAATCTTTATGTGGAAGTACATGGAATAATGAAATGAGCCCTTACCTCAGAGTTTGAAAACATATTTCTGGAGCAGTGACTCTCAGGCACTACATCTGAGATACACAAAGGCACCAGCTTGTTCCATGAGATCTACCACTAGGATGCTATGTAAGGAAGTACTGAGCAGAGTGCCAGAAACATCGTGTGTGCGCACGCGCGCGCGCGCGCACACACACACACACACACACACACACACACGAGTCACTGATAATTAATTCTGCATGAAGAAGGGATAGAAGGGATATTTCAGTAGGTGACAAGTGGAATAAAATGCCTGATTACAATGAACAAGAACAGAATGTATATCACTTGCAATATCTGTGATTTCCTGTCCTTGGTTATAATGGCTGGTTTTTAAGGGTAGGGATTATGTATTATGTATATGTAATGTAAATGCAATGAGTACCCTCTGGAACACAATGTACATTAAGTAATAACACTGTATTAATAATAATAGGGGATGAAAAAGGGTAGTTTCGGCAGGGCTATTAAGCCTGAGAATAAGATGTTAATCATTGCTTGCTATTTTCTCTTCAAACACATTATTTATCCAGTAGTGAACAGATTTAAAATCCACTGGGGTTCTTGAATTCAACTTTGGTGAGTGGTTAAATCCAATGAAAATATCTCAAATGAGTTTTTAGCCAAGGAAGTATTTCATACAAAAGGATATTTAACAGATCAGATTGTGAAGGTGTTCATCTTTTAAAAATGATCCTCAAATAGTGATAATAATAAATACTCATAACACATGTGTCATAATTGGGGTTGGCAAATTCTTCTTGAAATAATTGTGAGAAAAGGGCAAGGAAGGTGTTCACATCTCCCTCTATCATGGAGGACCGTGTGTTTTAAAATACTATAGACCAAATTTGCACAGCCAGTAATTGGCAGAATAAAAAAAAAAATCCCTCTGATCTTCCATAAAATCACTGTTATAAGGTAGAGAACGTTTCTGATAACACTGTCCCTGAAAACTCTGAGGGAAATGAGGGAAACAGAATAAATTGGCTTTGAGGCACTGCCTTTTGTTTTTCATCAAAGAAGGACATTTTGACACCCAGGCAGGCCTTCTTCCAGAATCAAACTGGTGACATGGAATAATAAAAAGCTTGGAGTGTTTCTAATATCTCCTATCTAAAGCTGTCTTTGGAAGCTCTTGGCTTACTTCCCATACTTCAATTAGAAAACAAAGAGAATCTGGCCCTGGGGTAACCAGCTGGGCTAAAGGGCATAAACAGAAATCACTTTGGAGTACAGTGGGGATGTACCCAATTGCAAGCAACACTGTGTTTTATGTAACTGGGTTTATCAAAGTACATAATCTGCTTTTTGCTCTCTGAGTTCAGTGTTTTGAGTTTGTCATTCCATCTGCTCTGAAATCACAATAGTCAGCATTTGGTGGGCAACAGGGTCACCCCAATGTTTTAATATTCCAATTTGGGAATGAGTAGGTACTACTGGCAAAACATAGAGATGTTCTCAGTTGTCACAATTTGTGTGTGTGTGTGTGTGTGTGTGTGTGTGTGTGTGTGTGTGTGTGTGTGTATGCATGCACAAGCGCACATACATACATGGTTGCCACAGGGATATTCCTATTTCTGTCTTCCTAGTTCTGGGATTATAAGTATGTGACACCCTACCCAGTTTACTACATGCATTATTACAGGCTCTCAAGGCAAGCATTTCATTGACTCCCCTTCCCCAAGTCTCCTTCACCTGTTCCTCTGAGGCACTGTGTCTCTGTTCATTAGGTATACACCATTACTTCAGGGGTAACAAAATACATAAAGCATGAGCATTTTACTCTGCATTGGGTAGTATGGTACTCACACATATACTACTAAACACCTGTGAGTGGAAATCTAGACAACAAACATAACTACTATCTTCCTAAGAAATTTTTTTCTGTCTCAGTTTCTCCTACTTTTCTACCAGTGTGCCCACTAGAACTCACAGTGAGGGAGTGAGATCTGATCCCTCTCTTACATCTCATATCTGTTTTCTGCTTACTGTGTTCATACTCTGTCAGGACAGCTGTTTGCCTATCACCTAGAGGGAGCTTCTAACTGAAGTGGTTCAGTACCTTCTCTTAAGGAACCATTTAGAACAAACAGTAAGCTTAGAGAATGTGCAGAAAATTAGTTCTTTGATTTTTGGTTCATCCACTAAGCCCCACCCCTTCCCTGGATCCCAGAGCTGATCATCTCACAGTAGTCACTGTCTACCAAGAGCTCTCAGAGAGGAGGGGCCCTTGTGATCTCCTCCCTTGCCCCTAACTGGAATATTGGCTGGCTTGATCATGTGCAGGTCTTAACCAAGCAATCACTGCTGTGTGACTTCATATACAATGACCATGTCATGTCTAGAAGAAACTTTTGCAGGACTCCTTTCCAACCTTTGGCTTTTTCTCTTTCCACGCTCTTTTTTTTTTTTTTTTTTTTTTAAGACTCACCAAGCCTAGGATGGAGATAGTGTGCTATAGGTGTCACTTTGCAGTAAGATTGAGTTCTCAGCCATCATGTGCTCTCTATACTGTGACCAATAGTCAAGTTCTCTGTTGAATATTGTCCATTGGGAAAATGGACCAGCTTTCTTGATAAGGACTGAGAGGATGCAAATGTTCTTTTAGGCAAATACAACTTCACTTTCACAAATCAGCACAGACTTTGCAGGGAAGAATGAGGTCCCTTTCCACCACTTCATGGTTATGAAGCCTTGATCAAGAAAACTCTGAGCCCAGACTTTTCATTTGAAAAATAGAATCCTAACAGTACAAATTCCCAAAACTCACTGTCAAGATAAACAAGTTAGTCCACTTAGTGCTACATGATGAAGTACATGACTGACTAATAAATGCCAACTATTAATTGATGTTATTTGTGTATACGTCTGTGGTATGTGTGTGTGTGTGTATGTGTGTGTGTGTGTGTGTGTGTGTGTGTGTGTGTGTATGTATGTATGTATGTGTCTATGTATGTATGGAGAGAGAGAGAGATTCTCCTTCTCAGAACTTGTTTTCTTTTGTAAAAAATATTTATTTATTTATTTATTTATTTATTATGTATACAATATTCTGTCTGTGTGTACGCCTGCAGGCCAGAAGTGGGCACCAGACCCCATTACAGATGGTTGTGAGCCACCATGTGGTTGCTGGGAATTGAACTCAGGGCCTTTGGAAGAGCAGGCAATGCTCTTAACCTTTGAGCCATCTCTCCAGCCCAGAACTTGTTTTCTTTATTAGCACTTTCTCCATTATTATTTAATTACAACAAGATTGGGCATTTCCCATCCATTGAACCTGCTTTTAAATTAATTTCTTTACTTGTCATGCCTTTATTTTTCTTTCTTCATAGACATTTGCTGTTGACTGTATTTCCTTTCTACTTTCCTTGGGTCACACCATTGCTCTCATGTTTCAATTACTGATTTGAAAGCTAGTTTGATTCATCATTGTCTTTGGTTCTGAATAATGAGCATCAAAGGTTGTTAACACATCTCCATTGGTAGTTCTGGGCAAATTTTAGAAACTTAAGAGTTCTAAGTCCATGTACTGGTTGCAACATAGCCACTATTTTCATATTTTTCCTTCTGGATTAAATAAAAGTTTATGAAGATACTGTTACTTTCGCTGACTTTCAAGTATCCTGAACTTTATCACTCAAAAATAAGCTTCTATTGGGTCATTTTCCTCCACTGGAGTCAGGTCCAGGACACTAGCAGCATTGTTGGCCAGAAATTTAATGAGGCTTTTTGTGTGTCCTGGGACATATCAGAAATATAAATTTGTCATAAACATTTGAAAATCCATTCATCCTCTGCATAGTGGATATGGAGACCAATAGCTGCTGATCTTGATTATATTTTTAAACCTCTCCTTGGTTTTAGCTCTTTGCTATAACCATACTGGTGGTGAAAACTGCCACCACATAAGCTGTGCTTCTTTGAACCTATGCTTTATCCAGAAGCTAAGATATAAAGACAAGTACAATATTTAGCTATGAATTTTCATGTACATATCTAATTTTTTCAGTTTCTTTTTTATTTGCGATTTTCATTTTTTATTTATTTTATTTTTTTAAAAAAGAACACAAACTATCTTTTTAAATTATACTTACTAATCCCAGTTCTCACTTCCTTGCCTCTTCCCACTTCTTCTACTCCCCCACTCCATCCCACCCCTCAACCACTCCCCAGAGAGTACAAGGCACATTACTCCAAGGAAGGACCAAGGCCCTCTCCACTATATCTGGACTGAGTAAGGTATCCATCCAAAGAGAATGGGCTCAAAAAAGTCAGTACAAGCAGCAGGGAGATATACTGGTGTCACTGCCAGTGGCCCCACAGTCTACTCTAGCCATAAAACCCAAATTCATAAAACCCAAATTCAGAGGGTCTAATTTGGTCCTGTGCTTATCAGTGCGTACAACCATGCTCATCTTTCTGAGTCTGTGTAACCTCATTCAGGATAACACACAATCAGAAAGATGAAGCCCAAGGCAAACAAGTCTGTGAGAATCCCTAAATATGACAAAGATACTTTGGAAGAAAATTATCTCAAATTTCTGGAAGCATTCAAAGATGAGATAATCAAAGATGAAATATTTGAAAATATGAGGCTATAACAGAGGACCCTAATGAACAGTCTGTGATTCATTAAGACCCATTCATTAAGATGGTTTGATATATATGAATTTAGTGGAATATGCCGTCAATCGCAGCACTCGGGGTTCAGAGGCACAGAGGCAGGTGGATGTCTGTGAGTTTGATGCCCAATTGGTTTGCATAGGCAGTTAGTTTAAGGCCAGGCAGGGCTAAAAGCAAGACACTGCTTCAAAACAAAGGAAAGAAAAAAGTGTGAGATAGAAGAATAAAATTTCTCAAGTCTAAATTAAAGGGAAGACCTGACAAAAAAAGATTGCTTTGTAAGGCAGATGACATTTATGCTGTCTAGCTACATAATTATACACATGAAGAATATAGCATCCAGTGACTGATCTTCTACACATAAAATACATAAGCTTTTGAGTTACGGCTCTTGTCTATGCATAGCCTGTATGGCCTGTGAACTTGCCCTATGTCTCTTTGACAAAGGTCAGAGACATACTGTTGGTATGGGAATCAGACTGTTTTTCTGAAACCGGACCATTAATACAGGAACCAGAAAAAAATTACTGAGCATGAGTTAATGGAACCTTTCCCAGTACTACATGCATTTAACCCTTCTGGAAAAAATAAGACAAAGAAGGAGGGGAAGGAATTAAATCCTATGAACTATTCTGAAAACCAAGCCTCTTTTGAAAGGTCAGAAATCACCCTGGAAGTAGAAGTGATGAAAAAATAATAACTATCTTCAAAAACAGATGTTTCTTGACTTCCAGTGAGGTTTTGTCTTGATTATGGTACTTTAAATCAAAAATGTTGCAAATCAAAAAATGATTTAATGCATTGGACACAGAAATTACAACTGAGCAATATAACTTAGCATAGAGCAATCTATCTTAGCATAGAGCTGTGGTTGTTTCCTCTAGTAGAACAGGGCTAACTGAGTACTACAGCTCTGTGTTGCTATCCACCAATATAGGAGGAATCTGTTACATGGCATTAGTCAGTGAAAGACCAATTCTAAATCTTAGGTATACTTTAATCTATGCATAATGCTTTTGCATTACTGTAAAGGTGAAGTATTATAAGCTGAACTGTCCTGATGAGGGTCTATCTGCATGTGAATGACAGCATGTGAGGAAAAGTTAAGTGCCCACTGTGTTCCAAGCACTGTGCTGCCTAGTATATGGTATGATTTAAATGCATTGAGTCATTACCTTAAAGGGAGCTACAGCTATGTCTTGAAAGACCTAAGTGTTGTGTATCACTCTTGTTACTTTAGCATGTATCAAGAAACCACAAGTAATATTTCCCCTCTGGGACCTCTGTTGGGCATCCACAGATCAGAGCCTCCAAAGGATATGGAACTGCCCAGGCAATCAGGGATATCTAGTCACATTAACTAAAGCAAATCACTGCCAGTGTGGAACCTCTATATTATATCCAATTTGGGGGGAAAAGGTCTATGTTAGATATAATCATTGAGGAGATCATGGATACCTTGCTTGCCTTTCTAGGCCTCATTTTTTATAAAAGCTATGATTACCAGGCCTCTGTCAATATATAAAATCTATGTTTGCTTCTTTCGCTGCAATTGAAAATTCAATACTCAGGAGTTTATCTTCATAGGATAGAAAGGGTAGGCAGACTTTTACTTAATGGTTCCATGGAGAGGAAGAATAGAAGTGTTCTTCCTGAAGACACACAGGGGTCTGAGAGATTATAGCTATCTATGGAGAACTTCCATTCTTTTCACAGAAAGCAGCACAAAGACAATTAGAGATGAGTGGAGTGTCAATCTGCAGAGTCAACTATCAACATTTTCTGTAACCACTGTCTGGAATTGTACTTCATAACCTTTGTAACATGGGTAATGAGCAGGTATCAGGGCTAAGAGAAAAGGAGATAAATTAATACTCCCCACCAAACATGTGAGTCATGAAACAGCCATTGCCTCAGCCACTTCCCTTTATGGACTCAGCATCAGAGGTACTTAAGTGGTGGCAAGAGAGTGACTTTCTGTGCCAGATGGGGCAAGATAAAAGGCTGGCAGACACACAGGGCCTTGTCTGAAAGCTGGCAAGAACTGTTTTGTTCAAAGCAAACTGTCTACAGTGATGATCATTTAGTTTCCTTAGATGAGAGCCACTGGGCCATCACAAACCTCGGCAACATCACTGGAGTAGGTCACTTTTATCCCTAGCAGGAAGGTCTGTTCTCAGCAGGCCTTTAAATGGAGGCTTCATGCTTAATTAACTTGTTCTCTAGGGATAGTCTGAATAGGAACAGCTTCAAAAGTTTTGGGGACCCTTGCCTAAGCAGACTTATAACTTAAGCTACACAGACGGATTCAACAAAGTGGAGTTAAGACAATTTTGGGATTAGAACCACTATTACATGACTCCAAAGTGGCCAGCTAAGATTTGGAGTATTTTTTTATTATTATTTTTATTGAGCTCTACATTTTTCTCTGTTACCCTCCCTGCCTCTCCCCTCCCCCTTTCAATCCTCCCACAAGGTCCCCAAGCACCCAATTTACTCAGGAGATCTTGTCTTTTTCTACTTCCCATGTAGATTAGATCTATGTAAATCTCTCTTAGTGTCTGCATTGTTGTCTAAATTCTCTGGGATTGTAGTTTGTAGGCTGGTTTTCTTGCTTTATGTTTAAAAACCACCTATGAGTGAGTACATGTGATAACTGCCTTTCTGTGTCTGGGTTACCTCACTCAAAATAATGTTTCTAGCTCCATCCATTTTCCTGAAAACTTCAACATGTTGTTATTTTTTTCTTCTGTGTAGTATTCCATTGTGTAAGTGTACCACATTTTTCTCAACATTCTTTGGTGGGGAGACATTTAGGTTCTTTCCAGGTTCTGGCTATGACAAACAATGCTGCTATGAACATATTTGAGCACATGTCCTTGTGGTAAGAAGGAGCATCCTTTGGATACATACCCCAAAGTGGCATTTCTGGGAAGAAGGAAGGGAGGAAAAGAGGGAGGAAGAGAGGAGAAGGGAGGGAGGAGGGAGCGAGGGAGAGAGAGAGATGAAAGAGATAAATGATAACATCGGTCCCAGGGCTACTATTGGAATATAGGCTGGTGGATAGGCTGGTACCCACAGAATCACTATTACAAAGTCAGACATCTGACTGCCCACACAGACCCCAAATCATACTCAGAAATGTAGTGACCCTCTTTTGAGACCAAAGATAAATATTGCCTTTTTGTTTTAAATAACCCAGGCCCATAATCACAATTCCTAGGAGTCAGGGGCAAGATAATCAGAGGTCCCAGACTAGCCTGAGAAACTTAGTGAGGTACTCTGAAAACAAAATGTAAAATGAAGGAAAGGGAATATAGCTCAGTAGTACAGTGCATGCCTAGCATTTGGGAGGGCCCTATGTTAAATACCTAGAACTAAAAACCAAAATTAACAAAAGAGCTCTGAATGTACTATGTATCAGTTATATAGCAAATATTTTCTTAAGCAGGTACCCAATTAGGCAAACAAAAAGGGCAAAATCCAGGGAACAGATATTAAATGGTTCTTAGCTACATTTCAAATACTGTGATAAGACACCATGACCAAGAGTTTATTTGAAGTTTACAGTTTCAGGGTGTTAGCATTCCTTGAGATCATGTCAGGAAAGAGGGCCACAGACAGGTATTAATGGCACTGGAGCAGTAACTGAGAGCTCAAATATTAAGAAAAAACTACAAGGTATAGGGAGATAAAGCTGCAGGCATTTGAAACTTCAGAGTGTTGAGACCCTGACTTTGCAAACTCTATTAAGGGGTTCATTTTAAGCCATATAATGAATGGAGGGAGGGGAGATCTCAGCTCCAGAAAGTTCTCCAATTTGTACAAATTTGAACGAATATCCTGAAAATTGACAATTAAGGAGCTAAGGAACAGAGTCATTAAATTTAAAGAGGTCTAGATATTCCTAGGAGGCATCCTGCCCTTGAAGATAACTTGTCAGTTATTAATGGCTCTTTGCTAGAGTTTTTTGTGCCCCAAAACTGACCAATGGCTTCAGAAACTACCTTACCCTGTGCCCTCCTTACCCAGTCCCAAGATGACAGGACATGAACTCTCCTGATTATGGAGTGTCCCCTTTAAAAGTTCCCCCCTTTATTTACGACTAGAAACCAATTTTGAGTGAGTACATCCCATGTTCATCTTTTTGCGTCTGGGTTACCTCATTCAAAATAATGTTTTCTATTTCCATCCATTTGCATGCAAAATTCAAGGTGTCACTGTTTTTTGACCGCAGAGTAGTACTCTAATATGTATATGTTCCACACTTTCTTTATCCATCCTTCTATTGAAGGGCATCTAGGTTGTTGCCAGGTTCTGGCTATTACAAATAATGCTGCTATGAACATAGTTGAACAAATGCTTTTGTAGTATGATTGGGCATCTCTTGGGTAAATTCTCAAGAGTGGAATTGCTGGGTCCTGAGGTAGGGTGATCCCGAATTTCCTGAGAAACCACCACACTGCTTTCCAAAGTAGTTGCACAAGTTTGCATTCCCACCAGCAATGGATGAGTGTACCCCTTACTCCACATCCTCTCCAGCAAAGGCTATCATTGGTGTTTTTGATCTTAGCCATTCTGACAGGTGATAGATGGTATCTCAAAGTTGTTTTGATTTGCATTTCCCTGATTGCTAAGGAGGTTGAGCATGACCTTAAGTGTCTTTTGGCCATTTGAACTTCTTCTGTTGAGAATTCTCTGTTCAGTTCAGTGCTCCACTAGCCATAAATAAAGGACATTGAGCCTATAATTCATGGTCCTAGAGAAGCTAAATAAGAAGGTGAACCCAAACAAAAACATAAAGTTATTCTCCTGGATATTGGAAGTAGACAAGATTGCCAGTCAAAAATTGGGAACTTGGGGGTGGGGTGGGATGGGGGTAAGGGGAGATAGGGAGAGAAAAGTGTGAAGGGGAGGATGGGGAGAGCTTGGGGGAATGGGATGGTTGGGATAAAGGAAGGGTGGATATGGGAACAGGGAAGTATATATCTTAATTAAGGGAGCCATTTTAGGGTTGGCAAGAGATTTGACTCTAGAGGTGTTCCCAGGTGTCCAGGGAGATGTCCCCAGGTAGTTCCTTGGGCAGCTGAGGAGAGGTAGCCTGAAATGGTCTGATCCTATAGCCATACTGATGAATATCTTGCAGATCACCATAGAACCTTCATCTGGTGATGGATGGAGATAGAGACAGAGCTCCACATTGGAGCACTGGACTGAGCTCCCGAGGTCCAAATGAGTAGCAGAAGGAAGGAGAACATAGGCAAGGAAGTTAGGACCGTGAAGGGTGCACCCACCCACTGAGATGGTTGGGGCTGATCTAATGGGAGCTCACCAAGGCCAGCTGGACTGGGACTGAAAAAGCATGGGATAAAACCAGACTCCCTGAACAAGGCAGACAATGAGGGCTGCTGAGAAGCCAAGGACAATGGCACTGGGTTATGATCCTACTGAATGTACTGGCTTTGGGGGGCCTAGCCTGTTTGGATGCTCACCTTTCTAGACCTGGATGGAGGGGGGGAGGGACCTTGGACTTCCCACAGGGCAGGGAACCCTTACTGCTCTTTGGACTGGAGAAGGAGGGGGAGGGGAGAAGGAGGAGGGGGAGGGAAATGAGAGGCGGGGAGGAGGCAGGAATTTTTAATAAAAAAAATTTTTTTAAAAAAGTTGTCCCCTTCCCCAGGCTCAGCAATGCAGTTCCCTCATCCACTGGGTTGGTGTGTTGCAGGTATTGTTCAAACTAGAATTTATATATTAGAAACACTCATGTTTCACATCAGAATCCTATTCCATGGATTTTCTTTTTTGGGGATCAGTAACTTGGGCACAACAAAAGCGACATATCTCCTCCAACAAGGACATACAGCCAAATTCACCCCAAACAGTTCCACCTGAATATATTTGTTGGCCAAATATTCAGACAAATGAGTCTATAGGAATCATTGTGAAACTATCACAAGCAACTTATCAGAGGATGGCACGAAAATATGGTCTGTGGCAAGTTTCATGGAAAAACGTAATCCAACAAATGCACAAAACAAAGAATCTCCTAGGTAAGGACAACTTAGGCAGTTCCCTCAATAGCATAGCCTCAGGGGAAAAAAAAACCAACTAGCTTTGACAAGTATACCACTTACACGGTTAGGGACATGGGCATTAGAAAAAAATAAGTAAAAAGTATGAAGACACAAGGAAAAATAATAAAAAGAGAAAACATAAGATAGTACTGGAAGGGAGTTTCAGTGAATACTGAAATTCACCTGTGTTTAATTTTCCATACATTTTTATACCCCAATACAACAGGGGGAAGAAGACAAAAGACTGCTTTAATATGATACAAAGGACAATTAACACAGTTACTTGTTTCAATACTTTGAGCCATCAAGCCATTAATCTATGAGAAAACCATTTTGTTGTTTGCGCAGTGAAACCACACTAGACCAAGTATCCTGAAGACAGTCACTCCCTAGGTCAAACTCCTAATTCAAAAGAAGAAGCATAAGTATGCTTGAATTTCCTGACCTTTGGCCATCTTAACATCAAAGGGACCAAGCAACCACACAATAACTAGGGTCAGGATGTGTGGCCCTAGTTGTTGTCAACAATTTTGAGCAATCTTAAACCCTCTGACCTTCAGACAAGGTAGAAATGAGCTCATTTTAAGGCCTCCACAAATTCCTCCCTTTTCATTAATTTAATAAAGCCTGAGCTTCTGCTAAAGACAAATGATCGTGTCTACCTTAAGTAAACATTTTCTTGTTTCTTAGATTGTCCTGTTTTTAGTACATACATTCTAACCATATATGCCCATGTCTTAGGCACCTGGGTGGAAAAGAATCATACCCATCTCTGTCTGCTGACCTCTGTTAGCAAACGGTTAAGGGAGAAAGCATCTCTAGTCACTCTGAAACTTTGAGCCAACTTTTTGTCAAAAGACTTTACCAACAACAAAATAGTCACGTGCAAGCAGATAATGCTTTGCAATATATATGCTCCTATGGCTACAGTATCTCCTAATTAAAGATTGGAGGATCATCAAGGGTGGGAATACCCTCTTGAATTTGTCTAGGGTTTTTTTTTTTTTTCTTTTTCTAACCCTAACCCTAACCCTAGTCTAGGGTTTTTTTTAATAATAGTTTTTTGCTGTATCAGAATCTAAATTTGTCAAATCGAAGAACTCATTTGTAATATCAAATGGGATTAAAGGTGGTGGTGGCACATGCCTTTAATCCCAGCATTTGAGAGGCAGAGGTAGACAGATCTCAGTGAGTTTGAGGCCAACTTGGTCTTCAAAACAAATTTTTTACAACAGCCAGGGTTACATAGAGAAGTACTGTCTCAAAAAACCAAAATGGAAGAGAGAGAGACAGAGAGAGAGAGAGAGAGAGAGAGAGAGAGAGAGAGAGAGAGAGAGAGAGAGAGAGAGAGAGAGAAATAGTGGGCCGCAGATGATTTTCAAAAGAGGATTGGGGTACCATGCATTGGCTTGCTTTTTCCTAAAAACTGATCCTTGCTATTGTGCAAGAATAGACCTAGGAGAGAAAATGTGAGCAGAATAGAAGGCAAGAGATGCCAGTGTGTTGGGAAAGATTGTGAAGGTTGGTTGAGAATACTGGCTAGGAATATAGGACTCAGCTAGGATGTGGAATAACACATAGGGAGAAGAAGGACAAAGGAATAATAGCAGCTATGCATATGACAGTGTCATGAGACAGGAGAGGGGCAGATACAAGTTAGCTGGAATGATCAAATTAATATATTCCTTTGTGACTACTAGTGACATGGAAACAGTATGTTCTACATAATGTATCAACATTCATATTCTACAAAGTTCCGGGGGTAGAAATCCTCAGATACAGGAGAGAGATGTTACATATAGATATAGAGATGTTAGGAATCTTCTCTGGAGGACAAGATTCTAGAAGATAGTATACATTTTAATATGCCAGATCAAAATTTTAAAATTATTACACTTTTTAAACAATTAAAGCTTTAACTCAGTTAATAACTATACTAGTATGTTCTCTATTGCTATGATAAAGACCAAGACCAAAGGTAACTTAGAAGAAAAGAGTTCATTTGATGATATAGTCTGATCATAATCCACCACTAAAAGAAACATGAAAGAAACTTAAGGCAGAAACTAAACTAGAGGCCATGGAGAAACACTGCTTCCTGGCTTGCCTTCCATGACTTGCTTACTCTATGTTCTCATACAACCCAGGAACACCTATTTTAGAGAGGACACCGCCCCAGTGTACTGTGCCCTCCCACATCAGCTCTTAATCAAGAATATGTCCTACAGACCAATCAACAGAGTTATTTTCCCAGTAGAGGTTCCCCTTCCCAAATACCCATAATTTGTGTCAAGTTGACAAGAAAGTAACCATAACAAAATCAGGATATAAAATAATAGTTTATCTGGATCACCATAATTAGAACCACAGACTCGCTTTATTCTCTCCTATCTTCTAAGGCTGGTGACTCAGGAAGCCCTGGGCTACATTCCAATCATGGATCACCATTATGGATTACATTGCAAGCTATGTTATCAATAGGATCCACAACAACTTCGGAACCACATGACTTTGGGATTCAAAAGGGAATGGGATACTTCATGTTTTAAAATATTTTTAAAAAACAACAACAGGGTCTCGCTATATTGCCTGCTGGTCTCTAATTCCTGGGTTGTAACAATCCTCCCTCTTCATTATTTCTAGTGTGGAACTATGGATTCCAGCTACCATGTCTGAAAACACCAATCATTTTTAAGAAACTGATATGCTACAGATACTATATCCTCCTTCAGTGGCTGGCATTATCTAAGTCCATTAGACAAGTAAGTTAGCCATGGCTCAGACCCAATAATGTAGTTTTTCTGTGGAAAACAAATATTTGAAATTAAAACATAGAAATTGCTGTCCCATTTTTTATTATAATTTTTGAGATAGACTTTCACTAAATCATTCAGATTGGCTTGGAGATAATTATTCTTCTGCCCCAGCCTCCTCATTTTCTGGGACCACAGGCCCATGACATCCAACCTGACTTCTTTTATGTTTTAAACAAACCATGGGTGGCTTCATGACTGACACAGGGCAGGGGAAAATGAACTAATAATTGTGGAGGCAGATGCTCTGTTTCTCCTCTCTCTTTTTATTTCTCCTTGGTGCTTGTACTAGAATCTGGGAGACAGAGTGATCTACTTTTCACCTTAATTAGTACAGCAATTTGCTAAATTTTGTTTTTGCCTTTATAAGAGTGTTAATCAATTTTACCTCAGAATAAATTGGAATGGCACACAAATTACAAGAATCCCCAAATGTAAAACTATGAACATCTCGATCAACCTCAGGGCCTAAAATATGTGAAAATCAGAAATTCTAGCCTGCATCAACATGATCAATCTATTTAAAATGTTATAACTCTGAAATAAAATTATAATGACTTTGTGGCTCTGAAAAGAATCTATTTGCCAGAATCAGTCCCATACCTAGGTATCTGGTCCTTCCCAAAGTGCTTAGAACAGAAAGTCAGTGTTTTCCTTCAAAGCTACTAGTTCCTCTAACAATAGCAGTATGTTAAGCCTCCTAGTATATGGGACACCTACCATGCCTAGTATGCATCAGAAAAATAAAAAAAAGGCATGTTCTTATCTTCTTACTTCATTAAAGAGGTACTATGAAACTCCAATGGCAGCTCATCATTTTAACACTGTGACACAATATGGTCATTTGCATATTACATGCTCAAGATTTATGCAAGTGTTTTATAAAAAAATAATAAAATTTTAAAAAATGGAAGCACACACAAACACACCTTACCATGTTCTAAGTAAGTTTACATTTTGTGTCATGATGCATTCATAGCTAGGTACCTTTGGCTGCGTGAGGTCTAAGAAACACAGACTAGATAAAAAGCTGTGAGACAAGTGGATAGAAAGTTTCTTGCTCTTTTTGGAAAAGGGAAAGGAAAGCAGTGCCACTGAGTATAAAAGGATGGGTGAGATTGTGACAAGATATTAGGGGAGAAAGAATAAGCAAAGGAGTGCAACATTGGAGAGAGGCTACATATTAGGTATCTTCTAATAGTTATTGTTAAGTGTTAGGGAGTTTATTGCAATGAGTAGATGCCTTGAGAGCTCCTTCGGCTCCTTCAACCAATAGCCTTTAAGATACCAGCCCACTAGGACATGGTCTCTTATACTTTAAAAAGCAGTGGGAACCCGGCAATCTCTCTCTTGGTTCTGGCTCCCTTTCTGGCTCCCTCTCTGTTTCTTGTTTGCAATGAGAGGACTGTTGTTTGGGACAGTGATCTGTATGTTTTTTTTTCTCAAATAAATAACCCATTTTATTATCCCTAATTCTTAGCTGGTGTGGGATTGTTTGCAGCTTCAAGTCGAGATAGCTAAGAAGTGGACTTGGGAGCCCTAATCAGTCAGTGGTCATTAGACCACAATCCCAAATATCATGTAAGCAAGGTGGAACTATAGAAGAACTTGAAGCAAAGGAATCAGATGTCACATGAATCTTATAAGTTGAAAAAGTTCCTAATGCAGTATTTATTCAGCAATTCGTCTTCAGGTATCAGCATATATTCTTTCATCAGAAACTCCTACCCCAAAATTTAGGGTTATAACCTTTCCATCCCTAAAGAACCAGGCCACCATGGGCAGGTGGTTGATGTGTGTCTTGTGATCGGTAGGTAACAGTACATAGAGTAAAGGTAAGATCTGTCACTCTAAGGTCAATGTTCATCTCAGTGAACAAGGGAATGATTATCTACCATTTTACCAGGTTCCATAATCAGACAGATCCTGAGGTGAGTGAACTTCAAAATGTTAACCTCAGTGAACAACGAAATGATTATCTACTATGGTACCACTGATCATGTTTAGATATAAACGGAGGTCAGTGAACTTCAGCTTCCATGGAGTTCCTTGGTATCTAGAATTGCCCAGACCAAAGTAGATTAAGTGTTAGAAGGCCAGTTTTGCTAATACGTTGCTTAATGATAAATTCAGATAACAACAGTTACATCCTGAACATGTCCTACTAGGAGGTGAGGTCCCTGTTCTTATTATAGTCCAATTAATTATGCACAACTGAGGTTCCCAGTTGCAGCAGATAAGAGAAACTCTTTTCCCTTTCTCCCTTCTTCCTTTCCATACCTTGAGCTCATCAGCATTATAGAAGTCCACACGCACTGCAGGTACCATCCAGGTTTGGAAGAGGGTAGCCAGGATCTGCTCTGCAATAGAATCAGCAATGAGGTGGAAATGCAGAGGGTTCCGCCTGTGGAGTGAAAAGGAGAATTCCAAAAAAGCATTAAGGAATTCGAATCTTGTTGCAAAATCACCCCTTTTCTAAGCTGATGATGTGGGACAGTGTCACAAGCCACTTTGAAAATAAATCAGACATGTAGCTCCATAGTGCTTTTTGACGAGGATTTTAGAGACGTAAGAAAGAGAGGACATTTCCCTCAACCTCTACATTTCACAGTGTAAACAACCAAGCACCACAGAAGGCAAGACCCAATTCTCACATCTGTTATGAGGAAATCTGGATTCTAAGAATCTAAAGTAGACATATTTAATAACTGCATCAATCATTGTCTGCCAACTTGACATACCAGAATTAATGCAGAAATACAATGACAACAGGCCATGTCTTAAACAGGTGTGGATGGCTGTCAACATACTTCCACAGTAACTCAAAGACAGTTGTGTTTCCTAGTGGTTCTTTTCCAAAATAAGGCTATGTTTGCATACCAAAGTCATCTGGAGCTTCACTGAGAACACCAGCATGCCTCTTTTGTAGTGGGTCCAAGCCTTGTGGTCACTCAACTGTCTACAATGACCAGCCCTTACAGGACAGCTCATGACAGTATGATACAAATGCAAAGATTCCGGGGACTTCAGTGGCTTGAATATAAAATGTCCCATATGTGCTGGAATACTTGGGTCCTAACTGGAGGCACTGTTGTGGTGGATAATGGGACCTTTAGGGGATAGCGTTTTGCTGAAGTAAGTAAATAGGGTAAATATGAGTTTTTATAATTTAACCTCATTTGCTGTTCATGTTTTGCTTGCTGACTGCAGGGATGAACAGCTGGCTTTCTGCTCCTGACTTCCCCTTCATGATGAAAGGCATCCCCTAGGATTTTTTTTCGGCAACTTCAAGCCATAATAAACTATTCATTTCTTAGGTAGATTTTGTTAGGGTATTTTCTTACAACAATGAGATGAGTAAAAAGTGCCAGAAACCAGTATGAGAAGAGTATGCTTTTGAACACAATACAGAATAAATCCTTACTTCCTTAAACTGACCTATCCCAAGTCTTTTGTTATAATATGAAAAGTAAACAGTACAAGGAAAAGTGGAAATGAGTCCTAAATCTTCCTACAGTATTTCCTTCTTGAGTCTGATAAATGGTGAACCACCCTGTCTCCATCTTTGGCTTAAAAGTCATCCTATAATAAAAACAAAATAGGTTCATTCCTGTTTATAATTAAACCTCTATTTCTCAAGGATTGAGCTATGACCCACCAGCAACCTTAACTAAGCCTATTCCAGGAAACATCAACCATGCCTTTGTTTCAAAAAAAATTACTAGACTATCTATGACTACCTTGCTGTGACTTCTTGCCTTGTTATAACCACCTTGCAACTACATCCTTGTTCCAGGATGTAGTTATAATTAATTTGTTATGATTATGTTCTCCTACTAAAACCTGTCCTTTTTTGGGAGGGGGTCTGTTGCTTTGGAGCCTGTCCTGGAACTCACTCTGAAGACCTATTTGAGGCTGGCCTAAAACTCACAGAGATCTGCCTGCCTTTGCCTCTTGAGTGCTGGAATTAAACACATGTGCCACCACTGCCTAGCTAACCCAGCTTATTTTGCCTGTCAAGACCCCCATTTAGAATCCTCCTACCCCTAAGCTATAAAACCATGTCTTCCTCATGTCTAATGCTTACCTCTTGAACCTCGTTTGTAGGAAGAGATAGCCTGTGTACATAAATAAAAAGGCTTGCTTTAATCAATCATTTGCTTTGATTAATTTGGCCACGATGACTTAGGTCAGTGGTCTTTTCCTTGCATCTCTGGAATTAACAATAAATATCACTTACCCTCTCTAGCAACAGAGTCTCATCCACCTCATATAACCCATGACTGCCATACTCCACATAGGGTTCCATGTTGAATCTCAGGAGATAAATCTACTAGCTTTCACTTATCAAGGTTCTGTAAAAACTAATGGTTTTGTCTCTAAAATTCAGCTTTAAAATCTGTAAAATGGGCTTGATCAATAATAGCTCTGTGTATGTATATATGAACGTATATATGCATGCATCTATCTATCTATCAATCTATCAATCTACATGAACTGGTCTTAAGTAATATGAAACAAATAAAATAGAGATCAGAAGGACAAGGACTTGGCTGATGATGGCTGTCACTTTTACGACCAACCTTCACTGACATCTCATGAATATTTTCTTTCTTTCTTCATGACTATTGCTTCCTCCAACATATATTTCACTCTATAAATCCTGTTCTCTCTAAAACAATCCCATAATTCTCTGTCCACTGTGTGATATTTTAATATCTACCCTCCCACGCTGAGCTAACAGGGATTTTTATTTTTATTTTTTATTACTTTATAAATAATACCAATCAAAATTTCCACTTTCTCCCCTCCTCCCACTTCCCTCCTGCTCCCCTACACACCCTTCCCACTCCCCCTCCAGTCCTGAGAGAGGGCGAGATACCCTGCCCTGTGGAAAGTCCAAGGTTCTCCCCCTACATCCAGGCTTAGGAAGGTATGCACCAAAAAGAATAGGATCCCAAAAAGCCAGTACATGCAGTAGAGACAAATCCCAGTGCCATTATCATTGGTTTCTCAGTCTGCCCCAATTGTCAGCCATATTCAGAGGGTTCAATTTGATGCCATGCTTGTTTAATCCCAGTCTAGCTTGAGTTGGTGAGCTCCCATTAGCTCAGGCACACTGTCTCAGTGGGTGGACCAAGCCCTCGTGGTCCTGACTTCCTTGCTCATATTCTCCCTCCTTCTGTTCTTCAACTGGACCTTGGAAGTTCAGTCCGTTGCTTCCAATGTGGGTCTTGCTAACAGGGATTTTGAAGATTTCACCTTGTCCCACTTCATTCTCATGTCTTTGAAGTCCTTCCTCCTCCTCTGGATATTTTCTGTTCCATATCCACTTGTGACCCTCTCCTGTTCTTTCTATAAAATAAGCTCCAGAGTCATAAACTCTGGGCAGCTCTCTTCAGCCCTCCTACCCATAGCAGCCCCAACTCTTCTCATCATGCTCTGCACCAGGTCCCTACTTGGTTTCAACCTCACACTGGTCAGCCAATGCAGATGACGTTCTCCCTCCGGAATAATGTGAGCTGTCTATGGCAAAGTTCTTACGATTTCATAAGTAACTATCACTGGCATAATGGGACTTGCAAAGTACATGGCCTACTGCAGTTCAAGAAATGCAGCATACACTTCTGCAAATTTGTGAGCCTGCTGACACCTCTTCCTAGACCATCAACAATCTCTGGAATCACTACCTTTTGACCTCTGCTCCAAAGTTAGCTACTCATAAATATAGGAAACCCTCCATACCACTGAATAAAGACAGGACTTTGAAAACTCCATTTTGTTAATAACCTCCTGTAGATGGAAACATGACCTTATCTCTTTCCTCAATATTTAATCCAGTTAAAGAAGTCTGGAACCTGGCTAGGGAAACTGGCCCATGAGGGTGGGTTCACCTTAAGGTAATGCTATTTTCCTTCCCAGAATTCATGCCTCCAAGTGCAGTCCCTATGACTGGCCATAAGGTTCAGTTTGGCTGGGTCTACCTTCCTGTCTGAATCCTGATTTCTTTTCCTTTTTTTTTCCTGTCATTTTCTTTCAGGGGCTGGCTAGCTAGTGCTGGTGCAAGGTGTGTTTTTAAATTCTCTAACTAATGTTTTGGACTTTCTTGTGTTTTTTCTAAAGCTCCACTACTGCCACCTGGATTCCTGAAGCCACAGGAATTACCTCCTAGCCAGTTTATCTTAACCAGCTTTCTACTTTAGGCAGCTGCAAGATTTACAGCTTATGTGCCCTGGGGTTTTCCTTTAAATACTAACAAATTGTCTTCAAGGTTCCACTTTAGTTCAGGGTTTATCCTTGAGTTTCCATTTATTCTGTTCTTAAATCCTCTTATAAATGAGACTAAGAACATCAAGAGGTGTTGCAGAATATTGGTATACTGTGTGAAGATGTGTTGTAGTTAGGGTAATAAAAAACTGAGTGGCCCATAACTAGGCAAGAGAGATAGGTGGGACATATGGCACAAAAAGAGGAGATAATTGAGGCATACAGAAGTCATTGAGGCGTGGAACAAGTCAAACACACAGAATGAAAGAGAGGTAAAAGCCACATGGCAGAATGTAGATTAATAAAAATATGGGTAAATTTAAGTTATAAGAGTCAGTAGGACAATCCTAACCTAATGCCCAAGCTTTCACAACTAAAAAGTCTCCATGTTGTCATATATGATCTGGCATCCCAAAAGAAAAATCTGACTTTGAAAAGAGGACTCCAATTTTCCATGTATCACATGATGGCTTTGCTGGGACTCCCTACAATTTCTAAGACACTTTTTTTCCTGACGTTTTGCTTCTCTAATCAGTAGAGAAAATGATCTGATGCCTGCACTACTAGTATAGAGTAAAAGAGCCAGCCAAAGAAAACCTGAAACCAGAGCCAGTAAAAGAAGCCCATCCTGACCGTGAAACCAGAGACAGTGAAAGAAAACCACCCTGACCGTGAAACCAGGGACAGTGAAAGAAGCCCATCCTGGACCTGAACCCTGTCTGAGCCAGAAACACTTTGGCTCTGAAACCAGAACCAAAGAACCATACCCTGATCCTGAAACCAGAGGCAAATACACTTTGGCCCTAGAGCCAGAGTCAAAACTCCCCACGACCAACTGAATACAAAACCAATCAACAGGAAAAGTAGGCACTCCTGAGCAGAAAACCAACCAATCCCTCAGCACCTAAGCTAGCCAATCTGAGCTGGGTCGAGGTCAAGGAGATCAAAAGCTGAACAATTCCCTCCCTGAAAATCTCCCTGCAAAAATAAGCCCCTCTGCCTGTTCAGATGGCAGCTGTCCTCCTCCACTCTCGCAGAAGCAGCTTCTCTCCTGGTCTCCTCTCCCCCAAATACATCTCTTGAAAGAGTTTTGGGTGAAGATGTTCTTTCACTGGCATAAAGCAGTATCTCCCTTAGGGGAGCCTAACAGAAGAAGCAACTGGTACCTCTACTAGGAAACTCCCTTGGGAGGGAACAGAAGTAACAACTTTTCTCTAGAACCAGAGCAGATTGCTACATTTCTGCAGGGGTTTCCACCTTAGCAGAGAACAAACTATAAATAAAATAAAAACAGGTCTATACCAAAAAGCTTATACACAATTACTTGTAGCAAGTAAATATCAACGTGGCTGTCAACTGATGATAAACTCAGAATAATACAATCATACAAAAGGACATTAGAGCACAAGACAATGGAATGAAGTATTAGCACATGCGCTATATATATGTAAAAAGATCTGGTGCCCTCTTGAGGAAAAGACCTGGTCAGTCATTCTCATCAAATTAGACCATGAATCCCAATATGGACAAGTTCGACAGAACTGACATATATGGGCTGCCCATGCATGCTTCAGCATTCCCAGGGCATAAATTTCAAAGTTTCATGTCACTGAAGAATCATTAAATCTCATTTGAAGGGAGAGAAGCTAGTGAAGAAAGTCTAAATATTAAATGATGTGCATGGCAATAAAATGTCCAGACTAGGAAAGTCTACAAACAGAGAGGAGATAAATGAGTGGTGATTTGAATGATTATATCGATATGGGGCATCTTTTGGGGGGTGTCAATGAAAAGGGCCTAATAGTAAAGGGTTATGATAGTTGAATAATGATAAATTTATTGGGAATACTGAATGTTTTTCTTTCAAAGTACAGTTACAGTATAGGAATATTCTTATACAAATGGTTTGTTGTCTGAGACTGGAATGACAGTCTGACAGTCTATTCTCTGAGTGTGAGTGAGTGTGTGAGCCTGCTTTGCTCGCCTGCTCTAGATCCTTCACTGCACTGGAAACCCTGGCCTGCATGGCACACTGATCACTAGGTGGGGGAGCCTGCGTATTTCCAGGCGGGGCTGAGACCAGAAGGTATATCCAGTTCTGGAGGTTACAGAAAACAGCCTGATGATGTCCCCAGTTAGTGAATATCTATAACTCAAGAATAATTAATACAGGGAACGTTTTTATCTTCTACACAGGTGGCTTCTGAGTCTCCTTTTACCTCTGACTTTAATTCAGGAAGGTAAGAACTGACTTTAATGATAGAGTCTTGCAAATACCACAATCTACAAGAGGCTGTAGATTCTGTTTTCTGTTTTGTGTAAAGGGAATGTGAGTATCATTTAGATAGATGTTAAGAACACATTTACAGCAAAGGAAAATTCACAAACTGAAGTTAATAAAAACTCAAGAAGAATAACCAATCTATAATGTAAGGCTCTTTAGTTTTATGATGGCATCATATCTAAGCTAGATGGTTTCTGCTTTTTTAATATACCATTCACTATAAATATGTTTGCACAAGTACAGCCTTAGGCCCATGGAAAAAGACCTCCTTCTTGGTAGATGGTTTGGTCCATATCCTAATATCCAGTAGCCTCATTTGTGTGAGAATGAGTATTCCCATGTAGGCAAGAAAATGCACCTTTCTCCAGAAGATCCTGCAGACTACACTTTTACTGAACAGCACTTCTGTTGCCTCAGTTTCCTAACTGTTCCCGTGTTCAAGTTCGGGATACAATAAATACAGCATTGCAGAAATTAAAGATGAGTAAACCATTGCTTTCCCTCCTGCCTCACTTCCTTATCTTGCAAGGAAAGTGCCAAAAATTCCACAAGGCAATCCAAGGATTGTTTTCATTAAAAATACAAAATGCCACTGGAGCAGAGATAATTTTATTTATTAGGTTTACAACACAACATCAACTTTAGACAAAGAGCCATTGATGGCACTGGCAGTCCATTGTGAATCATTGACCCATAACTATTTCAGAGAATTCCGGGGGTAGGGATATGGGGTCAGAGCATTCTTTAATTGGAGGAGGCAAATTGGCTTCAATAATATGGAAGACTCACAGATAGCTTAATAAAGCACTTTACTAGATAAAGGATAAAAGAACAACTCTCTAGAAAAATCAAAAGACCACATGGAATAGCAAAAACATGATGGATTCTAGATGTTGGCAGAGCCAAGACTAAACTGATTGGACTAACATCTACTCAATGGTGACACTAAATGAGCCACTTAACCTCTTTAAGCTTGAGTTTCTATAGAGAGTTACAGGGATGGTAAAGTCTATTGAGCAGGAACAGAATTCAAATACAAGATATCACTTGAAGTTAACATCTGAGGAAAATAATTATTTCTCCTAGTTCCCCTACTGGCTCCTATATACTCAAAGTCATCATCTGTCCATACTGCCTTAAACTTCACTAGAAACATGGATGCCCAGACTTTTAAATTCTTTGTGTATGTAATGTTTGGCACCTCACAAGTACAAATCTTATGGTGAGAAAGATAATGATGACATTACAACAATGATATCTACACCTCCAACAAAAATGACGATGAAAAGTAAAGTAATGGTAATGATATTAAAAGCAGAAAACTCCTTGCTACTTGTGGTGAGTAAAGACTCAGAAGCCAAAAGACTGACATTAAACTTGGCTCTATCTATATCCTGGACATGTGATCTTGAGCAATGGCTTAACCATCTTGGTCCTCAGTTGTATTGTCTGTGAAAGAGGGGTTTGCAACAGTACCTTCCTTCAGCAGGCACAGAACTGGGCACATTAGTATCCTGATAACATTTATAACAGAATTTGGTGTAGGGAGATAATGACAGGAGTGTTTGTTGAATACGTAAAGAGCAGAATATCTCTGTATGTTCTAAACAGGGCACTATGGTTGGGAAAGGGGTTGTCATTATTTGTGAGCTGGTGGTCCAAAGAAAAGTCCAACTACATGGTTACACAGATGGACATATATTTAGGAATATGTGTGTGTACATATACATAAACAATTCATTAAAAAAGAGGTCATCAATTTCAAAGAGAGTAAGGAGGAGTATATGGAAGGGATTATAGGGAGGAAAGGAAGATTATATTATAATCACAAAAATAAAAGAATAAAAGAACTTTAGGCTATCAATTTAAGACACAGACCCTTCATTAGTCATGTGGGATAAAGGTCTTTGGCAGATATTCTGAAATTTCTTTCTAGAAGGTTGGAGAATGCTCAGTGTCACGCTGGTATGTAACTGTTCATGTCAGTCTCTTCCTATCTTTTAAAATACAGCATGTCCACTGTACTGTCACCAAGCATATTATAGAAGTAAAATTGATTTGACATAACAAAGCAAGACTTAAAGGAAAATCTTGTCTGGAAAATAAATCTAATTACTGCAATTAACAGTGACAACCAAAAGGAACATTCTATATCGCTATTATTCTATTATTATTAACATTAGGAAGATAATTCAATTGTCAACATATTTTACAATCATGACTTAGTTAATCCCCATAAAGTGATTCATGGCAATAAAGCTATTTATAGCTGGAGAGTCTCAGCTTTAATATCCAAATCAAGACCAGCAGCAAATCAAATCACAGTTATTCTTATTTGTATCACTTCAACGTGAGGGAGGAACTCCACGGGTCACCTGGTACAGAACAGCCAAGTACTCATTGCCATGGTGCAGTCTTCATCTTCATTACACACAATAATAACAAGATCTCTTCTTGGATATGCCCAGCTCCATGGAAGGATGGTAAAAACGATATGCCTTCACAGCTCCCAATAAAACTGCTATTCTAAAATTAAACATCTTTGTGCTGCATAAATTGTTGGAGTAAAAGTTTGTTCTTGATAAAATTCTTACAGTTTCAACAACTTCCAGTTTATGTGATGTGTAACTAAAACAACAGGAAGGAAACTTTTGCCGAAAAACAATACCACAGAGTTAAAATTTTAGCATGATTGAGGCACAGAAAAAAATAAATATCTTCAATCATACAAACACTCATTCCATAAAGAGCAGGCTTTTGGATTTCATCAGAGAGGGACTTTCTATTGTACCACAGACAAGGAATAATGACATCATGGCTAAGAATCTCCAATCTGACTCACAATCAGTCCTCATAGTGCCTGACTGCATTCAGCAATGAGGGTATGAGAATCACAAATGTGAGAATCTGCACAGTGAATATAGTCATGTTGTTCAGACACTTAGCTTCACATGAGAAGACTCAATCAATTTCCACCTGACATTCCTATGATCTCTTATACTATACAACAGAAATCATAGCTTCAAAGTGTCAGGAGAGGCAGGAAGAGTTGCCAGCCACTGTTGCTTACTGTTATATTTTGCTTTGTGGCCACATTTTTCTACCCTATCCTCGATGGTGAAAGGTAAGAAATGTAATCTTCTGTCAACAAGCCAGTTGATTCCAGCTACACAATGGTACGAGCACAAGAGACATGCCACAGAGTACAGTAATGAGTAAACATCAATACAGTAAAAGTCAGCTTGGGAGTAACCTGATCTACAGCAAAAGTTAACAGAGTAACAATGGGTTAAAGTAATTTGCTGAAGGCCTCTTGGTGCAACAGTGGCATGAATGTGAATTGAATGTACATTTATATCTTAGGTTAAAAATATGTATCTTCAGATTTCTTATTAAAGGACTTCCCCAAGAGCACTTGCTAAACAAATGAACTAGTTAGTAGTTTTCTAAGTATCTGAGATAAATAGAAATAAGTCATGGTTTCTGTCTCCAAATGACCTGTATTCTGCTACAGAAGGAATTAAAGATAGATACATAGAGATTACCATAATAAGCATAAAAAAATGTAGGCAGGGTATTGTGGGCTATAAACTAGGTGATTAAACACACACTGAGAGTTGAAAGGAGGCATTCTGTTATAGTTAGGGCCTGTGTGATGGCTTGGGATTTGGGAAGGAATAGGTTGACAGGACATATGACAGAGAAAGTAGGGAGCTAAAACCAGGCCAGAGTGGCAAAGCATAACAGCACCACAGACACAAGCAAGAAAACACTATGAAGAATTTATTGGTGACTGATTGTCCTATTATGGGGATAATAAAGTTCTAGCTCTTAAACATTGAATGTCATGAATAGATCCTGCAAGATCAGACATTCCTTTCTGAAACACCATTCTTGAGTAAGAGAGGATGGATATAAAGAACAGAAAGCTGGGAACCAGGAATGGTATATGCAGGTTACCAACTAGTGGGCTAGAGCTTGATGGAGAGCAGAGACACAAGCTGATATATCTCCAAGAGGGAGCGCTGCATGATACCACAGACAGAAAAAATGGTTGGGACACTGTGATAGAAGGTGTAAGAAAAGATGTATCCACATTCTTGCAGTGTTGATAGATCTAGGTGGTGAATTTGAGTGACTATGCTGTGTTCTCAACTCAGGTGATCTGAGAATCATTCATTCATTCATTCATTCATTCATTTATTTATTATGTATACAACATTCTGCCTCCATGTATGCCCACACTCCAGAGGAGGGCGCCAGATCTCATTACAGATGGTTGTGAGCCACCATGTGGTTGCTGGGAATTGAACTCAGGACCTCTGGAAGAGCAGCCAGTGTTCTTAACCACTGAGCCATCTCTCCAGCCCCCTATCCCCGAGAATTATTCTTAACAGGTTCCTTATACAGTGAATGGTCAGGATCCTGACTCAGTCATCTCATAGGTATCTGTCTATATTATAGGTTGTAACTACAGATGAACTTCATCCAAATCCCTGATGAGAAGTCAGAGCAGGGTATTGCCTGGAACTGCAGACTCAGTTCTAGATGTGACCTCAAGGAATTCCAGGTAATAAACCTGAATACCAAAGGGAAGGAAGAAAGGTTCATAAGAAAGCAGAAGCATAGAGAAAAGATGACACCTGGGGAGTATCTCTACTTCCAAGTGGAAAAGAATCAAACTTCTAATTTGTTTAATGGAAATCCACAAGGTCTATAAGATATTACATTTAGCCTAACATAAAGAAGGATTTCTGACAGTCAGAAGTACCCAAAAAATGGGCAAGTCAACCTGGGGTATTATTTTATAATAACCAAGTGTCATAGCAAATTAAAACAACTGACTAGCTGGAAACAGAAATTCATTTTGCCACAGTTCTCGGAGATGGAAGGCTGAAGCCTGTGAAGTCAAGTTCCTTGCCTAGGTACTTACACAGTCTTCCTTCTGAATGTGTCTGCACTCATCTTATATTTTTAACACTAGTCATATTCGATTAGGGTCCACCATAATGTACCTACTTTAATTTAATCCTATCTTTTAAAAGGTTTATCTACAAACAGTCTTACTTCAAAGTACTAAGGGTTAAAACTTAAAATGAATTTTAGATGGGACGTGGTGCAGATCACAACATAATCCACAAACAGGAATATAGAAAAAGAATTGTGGGGTAGCAGAAACTGAAGCATCTAAGTTGGGATGTCCTTGGAGGCTCCCATAGTTCTGAAAGTTACAAATCTAAGCATGGCTGGGCAACACTAAATGTCTGCTATTAAGCATCCTTAATGCAACATCCTTCCTCATATTCTGGAGAAAAAAATACATTTCCACGGCAGTCTAAATGGGACAAAAAGCACACTCTTCTATAACATTCTCCAAGGCATCATGCAGGTGGTCAGGGATACACAAATCCACAAGAGTACAAGCAAAGACTGTTCTTACCTGTGAAAGAGGACCGACTTGACCAGGGTGACAACATCCCTGCTGGCGTTGTATCCTGCACAGACAATAGCCACATGGATAGTCTGAGAGAAAAGGAAAAGAGAATATGAACTATCTATCATACAAATAAAAGCAGGCCTTCCTGCCTTGTAGGATCACAGGAGAGAAAAATTTTCCTAATTTCTTTTTGGGATCATAGGAAACAAAGGGCACCGCAAGCAGCCATGGAGAATAACTTGAGACAGTTTTATTAAAGTCTTTAATTAAAGTTTTTAACAGGTTTATGGAGCTATCATCATTTGGAGGACATCAAGACTCTTTTCAATTACATTTTAGAGATGGCTGCAATAGTTATTGGCTCAAATGGGCGATTCCTTAACCCTCAAGCCAGGAGAATATGGCAATGGGCAAAAGAGAAGAAATGTGCCCTGATGGACCAATAGTCAGAGCTTTCAAACTGAGAAGTTATGGTTCAGAGTGCAAACTTACAAAATACATTTGTAACTCTTAACATCTTCACCATTGTTCAAAAGTTCAGCGCAAAGCCTCTTTTGAGAAGCAAGCCAATCTCGTAACTGTATTTATGAAATCAAAAAATGAATCAGGCATTTCTAATATAAAGTGGTACAACAAATACTCTCATTTGAAAATGGAGTAATGAAAGAAAACAAAGGACAAACTAGACAACAGCAAGAATGAAACCAAGCAGGGCAAACAACAAAGGCTAAAGTTACTTGTCCAGCAACTATGACTCATGATGACATTATTTAGGTACAAAATGTTCAGGAGGACCCATCCTTCCAGTAGAATTCCTTGTGTCAACTGTGGTTTCCCCTGTAAACTACCGCTATTTCATACCTGCAGCTTTCCTTGGAGGTATATCTCTGGTTGGTAGCATTGCTAGGGTCTGTGCTTCACAGATTCATACCCATTCCTATTTGGCAGACCACATAAAAATCTAACTCAGCAACACATTACCTCAAATAAGTGGTTTGTGGAGCATTTATTCATTCCTTATAACTCAATCTTGAATTTTACAGATACAGTGGTGTTCTGTAATTGAATTACAAGTGACAAAAATATCTCTTCATTCTCTTAAATTGTCAGTCAGGCTGGCACATTTAGGTTGGGTCTTCCCTATGGTCTACAAGTTTTGTTTTGTTTTCTAAATTAATTTTAAATGGGGGTGGGTATGAGGATAGAGGAGGGAAAGAGAGAGAAGAAGAAATGGGAAGAGGAAAAAGGGGAGGAAAAGAAAGAGAATTTCTCTTACCAAAAATGGAACTGAGCACTTGAGTATTCCCTGATAGATAGAACCCTGCTTTTGGCTGATTCCCATATATGCACCTTGTCATTAACTTTCTTTTGATACACTGCACTGTAAAGACATTGTCTTCTATTTATGGCACATTTTAACCAAGACTGGGAATAAATTCTCTAGTTTAGGATGAATTTATTAAAATGTTATGATCTGTCAAAGAATGCAGAGTTCCTGCTTATTGTCCCTCTTCTTGAAGCACAACATTCTTCGAGTCAAAACATATCTCTTAAAAGCCATTCCAAGATATTCTGTACTACAAGCCTTGCAGAAAGATGATCCTTCTAACACCTAATAAATAAATTGAAGATTGGGTGCTTGACAGATGAAGTATTGAGTCTCTTTCACTGCTGATATGGTAACATAACCTAATAAATACCATCTTTAATGGTATATTAATATTGAGTTTATTTGGCTCAAAAATTGAGGTTAAAATTCATCACTCTAGGGAAGTCAAGACTGCAGAAGCTCAATAGAACTAGTGACAATTTATCTAAATTCAAGAGCACAGAGCAATGTATTAATACATGTATACTAGTTCCTTGACACTGTCTATATTCATAATGCCCAGAATAGCAAGTGAAGGAAATGGTGCTGCCAACAGGGCAGGCCTCCTTACACCAACCACAACAATCAATACAATCCCCCACAGATGTACATAGAGACTTTTCTCAGGTGATTTCAGAATGTGTGAAATTAAAAATTAAAACCAACCATAACAATGGGTTTTCTGACTGCCCATGCTGTAACATCACAACTCCTGACTTCCCACTCTCCTGGGAAGCCCCTTCTAGATGTCCCTCTTCTACCCTGATCACACCACTAGATGCTTTGTGCAATGACTTCTGGCTAACAGGAATTCTTCACCACATTTAGTATACCATGGGAACCACATGACATGAGACAGAAACCATAAACTGTTCATCAACCTCAATCTACCCCCATAACCTCTCTGATCCCAATTACTTTCACTTACTCTGACCACTCCCATCAACCAGTGCTAAAAGGACTTCTCTTCATCAGAACATCGCTATCTATATTATGTGGTTGCCACATCTACAGGATTCTTTTTTTAATTTCTTTTTATTTATTTTTGTCTCTTTCACATCAAGCATCTAGATCCCATTCATTTCCCTATCCCTTTATATCCACCCTCTGCCATTGCCACATCCCCATCAAAATAAAATTAAAGAGGAAAAAGAAAACAAAACAAAATCTTTTCATAAAAGCTGTACTGTGACACAGTGAGACTGGCGGTAAACCCTTTTACTCATATTATCTTGTTCATTGTAAAGAATCATTGTGAAGGACCAGGAAGAGTAGAGCCAAAAAAAGTCTAGCAGGAAGAGTAAAGCCAAAAATCTAGGTTAGCCAGTTCAGTGACTCTGTTCCAGGAACTAGCTGAACATAAAGTTAGATTATAATCTTGAGAACAATCTTGAGAAACAGGAAGTTACCCCCTTGTGATTATCACTAGTATTTTTGGAATTTCCCAATAATGCCCTCCCTACCCCCTTTAGATTATGGTTTCTTCCCTTAAATACCCCTTCTCCCAACTCGGGGAGGAACTCCTCTACCCCTGTTGGGATATGAGTCTCGGCCCCAGCACGCTGGTTCCTGTCAATAAACCATGTGTGGTTGCGGCAAGGATGGTCTCTCATGAGTTCCTGGGGGGTCATGTTATCCTGAGACTTGAGTGAGAGTCTCCCCCATTCCAGGGGGTCTTTCAATAGGTCTGGCTCAAGGCCTTTGGTTTCTGCTATGCTGTGGATGCTGGGCCCTCACTGGGACTCTTCTTGGATATCATGTTATGGCCCTGTGTCATAAAGATTTTCTTTGAGCCTGCAGGACCAGCCCCTTTAACATGTTCCACCAGATCACAGATGGTGTGGATGTTGGGGTGAGTCAACTCATAACCCCGGTTCTGGGCCTGGGTAGTTGCAGGGTTGGTCAATCCACCATCTCTCCCTTGTTTTCACTAACATGGTGAGGTCTCCCGCATTGCCCCAATTAGTTCACCTTGCAGCATGAGCAAGTGGCCGGGTTAATCCTCCTGCTTTCATGCATCATCAGAGGCCACTCTACTGTATTGCCCAGATAAGGTGCAGGGCCTGCTCTCCTGGGTACTTCAGCAGATGAGGGGCAGGAGCAGCTTTCCAAGTCTTATAAACTCAGGGCCAGCTCTCCTACTAACCTCAGCTGTGAGGGGGAGACAGGAAGGGAATATCTCTCCTGCCCAGGCCACCATGTGTTAGATGAGGAGTGAAGCCAGATCTCTCATGCTCACATTCTGAGGGTGGCACACCTGCAGCCTCCATCAACATGGTCAGCTCCACTACATTGCCCAGATGAGGTACAGGGCCAAGATGGTGGCACTGTTAAAGAAGGCTCTGTAAGCTTCAGAAAGTGGAGTTCAAATCGAGGAAATAAAGAATACAAGAATAAGAATACAGAAATGTAGGATCTAGAAATAGGAATATAGAAATATAAAAATATAAAGTTGTGAGCCCAAACATATTTTGGGAAAAATAAATAAATAAATAAATAAAGCTGGTAGTAACTGTTAACCTTTAACAAACACTTTCTGCCTTTAGAACAGACATTCTGGAAGCCACTGTGTATAGAGATAAACTTTTGTCCCATGTCTCCCATTTCCCAGAGAACAAAGGTTAGCTTCTAACTATTGCCTCTATGGGACCCTCTGATTGTATTCCCTTAATTTTTAACTGTCCCCCTATTTGACGCTTCTCTCTGTCTTGCATTCTTTCAGGGACAATGAAAAGTGGCTGTCTGAGCCACAGACTTTGACAAAAATCATAAGTTGATATCTTATAACCAAAAGTTGTAAAACTTAAAATGTATTGTGATGTTAAGCCTGACCTCAAGGTTGTAAAAGCTCCTTGAACCTTTTATTGGTTTTGTTGATTTTAGTATAAAAAGAGGCCCAAAACCAGCACTCACTGCCACAGCTACAGAATTCAGTTGCTGGTTGTAGTCACAGCTACAGCTGATAAGCTTTGTGTGCCCATGGAGACTGTTCTTTTCTTTCTTTTTCCTGAAATAAAGTTTGTTTCTGGCTTAATAGACTTGGTGGACTGTCCCTTCATTGCTTGCATGAAGCTCCAGGACCCAACAGAAGTAGGCAGAAGGGTGGAAAGGTTGACAGTTATAGACCCACTCTGTTTCTAGCCTCGGTTCTATTTCCTGGATGCCTATAAGGTGTGGGGAAATGCCTCATATTCCCATTAGCCCAGTTATCAGCCTTTCTCACAAATATGTGTCCCCTAACATGATAGACTATATCCTCAAGAGACCTGAAATAAAATAAAGCTTTCTTACCTCAAATGGCTTTTATAGAAGTAACTAATATATAAATTAGCATTTAAATTGAGGAACAGAGCTCCTAAAAATATATACAGTGTGCTTTAGCAATATCTCTTAATACAGTCCCTGATGCCCAGGATCTTCAAACATTTCTGTCAGAAGGTCATGCTCTCTACATAGAGCACTTAACCCAATCCCAAGATTCAAGAGTTATAAAATGTAATTATTTGGGATAGGAACGTTACTGATATCTTGTAGGTAGAGCTAGGAAACATTGCAAAGTACACACACACACACACACACACACACACACACACACAAATCTTTACCCTGCCTATGAATTAAGGATTGTTCTTACTCCAGGGTAAACCACACTTTTGTTAAGGGGTTAGGAAACAGCTCTGGCATTAGAAAGATCCTTCAGAATCTTTGTGAATTCCCAGCAGGTGAAGCCATTTCCTGGAATCTTAGCCCTTGGGCAGTGGAGACATGGAATTCCCCCAAGAAAGCTACAGGATAACTAGTTTAGCAAAATCCTCAAGCTCTGGGTTCAGTGAAAGACCCTGCCACAGTAAATAGTGAGACAGAATCCGGAATCCATTTTCTGTCTTTATATACATTCATTCACACACATTGTTAAGGAGAGCTGACTCCATTTTCCTTTTTAGTTTTACAATGTTAGACTTTGAGCATTTCCTGAGCTAAATGCCAACATTATTTTGACTGGTTTTCCCTCAATAATCTTGTGAATTGCACATTGTAACTTGTTTCTGTTTTTCTATAAATTGACTGGCCATAAAATGTATAAAATGTCTGTGGTATATTAACTGTCTCATCATAACCCCATAACATGTACCTGTCCCACGGTCATAAAAATAACTGTTTGGTTAGAAGAGTCATCCCAGCCCCCTGGCATCCATATATACAAAGAGTCTGGAATGTTTGGTGGCAAAGTTCCAAGCCCCCTCCCCTAGTTGCAGTCAAGAATCCACCTCCAAGAAAGCCTGCCAAACAGCAAACCCTCCCCAGGGAGGGTCAAGATCACTCCCACAGGCTATTTAAAGTCCCCCCCTCCGTCAGCCCCCAGAGAACGAACACATGGTTTCCCTGCTTTGCCTTTTCCCTCTCCATGTTTTCTGGAGGGCCACCCAGGAGCTCTGGCGTCATTAAACATGGGCTTTTTCTAATTTGGTTTGATTTGGTCTGATTTGGATTACTGTACTGGCAGAGAGGTTTGTCAGGCTGGGAAAAACAATAACTGCAAAATTCCACTTTCAATCACTTCCTTGATTGCTTTGAGGTTCCTTTACTTGGTTGATTTCTGTTGCATTCTACTAGAAGAGACTGAAAATATGGCCCAGTCATTAACAAAATTTGCAATGCAAATCTGTTTTAGCTCCCCGTTTTTGACAGCACAACATGTGTTACAAGCATATACACCACACACACATAGATACATCAACTTAACATAAGCTGGAATCCTTGGAAAAGGGAACCTCAATTAAGAAAATGTTCCCATCAGATTCATCTGCAAGCAAACCTTGAGTCGTCTTCCTGATTAATGATTGATTTCATTTTGGTGCTATCCCTAGGCCTATGGTCTTAGTATAATAATAAAACAAGTTGAGTAAGCCATGGGTTAGTAAGCCAGCAAGCAGAACTCCTCCACAGCATCTTTTCTGCCTCCAGGTTCCCTGCCCTGCTTGGGTTCCAACCCTCGCTGCTTCCCTGATGGACTATGATGTAAAACTGAAGGATAAAATAAACCCTTGCCACCCAAGTTGATTTCAGTTGTGTCTTATCAAAGCAACAGAAAGACACGAAGACACACACACACACACACACACACACAGAGAGAGAGAGAGAGAGAGAGAGAGAGAGAGAGAGACAGAGAGACAGAGAGAGAGAGAGATTTTCACCAAAAAAAGAAAGAAAAGAAACTTCTGTTAGAAAATTTCATCTAGAAGAAAGGTGTGTGTGAGTGTGTGTGTCTATGTATAGGAATTGGGGTGGGGTGGAATATGTTTAGTTCCTTCCACATCTTTCAGCTACCCCTGCTCAGTAATTTATGCATTTCTTAATTTCTGCACCTGTAAAAGGAAGGCATTATCACTTACCTCTTTTTAATATTTTGCCCGAAAGATTCGGAATGAAAGATGCCAGGGTGTATGTGATAGCCACCATTTTACTTATGAAAAGAAAATGCTTGCACGTGGGAACATGTATCCCAGAAGGGGAAGAGGAGGCAGAAAACACTAGAATTGGGCTCTTCTGAATCTTAAATATTTGAACATGTGGCTTTGAAATAACAAACTTTGTCTTGCCTTCAAGATTCAGAGACTTTTCTAAATGGACCCATTAAATATAAGCAAAGCACACACAGTATCAAATATTTTGCATAATTTTCCAATCTCTTCAGTTTTAGCCAATACACCTCCTACTATGAATAAATTTATCATCTGGAGCCAGAGCAGCAGGGAGCAGCTACATAAGGAGATAATCAGCATTATAATATATGCTCTTGGAAGGGTTCTGCATGCTCCACATTTTTTTAGCCCTAGAAAGAACAAAGGGCTCAGGGGCTGCAGTAGAATATAGAGAGGAGGGGACAGGAACCAGGATTACTAACATCATAACTAGGTTTTCATGGTGAGAAGTAACAGTTTTGCAAATTTCTCAATATGGTGGATTAAACACCCCCATCAATGACTAAGAGAAGCCAATGTCAAAGACTGGGCCAGAATATCAGGTTCTATGGCCACAGGTCCTCACCCTAAACCTGTGTTTGTGTGGCTACTGGTGTTTTAAGACTTTTTTTTTTATCACTAAGTCTGGCAGAAGGGTAGGATGGTGTTCCTCTTTGCCCCTCTGCACTCAATGACTACCCAGCTTCAACTTGTTCTGTGCCCTTAAGACCTGATCTTCCTAGAGAAATGAACTCGGTTTCTTTGCCTTCCACTTCTAGTTAAGTGTGCAAAATAAGAAGCACCAATAGGATCTCAGGACCAGTATACCTGCTTTGGCTCAGGGTGTGATTGCTTCCTTCATGTGCTAACACTGCAGCACCCATTCGATAGGCCTGCAACCTCCTCTGCACAATTTCCCTAATTCTATCTTCTGCTTTGTTTCTCCTTAAGCTCTTGCTACTCTTTAGTATACCATGTAGTATACCTGTCAACACCTAACCTCACAGGGACTCTTCCTGAGCACTGCCTTAGTATAGTGACTAAAAAGTATGGCATACTTTTCGGTCCATATAAGTATTTGCTGATCTTCACGGGTAGGACACTAAAGGAAAAAAAGTCAAGAATGTTGATATCACTTATAAGCATTAGGATGGTACTTTCTAAGGAAACCTTGTACGTCCATCTTTCATACAAAATATATTGCTTAGTACATCTTCAATCTCTGCAACCTGGATCTACAGGTAATCTAATATTACAGCTGTGAATGGAGATTCATTCCTGACAACTAAGCAGTGAATGGGTGACCTTCAGTATAGAATCTGTAAGATGGATTTGGAACTAGAAAGCTGTTGCCTTTCCTGATATGCCAGAACTGTGATGAGCTCGATGAATATAAAAGGAAAAAAAAAGTTAGACCAGGTTGGCCAGGGGGCTCTGATAGCAGCAGCCACAGCCTCTACATTCCAGGACAACCCACACCTAGAGGAGAAGTATGCAGGGAGATGTCTAGAGGGAGAAGACTGCAATGGTCAGACAAAAGCTATATGTCACCTGTGACATACATCACTGCCTGTCAATTCTAGAGTTTCTGAAGTTGCTTACAATGCAGTTCCTGTTTCCTTAGGTAATAGTATGGTGTAGGCGGTCCTTCTGTATTTGTGTTCCTCTCATTGGTTAAATAAAGAAACTGCCTTGGCCTTTTAATACGGCAGAACTTAGGCGGGGAGGACAAAACTGAATTCTGAGAGGAAGAAGGCAGTGTGGCAGATGACATGAAACTCCTGCCTGAAACTGACGCTGGTTAGAATCTTTCCTGGTAAGCCATGACCTCGTGATGTTACACAGATTGGTAGAAATGGGTTAGACCTGAATGTGAGAGTTGGCCAAGAAGAGGTTAGATATAATGGGCCAGGCAATAATTTAATTAATACAATTTCTGTGTAGTTATTTTGAGTGTAAGCTAGCCGGGCAGTGGGACAGAGCCCGCTCCCTTCTACAACAATAGTATATTCTTCTGGACTCTTTGATGGAGTTGAAGAATAGATAATTATAGTTTTCCTCAGTTATAATAAAGTAGATATAAATATTGTAACTATAATTCTTGTTTGATAACTGTTTTGTTATATGCAATTTTTACTATGGTAAAGTTAAAACCTTCCTTTTTATTTAAACAGAAAAGGGGTAATGGTGTAGGAAGTCCTTCTGTATATGTGTTGATTCTATTGGTTAATGAAGAAAGCTGTTTTGGCCAGTGGCTTAGCAGAATAGAACAGTATGGGAAATCCAAGCACACAGAGGAGGAAGACAAAACTCGGAGACACCATGTAGCCGCCACTGGAGTAGACAGATGCTGGAACCTTGCTGGTAGGCCACAACCTCATGGTGATGCACAGATTAATAGATGTGAGTTAATTTAAGATAAAAAAGCTAACTAGCAATACGCTCAAGTGATTGGCTAAGCAGTGATGTCAAGGAGTGGGCTCATTCTCCTGGCATAGGTCTCTGGCTAGACTAGTCAATGGTCAGCCACTCCTAAAATTTCTGTGTCACCTTTACCCAAGCACACCCCAAGGGCCGGACAGAGTGTAAGTGGAAGGTTATGTGGCTGGGTGTCCCAATCCCTCCACTGGTGTAACCTATGATCACAGGAGATGGCTAGTTCAGGCTATGTTTTGGGTCATCCTATTAGATTCCTGGAAGTTTCACTTGAATGAGGTTTCTACCTGACCCTGAAATGACCCAGTTTCTAGTCCCTACCCCATTATACCTAATCTCTAATGTTCCCATCTGATGTGGGAGGGTATTCTGTTTGTGTTGATTTCATTGGTTAATAAAGACACTGCCTTGGCCCATTTGATAGGCCAGCCCTTAGGTGGGTGGAGTAGACAGAACAGGATGCTGGGAATGAGGCAAATGCCTCGGGCAGATGCCATGCCTCTCCTCTCTGAGACAATCGCCATGAAGCCAGCCACCAGGTCAGACATGCTGAATCTTTCCCAGTAAGATACCACCTTGTGGTGCTACACACATTACTAAATATGCGTTAAAGCAAGATGTGAGAATTAGCTAATAAGAGGCTGAAACTAATGGGCCAGGCAGTGTTTAAATAAATACAGTTTGTATGTTGTTATTTCGGGTGTAAAGCTAGCCATGTGGGATCCAGGCAGGATGAAAAGCATGCCTGCCTGCAGCTCATCACTACACCCATCCCTACCTATACTCCCTGTCCACCTACAAAATCTCTTCTGCTTCCTCTTCCTAGGGAGATCCTGGTATTCCCTTGAGCATCCCTTGTAACCTAGTCTATTCTGTGGATTGTGACATGATTATTCTTTACTTTATAGCTAATATCCACTTAAAAGTGACTACATACCATATTTGTCTTTCTGAATCACCACATTCAGGATGGTTTATTCTAGTTTCAGCCATTTGTTTTCAAATTTCATGATGTCATTGTTTTTAACATGAGTAATACTCCATTGTAGAAATGTACCACATTTTCTTTATCCATTTTTCAATTGAGGGAAATCTATGTTTTTTTTCTAGGTTCAGGCTACTACAAATAAAACCATTATGAACTTAGTTGAGCCAGTGCTCTAATGGCATGATTAAGGATCACTGGGGTATATGCCCAAGAGTAGCACAACTGGACACTGTGGTAGATCAATTCCCAATTTTCTGAGAAGTGCCATATTGATTTTGAAAGCAGATGTACAAGTTTGTACTCTTACCAGCAATGAAGAATATTCCCCTTGCTTCACATCCTCTCCAGCATGAGCTTTCACTTGTGTTTTTGATCTAAGCATTCCGAAATATGTAAGGTGGAATCTCAGAGTCCTTTTTATTTGCATTAAACTGATGGTTAAAGATGTTGAATGTTTCCTTGTTTCTCAGCCATTTGAGCTTCTTCTGTTGAGAAATCTTTGTTCAGATCTAGAGCCCATTTTTTTTATTGGATTATTTGGGTTTGTTGATGTCTAGTTTTCCGAGTTCTTTATATATTCTGAAAAATAGCCTTCTTTGGGATGAGGAGATATTGAAGATCTTTTCCTATTCTATGGGTTGCCATTTCAAGCTACTGACAGTGAGTATCCTTTGCCTTACAGAAACTTTTCAGTTTCATCAGATCTCTCCCATTTATTGTCAATCTTAATGTCTGCCCTATTCAAACATTACCTCCTGTTCTAATGTGTGTTCATGGCTATTCCCCACCTTCTATTCTATCAGGTTCAGTGTTTCTGGATTTATATTGAAGTCTATGAACCACTTGGACTTAAGTTTTGTGCAAGGTGAAAGATTAATTATCTATTTGCATTATTCTACATGCCAACAGCCCATTATACCACCACAACCATTTGTTAATGAATCTTTCACTTGATGTGGGAGTGTCATCTATCTGTTGCTTCATTGGTTAATTAATAAAGAAAACTGCTTGCCCTGACAGGGCAGAATTTAGATAGGCAGAGTGAATCGAACAGAATGCTGGGAGAAAGAAGCCGAGTCAGGCAGTTGCCATGACTCTCTTCTCCGAGACATATGCAGGTTAAGATATTTCCAGGTAAGACACCACCTCGTGGTGCTACACAGATTACTAAATATGGGTTAAAGCAATATGTGAGAATTAGCCAATAAGAGGCTGAAACTAATGAGCCAGGCAGTATTTAAAAGAATACAGTTTCCGTGTAATTATTTTGGGTAAAGCTACCCGGGTGGCAGGAAGTGGCCTGCAGCTCCTTCTACATTCAAAAACAAATTTTATTGTCTAATTTTGACTTCTTTGTTGAAAATAAGGTGTCCATGGGTGTGTGGATTTAAGTCTGGATCTTTGAATCCATTTCATTAATCTACCTTTAGAAAAGCAAATGAATCAAAGCTACCTCTCAGAAGCAAATCAAAATACTGGAAAGTAAGGGCCAGCATATTCAAGGGATAAATAATTATACTACTTTGTGTTCCAAACAGTGATGTTATGCCTTCACAAATAATTTCCAAATAGTTCCACATTTCTCGCAATCACCTGGATGGACAGATTTTTTTTAAAAAAACCCACATTCATGGGTTTACTCCCACAAACTCCTTACACACTTGTTGAGGTGTCTTAACAGGCATTTTGGTATATAGTAATCTTTATGTCCAATCAAGTTTGTGAATAATACACAGGGCAGAGAGAATGTTCATTAGTAACAGCAGTAACATAGCTTCAAAGTGTTAGTTAATTTCCCTTGTATTTCTGGCTCCCTTGCAGTATATAGCTAGAGAAGCCTTGAGGCTAAGTTCTGTCAAAAAGATCTAAAAGGGGGAATCCCTGATCCTGTGCAGTGGAGTTCCATCTGGACTGGTGAGTGGGTGCGGACCCTGGGGCAACCTGCCCTGGAAGAGAGCACAGACCCCCTCCCCCAGCTCCCTCTGCAGGCTTGTCTTTGTTTCTCACATCCCTTCCTCTCCCAAGCCTTCCCTAGTGTTTTCAGGTGTCCTGCTCCTGTACTAAGGCCATCCACCCAAAGGGGTCAGACTCTGGCCTCCAGGCAGGTCTGAGGATTGCTGCAAGGGAGTGCAGGCTCCTTCAGATTGTGCTGCTAGGTTCCCTGTGTGATAGTCCATCCCGCCCTGCCCCCACCTTGGCCCCTTTGTCCGGACAGCATCCCTGGACTGCCTGGAATCCCTGATCCTGTGCAGTGGAGTTCCATCTGGACTGCCTTCCCTAGTGTTTTCAGGTGTCCTGCTCCTTTACTAAGGCCATCCACCCAAAGGGGTCAGACTCTGGCCTCCAGGCAGGTCTGAGGATTGCTGCAAGGGAGTGCAGGCTCCTTCAGATTGTGCTGCTAGGTTCCCTGTGTGATAGTCCATCCCGCCCTGCCCCCACCTTGACCCCTTTGTCCGGACAGCATCCCTGGACTGCCTGGAATCCCTGATCCTGTGCAGTGGAGTTCCATCTGGACTGCCTTCCCTAGTGTTTTCAGGTGTCCTGTTCCTTTACTAAGGCCATCCACCAAAAGGGGTCAGACTCTGGCCTCCAGGCAGGTCTGAGGATTGCTGCAAGGGAGTGCAGGATTCTTCAGATTGTGCCGCAAGGAATAGGTCCTGCCCTGGCACTGGGGAGATCCAACCAGATTCAGTCACAGCAAAGATTGGCCTAGGACACCAAGTGCCTCTCAGCTCCATTTGAAGGAAGAGATGGGCAGGCGCCAATGCAAGAACTCCTCCAACAACATGAAAGGCAACATGACATCACAAGAATCCAGACATCCCAAAACAACAAGAATTGAACACCCTACCCCAGAAGATATAGAAGAAACCGACCTTAAACAGCACTTTATGAAAATAATAGAGGACCTTAAACAGGAGGTAAAAAACTGCCATAAAGAAATGGAGATGACAAAAAAAAAGGTAGACAAAATAAATAAATCTCTCAAAGATACCCAAGAAAAACAAGAAAAAGCAATCAAACAGGTAAGGGAAACAGTACAAGACCTGAAAAATGAAATGGAGGTAATGAAGAAAACACAATCTGAGGGAAGACTGGGAATGGAAACCCTGAGTAAACAAACAGAAACTTCAGAGACAAGTATTTCCAACCGAATACAAGAGATGGAAGAAAGAATCTCAGACTCTGAAGATACTATAGAGGAAATAAATTCACAGATTAAAGAACTAAACAAATCTAACAAATTCTTAACACAAAACATCCAGGAAATCTGGGTCACCATGAAAAGACCAAACCTAAGAATAATTGGGGTAGAAGAAGGAGAAGAATTACAACTCAAAGGCCCAGAAAACATATTCAACAAAATTATAGACAAAAACTTCCCCAACCTAAAGAAGGATGTTCCTATGAAGGTACAAGAAGCCTACAGAACACCAAATAGACTGGATCAAAAGAAAGCATCCCCACGCCATATAATAATAAAAACACAAAACATACAGAATAAAGAACAGATATTAAGAGCTGCAAAGGAAAAAGGACAAGTAACATATTAAGGGAAACCTATCAGAATTACACCTGATTTCTGAATGGAAACCATGAAAGCCAGAAGAGCTTGGATAGATGTGCTACAGACACTAAGGGAACATGGATGCAAGCCTAGACTACTATACCCAGCAAAGCTTGCATTCACCATTGATGGAGAAAACAAGACACTCCAGGACAAAAACAGATTTAAACAATACGTAGCCACAAATCCAGCCTTGCAGAAAGTAATAGAAGGAAAATCATAAACCAAGGAGTCCAACAACGCCCACAATAACTCAGGCATCTAGCAACCCTTCAACAGCACCACTAGAAAAAGGGAAACACACAAACTCTACTACAAAAAAATGTCCGGAGTTATCAACCACTGGTCATTAATATCACTTAATATCAATGGACTCAATTCACCTATAAAAAGGCACAGGCTAAGAGATTGGATACGAAAACAGGATCCAACATTCTGCTGTTTACAAGAAACACACCTCAACCACAAAGACAGACACCTACTCAGAGTAAAGGGTTGGGAAAAGGTTTATCAAGCAAATGGACCTAAGAAACAAGCCGGTGTGGCGATACTAATATCTAACAAAGTTGACTTCAAACTAAAATCAATCAGAAGAAATGGAAAGGGACACTTTATACTCATAACAGGAAAAATCCTTCAGAAAGGAGTCTCAATCCTGAATATCTATGCCCCTAATATAAAAGCTCCCACTTACATAAAAGAAACACTTCTAGAACTCAAGGCAGCCATCAAACCACACACACTAATAGTTGGAGACTTCAACACTCCTCTCTCACCAATGGACAGGTCAATCAGACAGAAACCTAACAGAGAATTGAAAGACTTAATGGAGGTAATGAAGCAAATGGACTTAACAGACATCTATAGAACATTCCACCCAAATAGGAAAGAATATACCTTCTTCTCTGCGGCTCATGGAACCTTTTCAAAAATTGACCATATACTTGGTAACAAAGCAAACTTCCACAGTTACAAAAAATATTAGTAACCACCTCTGTCTTATCGGATCACCATGGATTAAAATTAGAAATCAACAACAATGCTACCCCCAGAAAGCCCACAAACTCATGGAAACTGAACAGTCAACTACTGAACCACACCTGGGTCAAGGAAGAAATAAAGAAAGAAATTAAAGACTTTCTTGAATTTAATGAAAACAAAGACACAACATACTCAAACTTATGGGACACAATGAAAGCAGTGTTAAGAGGAAAGTTCATAGCACTAAGTGCCCTCTTAAAAAAAACAGAGAAAGCACTCACTGGTGACTTAACAGCACACCTGAAAGCTCTGGAAAAAAATAAGCAGACTCACCTAGGAGAAGTAGAAGACTGGAAATAATCAAACTGAGGGCAGAAATCAACAAAACAGAAACACAGAAAAAAATCCAAAGAATCAATGAAACAAAAAGAAGCTGGTTCTTGGAGAAAATCAAGAAGATTGACAAACCCTTAGCCAAACTAATCAAACGGCAGAGGGAGAACATGCAAATTAATAAGATCAGAAATGAAAAGGGGGACATAACCACAGACAAAGAGGAAATTCAGAGAATCATTAGATCTAACTACAAAAGCCTGTAAACCACAAAATTGGAAAATGTAAAAGAAATGGAAAGTTTTTTAGATAAATACCATATACCAAAGTTAAACCAGGACCAGGTAAATGCTCTAAATAGTACTGTTAGTCGCGAAGAATTAGAAACTGTTATCAGAAACCTCCCTACCAAAAAGAGCCCAGGACCAGATGGTTTCAATGCAGAATTCTACCAGAACTTCCAAGAAGACCTAATACCTATACTCCTTAAGGTATTTCATAATATAGAAACACAAGAGTCACTGCCAAATTCCTTCTATGAAGCTACAGTTACCCTGATACCTAAACCACACAAAGACTCAACCAAGAAAGAGAATTACAGGCCAACCTCACTCATGAACATTGAAGCAAAAATTCTCAATAAAATACTGGCAAACCGAATCCATGAACACATTAGAGAAATTATCCACTACGATCAAGTAGGCTTTATCCCAGAGATGCAGGGCTGGTTCAACATATGAAAATCTATCAATGTAATCCATTATATAAATAAACTGAAGGAAAAAAAAATATGGTCATCTCATTAGATGCTGAAAAAGCATTTGACAAAATTCAGCACCCTTTTATGATAAGGGTCTTGGAGAGATTAGGGATACAAGGGTCATTCCTAAATATAATAAAAGCTATTTACAACAAGCCGACAGCTAACATCAAATTAAATGGAGAGAAACTCAAGGCTATCCCACTAAATTCGGGAACACGACAAGGCTGTCCACTCTCTCCTTATCTCTTTAATATAGTGCTTGAAGTTCTAGCAATAGCAATAAGACAACATAAGGGAATCAAGGGGATTCGAATTGGAAAGGAAGAAGTTAAACTTTCGTTAATTGCAGATGATATGATAGTGTACATAAGCGACCCCAAAAACTCCACCAAAGAACTCCTACAGCTGATAAACGCCTTCAGTAATGTGGCAGGATACAAGATCAACTCGAAAAAAAATCAGTCGCCCTCCTATGCACAAAGGATAAGGAAGCAGAGAGGGAAATCAGAGAAGTATCACCTTTCACAATAGCCACAAATAGCATAAGATATCTGGGAGTAACTCTAACCAAGGAAGTGAAGGATTTATTTTACAAGAATTTTAAGTCTTTGAAGAAAGAAATTGAAGAGGATACCAGAAAATGGAAGGATCTCCCCTGCTCGTGGATTGGGAGGATCAACATAGTAAAAATGGCAATTCTACCAAAAGCAATCTATAGATTCAATGCAATCCCCATCAAGGGCCCATCAAAATTCTTCACAGATCTTGAGAGGATAATAATCAACTTTATATGGAAAAACAAGAAACCCAGGATAGCCAAAACAATCTTATACAATAAAGGTACTTCTGGAGGCATTACCATCCCTGACTTCAAACTCTATTACAGAGCTACAGTATTGAAAACAGCTTGGTATTGGCATAAAAACAGAGAAGTCGACCAATGGAATCGTATAGAAGACCCAGATCTTAAACCACAAACCTATGAACTCCTGATTTTTGATAAAGGAGCCAAAAGTACACCTTCATAGGTACCTTCATAGACACCTTCATAGGACACCTTCATAGACACTTTCATAGACACCTTCATTAGACACCTTCATAGGACACCTTTATAGGACACCTTCATAGGACACCTTTATAGGACACCTTCATAGGACATCTTTATATGACACCTTCATAAAACACCTTCATAGACACCTTCATAGACACCTTCATAGGACAACTTCATTCGACACCTTCATAGACACCTTCATAGTACACCTTAATAGGACACCTTCATAGACACCTTCATAGACAACTTCATAGGACACCTTCATTGACACCTTCATAGGACACCTTCATAGACACCTTCATAGGACACCTTCATAGACACTTTCATAGGACACCTTCATAGACACCTTCATAGATAACTTCATAGGACACATTCATAGATACCTTCATCGACACCTTCATAGGACACCTTCATAGACATTTCATAGGAAACCTTCAAAACACACCTTCATAGACACCTTCATAGGACACCTTCATAGACACCCTCATAGAAACCATCATAGGACACCTTCATAGACACCTTCATAGGACACCTTCATAGGACACCTTCATAGGTACCTTCATAGACACCTTCATACGACACCTTCATAGACACTTTCATAGACACCTTCATTAGACACCTTTATAGGACACCTTCATAAACACCTTCATAGGACATCTTGATATGACACCTTCATAGACACCTTCATAAAACACCTTCATAGACACCTTCATAGACACCTTCATAGGACAACTTCATAGTACACCTTCAGAGACACCTTCATAGACAGCTTCATAGGACACATTCATAGGACCCCTTGAGAGGACACCTTCATAGACACGTTCATAGTCTCCTTCATAGTATACCATCATAGACACCTTCCGCCTTCATAGGATACCTTCCTAAAACACCTTCATAGAAAACTTCATAGGACACTTTCATAGACACCTTCATAGGACACCATCATAGACACTTTCATAGATACCTTCATAGGACACCTTCATAGACACCTTCATAGGACACCTTCATAGACAGGTTCATAGGACACCTTCATAGACACCTACATAGGACACCTTCATAGGACACCTTCATAGTCACTTTCATATGACACCTTTATAGACACCTTCATAGACACCTTCATAGGACACCTCATAGACACCTTCATAGGACACCTTCATAGGACACCTTATAGGACACTTTCATAGACACCTTCATAGGACATTTTCATAGGACACCTTCATAGACACCTTCTTAGGACACCTTCATAAGACACCTTCATAGAACACCTTCATAGACACCTTCATAGGCACCTTCATAAGACACCTTCAAAGACACCATCTACTAGAACACTGTCATATAAACCTTCATAGACACCTTCATATTACACCTTCTTAGGACAACTTCATAGGACACCTTCATAGGACACCTCCATAGGACAACTTCATAGGTTACCTACATAGAAACCGTCATAGGACACCTTCATAGGACACCTTCATAAGACACCTTCATAGACACCTTCATAGGACACCTTCGTAGGACACCTTCATAGGACAACTTCATAGGACACCCTCATAGGACACCTTCACAGACACCTACATAGACACCTTCATAGGATACCTTCATTATGCTTTCATAGAACACCTTCATAAAAATTTCATACGACACCTTCATAGACACCTTCATAGGACAACATCGTTCGACACCTTCATAGTACACCTTAATAGGACACCTTCATAGACAACTTCATAGGACACCTTCATAGACACCTTCATAGAACACCTTCATAGACACCTTCATAGACACCTTCATAGACACTTTCATAGGACATCTTCATAGACACCTTCATAGATAACTTCATAGGACACCTTCATAGGACACCTTCATAGATACCTTCATAGACACCTATATAGGACACCTTCATAAAAAAACAAAAAGACCTCAATATTAATCTGAACACACTGAGCTTGATAGAGGAGAAAGTGAGAAGTACTCTACAACAAATGGGCACAGGAGACGGTTTCCTACGTATAACCCCAGCAGCACAGACATTAAGGGCAACATTGAATAAATGGGACCTCTGGAGCTGAGCAGCTTCTGTAAAGCAAAGGACACTGTCACTAAGACACAAAGGCAGCCTACTGACTGGGAAAAGATCTTCACCAACCCTGCAACTGACAAAGGTCTGCTCTCTAAAATATATAAGGAACTCAACAGACTAGACTTTAAAATGCTAATTAACCCAATTAAAAAATGGGGCGCTGAACTGAACAGAGAATTCTCAACAGAAGAAGTTCAAATGGCCAAAAGACACTTAAGGTCATGCTCAACCTCCTTAGCTATCAGGGAAATGCAAACAAAACAACTTTGAGATATCATCTTGCACCTGTCAGATTGGCTAAAATCCAAAACACCAATAATAACCTTTGCTGGAGAGGTTGTGGGGTAAGGGGTACACTCATCCATTGCTGGTGGGAATGCACACTTGTGCAACCACTTTGGGAAGCAATGTGGCGGTTTCTTAGGAAATTCGGGATCAACCTACCCCAGGACCCAGCAAATCCACTATTGGGAATCTACCCAAGAAATGCCCAATCATACTATAAAAGCATTTGCTCAACTATGTTCATAGCAGCATTATTTGTAATAGCCAGATCCTGGAAACAACCTAGATGCCCTTCAGTGGAAGAATGGATGAAGAAACTGTGGAATATATACATGCTAGAATACTACTCAGCGGTAAAAAACAATGACATCTTGAATTTTGCATGCAAATGGATGGAAATAGAAAACACTATTCTGAGTGAGGTAACCCAGACCCAAAAAGATGAACATGGGATGTACTCACTCATAATCGGTTTCTAGCCATAATTAAAGGACATCGAGCCTATAATTCAGGATCCTTGAGAAGATAATAAGAAGGTGAACCCCCCAAAAAAGATATAGTAATCCTCCTGGATATTGGAAGTAGACACGATCGCCAGGCAAAAATTGGGAACTTGAGGGTTGGGCGAGACACGGCCAAGGGAAGATGGGGAGAGAAAAGCGTGAAGGGGAGAATGGGGGGAGCTCGGAGAAATGGGATGCTTGGGATACAGGAAGGGTGGATATGGGAGCAGGGAAGCATATATCTTAATTTAGGGAGCCACCTGAGGGTTGTCAAGAGACTTGACCCTAGAGGGGTTCCCAGGTTTCCAGGGAGACGCCCCCAGCTAGTTCCTTGGGCAGCTGAGGAGAGGGAGCCTGAAAAGGCCAGTTCCTATAGCCATACTGATGAATTTCTTGCATATCACCATAGAACCTCCACCTGGCGATAGATGAAGAAAATGACTGAGCCCCACCTTGGAGCACCGGACTGAGCTCCCAAGGTCCTGATGAGGAGCAGAAGGAGAGAGAACATGAGAAAGAAAGTCAGGACTGTGAGGGGTGCGTTCACCCATGGAGAAGGTGGGACAGAACTAATGGGAGATCACCAACTCCAGTTGGACTGGGACTGATGGAACATGAGACCAAACCAGACTCTCTGAATGTGGCTGACAGTGGAGGCTGACTGAGAAGCCAAGGACAAAGGTGCTGAGCTTTGACTCTTCTGCATGGACAGGCTCTGTGGGAGCCTTCCCAGCTTGGTTGATCACCTTCCTGGACCTGGGGGGAGTTGGGAGGACCTTGGTCTTAACATAAAGTAGGGAACCCAGATGGCTCCTTGGCCTGAAGAGGGGGGGGGGCATGGTTGTAGGGGAGGGGAGGGAAGGGGGAGGAAGAGGGGAGGAGATGGAAATTTTTAAATATAAAAAATAAACCAAAAAAAGGAAAAAAAGATCTAAAAGGAATTGAGGTGTCTCAATGAAGAACTGTCTGGATTGTATTGGCCTATATGAATTCCTAAGGGGTTTGCTAAACTGAGATGGAAAGACCCATTCTGAATGCAGGAGACACCATTTCATGTACTGGGTGAAAAGGAGACAGAACCGAAGAACCATACATTCTCTCTGCTTTTGACTGTGAATATATCTAACTGTATCAAGTTCCTGCGACCTTGTTTACTCCAGTTATAGACTGTGACCTGTGAGCCAATGAAATACTCTCTCTTATAGTTGCTTTTGTCAGGGTAATTTTTTTTTTAAATCACAGCAATGAAAACAAAACAGAATAGCCAACTTCTAGATACCTCCACTAGGGCATTTTCCAATTAGACTTGTATTAGACTAGACAACCTAGATCTTCTCATTTTCATTTCTTGTTAAAGTTCTCCTCTCTTGATACTAGATTTCTATACAAGTCCATCTTCATCTTCATCACTTAGTAAGCCCTCCTGCCATGTGACATACAGATGGTACTGTCAATATCATTAATAAATCCATTCATGGGGCAGATGCTATAGCTTAAACTTAAAATACAGAGCTATGACTTCAGTGTGGATAAAGCTTAATATTATTTATTCTAGGAAACAGCATAAGAAAACCCAGGCAGTATCATCTGTACTTAGCTAAAAAGAATATTGAACTGAAAGCTCACTGTCTTCAGCATTTGCCATCGCTTTAATGGCCTCCAAAATTCCATAAAAATCAGCCTGAGATGTTCACTGCTGAGGCACCCATGAGTTCCAAGAAGTTAGGCAAAATGATCAAGTACTCAAAGCAGAAACTACCACGGCTGAGTTCTTATTCACCCTTGCTGTTAGCAAGCACTTGCGTAACTCACCTACTCAGTAAGAACCAGAAGAAGCAGGAAATGTGTGTGTGTGTGCGTGCACACGGGCGCATATACACATGGTAAAAAGGAGGTTGAGTCTGACAGACACACATTACAGAAAGATGGATAAGAATTGCAAGATTCCATAGGTTCACTAAAAAAGGAAGTACATTCCAGGAAGACAGTACTGAGATATGAAACCTCAAAGAGTGGCTTTTGGTAGGCAACAACACTCTAGTTCTGAACTGCAGAGACTGTTCATACACAGAAAAGAGAATGGGGCCAAAGTAACTAACTACATAATACAACTATATCTCTGGGTGAGCATTCAACACTGTAAAGAACTGGGATCCCAGGATGAAGACAGGGTGTGAAAACCTGAGCATTTCCTAATGAGACACAAAGAAACCAGAGACAGATTGCATCCATTATGCTTCTGTGGAGTGGGCCTTCTTATCCCTGTTTACCAGATGGAGAAACCCAGACACAATGAGATTAAGAGTCTTTGTGGCAAAGTTTTATGATCAATCTGGTTTTGCTCTGAATTAAGAAATCCACCTCTTTGCAGGGCCCTGGTAATGTGTCCAGGAGGCATTTGCAGGGATAAACAATAATAGCGGCTCTGAGTAGCCACTTCTCCCAACGCCTGTGCTCCTCACCTCACACTTCTCCACAGCTGGCTGCTGTCCACACTCAGAGCTGTTGCCTGCCACGATGCCAGCCCGCAGGTTCTCACTGTCACCTGTTCCCTCTTCCATGGAGTAGGTCTTGGAGTGGTTCCCACGGCGTTGAGCAGGGCCCTGACCCTGGGCCAGACTGAGCTGCCTGCGCAGAGAACGGTTTTCCTCCTCCACCTCTCGGACTCGAATCTCCAGGCTCTCCCGCTCCCGCTGGCTGGAGGCAGTGTACCTGGGACTGTGGGCTTGGGACTCCAGGGGAGACAGAGACACGGGCTTCCCATCTAGTGGAGGAGAGACCAAGGAATCATCAGCTTAGCAAACTTACCTCCAGGAACCCCAGCATTACCTCCCCAGGCTCTTGACACAATCCCACTGCTTAGCAGGAAAGCAGATGGACTGTGAATGATAATTCAGAACATACATATTAAAATGGGGAAAAAGTGAGAATAGAATGGTTTATTATGCTAATAAAAATAAGACTGTTTAGAGAAAGACACTCTCAATACTGTTCCTAGTTAAAGACAATGCCTTCTTCTCCATATGACATATTTGAAAATGAACATTCTTAACAAGAAGTCACATAACATGTATGAATAAGGAAGAATGGAAAGTTTGAGAAGTGGGAGCTTGAGAATGTAGAAGAGCTCAAAAGGAAAAAGGGGGAATAAAGTGAAGTTCTTAAGTGAATGCCTAAAGTCATCTTCCAAATCCTGTTTTGAAAGGATCATGTCCCAAGGAAAGCCTCCTCTGCCTGTATAATGCTACTTATAAGCATATGAACTCAAGGCTGACTGACTGGGTTTCTTTTTTAGTTTTTACAATCTGAAAAAAACCACCAGTTTGCAAAGGCAATTAGCATATCTCCATATGTGTATGTGTACTGATATATATATATATACTGATATACATATATACATATATTATATATATTAGTACCCAATGCATACTGACTATTAAGAATTCCAGAGACACAAGGCTGCCACTCCTTTTTGTTTGATCCAGCCTGAGTACAGCTGTCTCAGAGGTTTCCAATCTGTAACTCTCATGACTGGAGAATGACCATCTCCCTAACTGGCTAAAATGCACTTCTGTTTGTCCACAACCCAAGTTGTCTTGCTTGCAGCCCAGTCCAGGCTGAGATTCCAAACTGTACCATCAAGGTATGAATCACACACACTATGTGTTTCACCAGTGCTGCCCATGCTGCATGGGCATTTGCCTCTGCCAAGGATATTTGATGTCCTTACAGATAACTGCTTTTATATTTAACCCAAAGTCACTTTAGGGTTAGCTGGATACGCTCCTGAGCCTATCAGTGCAAGAAGTAAGGCATGAATTACAAATCAAAGGTTGAGGCAGAATCTGCAGAGGACATAAAATCACAGATGGATCAGGAGTACACTGTAACTGGGTTAGTTAATTACAAGCCCCCTCCCCAGCTTTTGAAATCAGCCTCGATGTTTGGTTCCACCAAGAGAATTAAACAGGACAGGACAGAACTATGCTCAGTGGAGAGACTGCTTGTCTCACAAGTGTGAGGCCTTAGCTTCCTTTGAAGCTCCAGACCTTGGTGAATACCTATATCCCCAACACTTAGGAGGATCAAAACTTCAAGGTCATCCTCAGATACAAAGAGTTTGAGCTCCCATTTTTAAAGGTGGCGGGGGGATAGGTAGAATAGCTTAGTGAATGTGGACCTTGGAGAAGGGTAGATAAAGATGAACATCTCGTTGGTAAGAGAAGGCAGACTCCCAAGGTATGCAGAGAATAACAGGGGTTTCTTGCACACTCTATCCTACATACACAGTGCCTTAATTATCAGAGGACAAGGTAGTCACTATGCCTGTACAGACAAGGAGACTGACACTATTAAACTTCACAGCAGGAAGGAAATGAACTCTCCTTGATGCCACACCTGGCTATGACCCCAAGTAAGGGGCTGAGTTAAAGGTCTCTTGAAATGAGAGGGCTATTTCTTTCATGAAAGAATTAGGAACGCAGGAAGCTCTGAGAACCCAAGGTCCTGAGGAACTATGGAAACTTAGCAACAGGACTTAGCAGTTTACTTTAATGCTCTACCGTCTAATCCCTTCTGTGAAACAAAAACATAAATGGTGGCATAGCAACAAGGTTGGAGGCTTGAGGTCTAAATAACAACAAAAAAAGAGGGCTGTGCCATTGTCCTTGGCTTCTCAGTCAGCCCTCATTGTCCGCCACGTTCAGAGAGTCCGGTTTTATCCTGTGCTTGTGGCACTGGGTTTTGGTCCTACCGCATGTACTGGCTTTGGGGGAGCCTAGTCTGCTTGGATGCGCATCTTCCTGGACCTGGAAGGAGAGGGGAGGACCTAGGACTTCCCGCAGGGCAGGGAACCCTGACTGCTCCTTGGACTGGAGGGGAGTGGAGGGATGGGAAGGGAAATGGGAGGTGGGGAGGGGCAGAAATTTTTAATAAAAAAGGGGGGGCTGTGCCTCCTCCTAAGAGGCACCTGCCAAATAGGGATTCCTATAACCCCCATCTCAAAGAGGGTAATATAGAGTTACAGACAGAATTTAACCTGTTGATAACAGCAGATGTTCTGAGCACAGGACTGCAATGTATAAGCAGGTGGCCACAGCTTTAGCTTCCTCTGACATAATTTTCACAAAAGGACATCTCCCATCATTTTTCACCTGGCCTTTACTATGCCAAGGTTCACACACAGGAAAACGTAGAAGGAAGGTCCAGTACCAGGTTCCTTTCCTATCCTTTTGCTCCTTTCCTCCCAGCCCACAAGCCTGTTTATGAAAATTACAAGCTTTAATGACGTGCTTATAGAAAATCACATTCCTGTTGAATCTGTTTCCAGCCTGTTCTGGGCCATATTTGGTTTTAATTAAACTTAGTTCTCAAGCATTTGCAGAAGTTTTCTTGCTTTTCAGGACTCTACAAATTTGTCACCTATAAGTACATAGAAAAGAAAAATGTGATCCTTTGTGAGAAGAAATGACACCTAAAAGGGCAAAAATCATATTGTGCCAAAGCATGGAATGGAAAATGTGCCAATAGTGGACATGAATGTCCTGTCTAGTCTGTTTTGAAGCCACATCACATTGCCCAAGGCCCTGACCTTTTCAACAAGTTTCTTCTTTTGAAAAAGGGGGAAGCTGGGTGTGGGGTCTCACACCTTTAATTCCAGCACATATATGGCAGATCTCCAATAGTTTGAGACCAGCCTGGTCTACATAGCGAGTTATAGAATGGCCAAAGATACATACTAAGAAACAAGCAAAAAAAAAAAAGGGAGGGAAGGAGGGAAGAAGGAAGAAAGGAAGGGGAAAAGATAAAGGAGGGAAATGCAGACTCCCTCTAAGCTCTGGCTTCCTGTGCAGAGAAACCCTGCTGTATAATCCTGTCACTGAGCAACTAGATGTGAGCAACTAGATGTGAGGGCTAGGAGGCACCATTGCTTTGCCATGTTGACAGTCTGCTCCCTTTTATTTGGATTATTTTATTTGTTCCTGATGTGCTGGTTCCTAACTTTGTTCAGTGGGCTTCACCAAACCTTTAGTTGGAGGTAATAGGAGTAAAGAGCAAGTCGTAGCCTTCTCTTGCAGTATGTCTTATGGGTCAGATTCTATAATTAACCCTCCCAGGATTAGATTCCATGGTCTAAGTAAACAATTGCCACCACTCTATGTTTTCTTAAGCTATCAGTTGTAAAGACCCAGCAATTACCCCTGCCATCCCACAAGTACAGTCTTGTGCCTAACACCTTTGGCTGGTATAGAGCTGCCACATATGCAACTCCTTCTCTACCTAAAGAAGTCAGTGTACACTATGCTCAACAGGATGAGTCTACAGATCACAGACTTGGTGTGTCCGTGAAGTCTAACTTTTTTTTTGCAAGTTTCTAATTGCCTAATCTCAAGTTTACATATATTTGTAGTAAATTAATACCTGCCTGTGTACTATGATGGTCAATTTTACATGTCAAATTAACTGGGTCATGAGGTTCCTAGACATTTGGTGTTTCAATGGTTGCATGTTTTTTAAAGATGGCTTGTGCATTTGTATGAGTCTAATGAGTAAAGAACTCCTTCTCTAGAGTGCATGAGCCTCATCCAAACAGTAAAAGAGTGTGGGGACTGTGGGGACTGGTTCGAGCAGAAAAGTCAACTATTTCTCTGAGGAACAGAAGTCCTTCTTGCCTGACCACTATTGTACCTGGACTTCAGATTTCCCGCTTACACACTCAACAGAAGTAACTAAAGCACTTGCACTGTCGGGTCTCTAGGCTGCTGGCAAGTGGGCTAGACTGATCACTGCCTCTACTTGACCACAGGCCTCCAGACTGCAATGACCACTATGTGCTGGCTCACCTTGAGCTTCCAGTTTGCTGCCTTACCTGCTGATCTGCAAGGAGTTTATTTAGTCTAGTCAATCAAAAACACTCATTCTCTTATTCTCTCTCTCTCTCTCTCTCTCTCTCTCTCTCTCTCTCTCTCTCTCTCTGTGTGTGTGTGTGTGTGTGTGTGCATGTAGTCACTCTCATGTAAGTGTGTCAGTGAAAATACCCATACATGGTTCTGCTTCTCTAGAGGCCCCTGACTGATAAAATGACCATAATGATCTACAGTCCAATCATGGAGGACACTGTCTGATACCAGTTTCTTTACCTGCAATTAACAGGGATGTGAAGAAGAGATAGAGGGAAGAGTTTGTAAACTCTAGTGATGGAGGAGGGTCATCTGTCTATGTGTTACTTTCATTGGTTAATAAAGAAACTACCTTGGCCCTTTGATAGGACAGAGTAAACAGAAGAGAATGCTGGGAGGAAGAAGGCAGTGAGTCAGTCACCATGACTCTCCTCTCTGAGACAGGCACAGGTTAAAATCTTTCTGGTAAGCCACCACCTCGTGGTGCTACATACATTAATAGAAATGGGTTAATCTAGATGTGAGAGTTAGCCAGTAAGAAGCTGGAGCTGGGCCAAGCAGTGTTTAAAAGAATACAATTTGTGTGTTGTTATTTCGGGACATAAGCTAGCCAGGTGGCTGGGTGCCGGGCGGAACGAAAAGCAGGCCTGCCCAGCTCCTTTTACAAATTGGCACCTAATGTGGCAACTAAATCCACTTACAAACCTGAGAGGGCTTTTAAAAAAGGGAGAGAGTTTAACACAGCTTTTTGCTGTTTGCTAGGATGTGCCGTAGAGAGATTTCCTGTTTCAGCAATAGCAGCAGAATAAAAGCTGCTCATTTTAAAACGTGGATTCCTGGGGCTGTGCCGCCAGTGCAAACTCTGGCTTTAAAGCATTCCAATAGCTTTTATGGGACTGGATGTTTGTGTGCCCACTCAGGGTTGGGAACAAAGTACTCTGAGGCCATGCCAATGGCTCGGGGCTCCCCAACTGTGCCTGGACAGACTGTGGGATCAGGCTTAGGCAGGCAGAAGAGCAAGGTGGATTCACACCACCATACACAGAGATGTTTCCAGGCTGTGCAGTGCTCTGTGTGGCAGATTTGACTGTAACTCAGATGAAAACTGTTTATGTGTTGCATGCTCATTCTTGGGTTGGACTGCTGAGCATAGTTTCTGCCTGGAACTGCGGGCGGCTCAGGGGCACCAAATGGCTCTGAGGCAGGAGCAGCTCCACCATGCTGAACTATGCTGACTTCAGGCAGGAACTATCATAATTACCATAATAAAAGTGAAGTTAAGGTTTAGATTGGGCAGGAAACAGGTGGTACCGTATTACCTCTACATGGTGCAACTTAACTTTTTAAGAAGTGCTTAGCATTTTAAGAAGTGCTCCTGGATAGTAAAAAAATTACAGATTCACAATAGGACAGATTCAGACATAAAAGACCTTTAAATGGGTCATAGTGTTAGATAGACACACATAGGCTTGGGAGAGAGAAGAAAAAGGATATAGAGAATAAAGTTAATGCGTTTAAAAAGGGTAAAGTCTCTAAAGAGACAGAGTAAAGATAGTTATAGACTAAAAGAAATAAAGAAAAATAAGACACGTAAAAGTGGAAAATTCACTGAGAGTCTGGATTATGTACATTGTGTTTTCTTTAAAATTTTTGACTGTGAAGGAGCTAAGTACAGAGAGACATTTTATTATATGGGCTGCCAAGGTAAACCAGAATGGATATCATAAGGGTATTATCATTTCAGAATTTGGGTCTAAGGATATGATGCTTTGGAGAGGGTCTTCTCTTGTTTTCACAGAGGATGAGACCCTGTGGACTGCTTCTATCCCAATATGGTATTATAGACCACGCCCTGCTGAAAGGTTGCTGTGAACACCTTCAAAAATTACTTCACTCAACTGCTGACTGAGATGAACCTGGTGAATAGGTTACACCATAAAAGATCTGATTAACAGCGCCCCCATCCAGCATGAAGCAGTTTGGAGAGAAATAACTATGTCCATATTCCCAAATATTGTTTATAAATGTTCTTTTACATTTAAAGGGGGAAATGATATAGATATAAATAATTTAAATTGGTATAAATTTTACTCTATTGATATAAATTTAAGGTCAATTTTGTTATATGTATATGTATTTCTAACCTTGACTAAGGTATTGTGATTGTGTAGTTCATTTCAAAATGTAATGTAGTATTAGGATATATAGGTTGTTAATGGATAATCATCAATAATAGTCAAGCTTGTAGTCATGTTAGTTAGATTTTCTAAACGTGCATAGATATATTTCAGTTAGATAGGCATTCTTCATATCTTTCAAAGACTACAGAATATGGTATTTAATGTTTTAATAACTTAGGACTTTTCATGACAATGAGACATGTCTGCTCCTGGCAACACCAATCTACTTTGAGAGGAAGATGGGCATTGAAGAGGCTCCTTATGGAGTTGGTTAGCTATTTGGGCAAGAAACTGCTCTTGCCTGGACTGATGCATGAACTGGACACAAAGAACCCGCAGACAGAGGACTGCTGCACTTGCCTAAAGGTGAGATGGTCTTTCGGCGTTCCTGACTCATGAAAGAGTCTGCGAGATATTCTGCAGGACACAGCAAAAAGTGACTGAACTGTCTTTGAATTTTCCTGCTTCATGGAAATGTCTGCTGGATACTACGGGCCTGTAGGCCAAAGATGGATGCCCAAACGGTACAAAGGAACTTTGGGTGACTGTCCAGGCAGCGAGATGTCTCTGTCATTTCTAGAGTTTGGAAGTTGCTTATTCCTTGTTTGCTGAAGTAATATTATATCCTTCTGGAGTCTTTGATGGAGTTCAAGAATAAATAGATAGTTATAGTTTTCCTTAGTTATGATAAAAGATAAAATAGATCTAAATATTGTAACTGTAATTCTTGCTTGATAACTGTTTTGTTATATGTAATTTTACTACGTTAAAGTTAAAGTCTTTATTTTTTGTTTAAACAGAAAAAGGGGAAATGATGGAGGAGGGTCATCTGTCTATGTGTTACTTTCATTGGTTAATAAAGAAACTGCCTTGGCCCTTTGATAGGACAGAAAATTAGGTAGGCAGAGTAAACAGAATAGAATGCTGGGAGGAAGAAGGCAGTGAGTCAGTCACCATTACTCTCCTCTCTGAGACAGTGGCAGGTTAAAATCTTCCCTGTAAGCCACCACCTCGTGGTGCTACACACATTAATAGAAATGGGTTAATCAAGATGTGAGTAAGAGGCTGGAGCTAATGGGCCAAGCAGTGTTTAAAAGAATACAATTTGTGTGTTGTTATTTCGGGGCATAAGCTATCCAGGTGGCTCGGAGCTGGGCGGAACAAAAAGCAGGCCTGCCTGCAGCTCCTTTTACACTCTAGAGATAAAATATTTAAAAACCTATGAAAAATACAAACCTAATAAATCTCAAACATCCGGTTATTTAATGAGAGACTATAATAGTTCACGTTGAAAGAAGTGGGAGAGAGAACCAAGGCCACTAGAAAAATCAAACGAAGTGGAAACAATGGGAATTAAGAATAACTAAGCTTAAACTATGACCTTCTATTTACAAGTTAACAGACGTAAGCAAAGTACTGCATTTTTCTGTAACTCAAAGTGTCCATATGTAAATGCTGAGACAGAGCTGTGGCTATATGTACTTATTAACCAGCACTGAGATTCAGCTGAGATTGTGTAATGTTTTTCTTCATTCTTCCTCCAGCCCCTTCCCTAACCCTAACTTTGTTTTTTGTTATAGTCTATTTATGAACCCAGTGCTTCTTTCTATGATAAAGTATATGCACATGTGTTAATCTAGTACAGCCCACTTTTAGTTAAAAATTTCAACCAAGACATTATTCAAAACCTCAGTTGATAACTGCCTTCTCCTCCCTCCATAAATTCTGAACAAGCAAGAACTTTATCATTAGATTTGAATCCACTCTAGATGAATGCTCTGAATAAAGTAAAACATCTAAGATTCAGAACAAAACAATCTTTGTGTGGTGTAATGGCAGGGATTAGAGACCTGTTGTCCACAATGTCCTAAATGATAATCAATTTTTATGTGTTGACTATCCTGCAATCTCGATAGATGGCTGGCATGTCACTTGGTATAGGATCAGTCACTCACTTGTAAATGGACACAGTTGCAGTATTCATTTCCAGATTGAGCCAGACTTCATTGTGCCTTTGGCTCTTCTAGTCAGATCTTAAATACAGGTACCAAAATCCTGTACTCAGAGCCATACTTAAAGAAAGCTGTACTCCTGGCATGGTTCTAACCTTCATATGTCAAGATGTCAAATGGATGTGGCTATGTACTAGAAGAATCTGACTTAGAAACAATAAGAAGTAACTCAGATTTGGAGATTGTGTGCAAGGTCTCTTAAGTTTTTGTACTAACACATCATACTGGACTTCTTGGTTAACTCCCTGACTCCAGTATATCCTTATTCTCATTATTCTTATAGCTTCCCACATAGATCTTATGAATTAATGTCCTTCAACCTCATTTCTATCGCATTGGTAGTTTGAAAATGTGCAGAAGTCCATCACGTCAAGGTTAAGAATGATTCTCATGCAAGCGTGAGGTTCCTCAACAGCCACATAGAAGTCACCTACAGCCAGACAGGAAGACCACTGTGGCTCCCTGGCCAATCAGCATAGCAGAAAAATAATGAGTTCCAGGTTCAATGAAAAGAGACTCTATCTGAAAGGAATAGGTAAAGAATGATAAAGCAGGATGCCTAACGTCCTCTTCTGGCTTACTCATATGCACACACAGACACAAAAATACACATATTAAACACATTCATATATCACAAAGTGTAGCTACCCTACTACCTGGTGTATACACAGACCTTAATCAGATGAGTAAGCTAAAAACCTCTTGAGTTAAGGCCTCTAGTTCTCAGCACAGAAAGCAGCCCTGAATGAGATTTTCGCATGTAACCAAAGAGGAGAAAGACTGTCCTGTGCATCATGCCAGACCCTCTGTCTCATGTACAAAGAAAGCTTTATCCCCTTCAGAGCAGTGTGGCTCTCACCAGGGTCCTGTCCTCTTGCCTTTACTTCTACTACCTTCTTAAAGCAGCTTGTGTCACATAAGCAGTAATGCCCATTTCCTGATTGTGGTATTTAATGAGAATGCTCTCCACAGACTCAGATGTTTGAATACTTGGTTCCCAGTTGATAGCACTCTTTAGGTAGCATAGCCTTGGTGGAAGAAGTATGTCACTGGAAGCAATCTTCAAAGTTTCTGTAGGACCCTCACCCCTTATTCTCAAAGGGGCGAGAAGAAATTTCCTAGCAGAATGTTTTCCCAAAAAGATAGTGGCCTTCCCCTCTCCCACCTGGGAGATTCCAAGCACAAGGTCGCTTAGCTTAGCCTAGTCAGCCACGTGGTACAAGCTGATAAAGATGGACTAACTCGGGAACAGTGGCCTTGCTCTAAGAACAAGGAAAAAGCTGACTTAGCAGGATGGGAGGGAGCAAAAGTCCTTGCACCCATGCCAAAGCAGCTTCAAAAGAGTCTCTTTGTAGTTATGCCTTTAAAAGCTTACCCCACAGAGGAGCCACAACTCCTCTCTACCTCATTACAACGGGGAAGGAGATGAGTTCCAAACATGTTTGTATTATGCTGATTAAACCTTGCTTATTACAGTCTGGGCCTCTCTGGTGATCTTTCTCTGCGGGTAGTAATCTGGACACAACAGTTTCAAAGTCGTGGCATTCTCAGTTTTCATTCTCTCCATGTGGTTTGTGTTGAGCACCAGTTTCTTGTACCTGCAACCAGGCCTTCCCTACACCATTAATTACCCTGGAATCATAAATCCAAATAAACTCTTTCCTATACAAGATGCTTTGGTCATGGTGTTTTATCATAGCAACAGAAAAGTAGCTAAGATACTGGTGTTTTAGCTCCTCAAAGTTTATGGGCCATTTGGTTCCCCTAATGTTCTTCCTGTCTCAACTAGGGTTGTCTATGAAGTAGGTCCAGTGGCCAGGCTGCTCCCCTTCCCTCTGGGATGTTGACAGGCCTGAGTTACACTGAATTTCTGCATGTTTCTATTTCCACATAACACAGGCATGTTCATGAAGCATCTTGTGATTAAAGCACACACACACACACACACACAAATTCACACACTCCTTCATTATCACTTCAAAATGCGAAACAGACAACACGTTGAAGACAAAATCATTTTAGAAAAGTTTAAAAAGCTGAAGCTGATCTTGAAAGCTTCACTTAAAAAGAAGCATGCTCCCGAAACACTCTATGAAAGCTGAGTATACTAATATGTCATCAGTTTTTGCACTTGTAGGCAGTTAGTGCACCAGGGCGAGTTACAAGTACACTTTTAGCTACACCATGGTCCGAAATCATAGAAGTTTCAGGGAGAACAGCACCACATTTGCACTGAGAAAGAGAAGGGAAAGAAAAGCAGGCAAGGACTGCCTGACTGTTGTGGGTAAACAGAGAATGCTTCACCCAAAGATTTTCCTGAAGTGATTTTCTGGAAGTTATCTATGGCAAAGGGAAGGTGGGGAGGGGAGGGAAAAAAAAGCATGAGTTCCAACAAAGGCCTCAGTGATTTTCTGACAAAGGAAGAATGACAATAAGAAAAAACTTTGTAAGCTTTGAAAAAGAATCCACCACCACTATGCCAGAGGGAAGGAGGTATGGACTCCACTCTCCTTGATCTGCAGCATGATCTCTATTCTCTCCCCCATGGAACTAGTCTCAAGACCTTTCCCTTAAAGGACTTCATTAAAGGGAGATAATAGACATATTTAGTAACAATCTGCTCGATCTATACCTAGGGTTTTGGCTTGAACTATGTCCTTATGATCAATAATCACATTTTTTGGTTATGTTTTGTTTCTCTTTCTAATTCAATGATATAAAACTTTGCAATTTTTTGGCCAAATATCCCAAAGCTCAGTATGCTTAAAGCAGTGGGTCTTCCATCTACTGTGTTTATAGCAGGACAGATAAATCTGCTTCTAACTGCAGACAATTCTTTTGATGGCTAAGAAAATAAGAATTAACAGAAGAGATGAGTGAGGAGCAATCAAATTGCCACCAAACAAGGCAAAAGACCTCTGTCTACAGTCAATTCATCTCCTTGACAGTTGAGTCTTGTCTCCAATGTAACCATAAGACAGTTTAGCAAATAGCATTGGTGGGGAAAGAGAAGATGGTATTCCAGAAACCACAACTACACATTCACCTGAACTTCTGAGAACTGACCAGTAAAAACCACAACAAATTAATACTCCACTCCTTTCGGTTTCTCTCTGATTCTACTTACCCATTAATACCAATTCCTTTTAGCACAGCTTCAATGACATCACTTATTTTAGCAGATGATATTCTGATTGTAGGTAAAGGAAGCAGCTTTTCACTGTGCCCAGCTTATTGGGCTGTGTTTCCCATGATCTAACAACACAGAAAACTGTGTCCAATTGCTACACTAGATCATGGGAAACACAGCATGCTTTGCTATCTGTGCAAAGTGAGCTCCAAGGCTCACCAAGTTATCACTGTGACTCTTGATCATAAAAGACATACAGAAATATTCTAGGGTTTCTAGTTTCTCCATCTCCCAACCTGCTGCTGACCTTTTTGTTGAGAAATACTCAAGGTGAAAGGCTTTATAAATGTTTCCCCACTGATCTAACTTTAAAAAAAAATCTATGTGATAAATGTATAATTTTCTATGAAATATTCAATCCTTATATAATCTAGTACTGTTTCTAATAGTCACAAGTCACATGTGCTAGAAGCATTATATTTTACAGTAAAATGTTATGTAAAATGTTCTAATGAGGTGGTATGTATGAGTGTATCTGTGTTTGTGTGTACACATGTTTCTTTGTAGCTTAAATATAAAACAAATTCAGTTGGCCACATGGGACGATTCTTGAACAAGGTTTTAAATTTTTATTTCAATAATCAAATTCAGGGTGTAGAACAATATGCTGTATCCAGTTTATGAAGCTCTGCTTGACATGAACTTTAAATTGCCATCCTACCTGGTGGATGTACTCAAAAATTATTGGAATGATTTCTTTTAAGGGAGAGTATGGGCAACAACATCCAATTCACATCATAGATAAATAAAGATCTGAATGACAAGTAACAGAGAGACAAAGCTCTGACACCATCCACCCCTACTTGTAAAGTGTGGCAGTCCAGCAAAATCCAGACTTTCAGTGAAGAGATAAGAACTACTACAAAGAAGAGTCCAAAAGGGTTATAACTATAGACTAAGGGCACTCACTGCTCTTGCAGATGACATGATTAATTCCCAGTACTCATGTCTGGGGGCCCACAAACACCTATAATTCTAACTGCAGATGATCTAATACCCCCTTCTGACCTTTTGAGCTCTTATACTAACTTGTACATACAGATACAGCCACATACATATAATTTAAATAAGATCTATATTTTAAAAGGGTTCAATGGTAGGCTAAGGATATAGCTCACTTGGTAGATAGATTGACGAATGCCAGAAGCCTGGGTTCTATTCTCAGTACCATATAATCTGGGTTTTGTGGTACACACTTTTAATTCTACCACTTTGGTGGTGAAGACATGTCATGCTTGGCTATCCAGTGCTTTCTCTCAATGTGATGGGAATGAGAAAATAGCCCACTCAGACTTCGGTACCCTTCTCTCAGATGATGATCACAAATGCCATGGATGGCTTGGGACTGAAAGACTTAATCTGAAGAGAGAAAGGGTCAAGAGGCATTAGTGTTCGTTCTGATTTATGTCAGTGACAGTCGTTTCCATACTGATCATTAGAAATTATGCACAGGAAGTTTTCTTTTCTTCCCCTTTGTATACGCACGTATGTATATGTGGTATGTGCATGCATAAGCACCTATGTACATTTGAGTGTGCAAATGTGAGTTTACTCGGAGCATCTACACTGATTGTGCTCTATCATATATACAGAGGCAGCATCTTTTGGCTGAACCCAAAGCTCACTGGTGAGCTAATGTAGCTAGCCAACATGTTCAAGGATTCCATGTTCCCCCACAAAAGCTGGGATTACAAGCAGACCGCCATATTTAAGCTATATTTATTAATGTGGATGCTGGGGATCTAACCTCAAGTACTCACACTTGTGCTGTAAGAGTTTTCTGCACTGAGCCATCTCCCTAACCTATTTCCACTTACTTCCTGGAAATGAGCAATCACATGGGTGATCAGATCCCGTCAGCAAACCTTATAGTATTGCTGAGGGATGACTTCAACCATATTCTCAAGGCCCTCTGATAGTTCTTACCTCTTCTCCACTCAACTGACTTTGACACAGATCACAGCAAGTACTTGGCTTAACCTGAGAATGTCAACTTGCTTGTAGGCCACCTTCACCATTCAGTGTTCATCAAGGAGCTAATCTCAGTAAAAACATTGAAAAGAAGGGTTTGGATTATCACGAAGAGCTTGATATCAAAGAAAGATAGGGATCCATTTGTATTTGATTAATGTTAGTGATGACTGCAGAGTTACCCCATGGCACTATGGGAGACTGCCACACACACAGTGCTTTTCTATATTTCAAACAAAAACCGAAGCAATCCTTTTTGTGAATGTAGACAATTTTTTTCATACTATCCAGCTGCTATAAATTGCCATATGACCTAAAAGAATGTTATCATGCTCAGTTTCATTATAAATTAAAAACAAATTAAAGCTTGCCTGGACAGCCCTTGCCTAGAAGTAACAGCTCCCCTTTCTAGTGCCCTCATTCCTCACTGTCAGTTACCTTAACTGTCATTACTGCTAGAATTCAATTAGTGAAAGTTACATTGTTAGAGAAATACAGGAAGGACACCTCTATCAGTTACTTTCTCCACAAATCCAAATGAGCAATTTCAAGGAAATCAGAAATGAAGGACAGGATATTACTAGGGTAGACTAGGAAAGAAGGCAGCAGGAGATATTTCTCATGAGTTCAGCTTAACAAAATGTCATTGTTTCAGAACAGCACTTCAACATATTGCACAGGTGCTTTCTTCTCTATTCCTCTCAGCTCTCAATCTCAAAACATCTTTGCCTTCACCGGGACTGACCCTGGCACTCACCTCTCCACACAGCTCACCTGGGCTGTCCTTCCCCAAGGATTCCTGGACAGCCCACACCTGACTGGTCAGGCTTTAGCTTCTGATCTCTCATTGTCTCTCCCTAAGTCTAAACCCATACAGTATATGAATGATATTTTACCTTGCAGTCCATCATTGGAGAACAGCAAAACTGATAGCGCCACTCTTTTAAATTTCCTATCCAAAAGGGGCTATAGAATCTCACCTTCTAAGGCCTAAATATCTATCTCTCAGGTCATTTAGTTAGGATTAACTATTACCCCAACCCAAAAAGCTATTACCCTAGACAGAAAAAAGCTAATTCAGTCCCTTGCAGTTCCATCCACAAAAGAAGAGGTTTCATTATTCCTAGGAATAGCTGGCTTCCTGCATTCCTGGATCCCCTCTTTTTCTCTCCTTGCCCGCCCCTTATAGGAGGCAGCTCTGGGCTCTCTGCATGAGCCCCTTCTCCATCCCATTACTAAATCCTTCCAGAGACTCCAGCAAGCCCTTATCCAGGGCCAGCTTTTCATTTCCCAGATTTAACTCATCCTTTCTCCCTCTATGCCCTTGGGGTCCTAGGACATCAGCTGGGACCTTCCTTTGCACCTGTAGCATACCTGTCAAAGAAGCTGGACCTCACCACTCAGGGCTGGGCACCCTGCATACGTGCTTTAGTCGTGCTGAACCTCTGATTTGTGAGTCAAATAAACTAACTTTTGGGTTTCCCACCAATGCCTTCTCCCACCACAATTTGTCCCACCCCTTAACTTACAAAGGCTGACAAACCTTACCCCCTTCCTGAGTTCTTTCCCTCCAGGTGGCACTAGTAGTAGATGCCACATTCACTTTCCAATGCTGCCCACCTCTTAATATCTCAAATCTCCTACCTCTCAAACTAACATTAATTATTCCCCATCTCACTCCTACATAGAGAACTTAGAGGATCTATTTCCCCACACCTAACATATATAGTAGGGCAAACTGTCCCAGGCCAAATTATACCTGGTACACAGATGGCAGCTCCTTTTTATGTGATGGGACCCGTAGAGCAGACTAAGCCATAGTGTCAGATACTGGCATAATAGAAGCACAGGCACTCCCTGACCATACCACTAATCAGCAGGCTGAGTTAACAGCCCTTACCCATGGCTTACAGTCAGCAAATGGAAAACCTTTAAATGTTTACATAGATTCCAAATATGCCTTTCATATCCTCCTGTACCATGCAGCTATCTGGAAGGAGGGTGGGCTTTTTACGATGAAAGGAGGACCCATAACTAAAAAGGTTACATTATGGACCTGTTAAAATCCTCCCATCTCCTCTAAGCTATAGGAATTATTCACAGTTGGTCTCATCAGACTGACAGTTACATTATTTCCCAGGGAAATAACTGAGCTGACCAAGCACCTAGAACAGCAGCATTCCAGAGCCCAAACCTACCTCAATCACCTCAGGGGGTTCATATAGTACAGCCTATATTCTCACAGACACGTCCTGACACCCAACAAATTTTGTCCTACCTACATCAGCTCTTTCAGCCTAATAGCAAAGCTCTGTTTCATTTTGTCAAGGCTCACCTCCAACCCAGCTCTGAGGACTTAGAGTTCTTACAAGCTATCACCGCCTCTTATAAAATCTGTCAAAAGTCAGATCCCAAGACCAACTACTATAGTTTCCCTTTTCCCACCCACCAGGCCAAGGGCTCCCTTCCAGGAACTGACTGGCAGATGGATTTTACTTATATGCCCATGGTCAGAAGAGTTAAATATCTCCTGGTTTTGGTGGACACCATGTCTGGGTGGATTGAAGTGTTTCCCACCACTAATAAGAGGGCCCAGACAATTTCCGATGTTCTTCTCTGAGAAATCATCCCCCGGTTTGGAATCCCAATCTGTCTTCAGTTGGATAAGGGCCCAGAGTTTACTTCCCAGATTTCTCAAACTTTGTCTAAGGCTCTTAACATTCCCTGGTATTTTCATATCCCATTCTACCCTCAGTCTTCAGGGAAGGTAGAATGAACTAACCGTTCCTTTAAAAATGTTCTTGTTAAGATGGCACAGGAGCTTCACGTAACTGGGTAAAACTTTGCCTTTGGCCCTTCTAAGGCTTACGGCTCTCCTCTAAGCCCCCTTTTCATCTCGCCCATTGAACTCATGTATAGGCAGCCAGTTTTAAAACCCGGCCTCTCACCTAAATCATCTCCCCTTCCTGATCATCTGCTTACTCTGCTGTTATCCCATTTAAACTCCCCATTATGGGATTTCACTGACTACTCATTACCTCAACCATGTGTTAATTCATGCCCACCACTGATTAAAATACGGGATCAGGAACTCTTCTCTTCCCCAGACCAACACCCTCACCCTTTTCCCCTAAATGGCAGGGCCCCTTTAAAGTAATTCTTGTAACTCCCACAGCTGCCAAGCTCAAGGGACTTCCTCATTGGAGTCACCTGTCCCATCTTAAACCTTTTACTCTTCCAGCTCAAGATAATCCCTCAAACAGGGCCCTGTTCCCTTAAGTTCTAGAGGGCACCAAGATCAGCCACTCTTTCTCCAGGTCCAGAAAAATAAAAGTCTCGTCCTTACTCAACTCTCCTGTGCAAAAAAACTCCTCATACTCTCCCTCTTCCTCTTTCTGCTATCTGTTTTACCAACTTCTCCATATCTCCAATGTCATGCCTAAATTTCCAGTTAACCACTCAGCTGTTATTACAGGGACCATCATTAAACATAGAGCCAGAGGTAAAAGGACTGTCAAAAGTCAAGGTACTAAAAAACAAAAACAAATTTGCAGCCCCAAACTCCAAAGAACTCACAAAACAGACTTTAACACAACAGGTTTATCACTGACTGCAGCAGTGTCTCCTGGATGTTAAGGTAATACCATGATTCTAAAGGAAAACAAGTGCCATAAGCTCCAGGGAGTCAATTGGACCTAACTAAACGGACCAGACTCACCCAGAATAAGTATCATTTAATTCTTCCCTTATCATTCCTGGTCTAGGGAACCCCTGGGAAATTCCCTCCTCTCTCCCTCCCAAAGAACCCCCCTCTATCTTCCACCTTGGTACTCTCCTCCCTTAATCACCGTGATCGAAATTTTTTCCCAGCCTTTCCAGCATCTTTTCAGGTACAAGCTGCCTGCTAATCAGTTCCACAGACCCGGGATTAACAACAGTAATCAGCTACCCCAGGACGTGGTCAAGCATCGCCACACCCCAACGCCCAAAAAAATCATCAACGATGCCCACAAAGTCAGCGTGAAGCAGTCATGACAGACCTTATGATGACCCGTTCCCAACCATTAAGACCCATAACCCCCCAAATTTTTATAATAAACAAAAGGGTGGAATGTAATTATTCTGCAACAAATAAGTCTGCACTTGCAGGTCTAGAGCCACGTTGTGCCAAACGCCCTAGGGCATGGACGTGCATGAATGTTAAAAGGGCCCTAAGTGACCCACCTCAGTGCATGCATGGTTCCATCCACATATGATTGAGCTAAAGCCTTGTGGGCATGCGTGAGCCTGTCATCTGCATATGATGTAGTCACGCCAACCCCCTATGTGCATGTACTAGGCAGCTTTTAAAAAGCTGGATTCACCATCTTCCTCTCTCTCTCTCTCTGCACACTGATTCCCCAGGCCTCTAATAAACACCCTCTAATAAACTCCTAAAAGGATTTGTTGTGTGTTCCATGTTTCCTTCTCACTCGTGCCAGGTAATTTCAATAAGAAATTGTTTTGAAAAAGATTTACTTTTATTGTTGTTAATTATGTGTGTCTATGTGGTTGTATGTATACATTAGTGCAGTTCACAAGATAGATCCCATGGTGCTGATGTTACAGTTGGTTGTAATGTCAACCATGCAAGAGCAGTGTGGATGCTCCTAACCACTGAAGCACTACCCACCCTTAAAACTCCTGGCTTGACTTCACTGTGAAGCAAAACTGGGATTGTTTTGGGGGGAAGTAGAAACCTTGAAAGATACCCAGGACCTAAGTAAAGCCTTTGGTAGTAGAGCCTGAGATGTTAGATCCTAATTCACAGTGCAAAGAGAAGAGTCATGGCAGAGCAGGTGCCTAATGACTCAGAACCAGTGCCAAGATCATAATGGTATATACAGCAGGATGGGTTATGGCTCAAGAGTTTCTGGACCTTCAGGAATTGCTATGGAATCCCCTGCACACCATAATCTCATCTTCAGAAAGACATGGTTTTGGGGGTCCCCATATATGCAAGGTGTGAGCTACATCCAGGAAAATGGAATGTATGTGGGGAAATAGATCTATGTCATTTACAAGCTTTTTTCCTTTTAACTTGGTGAATTAACAGTGACCTTTCAACACCAGCTCAAGAATCCTGCCTAGGATATATATATATATATATATATATATATATATATATATATATATATATATATATATATATATGACCTGCCTGGTCAGCCCTTTGCCTAGAAATGACTCTCTTCTTTTACACACCAAGGCTGCATGTACAACCTGCCTCACATTGTGACTCAATAAAAGTCAGCTGAATTCCTGTTGGGGTGTTCACTGTACTGGTAAAAAGTATTTTCTGATGATGACATCACGCTGATACTTGTTGCAACACTGCACTGAATTTCTCTCTTCATACCCATCAGGAATATATTAAAATATTAGTTCTTTCTCTAAATTACACCTAAATTCTCTAGATGACACCTAAATTGTTGCTCTAACTTCAGTTCTGACCACATCACTCTTGCTTAGATGTTTGCAATGACCACCGAACCACTCACCTACCTAACTCAATCTCTTTCCCCACAGTTCCCATCAAACATAAAGCCAGACCCAACGACTTTACAGTGTCTCACCAACAGTTACCTGGCCTAAGCTATCTAACCGACTTTAAATGCTGTCCATTGTGGCCTCTCTGCCTGCCACACTGGCTTTCTGGATGTTTCCTAGCAATGTTTCCCTGAGAGTGATAGCTCTGATCCTTTCAGAAAGAACCTGTTTCAGCGCCACTCCTTAGAGACGCACTCTGAAGCCTTGGGTCTCTCTCTCTCCAACTCTGGCACATCTTCTACTGCAAAACATCACAAGGCTCTCTCCAAAATTAATACTTGTGGAGATATTTTGTTTCTGACAAATAAAGCATGCCTGGAGATCAGAGGGTGGACCTACACACTAGTTAACCTTAGAGGCCAGGCAGTGGCGGTACACACCTTTAATCCCAACATTTGGGAGGATGAAGCAGAAAGATCAGGAGTTCGATGCCACATGGCCTACACCAGATTGAATCAGTCTAAAAGAAAAACAAAACCAGGAGGTAGAGACCTTTAATACCAGAAGTAGGGAGGTGGATACAGGAATATAAGGCAGGAGGAGACAGGAGCTCATATTATTAAGTTTGGGAACTTGTAGAAACAGGAAACACCATTTGGTCTAAGGATTTCGTGGAGGTAAGAGCTCTAGTGGCTGGCTGCTCTGATTCTCTGATCTTTCAGATTTCACCCCTTAATATCTGACTTCAGGATTTTAATAACAGACTAATTAGGATTGCACTGAAAACATTTATGTTCCCTTCCTCTTGGTCTGTCTCTATCTCTTAAGCACAAATTCAACAGTGACAGAATTTCTGTAGACCTGATTAATCCACCATGCTATCGCCAGGGCATAGAGACAACCAGATAGACCTGAATGTCACAATCAGGAATGTATAGAAATAATTACTGAACCTGACACTTACTAGAAACAGGTTGAAGTGAGGATGGGTGTTCCACTTCTCTTACCTACCATCCACTTTGCCTGGATGAATCTAACATAGCCCAACTCATTGTTGTAGTTCTGAGGCAGGTTTTAGTGTCCATAAATTAAAGAGAAAGAATCAGAAGCCTGCTGAACTTGAGTAACTTGCCATGTGTAAGCTCTTTCTATACTTCATTTCACATTCTGCCTCTAAATAGCATTTAGCAGAAAATAAAGGTTGCATTTTCCAGTAACAAGGTGGGAATATCTCACTACACATACGAGAAAGATCTGAAAAAGGATAGTTTCACTAAGAATCAGAAAAGTAAAGAAATTCCTATAAAATAATGAACACCAAGAGCTTTAAATGAGCGCCTTTCTAAAGTGCACTGAACTCCACCCAGGTTCTTCCACAGCAACATAGTGGACAGAGATAGCCCACTATGCTATGAGATACCCCAGATGGAGAGCATAGCTGCAGGAGACTGGAAAATGAAGGCAAAAGAATGCCTGGGCCTGACATCCTGACCACACCATCCAGTGCACCCTGTGAACTTTTAATAGTAAGCTGTGGGAGTAGGGGCAAAGCAGCTGCAGGGTGAGGAGGTCATTACTTCTAGAGCCTCCTAGAAATTTGCTGCTCCTGCAAATAGAGCTGAATCTTCACTGTCCCTTGAACCTCTAACACAGAAGGAGGATGGTCAGGGGCGGGATACTAAAGAGCTGCCATACTCAGGCCAGGCAGGATAAGTGAATAGGGAAAATCAGCATCTAGGGTCTGCAATCACCAGAGTATTCAAAATGCTGATGTGAGGCAGCAGGCTACAGGGAAACCCATAAATGGTTAACTTACAGATTCTTCCCTGATGAGTAGCTTCAGCTGCTCATCAATAGAATCTCCAGCTGATAATTATTAAGTGAAACTTGAGGCTCACATTTGCATATGTAAAGCACACTTCCTTTGGAAGCCACAATGGGAGGGAGAATGTGCTTCCTGATTGTACACCATGAGAAGGATGAGGTTAGGTAGGGATCTAGCCTGTTCTCCATGTGTTGTTCCATGCTAATCAAGTCAGATATTCAGCAGAAATAAATACCATATCCCAAAGTATTCCATTTGTCAAAATCCAGAGCTCACATAAGAGACCCCTCTCTGGAAATTTGAAGAAGATGCATTTCACAACAAGTATAGCTCCACGCTGGGTGCACGCTAGAGCACACCCTGCCCACTCACACACCTGGGCTGACTCACTGCATCATGGAACAGGGCTGACTTCCTAGAGAAAGCTTCCATCACTGTCACCAACTAGCAAAGCTTTGAATGTCTGCACCTGCCCATGAAGATGCTTCAGCACTGAGGAACAAGTTAGATGGAAATACCAGCAATGTCCCTTTCACCTCATCTGATGACTTCATTCTGTTATATTTATCTTGGCTTATGAGAGGGAATGTCTCTAAAGAGCGTGCCTCTCTTTTTCTAGGAAAGTATGCTATAGCAGATGATGTCAACATACCCAGAAGGATAAGGAGAACACTGTCCTTAACATGCATTGAAAAACCAGGGATTTCAAAATACCAGTGTCAATTGAAGGGTCTAGTGCCTGGGAGTAATAAGAAAGCCAAAGGAACCAAGAGCAGGTGCCTAAAATCATACTTATAATATTTTAAAGAAACAGATAAGTAGGACAAAGTATAGCAAAATTATTAACTATGGCTTTCTTTATTCATGATTGAGCTTGTGACCCTCTTGTTGACCCGCCACCCTTTCTGGGAAAATTGAAGGAAAGAATTCTTTAGAAGTCCTTATCTATGCATCATGACTTCAATTTATAGCATTTAAATATATAATGATTCATCAATCTGATAATCTTCTGCTATGGAACAGAAGTCCAAAATCCCAAATTGTCATACACACACACACACACACACACACACACACTACCAATAACATACAGTTTGGATTTCTTTTTTTGAAAATACAATTTAAATGTAAAAAAACATTTTTAAAAACAGTATTTCAGTAACAAAATCTCTTTCCTATTTGTTTTGACTTTTCTCTCATTTGTTTTTCTTAAACTTCTCTTTCTTATCTGTCTTGGAATCTGCTTTTAGAACAATTCACCTTTTGGCCATGGTTTTAAAGAGTACAACCTAGTGGGGTTTTTGTTGTTGCTGTTGTTGTTTTCTTGTTATGTTTTTATCTGTTTGTTTGTTTTGTTTTTGTTTTTTGAGACAGGGTTTCTCTATAGCCTTGGAGCCTGTCCAGGAACTAGCTCTTGTAAACCACTGGTGCGGAAAAACTGTAATCTGTCAATCATGTTTTAAATAAAACACTGATTGGCCAGTCAGGAGGTAAAGGTGGGAAAACCAGACAGGAAGTAGAAATGATGTAATGAGAACAGGAGAACTCTGGGAAGGAGGAAGTTGATTTCTCCCACTCCTGCCCAAACCACTGAAGCAGCAGGATAGGATGTAATCTGATCCACTGAAAAAAGATACTGAGCCACATGGCTAACATAGATCAGAAAAATGGGTTAATCAAGTTATGAGAGTTAGCCAGTGAGAGGCTAGAGCTAATGGGCCAATCAGCTTTATAACTTAAAAAGATCTCTGTGTTATTTATTTGGGGCTTGCTGGCTGTGGGGTACCGGGCAGGACAGAAACCCAAACAAGCAAGCCTAGCCATTCATGTTACAGACCAGGATGGCCTTGAACTCACAAAGATCTGCCTGCCTCTGCCTCCCAAGTGTAGGGATTGAAGGCGTGCGCCACCACAGACCAGTAACTTAGCGCTTTTATAGACATTTCCTATACTTTCATGCCAAGGCTAGAAATAATAATGAAATCCTATTATTTAATAATACAATAAAGATCTACCATACAGGTATTGAAAGACCTGTATAAATCCAGGTCTCCCCAAAGAAAGCCCTGGATAAATCCAGGTTCCCCCCACCGCCCCCCCCCCCCCCCCCCCCCCCCGCACCCAGCAGGAAGAAAATAGCCAAAAATCTAAGCAGGAAGAGAAGAATCAGAAATCTAGGATTAGCCAGTTCAGTGACTGTGTTTCAGGAACTAGCTGAAGATAAAGTTAGATTGTAATCTTGAGAATAATCTTGAGAAACAGGGAGTTTCCCCCTTGTAATTATCATTGGTATTTTGGAATACTATGTTTCAGGAACTAGCTGATTATGACCGTGAGAGTGATCTTGAGAGGCAGGGAGTTGCCCCCCTAGTGATCATCACTGGTATTTTCAGAATTTTCTACACTCTCCTTGCCCCTTTTGGATCACTGGGCTGTGGTTTCTTCCCTTAAAAACTCCTTCTCCCGGCCACTCGGGGTCAAACTCTTCCCCTGTGTGAGTTATGAGTTTCGCTCAGCCCCAGTGCACTGGTTCTCATCTCATCATTAAACCTCGTGTGATTGCAGCAAGGATGGTCTCTCGTGAGTTACTGGGGGGGGGGGGGGAGTCGTGTTATCCCGAGACTTGAGTGAGAGTCTCCCCACTCTGGGGTTCTTTCATTATGATAATGTATTAACATGACTCTTGCTCCTTACACAATTCTGATATTGAGAGTGTTCTGTTTGAGTTGATTTCATTGGTTAATAAAGGAAACTGCCTGGCTAATTTGATAGGCCAGCCCTTAGGTGGGTGGAGTAGACAGAACAGAATGCTTGGAAGTTAGTCAGACCGCCATGTCTCTCCTCATGGAGGCAGTCGCCATGAAGCCAGCCACCAGGTCAGACATGCTGAATCCTTCCCGCTAAGACACCACTTTGTGGTGCCACACAGATTATTAGAAATGGGTTAAAGAAAGATGTGAGAATTAGCTAATAAGAGGCTGAAACTAATGGGCCAGGCAGTGTTTAAATGAATACAGTTTGTGTGTTGTTATTTCGCGTGTAAAGCTAGCAGTGAGGAAGCCGAGTGGCGGGATGCAGCCCGCCGCTCCTCACTACACAATTCATCTGGTATCATGAGCTATGTCACATGGCTCTGGATATTAGGCTTCTGGCAGAGATACTCCATTCATATTGGACATTGGAGGGTATTCTGACAGAAAAACTGCTACTGCATTTGTTTTTACATGAAGATGACTTAAGAATCTCCTGCTGAGAATTTCCCAGAGGTCCTTTAGGAGAGAGTGAACAAGAGCACACACAGCTTGATGTCTTTTGCTTCCCAGACTGGGTACTCAGTAAGAGCAAAAGGATTCACAGTTCTCTGCTACATTAGTCAAGGTACTGTTTCCTGTAAAATGCAGATCTGGATCAGAAATAGCCATCTATGTGCTTCTGATAAAATAACTGTCTCCATGTGATGGCTCACATCTGCTCAACAGAATCTATAATCACGTGGAGGTGGGTCTCTGGTCTTGCTTGTGAGGAACTGTCTTGATTACGTTAAGTGATGTGGAATGCTGCTTCTCTAGATAGAGCATCATGGACTGTGCAAAGTGGAGAAAGTGGACTGACTACAGCATGCCATAATTATTTTTCTCTCTTCGATAGGCACAGATAAACTCTTCCTTATGCTGCATTTGTCAGGGTATTTTATCACAGCAACAGAAAGAGGTTTTAATATTCTCTACATGACAGAAAACCACAAGACCAAGCTCACAGCATCTTATATTCATAGGTCTGTCTCTTGGATGATGAAAACATTGTGGATTGCCACTGTGCCTACTCTACATGATATAATAGAGACCCAGAGGACCACAGGTCATTGCAGAATGTCTAGGAATACAGGGAATAGAACCTGGAACAATCAAATCCTAGACTGTGCTAGTTTCTAACCCCTGAAATTATTCCATATATATATATATATATATATATATATATATATATATATATATATCTTATAATATTGAAAACCAGAGTAGCCCAAGTATTTAATGGGGTTTGAGCCCCATGTTGGGCACCATTCTGTAGTGATGTGCTGCGATGGGCCTGCTTTTCATCCCGCCCGGCTCCCGGCCATCAGGTAGCTTATGCCCCCAAATGACAACACACAAATTGTATTCATTTAAATACTGCCTGGCCCATTAGTTTCAGCCTCTTACTCACATCTTGATTAACCCATATCTAATAATCTGTGTAGCACCACGAAGTGGTGCCTTACCAGGAAGATTCTAGCATATGTCCATCTTGGGCCGGAGCTTCATCGCATCTGTCTCCCTGAGGAGAGGCACGGCAGTCTGACCTGGTGGCTGGCTTCATGGCGACTGGCTCAGAGAGGAGAGGCATGGCAACTGTCTCACTTAGGAGAGGCGTGGCATCTGACTGAGCCATCTACCTCACTTCCTTCTTCCTGTTCTGTCTACTCCACCCACGTAAGGGCGAGCCTATTAAATGGGCCAAGGCAGTTTCTTTATTAACAAATGCAATCAGCACAAACAGAAGACTCTCCCACATCACTAGGGTAACAAATACATATAGGATTGCACGACTATGAATATTAGCTAGTACACTGAGTTGTATGATATTGTATGATGTACATACAACTTAGGATATTCAAGCAAAGACAAACACATGCCCAGATCTGTATCTCTGGGAAAAGGGTGGGAAAATCCAAAGTGCAGGAGGTCAAATTGAATACAGAATGCATTGACCAAAAAGGCACCTAAGGAAGATATATTTGTGCAGCTCAGCAAGAATCAGAAGGACCTAGAGACAGCCGAAAGGAGCATGATAAAAATAACCACACAGATAAGGAATCCAATTTGTAAAACTATAAATATACAGTGGGACACTTTGTGAGGAGATACTATTTTGACAGCTGTAAAAAACTGCTTTGTATTTCTCCTAAAGGCAGCATGCCAAAGAATAATGGCATAGAACCTGAGATCTGAAGACGGGGATCACCAATTCGGGTATATTGAACACAGAAAACATTATGTCCCTAGTGTGTACATGAAAGACATGTTACAAATGGAGATGACCAAATGATCCATAAGAGTTAAGAAGAAAATTCTAAGCATCAGTTCTATTTTTATCACTTGTGGTCGAGCCAGCTAATTCTCCCTCTGCTGCTGCTTCTGGTTGATCCAAATCTCCCTGAGTTTCTTAATGACATACCATGATCAAGGGCGCTATAGTTATCAATGACAGGCTCCCAAAGCTGAACAAAATCCTTCCAAATTGCACTGGGGAAGAGGAACATCATAGGCAGCAGCACCACATGGTCAAGGTATCCTTGTGGGGTCACAGGTGACATCACCTACCCAGATTATTTCTTTCCTCTTATTCTTTTGACAGAACTGAATCTAAGGAGAACCACACCAGTGTGTTAGGGCAGGAAATCTTAAACCTGAGCAAACAGCAGCATCATGTTTAAAGTATGCTATAAATATATGCCAGTCCACTATCCCCCAAATTCTGATTCAGCAGATTCAGACTGTGACCCCCATATCAGCCATCTGCAGAACTTTCCATATGGCTCTTTGCATAATTAGCACCCAGAGCAACTAGTTTAGGACTGGGCTCCTAAAACAGATATGTAGCACCTATGTAAGAACAGCAGCATTCTCCATGGGCCAGAAGCATAGTTTAAACCACATGTGTACTAATGATTTGGGCTCCTGGAAACAGGATAGCAGACTCACAGCCCCAAAAATGGTCCAGAAGGGCCTGAATTCAGCAACACTAAGATTTCAGAAAAGAGGCATGGCACTTCAGTACTCTAAAACAGAAACATGGATAGAAAGATTTGGGGTTCTAAATGGTGAACTCCTTGAAACCTTTTCTGAAGGGACTTTTAGGCCAATGTTCACTTTGAATGTGGCAGAACCTTCCAAATGTTCTATTATGCATCTGAGCTATGTAGAAGGAGCGGTGGGGCTGTGTCCCGCCACCCGGCTAGCTTTGCCCAAAATAATTACACGGAAACTGTATTCTTTTAAAACACTGCCTGGCCCATAGTTTCAGCCTCTTATTGGCTAATTTTCACATCTTCCTCTAACCCATATTTAGTAATTTATATAGCACCATGAGGGGTGGCTTACCAGGAGAGGTCTTAACCTGCGTCCATCTCAGAGAGGAGAACCATGGCAACTGCATATGGCAACTGCCTGAAGTGTCTCCCCACTACCTGCTACCCAGCATTCTGTTCTGTCTACTCTGCCTACCTAATTTTCTGTTCTCTTAAAGGGCCAAGGCAGTTTTCTTTATTAATTAACCAATGAAAGTAACATAGACAGATAGCTCTCCTCCATCAGAGCTACCTTCCCCTTTCTTGGTTATCAGTATTCATTTCCTAGATACTTCCAAGACATTTAAAATCTGACACTGCTCTAACTTAGCATTTTTTTTCTAAAACTTAACCTGCATTCATGCATTATTCAACTAGTATGAAACCATCTACCTGTCTTAAACACTCACTCACATCTTGCATGGATAGAAAGGGGACACCACCTGAACCACTTGGCACCAATCAACATCCCCCACATGACTACCCATTTTTCTCCAGAGCATAATCCAGTATTTGACATTAAAAATACAAGATACCTGAGATCTCAATGTTTGCATCACTGCTTTGTCTCTACTGTCTATAAAGTGCCCGGTAAAAAGGACTCAAAAGTCTGTACCCTTCCCTCCTCCATGGTCAGCCATCTATGTGTGGACACATGAACAGCATTAATTGGACTCAAGGGTTATTAACAACAATAGTGGAATCAAAAGGAGCAATGAAGTTGGCAAGGAGACTTGGTGGAGGCACTAGGGAAAGTTGAAGGAAGGTAGATACATATGATCAATATACATTCTAGTAATGTTTGATACAATATAATACTTTTAATGGGAAGACATTTGGGACAGGAGGAACTAGGGGAGGCCAGAAGAGGTACTTAGAGTAGTAGCCCTTTGCTAAAGCCTAAATAGGCACCAAAGCTTGTTCAAAACCTAGACTTCCAGACTTCTGGACTCAGCAGCAGGTAGTATCATTTACACCACTCAGTTTTTGGTCCTTGGTTGTGGCAGCAAACCAACATACAGAAGGTTCAAACTGAGGTAATCACATGGTAGGAGTCCCCTCCTCCAAAAGATTAGGATCATTACAAAGATGGACTAGAAAGCTTGTAGGAACCAAAGCAGTGGGTGACAGAAAAACTGTCTTCTGGACACAGCACAGCAGTAGCACATATGAATTCACCGAAGTTGAGATAACATGCACAAGATCTCTGTAAGCTCAAGCCAGACCAATCCTAGCTTGAAGAGGGAAGAGCCAGGAACAAAATCCCACCCCTATCTGCAGAGTTATAGGTTACTGATAGATGATGTGAGAGAGGCAGTTAGTTTTATCTAAGAAAACTGGCCCCTTACCAATTGCCCCTGGTAAGCCAGCCATGCTCCAGTGGGAAGTAATACATTTGAGGTATTTGGGAAACACAGATTGGTCTTCACAGATATTCTTTTAAAAAGTTGAGTGGGTAGAAAATGGAGGTGTGGGTCTGCAAAGAGTTGAGGGATGAATATGATCAAAACATACAAAATTTGCAAAATAACTACCTGTTGGCGAATTAGGTCGTTACGATAAGTTACTAGGTTAGCTCAAGAGTAACAGGAATACTTTAATCGTTAAAGAGGGGAAACTTACACTGTAAGAATGGGAGTTTCAAAATCCGATAGGTCCAGCAGGCACTGCGGAGAGAGAGCCTTGCACCTGCATCCCCAGGTTTTTCTACCTGGACTATAGGTGGCTACACTCTAACTAAAGGTGATTGGTTGAAACTATCAGTTGATGGTTTCCCCATCAACTACCATATACGACTTGTATTTCCAGTGAGTTCATATTCCATGAAGATGGGGAAAAAAAAGGGTAAGTAGACAGGTAAGTGAGATTACTGAGTTCCAGGGTTATCACTTGGATAAAAATGTAAAAGCAAGTGTACTTATAAAAACTAATCAGCAACATTTTCTTTGGGCCTTCAACTAGGATAGGGTTTGGTGGCACACACACACACACTTTTAAGATGTTTTAATTTTTTTTTAATCGGGTGTAAGTATGTATCTGTGTTTCTGTGTGGGAATTGTACACATGAGTAGGTATCCATAGAGGACAGAAAAGAAAATTGGATCTGCTGGAGCTAGGATTACAGATGGCTATGAGCTGTTTTACATGGGTGCTAGGAACCAAACTTGCGTTGACACGTTCAACCATGGAGAAGTCTACATAGTCACTCACAGAGACCTTTGGTGTACAGATCTATATAGCTCAGTCCTTATCTTCACTTCCAGGGACTGGATAAGACATTACTCCATCCATATAAAGCTTTTAGACAAGTTTTGAAAAACAATTTTAACCATAGTACTGTACTCTGGGGTTCCCACTAACACATTGCTGGCTTTTGAAAAGAGTGAACTGTGTCTGTTAGTATAAAAGAACACAGCTTGTCCCTGGGCTAACAGGATTACTGACTTTCACCATCTCTTTGACACACTACTCAGTAGGTGAGTCATTATTTCAATTCATATGGTGTCTCAAAATACCCTCTGTCATCTGCTGAGAAACAGGGAGTGGGGCTTGTTGTTAGAAATGTCATCTGTCTGTTCTGCAGAAATGAAATCAAAGCAATCTTGGTATGAAGTGTGACAATCATGCCACTTAAAACAAAGCATAAATGTTACCAATACGCTCAGCAACCACCCATCCAGTAATGAGCTGGAGGAAAGTGTGAAGACATATCCAGATTTTAAATTTTGTCACTTTTTTTCTGGCTAATTTAAAAATATCACAAGGTTTTAATTACACTCAATTTACTGTACTCTACTTGCCAGCTCCAGCACACTTCATTATTTATATTGCTGAAAATATACTTAAAACTCAAATGGCATAATTTGTTCTCATACACCTTTAAGGTATGCTTGTATCTAAAACTGTCAAAGAGCTATGGTAAGCAGCTGCTCTTTGAATATTAACTTTAACAAGCTGTCAACACCACACCACACCACACCCTAAAACAAATCCTTATAAAGAATAAAGTGAATGGGTTTTTAGTTATTTCTGTGGGAAGCCATTAAAGCAGAAGTTGAAATTTTAATTCACACTCTCAGTTCTCAGAAGTCAGAGGTCCAAGGCCACATTAGGAGGGTCTGAATGCTACAGCTGTTGTTTGTCAGTCTTGTGTTTCCAGTCTTGACAAACATTTTAGGTTTACCACCCTCCTGATAAATGGGAATAAAAACAATACATTTTTATAGGAGTGCTGGCAATAACTAATCCAGACAGCATGTATAAAGCTTCTAGAATACTGTCTGAATAATTAAACACTTGTTAGAATAAGCATTTCCAACATTGATAATAGTTACCACTATTTGCACAATAACAACTATCTGTACTTTAGTCTGTATTAGCATAATTTAGCTAACCAAATCACCCCCAAATTTGTTTGACATTGTAACCTCTCCAATATAAATGCCTTTGAGGTTTCCTATGCTTGCTAATTTGAAGTTTCTACTTTATTTTCCAGTGCACTTTTATTTCATGTATATTAATTGTACAATGGGATTTCACTGTGACATTTTCATTTTATATGTGCATGGAAAATTCTCTAATAATAATATATTATTATATTAATAATAATCTAATATTGTTATAATAATAATATTATTTTATATATTATATATTATGTATCGTATATGTTATATTATTATAATTATATTATTTATCACAGAATAATATAATTATAATAATATTATTATAATAATAATCTAATGATAAAAAACATATTCAGGTACTCAACACCACCGTCTTTTAGTGGAGTCCAATGCCATACAGTCTATTTTGAACCTATTTTGATAGACATGCTGCCCATGACCTTAAGTATCTCAGGCTAATAAAAATCGATCAGACCAAGGCTAAATTAGCACATAACTCAGTAGAACCAAGCCGAGGCTAAGCATCTGGAAGTAACTACAGAGAGACTGGGCACTGCCTTCTTAGATATGAGAAAGTAGGGAAGGTAAACAAAACTATACCGCAGTGGGTGAGCAGTCTAAACCCTAGGGTACATTCTATGCCCATGCTGGGAGGCTAATATATCATTACTAGACCTCGTAAAATAGTCATGATTTCAAATTTGTGAGGTCTTTGTTAAAATTCATATATTGAACCAGTTATATACGCTGTAAAATTTATTTTTAATCATTTTATCATTATTACCACATAACTGGACCAATGATATCCAAAGTGAGTGTTCTGTATGTTTAGACCATGTGTTAATAAAGACAACTTACCCTTATTCTACCTTCCCCTCATTTCCCACCAATCAGGACCTTTCCCAATCCCACACAACACCACTCTACTTCTTAAATGTCTGATTTATTTACTAATGTAATTATTTATTTTCTTCATATGAATGTAACCATACTCATTTTTTTGTTGTATGCCTTATTTCACTTAACATGTTGTCTCTAGTTCTACCCATTTTCCTGCAGATAATAAGAGCTCATCTTCCTTGACAGATCAATAATGATGCATAAAACAACATAATTCTAATTCTAATAGCTACCTTGACTGAGTCTATATACAAGCCACATTCAACAGTGCCATAATAAGCAGGAGGATATTGGCATCTCTTTTATAGCATTTACTCTTACAGCCTATTCAAGAGGCTGCATCAAATTGCATGTTTAAACAATGCAACTACGTCAGTCATCACAGATTTCATGATAATTATGTACTTTGAAAAAGGAAATTACTTAACTGCTACAAAGTGGCCAGTGATCTAGCCAAAGCCTGTGGTCTGTTCCCCTGTTCCTTCTAATAACGTGTGTTCCTTCCTACCACCCAGGTTTCTTGCTCAACTCTTAAGTTCCCACAATAAACTCTTTGCTTTGCTGTGAAGCCTCCCTGACCCCTACATGAAAAGAATACCTATGGGCCTGCTGACCTTCCATTTTGACACATATCCCTTATAAATCCTGTACCCCCTGCACCTTGACCCCTCCCCAGAGGAGGTCAGGACCACTCCCCCAGTCTATTTAAACTGCTCCCCAGAAAGTCAACATGTGGTCATCGTGTCATTGTCGTCGTATCCCCCACCCCACATTGGCAGCGTCCTGGTTCCCCTCAGGGCCACCCGTTGTTGCGATTGGGATTTTTGTGTCGACAGAGAGCTCATGTTAGAAAATATTTCTAAAATCTCTTAGGCAGGCGGATCTCTGTGAGTTCGAGGCCAGCCTGGTCTACAAGAGCTAGTTCCAGGACAGGCTCTAAAAAAGCTGCAGAGAAACCCTGTCTCGAAAAAACAAAAAAACAAAAAAACAAAAAAAAAAAAAAAAAAAAAAACCCAAAAAAAAAAAAAAAACGAAATCCTATTTGTTTACTTTAAAACGAGTACCCTGTAGCCAGGACTCATGTAAATTTAAACTCCCAGGCTTTCACCAACTAACACACTAACACACAGCATACAATAGAACACAGTCTAAAAATGTGGTGAGCTTCTGCACTGACCACAAGGAAGAGGTGTTGACAGTAAGCCTTTGTAATAGAGCTACAGCAAGCTTAGGAATAATCATGTTCACCTTTAATTCAGCAGCACCCAGAAAATATAGTGTGTTTGGGAGTAAAAATGATGTAGATGTCCTTACTGGATCCATTCTTTCGAGAATCTACTCCTTCCCTTGCTCAAGTTGCCTATTGGTAAAATGTTGACAAGTTTACAGGGAACATAAGAGGAATAAGATGCAATTATCAAAGCCAATGAGCACACAAGCATCCAAGATATAGGCAACTTTATAGGAACTACTTTCATCTAATGTTCCCGTTGGGGGTTGAATATGAGTCTGACCCATTGTGCCCACATATTTTTATGATTATTTTTATTTTAAGTGTATGCACATATAACTGCATGTACATATAGGCATCATGTGCCTGCCTGGTGTCTATGGAGCCCACCCAGGAACCCATGTGTTCTACACCCTTCCTATCCTGACACCTACAGGCCAACAAATACCAGCTACAAGACAACTTTAAAGGGGAAAAAAATCCTGTTGTGGAATGGGATATTTGTAAACTGTGTGAAAATGAATTTTCTCTGATTGGTGTAATAAAAAGCTGAACAACTAGTAGCTAGGCAGGAGGTACAGGAAGGTTTTCCAAGGAGAGAAAGTGAGAGGAGAATCTAGGCACATAGGAAATGCCAGGAGACAAAAAGTGGAAACAGGAGATACAAGATGGAAGAGAAGAAATGCCACATGATTTTTAGAATACAGATTAATATAAATAGGTTAATTGAAGTTATAAGATCTAATAAGGAAAAAGCCTAGGCTATAAGTCAAGCTTACATAACCAATAAGAAGTCTCTATGTCATTATTTGGTAGCTACCTAGAGGGACAGAGAAAGACTCATTACATATCATTTCCGACATGAGGGTGGGGGGATAAAAATATCCACATAGGACCTGAGAAAGATTAGAAGAAAAAGCTCCAAAAATGCAGACATGGAACCAGACATGACTTCCTAGTCCCACATTCTCTCAGATGAACTACAGAATATAAAGTCTCAGTTCCTAGCTACTGCCTGTGGGCTGGAGCCAGTCGCCAGTGCCATGCACAAGCTGCATATGCTAAGCTAAGCTGTGTGATGGCTGACATGGCATTTTAATATTTTTTCTTATGTGGTCAGAGAATGCTGCACGTGCTGAGAAAAATCAGTTCCAGAAACAGAAAACCTCTAAAAAGGCATAGTATGTTTAAAAATTTGCTTAGATGCTGAAGAAATAAAAGAAAATGGGTAAAGATAGTCATAGGAAAAAAATAGTTTAAAAGTAATAAAGTCTTTAAAGAAAGAGTAAAGTAATCTATGAAAAATAAGTCACATAAATATGGGATATACAAAGGGTGTCTGGATGCTGGATGGCTTTATTTTGCCTTTAAATTTTTTGGATGCTAATGTACAAAAACAATAGCTACAGAGAGATATTGGATTATGGAAAGTGCTAAATTGAAACAACCTATATATTTCAAAAATATCTTTAGTTCAAAATGAAAGTCAGAAAAAATATGCTGCTTTGGGGGAAAGATTATGCCTTGGTCTGCACAGGAAACAAAAGGTTATGCTTCTCTTCAAGATTAATAAAGATCAGATTTGATCAGGGAAGATATCCTGAGAACCTTAGTTGCAGACATGAAAGAAAGAGCCGGAAGACTACAGGACAAGTGACATATATGCTGATCCTTAGACAAGGAAACACTTCTGAGACTGGATGAGACATGATAAATCTTGTTGGCTACAGTGAAGCGTGGTGGTCAGCCGGCAATGGGAAATAACCAAACTAGCTTTGTCCGAAATAATCAGCTTTAATAAAGGAAGGAAGTGGGGCAAACTTACAGAGCCAGGGTTCCAGCAAAGAGCAGGGAACCAAGAGGGAGGGGCTTACCCAAACACAGATCTTTTAAAGGTATTTTTTGCCCTGGAGCAGCCACACCCCTCAGACAAGGGATTGGTCAGCTACCCCATCACTACAGAGTCCTCATGACTTGTTATATGCCATCATTTCATATAACATGGAAAGAAATTTATATTACAGTTTGGTTATACAGTCTAAACAAAAATATAAAAATGATAGATGCCTGACTCAAACATAACACAAAAAAAATCATCCTTAGCTGACTTGTGTACACTGCACATTGCATACAAGTGTTAATGTAGATATATATGTTACCTTTAAAAGTTTGTGTCTTTTCAGAACAAAAGAACGAGTCTTATGAAAGATGTTAGTAATTGTGGAAAGCATAAAACAGGGAATATTCTAATAGAAAGGCTTCAGTTAATTTTCTTGTTTGCTGAAGATATGGATCTGAGGGGGAGTATTTGCCTTGCAGTCACAAGGTCTTGGACTCAGTCCCCAGCACCACAGAAAAATCAAGCAAAATGAGATTCTTGGTGTCTAGAGGCCTCTGACAAGGGCTGTGCCTGGAAATGTCCCTAAAGCCTGAAGCCTGAGTATGTGTGCTGTGTTGCTTAATTCTGTCTTTGAAACTGTAGTTCACATGGAAGAATATGAATTAGACAGTTTAGCTCATGTAAATACATGGCAAACATTTAAAACACTTTAATGATTGAAATTTGGCAGTCTTTATGTTCATGTGGTAGTGTTGTAGTGTGGTAGTGTGGTAGTGTTTCAGTGTGGTTTTCTTCCCCTTAAAGTTGTTAAATTGCTGGAAATTAGAATGAAAACATTTAGACTCAAAAAAATGCTGATCATAGCACATTGGAAAATTCCAGAAAAATTTTTTTTTACCTAAATACTGTATAGTGGTTACCAGTTGGGATTTCATGGGAATGAGACATGTACGGTCAATATGAAGTTTGCCTGAATCAGAGATGTCATGTTTCAAAACTTTTATAGGTGTGTATTTAAATGTTTGTTTAATATACTAGAAAAAGAGAAAAAAAGATTTCTTAATGTCTAAAAAGATATTGTTAAGAATGGTAATACAAGTTTGATAGAAGGTGGTTTAGGTATAAAACTTTAGACTCACCAAGATAGAACAGATAATGGAACACTTTCTTTGAATTTGCCAATCCTAATGGACTGGATATTGTGAATGTATTTCTTGCCCATAGTCTGGAGTCAATGCCGGTTGTCAAGCCAGTCCCGTTCCGCGCTCCTCTGCCCTTTCTTTCTCTTTCAACATGACAGATGCCGCTGTGTCCTTTGCCAAGGACTTCTTGGCAGGTGGAGTGGCCGCGACCATCTCCAAGACGGCAGTAGCGCCCATCGAGCGGGTCAAGCTGCTGCTGCAGGTGCAGCATACCAGCAAGCAAATCACGGCAGATAAACAATACAAGGGCATTATAGACAGCGTGGTTCGTATCCCCAAGAAACAGGGAGTCCTGTCCTTCTGGCGTGGTAACCTGGCCGATGTCATCAGATAACTTCCCCACCCAGGTTCTCAACTTTGCCTTCAAAGATAAATACAAGCAGATCTTTTTGGGTGGTGTGGACAAGGGGACCCAGTTTTGGCGCTACTTTGCAGGGAACCTGGCATCAGGTGGTGCCGCTGAGGCCACATCCTTGTGCTTTGTGTACCCCCTTGATTTTGCCTGTACCCGTCTAGCAGCTGATGTGGGCATAGCTGGAGCTGAAAGGGAATTCAAAGGCCTTGGTGACTGCCTGGTTAAGATCTAGAAATCTGATGGGATTAGGGGCCTGTACCAAAGCTTTAATGTGTCAGTCCAGGGCATTATCATCTACCGAGCTGCCTACTTTGGCATCTATGACACTGCAAAGGGAATGCTTCCAGATCCCAAGAACACTCATATCTTCAACAGCTGGATGATTGCACAGTCTGTCACTGCTGTTGCTGGTTTGACTTCCTATCCCTTTGACATGGTTCACTGTAGTATGATGATGCAGTCAGGACGCAAAGGAACTGACATCATGTATACAGGCACGATCGACTGCTAGAGGAAGATTGCTCATGATGAAGGAAGCAAGGGCTTTTTCAAGGGTGCATGATCCAACGTTCTCAGGGCATGGGTGGTCCCTTTGTGCTTGTCTTGTATGATGAGGTCAAGTACACATAATAATGTCATAGGTGTTCTCCCCGAGAACAGGCATGTTGTATATACATCATGTCTTGAACATTCTGGACAGATTCTCTGTGTTTGTCTGTTTTATCAGTGGTAACTATTTACCAGTTGAAAAGTGGGAAGCAATAATATTCATCTGACCAGTTTTCTCTTAAAGCCATTTCCATAATGACAATAATGATGGGACTCAATTATATTTTTTATTTCAGTCACTCCTGATAATAAAAATTGAAGAAATAAAAAATATCTAAAGACAAAAAAAGAATGTATTTCTTACTTGATAATTGTCCTTACTGTATATAGTTTTACTACATTAAAGTTAAAACCTTTTCTTTTTATTTAGACAAATGGGGAAATGTTGTGGGATATTTGTAAATTGTGTGAAAATGCATTGCTGTGATTTGTATAATTAAAAGCTAAACAGCCAATAGCTAGGTAGAAGGTATAAGAGGCACTTACAGGCAGAGAGAGAGAGAGAGAGACAGAGAGAGAGAGAGAGAGAGAGAGAGAGAGAGAGAGAACTCTGCTCTGGGGAAAAGGGGGAAGTTATCACCAGACAGAGAGGAAACAGGAGGTGCAAGATGAAAGAAAGGTAAAACACCATGAGGCAAAATATAAATTAATATATAAGGATTAATTTATAAGAGTTAATGGTACAATCCTAAGCTAAGTCCTAGCTTTAGTAATTAATAGGAAGTCTCCACATCATTATTTGAGAGCTTACTGGCAGGAAAGAAAAAGACCCCTTACAAAATTCTACAGAGACATCCTGTGGACTCTTCTGTAAGAATGAAGCTAGGGTTTCATTGACCTTCTAGTCATAGTGCTGGTTTAAAAGAGGATAACCCACTCAGTGGGCACCTACAACTCCATGAGGAACTTTTAAGGTTCCGGTACTAGTTCACCAGTGATCTCTGTAAATAATGTAGGTTCCTCAGTACTGGATCTGAGGAGGAAGAAAAGCATGGCTGAGTCAGATAAAAGTAAAAAGCAAGGAACAAAACTGCCATGTGTAACGCCCTTTCTCAGGACCCCTTACTTCTGCATCAAGAACATGACTCCAATCCCATGTGTCTTGTAAAGCAATGTCCCAACTACATACTTTCCCATAAAAGGTTCTGAACTTCTTGCTCCACTTCTTCAAGGTTCTGAGTGATACCTGTTGATGCATGGATCATGCGACCAAACCCGTCTCTCTGAATGTGGCCAACAGTGGGGGCTGACTGAGAAGAAAAGGACAATGGCGCTGGGCTCTGATTCTTCTACATGGACGGGCTCTGTGGGAGCCTTCTCAGCTTGGTCGATCACCTTCCTGGACCTGGGGGGAGTTGGGAGGACCTTGGTCTTAACATAGAGTAGGGAACCCTGATGGCTCCTTGGCCTGGAGAGGGAGGGAGGGGAGGTATGGGTGGAAGGGAAGGGAAGGAAGGGGGAGGAGGAGGGGAGAGAAGGGGGAGGAGGAGGGGAGGAGATGGAAATTTTTAAATATAAAAAAATAAACCATGAAAAAAAATCCTTATTTTGAGGACTGCCTAGAATCCAACCAAGCACAGATCAGGAAGAGAAGCCCAACCATTCAGAACCCATCCTGAACTATGCTTAGGGAGAGGTAGGAGGGAAGCCAGCTAATCAGAAACCATCCTGAACTTTATACACAGAAAGTGTGAGAAGCTGGTTAAAGTAGCAGCAGTGGCAACTAGCACAACTTCCAATAATGAGAACCATTAAAGGCACATGAAACCCTGGGTACAGGATATTAATATGTAAAAGAATTCCAAGGTGATTTTGCCAGAAAGCTGCTTTTAGAGACATCTAATAAGCCTGTACAAATTCCCAGGAACCCAAATCTGAGTATCACATATTATCAGACTGCATTGAAACTCCCATCCCTGGCATCTGTTATAGAATCCAGGCATGTACACTAGGGATGTGAGGAACTCAAGGGATTTCTATATAATAATGTAAAGTCTGGAAGCATTTCCCAAAGCACAAAGAGGACTAATGACACCTAGATCAACTATGAGTTTGATTAAATTGAGATGTTTTGTATGCTTTGGTCTCTTCTGCCATTGCTTTACCCAAATATCTGAGGATGGCACCTTTTCTAGACAGGAGGTCTTTGTAGTTCACAGTTTGGGGAAGCGAAAATGTCAAGATCAGAGATTCCTCCTCAGATCCAGTACTGAGGAATCAACATTATTTACACAGAGATCACTGGTGAGATACCTTCTGAACCTCAAAAGTTCCTCATGGAGTTGTAGGCACCCACTGAGTGGGTTATCGTCTTTTAAACTAGCATTACTACTTAGAAGGTCAATGAAACCCAAGGTTCATTAACTTCTTCTGTGGGTCTTCTGGCAGTCCCACAGCATGCAATGACAACATAGTGGATACATAAGAAAGAGAGTGATAGAGAAAAGGGGGGTCAGGATTAGGTTCCTCTTTTATAACTATGTTCTTTTGGGAGCTACTCAATTCAATGCAAGACCAATATGAATCCTTTTGTTAGAGCAGTTATGACATGGACACCTCTTAACTGTGTGGCCACCTTTTACTACATGGCAGTAGAGACCAAGCTTCCAGTTCTTCAACCTGTTTGGATAAAGCATATCGAGACCATAACACTGTGTGTTTCATCCATATCTAAACAAATTTTTGTCATGTAGCCAAGGATTACTCAGTGTTTGTTTGTTTGATTTTGCTGCTATTAGTACAGGAAATTGAAGTTAAAACCTCATACATACAGATCAGTTCTTTTGCCACTAAGCTAAGTCCTACAGCAGTTCAGGATTACTCATTGTGAAGAAACTCCCTTGACTGGCTATTCCCTGAGAATGATGCTGTATATAAAACCCAGGAATCAGACAGAGCTGTGGGTTCTTGTGGCATTTAGAATACAAGCATCTTTATAGGTCATAATCTCAACTAAACAGTGCTCCTGTTAAGGGCTGAGTATACTCAAGTGCCCACATACTACTTTTTTTTTATTTTGTGTGTATGTGTGTATACCTGCATGTATGTATGTGTACCATGGGCATGCCTAGCATCTATGGATGCCATAAGTGGGTGCTGGACCCCCCTGGAACTAGAATTACAGGTGGTTGAAAGCCATTATACGGGTGGACCATGTTCTTCTATAAGATCACTAAGTGTTCTTTACCACTGAATCATCTCTCCATGAAACTAAAGAACAACAATAAAATAATCAACTTCAAAAAGGAGAACAGGCCGGGCAGTGGTGGCGCACGCCTTTAATCCCAGCACTCGGGAGGCAGAGGCAGGCAGATCTCTGTGAGTTCGAGACCAGCCTGGTCTACAAGAGCTAGTTCCAGGATAGGCTTCAAAGCTACAGAGAAACCCTGTCTCGAAAAACCAAAAAAAAAAAAAAAAAAAAAAAAAAAAGGAGAACAGTATGTGTACTGCCTTGTATTTAAGTCTCAATTTTCTCAGTTCTAACAAGAAGCTGATTACAGCATGGCCCCATCAGTTTAGGTGAGCCACAGACATGCAATGCAATCAGTAGGGGCCCTGGCACAAGTTAGTCCTCAAAAGATGTTGGATATGCCAATGATGATACTTATTGCCTCATCTAGTCACATGGGGAGCATATAAATCTACTGAGAGCAAAAGAATGTGATTAAACACGGCAAATCAAATCAGCTCATTTTGTCTGTCTGGGGGTATCCAAATCTTTAACTATCAGAGGCACTCACATACCCAATTGCTAACACACTGAATAACCTCCAGACTCTAGACTGACTGCTTCCTCCTTGTAAACTAGAGCTTAGCCTCAGTCCTAACTCCCCTTTCTCTGCCATAGCAAAGCCATTAGCACCACCAAGTGGCATCACAATATATCCCAAATACAAACACTTCTCCCACCTCTGCTGGGACTACCAGAGGCTTGATCTGGTCTGGATCGCTGTTCTGGGAAACAAAAAGCTTTCTGTCTCATTACTTAGAATGTTCTCTTCTTTCTCTGTCCCGTTCACTTTCCCCACCAGACACTTACTCCTGAGTGTATAAACACACATTGCCAGAATTAATAAGAAACATAATATAAGATTCCAAGTTGCATAGAACCTAAGCAACTATTTATTGTTATCTACAATTCAAGTTCAACCTGCTATCTTGGACTTTGTTTGGCGACCCTATGTTGATGGCTTGCCATTGCCACCCAGTGGCTTGCTATTGGCCACCTGGAACAAAACTGTTTCTTTCAGTGAAAGCCTAAATCACTTGCAACAGCCTAACCCTCCCTGTACTCCTCTCTTCCTATTAAAGCTACCCTTTAAGCAAGGCCATGTTTGACCTTAGGATATCAGCATTTGGTATTCACTACTCTGGAATATCTTTATTTAGATCGTTGCATTGCCTCTCTTCCGGCTTCATGGACATCCCTTTTCCAAATGGCTTCTTCAAGGAAATCTTCCCTCCTCTGCAAAAGCTCCACATTGTACCCATCCACTGTCTTTTTATCATGTGTGTATGTGCACATGCACACACACACAAACACACACACACACACACACACACACACACACACATGCTTACCTGTCATTCCTCAGATTTTGCTTATTTTTTTTTCCTTTGATGCAGGTTCTCTCACTAACCTGGAACATTCACCACACCCAAATTTTCAATATGTGGGTTTTAGAAACTTAACTCATTTCTTTAGCACTTTTATCACTCAAGCTAACTCCTCAGCCCTACCTATTTATTATTTGCTTGCTTTGTTTTAGTCAGGGTCTCATTGTCTATCTCTGGCTGGACTGAAACTCACTATGTAGACCAGGCTGACCTCAAATTCACAGAGATCTGCCTGCCTCTGCCACGTGAGTACTGAGATTAAAGTTATGCCCTATTATAACTAGTTGGCTTTCTCCCTTATTGTTTTTAATGACCTTCCTCACTGGTAGATAGAATTGATATATTATCTACTTCCCTCACTGAAAAGGAAATCCTATAAAGCCCAAACTCTGTGTTGAAGCCATCAATGAATTCCTATGAGCTGAGAACAATGGGTAGCATACAGCAGGTATAAGGGAAAAATCCCCTAAAGAAAGGATGGATGCTCATGGAAAAACTATGTTCCTTTCTTCTCAACAGAGTCATGACAGAAACTATGCCAGCACAACACACCCAACAGGTGTTGTTGACTTCACAGTTACATCTTGTGCTGGGCAAAGGTGTGCTGAGGAGAGAAGAGAAAACAAACAAAAAAAAAAAAAAAGAAAGAAAAACAATGTGACCTCTCTTGTGGATGACAGAGGAGGTGGGAGAGAGGAAGAGAATCTGTCATTTGTCAGGTAGGACCACTGCCAACATGAGTTCCCCCCACTAAAAAAGTAAAATTATTCTAATACTAATTTATTTTCCTTCTCTTAAAAGAATCCTTCTTCTCTTCATGGTAAACATTGTATGGCATACCTACTGAGAAATACCATATGCTTATTCTCACCCAAAATCCCTCACAACCAAGAGCATTAACTCTTCTCATCTTTCTGAGGAGGAAGTTGAAACTCACAAGAGTTAAGAAACTTACCTAACACAACATTGCTTTATACTAAGTCAGGACTGGAGTGAATCATCTACCTAGCATGTGTAAGGCCTAGGGTTCTATCCCTGAAACAGCAAACAAGCAAGCACGCATGCACACACACTCAAATACACAAACACACAAACACTGACACATAGCTCTAAATCCAGAGCCAGCCTAATAGGAAAAAATGTAGGTCTTAAGACCCAGTGTAGTGTATCTTAGTGCCCATCTGTCTCTTGGAGTTGCAATGAGAAGAAATAGGAGAGCACCTGTCTGTAGCAAACAGTGTTCAGCACTTGGGCAAAGTGTCCATCATTATTCTCACCTTAGCTCTGCAAAGACCAAAGGGCTTCCAATGTCCCCAAGCTGCCCTCTAAGTTCCTAGCAAGTCCCATCATCCTGGCCAGCACCTGTCCAATTTTTCTACTTCTGATATAAAGAGTAGACTGGCTGGGACCCATAGGTCTCATCAATGAGTTCCATCCAGTAAAAAAGTAAAATTATTCTAATACTAATTTTTTTCCTTCTTTTAAAAGAGCCCGTCTCTTCATGATAAACATTGTATGGCACATTAATTAACAATCAATTAATTAATCCATTAAACATCTACTGTCTCCCCTTTGTTGACTTCCCTAAAACTTCCTGTCTAAACATGAAAAGCTATATCAAACATAAAAAAAACCCACTAAATTAACACAAAGCCTAGTTTAGAGTTTTGAGCCAGTAAATTAAAAATTATGGCTTCCACAGTGGAGGGATAGTCTCTTTTCTAAACAAGCCCATATTTAGAACTGTATGTCATACTATGTGTTAGCAGATTCATTGACTTAATGTGTGTCCATTTCTCAGTGTGAGTGAGCACATATGACTGCATGTACATGTCCAGATAAGTTATTCGGGGCGCTGAAATGTAACTTTGGAACTTTCCAGAATTTGAAATGGCTAAGGTCTCAGCACTAGATTGGTGGCACATGTGCTGCAGGAGGCAGAACTTCAGATCACACACTAAGGGGTGCAGAGGCATTGAAGCAGCAGCATCAACTTCTTGATTGATTGCAAGCCTGCATCAAACTTCTCGATTTACAAATGCTATGGTGCCACTCTGCTGACACAGATATCCACACACAAAGTATATAGTTCCGATCTGGTGCTTGGTAATGGCTTCCTTACTAGTCTCCCAGCTTGCCTGATCCTGTGTGGTTCTGAGCTCTGTACACTGCTTCTTAGCTCAGAGCCTCCCCTGAACTCTGTACAGAATGTACTCGTGGATAATAATAAATCCATTTTTGCTCAAACTTGTTCATTTTCTTGTTGGAGTGAACTCTGATGGGCACAGTACTTTGGCTAATTACTGGCAGAACAGAGATCAAAACCCAAGTCTCTGTGCTTCGACTCCAGTGTGCTGACAGAGTCTCTTCCTCTGCTGTGTTCTTCAAAGAAGGATGAGTTGAAAGCCCCATGCTCTGTTTTGAGAACACACTCATGAATGAAAATGTTTGCCTTCAATACCCATCTACTAGTGTGCGTCTTTCTCTCTGGTTGAACTGCTGTTCAGAGACAAGATGCAATGAGTCCTTCTGAGAAAGAAGGACATTGTAGGTTCTCCCTGGAATAACGTGACAGACAGGAATGGGAATATCTGTCTGCTGTGGATTATTTCTGGAGAAGAGGCAGTTAAGACATTTGTTCCTTTAAAGATTAAACTCACTCCAGTAAATGGGGGTGGGGGCCTCATTTGCAGTGGATGCTCATGATCACCTGCATATGGGCAAACCCTCAATTAGAACTAAAATATCTAGAAGGACTAGCTGTTGACATCCCAGCCTGGGTCACTGATCAAATATTTATTGAACTGCAATTCATCTAAGTCAATAGCTTCCTTGCTGTTCATCAAACAACATAAATATCCTCTTGCCAAAGAAGATCTCTGCATCATCATTATGCAATCAATAAAATTTGCATGCCAATAATATTTCATGTAGCCCAGTCTGGCCACAAACTCACTATATAGCCAAAGATGAAACTGAAGTTCTGAATAACCTGCCTTAACTCCCTTAGTGATAGGATTACAAATATGCATGTACATGCATGCATATATTACAACATGTCCAGTATATGTAATGCTGTGGATCGAACTTATGTGTATGCTGAGCAAGCACATTACCAACTGAGCTACATCCTAAACCAAAGTATTTGTACTATAAGTGCCCTAACTTCATCCAAAATTACTCAAAAAGTTCTTCCTACAATTTTGCAGAAAAGAAATTACTTTTTCCCACAGCACTTTACTCATTCAATATTTTATACCCTTTTATAGTAATGCCTATCTGCTTGTTTCACAAAGGTCTGGGGCTCCAATCAAAAACCAATCTTCCTATTTATATGAACACCTATGGCAAATATTATCTGAGAACCCATAGCAAGACAAACATTCTTACTGACTAAAATATCTCATATTCTAGAATAAATGAAAGGAAGAAGCATTTATTAATGGTCAGAAGCCACACAACCATGATGACATGGCTTGCACAACTATCACATTCATAGATTTCCATAGTGGGCACTAGAGTCTGTACCAGTTACTTCTCTTGTTGCTTGAACAAATAACCAGACAGAAGCAATATAAAGAAAGATAACTTTAACTTTCCCTCATAGTTGGAGAATATAGTCCCTTGTGGCACATATAAGTCATGGTGGCTGGTACTGGAGGTCACAGGACATCTGCAGTCAGGAAGCAGAGAGAGAAATAGATGCTGATGTTCATTTCCCTTTCTTCTTTTTGTTAAATTGGGTAATCAGGATGGGTCTCCCCACCTCAACTGACAGGTATTCCCAGAAGCTCCTTTCCCAAGTGATCCCTAATCTTGTCAAGCTGACAGACAATATAAACTATCACAGTGGCCTCCACAGCAATCCTGTCGATCACTCTTCCAACTGCTATGATCTGGACGCTACTGTGAGATGTGGTTCAGAATCAGATGTGGTCAGCACTATTCCTGAAAGAGAAGCGAGGAAGAAAGAGACAAAGCAGGCCTCAGCTCACCCTATGCGGGACTGCCCTAAGTCATGGCACCCACTGAGAGTGCTTTCAAAACAAGTGGAAAGAAAGAAGCACAGACAAGTCAACACTCATCAAATGAACGTCAAAGAGTGAGACTAAGTGAGGAGAGAAGCTTTAGGAATTTGCAAATCTGCACATTTGCCTTTATTTCCCCTTTCATGTGAACATGATTCTAAAAAAAGGCAATTAAATAACTCTGAAGAGGCTCTTTTACAAGTAAAAAGAAAGATTTGAGGGGATGAGATAACACTGTTACATAGTTTATTGAAAAGACTTTTTTTGTCTTAGCTATATATGAATGACAGTGTATCATACAGTCACTGGCGTCAAAAATGAGGAGAAATAGGGATTGTTTTGAAAAAAACTTAAAATAAGACTTCAATCACTTTGACCACAAATATTTCTCTGTTGTTCAATTTTTAATTTATCCCTCTGTATTTATTTCCCAGGTCTATTTCCATCACAGCACATGGTCCCCTGAGGGATAGAAGATCATCATCACTAAGGGTTGTCTTAGGAAACTAGAAATTCCTGAAGCTTATGATACATGCACACTCTTAGGTTTATCCAAGACTGGATAATTGAAAAGCTGTGGGTAAAGATGCTATGATCATAGATGGGCCGGTGATCAGAGGCTGGGGAGTACTATTCTAGTATAAACCCCTAAACCATGCTCCATCCTGCCAGCAAGCTTTATAGGATATACATTGAGGTTCAACTAGTATAGCATGTGCTGGGACTACAAATAGTACCAGGCACTTCACGGATCAAACACATGAAGAAGAGGTATAGTGTGTTTGAAAAAAAAATGTAAAACGGAACATGAGGACCACATTGGACACTACCAACCCTCAGCCTAGAGCAAGGGTTATGAAACAAAGACGAGATTCTGGGAACCTCTGACACCATTAAACTAGCACACCACCTACATGGTCAACCTCCTGATAAACAGGAGATAAATACTCCTATAGTTCAGGGCTTTTGGATAATCATTGTTATATGCTAATGTATCTTGCCATAGAGAGATTACTATATCTCCAACTCTTTCCACATAAAGAATCAAGTTTTTCTTCCATTTCACCAAACAGATTTTACACCAATTTAGCTTTCTGCCTTCCACTTATGCTGTTCTCCATAATGCTACTGCATACCCACTGAACCATTTAACCATACAGCAACATGAGTGTACCATTCCCTCACAGTACCTGCCCTCCATCTACTCCCTCATGATACCAGGTATGACTCATACATCAAGAGCATCGGTATACCCAGAACTCGCCAGAAAAAGAGATCTCTTAGTAATCATTCTGCATTTTGATAGCCAAGTCTATATCAATGTGCTTCCTAACTTAGGAAACATTGATGATCATTCAAGTCTTCCTCCCAGACTCCATATGCTTAGCTCTAGACTAAGGCAGAAATGCATTCTCAAGCTATAACCTTCTGTCCTTCCATGCATCTTACTACTTGTCAGCTTCCCCTACTACCTTATGGGAGATCTATACCAGCTTATAATTTTAAAGTATCTGCCTTGAACAAAGTAATTACCTTCACAGCTCCCTGATTTTGTTTTCATTATCCTTTCTGCCCTGAGAATCCTTACTGTCCTCAGTTCACCTGCAGATCTTCAAATACTACTTCCTAGAAAACATGTTAGATCAACTCTCTCTACCTCCTCTTCCAATAGACTCCATTTTAAAAAAAAAAATGTTTTTCTTTATATTTTGTGTGTGTGCACATGTGCATGTGCGTGCACTTTTTTTGATTTTGGTGGGTTTGAAAGGAGAGAAAGACTGGGAAATGGGATCTATAGGGACAGAAATCTGGGGGGCACTAGGGATGGAGAAATAAAATGACCAAATATATAATAAAAATTTAAATAAACTTACAAAAGAAAATATAAATAAACTGATATACATATAAAAAGGATTATTTTATAAAATGAAAGAAATATAGGCTAAGAAAGTAGTCTAATTGATAACATGCTTGTCTAGCATGCACGAGGCCCTGGGTTTGATCCCCGATACTGCATAAACCAGGCTTACTGGTGCAAGTCTGTAATCCTAGAACTCTAGAGATGGAGGCAGCAGGTAAATAGAGGACAGGCAATTTCAAGGTAAGCCTGAACTACATAAGACCTTGTCTCAGAAAACAAAGAAGAGAGATAGAGAGCAAGAAGAAACATTGTAGTCAGTGGAAAATGAGGACCTTCATACCCACTCACTAAGTACTGGATGTTAATTCTCTACACCACAGCCTAGCACAAGAGCAGACAATTCGGTGTGCACTCGGCATGAATGGAATGCATCTGACATGCACTTTCTGGTCTCACCTTCCTGCCTCTATTCCACTCTGAGTTTGGAAAACCCCTACACCTCTTCTTTCCTAAAGCCCAGCAAAAAGCCAGATTCCAGCCACCAACAGGGACATTATTTAGATGAATGAACATTTTTTGCAGTCATAGTTTGCAGAACCTTGCCAAAAAATAGCAAAGAAAAGCAATATAAATGTTAATAGGAACTTGTCTACTCACTTTTACTTAGCCTAATATACTGAAGCTCAACAAAGAAGGAATTAGACAGCTGAAGGGTCAGGAAAATGGGGACCCAAAAATGCAGAAGCTCAGAGGACTGGGGAGATTCAGGAGGATATCCGATTTTGAGATTAACAAGCTTCCATGGAAAACAGAACACGGAACTTCTTGGGGCTTTTCCATGAAGGAAGGCAGTGCTCTTGCTCTGGGACCTATGCTCCTGGGGAGGCATGAAATAGTGCCTGCCATGTTTGGTTATGATGTGTGGCAGAGATAAGAAGTAGTTTCCATGAGCCTCTGTCCAAACAGGCAGATAAATAAACCAGTAGTGACAAGACAGTATGTGGTACATGTTTCTAAGGGGCAGGGTCCAGATGTTACATGAACAAGGAGGAAAAGAGCATCACTGCCTGGTAGTATTAGAACACACTCTTCATCTCAGAACTTGGGAGATAGAGACCAGTGAATTTCTAAATTCAGGCCCAGACAATTCTACAGAGTGAGTTCCAGGACAAGGTCTACAAAAAAAAAAAAAAAAAAACTGTCTCTAAATAAATGAATAAATAATTTTTAAGTATTTTTTTATAGTATCACTAGGTTAATGATGCAGGATAGCGCTAGATCAGGGAAACAGAACCTCACAGAGAGGATGCTAAACTGAAGACAAGCAGTAAGAATGATGGGCATAAAGACTGATGTACACATTATCTTTTGCTAGTAATAGCCCTTCCAGCAAAGGAGATCTGAACAATAATTCCTACAATGTGAATGCTGCATTCCATGGTAAAGGGAGCTGTCAAAGTATGATGAGTGCCCAAGATGGGGATATTATCCCTAAATAGACTTCATGTCACCCCAAACGTCCATGTAAGAGAAGTGTATGGGGGAGGTTCAAGTGAGAGTACACAGCACTGTGGCAGAAGATATGAGATTGGAGAGATGTGCTTTGTAGAAAGAAGAAAAGAAGAAAGGATCACAAAGCAAGTAATGTAGGTTATAGAAGCTGAAAGCAGTAAGGATAAGGACTATCCCTACATCCTGGACCTGACACACTGCCTGTAAGAATGATTTTTAAACTTCAAACCTCCAAAATGATCATCAAACGTGGATTATTTTCAGCAAGGAGGCATTTGGTAATGTGTGACAGCTTCAAAGGGGTATATCTTCAGAAATACTGAGAGATAATGAAAATGACCAAGCAAACCAAATCCATGATGGAAGGGTTTGTGCATTGGGCTACATTCATGGATCCTGACCAGGGGCAGGAAGGGCATCAGCTGAGGGACACCATAACAACATTGCCCATGGAAAGTACTACATCTATTCATTTGAACTTCTTAAATCTTAGGAAGTACAATGTGTCTAATTCTCCATTTTACTGACTTTCCTTTCTTTTATTGTAGACTATAATAAATTTTACAGAAAATATAATAAATTTTACAAAAAGAGGAAAAAACTGGTAGTCCTAGTCTACATTCACAAAAGGTTTTCCAGCACTTCTTACTTTCCCTGTATGCCCTGTCCCATGCACACACCTCTGCAGTCTACTACTACCTGCTACTCCTTAGGATTTATGTTGCCTGCAGCTAAAAGAATCACTAAGGAAGCACAGAGCAACTCTGGATGTGATCAAGCTGCATCTGCTCTGGCACTGTCTCTAGACCCTGAGGTCACAGGCTAGACACAAAGAGGTTCCAAGCCAGTGCCTTTCTGTCACCAAGAGAGAGGGCTTGAAGGCAGCGGGTTTCCTGACCAAAGGGAGATCCGAGTTGAGCTCCGATCCAATGTCTTGACACTGGGCAGTCACTTAATCTCAAACAAAAGATGGATCACTGCTTTTAGAGTTTCGCAACAACAGTATCTGACACAACTGAAAAGCAAGGATGCTTTCTGAGCATCCGACTTTCCAACCACAAAGGACTGTGTGTTGGTAAAACATTAAGCACAGCTAACTGTACTGCAAGGCTCAGTGCTCTGTCTGAGCTATTTAAAGAGTGTTGTATTTGACCATGCCCACGGGCCTATTCTAACTGTCGTCCATTTCCCATTTTAGAAGATATAATGGTGGCAAGACTTATTTTTGAAGATAAGGCCTACAAGGCTAAAAGGAGCCAACCTGGAGTCTGCCTGGAGCTGTCAAAGGTCTTATCTGTGCCTAGCTATCAAGTGGTATTTCCTGAGTGCCTAGCAACAGGCACTGTCAGAGGTCCTGATTGTGCCTAGCCAATGAGATATGAGCATGAGTTATCAACTGTCAATGGATCAAACCACCTGGATGCTGGGAGGATATTATATAAGCCCCCTGCTGTTAAATAACCGAGTCTGCTGTAAGCCTTCTACCTGACTCCTAGCATCTGTGTTCATTGATGATGTGCCTTTTTACCCCCTCCCGCGAGGAAGACATTAAGACCCAGCAACAGATAAACACCTCCAATTCAGTAGGTAAAGAGTTATGCAGCCGGGCGGTGGTGGCGCACGCCTTTAATCCCAGCACTCGGGAGGCAGAGGCAGGCGGATCTCTGTGAGTTCGAGACCAGCCTGGTCTACAAGAGCTAGCTCCAGGACAGGCTCCAAAACTACAGAGAAACCCTGTCTTGAAAAACCTAAAAAAAAAAAAAAAAAAAAAAAAAAAAAAAAAAAAGAGTTATGCAGTTCGTGAAGACTGTGATGAACAAGCAGGTGACAAAATACCACTAGTAAATTATAACCTGGTAGCCACCTGCTATAGCCCTACTTTATATCTCCAATGAATGCCCTGCTATCTGTCTTTTGATATCTTTCTTCACTATCCTACAACATCCTCTGAGCCTTATGTGACTTAGTCCCCAAAGAATACAATGACTTACCAGAATAACATATTTTTCTGCTCAATTATTCAGAATTTCCTATCATTCTATTATGATTAGAGTGGCTTTCAATCATTGCAAACAGTCACAGGCCAGGTTCTAGACCTTATACTTCATTATACACCCTATCATTGCCATCCATGACAAAGAGACAACAATCACCAAAGCACCACAGCTGGATAAGCAGAGTGTCTGTCCAATGATTTAGGCTTGACAAATGCAGGATTCTGTGAGATATATTTTATATTCCTTTATTTTAACTCTAAAAATCTATATGCACACATCAATAGGCTCAGTTTATAGATGAAATAACTGGAGCTCAGAAAAGGAGCATGTTCCAAGAGTCCCATAGATTATAACTGAAAACTGCTTCCATCAATAAATAGATTGGAACACAGGGCCCCCTCACAGTTAACACCACCTTGTGCGCAACAGTAAGAAAGCAGCTTTCCAAAGATCAGCATTCTGCTAGGCTCTGTCTTTCCAGAGAGGTGATGGCTGTGTGTAGTTTGATCGGGACTGTGTTTATTTAATCCCATCATACTGGCTGCATACAAATGCCTGCATGGTTCATAAGGCTCAGACTCTCACCTAGGACAGACCACAAGAATACTGACTTCATGGCTAAATGGAGCCTTCTCACCAACCTGAGGAGGGAGCTCCCTAGAAGGGAACCACCTGAGATGTGGGGTAGGCAGCCTCAAGGATTATGACTGGGAAAAGTGAATCTTTGCAAGGGAAGCACCGTAGGCAAGAAAAGGAGGCCACAGGTTCAAGTGTCCTATCTTCCTCACTACTGTGTGACTCAGAGCAAGTTAGCCTTGGCCTTATGTAAACTAAGAACATTCCTAAGTAAGTGACTTCACATCTTTGCAAAATTCCTTTGCTAGCATTATGTGGACTCTAGCAAACACAACCTATGACTTTGGGAGAATGATCTAGCTCTTCAGGGGTGGGGATGTACAGGGATCTAAACGATCTACAGAAAGGTTATATTTCTCAAAACACATGAGCAAGACCCTAAAAGTGTACCTTTTTCTACTCAAGAGCAGTCACCAGCACTGATTCTTCCTGATCCTGACACACATTCTGGACTCACTGCAAAATGAAAGCAACCCAAAACACCATGAGTAGCCCCCACCATCCAGTATAAAGTCTATCATCTACAGTTGATCCAGTAGAGGTACGAAAGAGCAATGATGGCTGAATGATGCTATGGCCGGCAAAGAAAAAGGGGGAGAAGAGGCAAAAGCACCTGGGCATCCATCCTACACTGCCTCTCAGGGATGTCTCTCAGGACCACACTTGTCCTGTGGCCCCGATTATCATGCTGTGTCATTCAATGGGAAAACCCAAAGAATACTGAGGTGGGTAAGAGAAGCACTCAGGTGCCATATAATCAAATTTGTAAAAATCAATCTTGCCATGTACGGTCTTTGGGACTGAGAATGGCTCCAAGTGTTAACAGCTAGAAAGCCCAAAACTACATCTGCAGGACACAGCCAAGACTTTCCAGACACAGGAATTCAGGCACATATGTTTCCTCCTGCTTCCTGCCTCAAGTTGCACTGCTTCCTAGCCAATTTCACACCCAGCTCCCAGCTCTTTGAAATCATAAGAATCTTTTAAAATATCAAGATAGTTTAGAAAAGTGTCAATTTGGAAGTATCCTGATTGGCAGTCTCAACCTGAAGGAATACAGACAGGTTTGGGGGAAGGAAAAGAACATGATTATGTTGCTCTATTTAGCTTCCAGATGGAGCTACCTCCCACAGGCAACCTACATACCCAAGAACTGATGTCACTACTGGGATTTTAGTAGTACTGTGTGGGTGTGGGGGTGAGTATCCCCATAGAGATCGACAACAATGAACACAGCTGAGAAAGTTGGGGAGACAGAAACTAGGGAATCACAGTACATTTAGCTCAGGAAATATCTCAAGAAGAGTCACCAGGTATGGGCCCTTCAAGTGTTTTTTTGTGCCACTTTGATAGAACCAGGCTTATAGTGATACAGTGATACTTGAGCAAGCTGCTGAAGTCTGAAGTATAGGGAATGATGCAGCTCCAAAGAGCACCTAATAAGACCTTTAGGAAAAATTCCCCTCACCATCTTATGCAATGAGGGAATAAAACACAATCCCATGTTTTCCACTGTGATGATCTTGTCACCAAGATAGAACAGAACCTACTGACAGTGAAGAAAGAACAAGGAAGTCAGTAGATTAGGGAGAGCAGGAAGAAAAACTGGAAAGAAAAGAAAGGGAAAACAAGAGACAGAGATGAGAGTGAGAGAAAGGATAAGAACAAGGCAAAGTAATTATGATGGCGTATCAGGCATGATGGCTTTTGGAGAAAAAGTGACATACAAAGTGTCTAAGGTAGTGACTCCAAAATATCCCAGTCTGGGCTGGCTGGAGAGAGAGCTCAGGTTTAAAGTACTGGGTATACAAACCACTTTTAAGGCCAAGATCCATGTCCAGAAGCAGATTGCGCGTGTGCACGCGCGCACGCGCACACGCACACGCAGACACACACACACACACACACACACACACACACCACATATACAGAAATACATGCACACGTGAGCACATTAAGAAAAAAAAATCCACAAACGAAAACCTCATTTATGGATGTTCTTTCTTTCACAGTGCTTTGTTGGGGCTTCTTTATTCCTTATAGATTCTTTGCATTATATTATAGTTTCTGATTTTATGTTGTTATGGGATATCTGTATATGCAAGTATGTGTGTCTCTATCAATATGTATTTATTTGGCTCTTTTCCTTCTCTTTCTCTGTTTTGTACTATTCTGGTTTATTTTGTTTTATTTTATTTTATTGTTACTAATTTTTTAGATGCCTGTATCCTAATGAAAGAAAAGTGTAGATTTGGGTTGGAGGGGAACTGAGGAGGATCTGGGAGAAGTTTCGGCAGGAGGGAGTACTATCAATATACATTCTATAAAAGAAATCTATTTTCACTTTTTAAAAAGCACTTGCTGCTCTGGCAGAGAACTAGAGTTCAGTTCCCAGCACTTACATGGCAACTCACAACCTGCAACTCCAGGTCTGGGAGATTCAACACTCACTTCTTGTCTCCCCAGGCTCTGTACACCATGATGCTCATATATTCATGCAGGCAAAATACTCATATACATAACAGTAAGTGAATCTTCAAAAAAAAAAAAAAACCCTAAGTCTAAGGAATATAAGGTACGAGGTACGATGAAGGTTAATTATGACAGTCAACTTGATGGGATTTAGAATCACTGTGGAAATAAAACGCTACACATGTCCAAGAATTTATCTAGCATTATATTATCAGAGTTGGAAGACCAGCACTAATTATGGACAGCACCATTTTCTGGGCTGGGGTCATGGACTTAATAAAAAGGAGAAACTGAGCTGAGTACTAGCATTCATTTGTGCTTCTTGATTGTGGATGCAAAATGACCAGTTGCCATAATTTCTTGCCTCCTTGACTTTGCCACCAAAACATACTGAACCCTCCAACTGGGAGCCAAAAATAAATGCTTTCTTCCTGAAGACACCTCTTAATAACAGCAGCAATAACAAAAGTAACTAATGCAGACAGAACAGCATTGACTCATAGTTCCAGAGACTGGGAGTCCCAGATAAGGTTTTCAAGGAGCTAGTATACTTTGAGGTCACTGCCCAAGGTTTGTAGGTGGCTGCTTTCTCCCTCTGGTTTCACACTGCCTTCCTTCTGAACCTGTGAGTATCCTGATCTTTTCTTCTTACATGTATAGTCATGTTCGATCAAAGCCCACCTTTTAGATCCCATCCCTAGATTAATTGCTGACTATTCTTTAAAGGTTCAACAATCACTAATAAAATTTGTACCACATTATTCTCCATTCCTGTATAATTTTTTTAATCTTCTTGAATTGCTTGTAAACACTTGGCTCTCATGAGCTGTTGTCTTTGGAGCCTTTGGAAAATGCCCAATAGTGCTTTATTTATACAGCTTTTCAAATAACTGGTTTGTTGAATGGAAATTTTATTTTGCAAGTGGAGATGTAGATATAAGGTGTAGTGGATTTCCCCTCACCTTCCAAAGGTTTGACAGTAGAAGAGCATACATAACAACTGTCTTGCGTTCTTTATAAATAAGGGGAAGGTTTAATAGACTTCAGGGATTTTGCCTTATTCTGTATTGGGCAGAAAGCCAAACTCACAAGCAGCTTCTTATTGCATTATATCTGTTGGTGATACTTTTCTGATATAGTCTGGATAGGAAGAAGATAGATGGATAGAAGGTCCTAGCTCAGGACTGATGCTGTCCTCAGCCATGGAGCATAAGTGGTCTTGTCACCTCTTACAGCAACTTAAAGCTGGGAAAGATGTTTAGAGGTTACTAAGGTTAATTGATTCATCTTTTAACTTACCCACATATCAACTATGTATTCATCCAACTTTTTAACCTTTCTACTAACCTATCCATTCGCCCATCCCTTCATCTACCTCTTTACTCATTCCCCTGCCTTTCTATTTATCCACTCACTTATTTGGGCATTCAGCAATAATTTACCAGGAAATAATGTTTGTATACTGAGCACCCCAAGAAGCATTGAAGAAGTTTGAAATATAATGTGGAGAACAGTCATCGATCAAATGATGTTTCACTGAAGGTGGTGAGTTCATGGTTGAATGCCTGATAAAATACAAGGATGGAATGGCTTTTTTAAAAATTAAATTTTTTTTTATTTTATGTGTGTGTTATTTCCTGCTTGTAGGTTTGTGCACCATGTGCATTCAGTAATCATAGAGGTCAGAAGAGGGTATCAAATCCCTTTGTACTAGAGGTCCTCTTAAAGAGCAGTCAGTGGTGTTCTTAACAGCTGAGCTATCTCTCCAGTCCCAAGGACAATAGCATTTAATACCTTTCTAAAATTCAGTGACTCTAAAGAACAGAGTTAAAAAAGTAAAGCATATAATAATTATAGAGAGAGCTTTAAATAGCAGTGGCATCTGGACAGAGCACAATCAAGTCCAGTATTAAGTTGTTTCTGTCTTTAAAGAGAGTTGTTGATACATGAGAGTGACCTTGGCATAACACATACACATGCACACACACTCAGATCTAGACTCAAGTTACTTACCTACATTCACCTTGCATGTGAGTCTGAGCTTCACTTTGTTTAGTTCTGGAACCCTCTGGTCACTTACCTGAACTCCCTGGGTTTGGCTCCCTTGTCCACAGAACAGGCCCTGAGACTACCTACTTTACAGGCCCAGGGTGGCTGCACGCAATGGTAGGATGTTTTTACAAGTATCTGGGGTTCTGGACTTATATTCAGCTCTTCTACAAGGCAGCGTTTTGACTTTTGAGAAGCTGCTCACTTTCTGTCCTATTCTCCCAAGTTAGATGAAGACACAGTGATGTAAGAGCTGGGTCCTCTTCTGTTGGCTTCATTTGGGCTGTAGCTCATGATCTTTATGCTTCTCCAAAAGCACTTTACTAACTGAGTCAACTCACCAGCTCGAAATAGGAGTTTTGAATAGAAGCTCCAGGTGTCTGAAAATAAAACTTTGGGCTAACATCTGTTTGAAATTGCATGGTGAACATTTTATACTTAAGGAAAGTGAAGCCCAGGGAGTGGAGTGGCCTCATCACCAAACCAGAAGAAACTACTTCAAGATTCAATGTTAGGAAATTGCATCTGGAGAGATTTGATTATATGACCTGGTAGCCTCTTGATGATGCCCTTGAATTGGTCAAAAAGTCAGCTTCAGCTGAAACAATGGTCCTTCCCTAAGAACCACAGGCAAGTGGAAACAGACCCATTACAGAAGCAATGCCCTGCAAGAGAAGTACCCAAGAGAACAGACAGTATTCACTAGTGTGGAAGTCCCACTGGCAGTAAGGAAGGGCAGAATGACAGTCTGCTACTAAGCAACTAGAGGAGTGACATGGTGCATCATCAGGAAATGCTAATTTAACTCCAAACAAGGTCCAAACCAGAAAGGAACAAGTGGATACACAGAGGACAGCAACAGTGGTTAGAGACACAACAACTGAGAGAGGCAGAGAGGAAGAAAGGGAGATGGAGAGTAGATATGTACATAGGGATATGGGGATGGGAAACACCCTATCGAGGCCAACAAGAAAAGGCCAGTCTCTCAGAAATGGAACAGAGGCTTGAGGTGTGGCTCAGTACAGAGAGCTTACCTAGAAAGCCTGAGGTACTGGGTTCAATTTCCAGCACTGGGAAAAACAAACATCAACAAAGGCATTAGAAGGTAAAAAGAAGAGGAGCCAATGATCTCACTTGGCCCTTACACCTTTCTGTGGTCTCAAATGAAATGAAATGTAATAGATTTCTATGGCACACAATCTACTGTCTCTAAGAATGTGCCACTGCTGTTCTTGAAGAAAGCAGTCTAATAAACAATGGCAGCAAAGCATTTAAATGCAGCACAACTGTCTTTCCCTGTGACTAAATTGTTTGGTGTTTGGCCTCCAAATCTTCCCTTTGTGGAACCCCCGAATCATGAAAGCAAAACATACCATTGGAAGGCTGAATTCGCAATGAAGCTCCAAGTTTCATTTCATATCTAGTTTCTTATAACTAAGCAGTTTTATTATAAAAGGAGTGTGGGGATTGATATAGCTACAGATGATGGAAAATAGAGATCTCATGGAATGATTACACAAAACTGTCCCAGAAGGTTTGACCATTTAGATGCTCATTAAAGAAATCGATGTATCCTGCTTCAAAAAATAGTTGCAGTTTACCCTAAACTGGATAGAGAAAAGCAATGACGTTATTTCTACTCCACTCTGGAACCTCATGAACTTTTGGCCAACAATGTCCTACAATCTGTAATTTATTCAGAAGACAAATGCAGGTTCATTCTTTTGTTCCTAGGAAGAACTTCAATTATACTCTGGGATTCACTCATCCCACAATTACTGGTGGTTAATTGTGGAAACTGTAAAGTCAGCACACACTGATGCAAAATGCAAATGAGATGGACACTCCAAATTCTCTACTTGGAGATTTGAGTTCAGGAATTTGTCTTCCTAGTTACCATATCTTAACTAGGAAGTTAAGTGAGAAATAGTAAATCCACATATTTGCTTGCTCTTTCTCATTGGTATATAGAGCTGAAAATTCACCCCGTTCTACTGTTGCTGGGAATACAAATTGGCCTAGACACTATGGAAACCAGTATAAAGGCCTTTTAAAATACTAGGACCAAAACTGCCATATGACCTGAACTGATATCAGTATGTCAGAGGACAAAACTGGAATAAGTACAATGCTCACATTAAAGGCATGTGCTACCATGCAGAAACTGTGTCTGTTTTGGGTGTGTGGTGTAGGTGTGTGTGTGTGTGTGTCTGTGTACATATGCACGTGGGTATGTGTGTACAATGGCAGAGATCAGAGAACAATTTGGGAGAGCTGGTTTCCCCATCGTGGTGCTGGTGATCAAACTCAGGTTGTCAAATATAGAACTATTATAGTATTACTCACAGAAGCCATCATGTGGAATAGATGCCTGCTGAGAGAAGACTGAATAAGGAAAATGTGTTATAGTAGCTGGGAAGATAGTCAGGTAAGTACAGGGTTTACCATGCAAACACAAGGACCACAGTTAAGATTCCAAACACCCGTGTAACACCTAAGTGGGCACTGTGTCCCACATATGACCTCAGCACATGAAAAACAGAGACAAGGAATCCCTGGAACAAGCTGGCTAACCTGACTAGACAAGACAGAGTGAGCTTGAAGTTTAGCTAAAGACCATTTCTTCCTTATACAGGGTAGAAAGAGAGTGAGAAAGACAAGTGATATCAGTTCTGGGTCTTTATATGCTTACATATACATACATCAGTACCTATATATACACATATATGGACATGCATTCACAAAATAAATACAAATGTGTGTATATGTATATATGTGTATATGTATGATACATATCTACACACACACACACACACACACACACACACACACACATCACACTTCTGGACTTCCCCCAGTATATACAGCAGTGGTTCCCAGACCCTAGTGGGTACCAGGATCACAGTAGGGCCACTGTACCAGAGTATCTGCCTAAGTAGGTATAGAAGGGGCTGAGACTATAGTATTCCAAACAAGGTCCTACTTAGCACATTGTTACCCGCTTAACACTAAGTTAAAGTTGTCACTCATGCAGACAAGTTTCAAATGTCATTGGACAACAACCCATGCTGACATGTTTGGATCCTTGCTAACTTTAGAATGGGCTTTCATGTTATTGTTCTGAAACCAACACTAAGAAATCTCCAAAAAGCCTACAAACCATTGCAAGTTTATTTAATTTGATTCTCCATTACTACTAAGTTCATATTCCCCGCTAGATAAATTATTCCAGTTTTTTGCACAATCCATATTGAAATGTTTACTCTCTCACATGCTTACATGTTATCAAAACACATAGCCCTGGCTTTATAAAGTGGGAAGAAACCTATTAACTCTAGTCTAGCTCCATGGAGATATAATCTTAACTCAAACAAACATTAAATAGCAATCACTAGTCATGAATAGTCCTTAATATAGATGGACTCAACTCACCTATAAAAAGACACAGGCTAACAGATTGGATTTAAAAACAGAATCTATCCTTCTGCTGCATACAAGAAATACACCTCAACCTCAAAGACAGACATCACCTCAGACTAAAGGGATGGGAAAAAAAACTTTTCCAATCAAATGGACCTAAGAAACAGCTGGTGTATCTATCCTAATATCTAACAAAATAGACTTCAAACTAAAATCAATCAAGAGACAAAGAAGAACATTTCATATTAGTCACAAAAAATGCATCAAGAAGAGAGCTCAATACTGATCATCTACGCCCCGAAAACAAGGGTAACTCAGATGTAAAAGAAATACTTCTAAATCTTAAATTACACATTAAACACGACACAATAATAGTGGGAGACTTCAACACTTCACTCAGACCAATGGACAGGTCTGTCAGACAAAAAATTAACAGAGAAATAAGGGAACTAACAGATGTATGACTCAAATGGACTTAACAGGCATCTATGGAATATTTCATCCAAACATAAAAGAATGTACCTTCTTCTCAGCACCTCATGGAACCTTCTCAAAAAGTGACCACATATTAGGTAACAAAAAAAAAAAAAAATCTTCAGCAGATGCAAAAAACAATTGGAATGACCCCATGTATCTTATCGGATCACCATGGTTTAAAATTAGAATTCAACAGCATAACTAATTCCAGAAAGCCCCCAAACACATGGAAATTAAACAATGTCCACCTGAATCATCAATGGACCAAAGAAAAAATGAAGGAAGAAATTAAACACTTCCTAAAATACAATGAAAATGACCACACAACATACCCAAATTTATGGTACACAATGAAAGCAATGTAAAGAAGAAAGTTCATAGCACTAAACACCTACATAAAGAAGTGGAAAAATCAGACACTAGTGAATTAACAGAACATTAGAAAACTTTAAAACAAAAAGAAGCAAACTCACCCAAGAGAACTTCACTGCAGGAAAAAATCAAATTGAGAGCTGAAATCAACAAAACAGAAACAAAGAAAACAATACAAAGAATCAATGATACAAAGAATTTGTTCTTCAGGAAAATCAACAAAATAGACAAACTGTTATCCAAACTAACCAAAAGGCAGAGACAAAATATCCAAATTAACAAAATCAGAAATGAAAAGGGGGGCATAACAACAGACACAAAGGAATTCATACTTTGAAAACCAGTACTCCACAAAATTGGAAAACTTAAAGGAAAAGGACAACTTTCTGGATCAATATCACTTACCAAAATTAAATCAAGACCAGATAAACAAATTAAATAGACCTATAACTACTGAAGAAATAGAAACAGTCACCAAAAGTCTCCCAACAACAACAACAACAAAAAGCCCAAGAGCAGATGGTTTCTGCTCAGAATTCTAAAAGATTTTCAAAGAAGAACAAATACTTTTTAAATTGTTACACACAATAGAAACAGAAGGAACATTGCAAAACTCTTTTTTTTTTTTTTTTTTTTTTTTTTTTTTTGGTTTTGCAAGACAGGGTTTCCCTGTAGTTTCTAGAGCCTGTCCTGGAACTTGCTCTTGTAGACCAGGCTGGCCTCGAACTCAGAGATCCTCCTGCTTCTGCCTCCCGAGTGCTGAGATTAAAGGCATGCGCCACCACCACCCGGCTGCAAAACTCTTTTTATGAGGCTACAACTACCCTGATACCCAAACCACAGAAAGACATTACTAAGAAAGAGAATTACATATCTATCTCATTCATAAACATTAATGCAAAAATAATCAACAAAATACTGGCAAAACGAATCCACTATGATCAAGCCGCTTCATTCAGAGATGCAGGGATGATACAACATATGAAAATCTGTCAATGTAATCTACCATAGAAACAAACTGAAAAATCATCCCATTAGATGATGAAAAAGCATTTGAGAAAACACAACATCCCTTCATGATAAAGGTCTCGAAGAGAGCAGGGATACAAGGAATATACCTAAACATAATAAAGGCAATATACAGCAAACCAACAGCCAACATCAAACTAAATGAAGAGAAACTCACAGTGATCAAACTGAAATCAGGAACAAGACAAGGTTGTGCACTCTCTCCATATATATTCAATGCAATTCTTGAGATCCTAGCTACATCAATAAGACATCAAAAGGAGATCAAGCGGTACAAATTGAAAAAAGAAATCAAACTCTGACTATTTGCTGATATGATAGTTTAGATAAGTCACCCCAAAAGTTCTACAAGGAACTTCTACAATTCATAACCACTTTCAATAATGTAGCAGGATACAAGATTCACTCAGAAAAATAAATCAGTAGCTCTCCTTTACACAGTTAATAAATTGGCTAAGAGCTGGGCGGTGGTGGCGCACGCCTTTAATCCCAGCACTCGGGAGGCAGAGGCAGGCGGATCTCTGTGAGTTCGAGACCAGCCTGGTCTACAAGAGCTAGCTCCAGGACAGGCTCTAAAGCTGCAGAGAAACCCTGTCTTGAAAAACAAAAAAACAAAACAACAACAACAAAAAAAAAAACAAATAAATCGGCTAAGAAAGAAATCACAGAAACACAATAGCATAAAATATCACACCAGAAAGTGGAAAGATCTCCCATGTTCTTGGGTAGGGAGAATTAATATAGTAAAAATGGCAATTTTACCAAAAGTAATCTACATATTCAATGCAATGTCCAGCAAAATTCTTCACAGACCTTGAAAGAATGGTACCCAACTTCATGTAGAAAAATACAAAACCCAGAATTGCCAAAACAATCCTGTACAAGAAAGGAATTTTGGGAAGTATCACAATCCCTAACTTCAAACTCTACTACAGAGCTACAGTACTAAGAACAGCCTGATATTGGCATAAAAACAGACAGGAAGACCAATGGAACCCGAAAAGAATACCCAGATATTAATTCACACACCTACAAACACCTAAGTTTTGTCAAAGAAGGAAAAAATATCAAACGGGAAAAAAGTATATTTAACAAATAGTACTGACATAACTGGAGATCAACATGGAGAAGAATGAAAATAGATCCCTATCTATCACCATGCACAAAACTCAAGTCCAAATGGATCAAAGACTTCAACATAAAGCCAGTCACACTGAACCTCACAGAAAAGAAAGTGGGAAGTACACTTGAACTCATTGGCACAGGAGACCACGTCCTAAATAGAAACCCAGTAGCAAAGACACTGAGAGAAACAATTAATAAATAAAACTGAAAAGCTCCTGTAAAGCAAAGGACACGGTTAATAAGACAAAATGGCAGCCATAGAACGTTAAAAGATCTTCATCAACCCCATATCAAACAGAGGACTGATCTCCAAAATATACAAAGAATTAGTAATTGGTCATCAAAAGAACAAATAATCCAATAAAAAAGTGGAGTACATATCTAAAAGAGAACTCTCAACAGGGGAATCTAAAATGGCTGAAAGACATTGAAGGAAATGATCAACATCCTTACCCATGAGAAATGCAAATCAAAACAACTCTGAGATTCTATCTTACACCTGTAAGAAATGGCCAAGATCAAAAACATTGATGACAACTTATGTTGGAGAGGTTGTGGGGAAATGGGAACACTCCTGCATTGCTGGTTAGAGTGAAAATTGGTACAGTCCCTTTGCATATCAGTGTGGCGATTTCTCAGAAAATTAGGAAAAAAAAATCTTCCTCAAGTCCCAGCAATACCACTTTGGGATATATACCCAAAGGATGCCCAATCGTACCACAAGAACACATATTCAACCTTATTCATAGCAGCATTGTTTGTCATAGCCAGAACCCAGAAACAACCTAAGTGCCCGTCAACTAAAAAATGGATTAGGAAAATGTGCTACATTTATACAATGGAGTACTACACGGCAAAAAAAAAAAAAAAATAATGACATCTTGAACTTTGCAGCAAATGGATGAATCTAGAAAACATTATATTGAGTGAGGCAACCCGGACCCAGAAAGACAAATATCATCTGTACTTACTCATAAGTGGATTTTATACATAAAGCAAAGAAATCTGGCCTACAAATCACAATTCCAGAGAACCTAAACAACAATGAGGACACTAAGAGAGACATACATGGATCTAATCTACATGGGAAGTAGAGAAAGAAAAGATCTCCTGAGTAAATTGGGAGCATAGGGACCATAGGAAAGGGTTGAAGGGAAGGGGAGAGGAAAGGAGGGGAGCAGAGAAAAATGTAGAGCTCAATAAAATTTATTAAAAATTAAAAAACAAAAAGAGAGATTGCAGTATTAGGAAGGTTGAGAACTACTGGCCCATGTTTCATATTTGGTCATACTCATAAAAATAAGAGCAACAAAATTCAGCAAGATCAAGAGTATTATCATAGGAGGAAAAGTAATATTTGGAGTGAGTCTTTATTTCAGAAAAGGAACCTATTTAGATAGTGTTGTCATAAAAGGACACACAACAATGGCAAACTGAGTGTAGCACAGTAGAAAGAATGTACACTTCATTCATAATACACTTTAATTCCTGCTTTCCCAAAAGTGATGTGAATTACAATTAAAATATATGTGTATGCAACACCAAAATGCAGAGTAAGCAAGCAACAATTTGCAGTGCAGTGGAGCGATGAAGGAAATGATTAACAGAGGTTTGGTAGAGAATACTGACTACAATAGAGCACACAGGTTTCTTCTCCAGCAGCAAAGGAGGAGAGATAAACAGAATATGGTCACTCTCTGTGACAGAAGGGACATGGAACAATGCCATGAACAACTGGGGTAAGCACTAGCCTTTCTGGGGATATAAAGTATCACCAACACAATCCACAACATAATGAATCAAATACATTTTCAGGTGCATTATCCTATGAGAGAAATGGACTGCTCAGATGATGAAGTGGAGTGGATCTCTCTAGCCTGTCTCTACATAATGTTACGCTCCTGCACAGTTGCACAGGTGGCTTGCATTGAGTCTAACTCAAAATGCCTCTGATACTCCAAAGAGGAAGTATTCTGTGTCTTTCAAAGCCCATTCCCAAGCAACACAGGATGATGAAAACTAGGATGATCCATAGCAGGAACTCAGTACGTGGTGGGCACAAGATGCTCCCTTACTGTGAGCCTAGGTTTCTCTATGTTTATAAATTCCACTGTCTCTGTCCACTGAGGAGGACTATCACAGGAAGCAAACAAGCTGTGGTATACAAGTCCCGAAAGGAATGTGGAAGTTTAAATATCACTCTGGTGCCACTTTAAAGGGTGTTCATGGCGATAACACTCTTATAGTGGGTTACATCATGAGCACGTTCCCTGGCATTAAAAGTGTGTGCGCCTGTATGTGTGTGTGCATGTGAGAGACAGTCAGAGATGTGTGTGTGAGATAGACATAAATGTATGTGAGACAGAGAGAGACTAACAGACATTGAGATAGATATATACCTATCTATGTATCTATGTATCTATCTATATATATATAGATATATATAGATATATATATATATGGAGAGAGAAAGAGACAGAGACAGAGAAAAAAGGAGAGATGAGAGATCCAGGGATACACAAAGCAATCATAACACAACATATTTAAAAGTACCAAGAGCCAGGCATGGTAGTACCTAGCACTCAGAAAGGAAAAGAGTGAGCTTGAGGCAAATCTTGATTACATGAAAAGTTCTAGGCTAGCATGAGCTAAACATAAGACACTGCCCTCCAAAAAAAATTTAAAAAGGAACAATGACAAAATCAAAAAGTAGAAATAAGTAAGGACAAAAATACAAATAGATAGCTGGGTAACTAAATGTGGGAGCAAGTGACCATAAATCCAGCACTTGGGAGGAGGAAGCAGGGTAATCAGCAGTTCAAGGTCACATGCCACTCTGTTCTAACAAGCTAAAAATCACAAAGTAGGGAAGTGTGATAAAAACTAGGGATGGCTTTGAATTTTTAGACACAGTGATTGAAGGAGACTGAGGGAGACAATAATATTAAGCAAAATTTCGAGAACTAAGATACAAAAGGAGAGAATAAGAATGCCTAGGGGGTAGCTGCAGAAATTCTGACAGGAAAACAGCACACTACAATTGAGGAACCTGGTAGTAGCCAGAGGCTGGGAGCTGTGAATCAGGGATGCAGTCAGCACCCTGCAGGGTTACAGCTAAGCACCAAGAAGCATGGAAAGCTGCAGCACAGCACACTGACTAAAGTCAGCAACACTTTATCCCACAAGCAGAGCCTCACTGAGATGCTAGGCTTTGTGCTAACTGCATTTACCTCAAAATAATAATGATTATAAACAAGGAAGGCAAAAAAACTATTTTAGGTGATGGATAACAGACTAGAATAATGGTGTCATTTCATGGTTATACTTATCTGCAAATCACTTTTTTCTATCCCAATCTTGACTCAATAAAGTATTTAGAAAAACAAATAAATGAGGCATCATCGACTATAGTTAGGAAATCAATAATTAATCTACTTAATGCTTTGTGTAAGGGTGATATATCTATCTGCCTACATGAAAATAACAAAGCAGTCAAATACTTGGCTTCTGTCCCACTACACTGTGCCTTCTGAAATTACCTTATCTATGTACCAATAAATTCATTAACAAGAAAGTGGAGTTTAGAGAAACTGAATGATGCTCCCTGGAGTCCTGAGATTGTTTATGAAGATCAGACAGTGACACCTGCAGGCGCTTTATTCTTCATGCTCCATTCCTTCTGCCCACAGTCAAGAAGAATGGAAAAAATGCCCAGCCTCCCTTCCCTCTCATTTATCTCCTGCCAGGATCCTACCAACAGGAAGCTGGGAGCCAGGCAGCTGGTGGATATCCTCCATTCGTGCCAGGCTGAGGGCATAAAACAGGGTAGAGAATAGTATATAAGTCTGGAAAAGAAAAAAAAAAAACAAATCAGGTGAAAAGGCCCCAGGGCAGGCATATGCTGCACGGGTAGAAAAAGGAGGGATTTAGTCCACTGGCAAAGAATATGAAGTGTCTTCACCTTAGCAAGCCTTGGGATTATCTGAATCCCCCACTGCAGCTGTCACATAACTGTGCTCACCCTGGTGCAAGACACAGGCACATGCAAAGCAGAGTCAGAAGAGACTTAAGACAAGCCTTTCACAAAAGAGAGAGAGAGTTTTAAAGAGAGAGGGAGGAAGGGAACGAAAGAGAAAGAGGAAGATAAAAAGGGAAGGTGAAAGGGGGAGGGGGAGGGAGACAACATTTTCAAGAAATATCCTAGAACCTCTGTATTCAGATAACTGTAGCCACTTGCAAATCTCCCACCATCAGAGCGGGTCACTCAACTGCTCTCTCTTAGTTGGCCCTGCTGCCATCAATCTCAGCCTTGCCGCTCATTGAGCTTTCTGACAAGCCTTGTATAGACCTCAGGGCCTTTGCACACACTTTTCTCTCTGTGTGTAATACCATCCACACCCTTACCAGTGAACAATCAAACTTGCTTCTTGTGTTGCTACCAACTCCTCTCTAAGCCATTTCTGATAACTATCTTTGGAGCAAGCATACATCCTAGTCTGTGCTTGCATGGCACTCTTTGCCAGTCTCCATCACACCGCTGACAATTCGATGCCTGAATTTTGTTTTACTCATAGTTCTCTCATCATTCTTCAAGATTCTGTAGCTCCTTAAGGGCAGAACTGATTGCTTTTGCTTGTGCACCCCTTATTCTCAATAGTCAAAGAACAGTGCTGGCACTCAGATCTTACTGACTGCCTGCAGGGATAAATCAATAAAAGTCACACAGCAGTAGGTGGCAGACTACAATAATTTAATTACTGGTCCCAGACTCTTTGATGATAAAGGAAGACTTCTATCTTTAATATACCTCACATTTCTGAACAAAAACTACTATAGAATTAAAGATGGGATGAGTAGCTTGCAACCCACAATATACTCAGCAGCTCAAAATGACGTTAATTTAATGAATTTAAACACTAGTGTTCTTTTTACATGTTCACAGTTGTTTATACAGGGAAATGCATGCCTGTGGTTGCTTGCCAAAGACGAACTCAAACAGAGATGACACATATCTTTCAAATGTTAGTTTGCTTTTCAAACTTTGAGCTTTGGTGGATTGCTTTTTCTCTTAGAATTGAGAAAACAAGAGAGACTGACTTGTTTTTGACCATCCAACCATCTATTCATATGCCCAAGCATCTATCCATCTATCTATCCAACCTTACCCATTTATCCCTTTATCTACTGTTCATTGCATCATCTAATCACTTATCTTCTTGTCCATAATCTATCCACTCATGTACCTACTCATTTACTCTTCATACAGCACGCATTTATTTATTTAACTATTCATCACATCATACATCTACTCATTTACCCATTTAATTACCTACCCATCCAAGCTATCTATCCATCTCCTTTCTTCCATGCTTTCTTACCTTCCTCCCTTCATCTTCTTTACTTCTTTTTTCCTAAATGGCAAGCCCATCATTAAACCTTAGAACTAAATAATAGTAAGTTTGACCATCTCAGACTATATTAACAGAGAAAAACAGAAGTTAACACATTAGAATATATTCACTATGATAAACAAATGGTAAAGGTGTACTGGCCACACATGAAGAAGTTAATGGCTTGTTACAAAAGAAAAGAAAGATTACAGTGTCATGTCTACGATATCATAACCAAATCTTTAGTCTCAAGGACTTTTCTTCTTCAGTTTTTTGTTTGTTTGTTTGTTTGGTTGGTTTGGTTTGGGTTTGGTTTGGTTTGGTTTTTCAAGACAAGATTTCTCTGTGTAGCTTTGGAGTCTGTCCTGGTACTAGCTCTGTAGACCAGGCTGGCATAGAACTCACAGAGATCATCCTGCCTCTGCTTCCCCAGTGCTGGGATCACCATTGTCGAGTTTGCTTGTCTTTTCATAAGTCTTACAGTTTTAGCTTTGATATTTAGACTTCTGTTCTATTGCAAGTTGCCTTTCATTTCATTTTTCATAGTGGATAACAATACATATAGAATTGGTTCAACTGCTCCAACCTACCTTAGTTTGCAGAATAGTCCATAATTGTGTGTCCAAACTCCCCAGAAGTAATCCAGCTGAATATGCATAGGTCAGAGAGGCTTTTGCTCTTTTCTCCCTCCTTACATAGGACTATATTACACCCAAAGTAAATAAACATATTGAGATAGGCAGCAGTTTGCAATGTCATATGCCAGCTGCCTAGATTTGCTACTAGTAATCGTCAGGACCTAACATTTTACCTCAAAAGCACCCAGGCATCTGGAGGAGTATAGAGTCTTGCTCAAACCTCTCTTCTCCAAGTCGGTTTTCATGTTATCTAGTTCACCCAGTTAAATTCAGTCAACACTTACCAAGTTCTTTGACTTTTACTGTGGTGATACAGAACTAAATGAAATGACACAAACCTGCAGGGAGGAGCAGGGCTGAACAGGGAAGACACAAACCAAACACTGGCATTATACCACCTTTCTAAGATAGAGCAATAACAAAAGGAACTGCAAATAGGGATTGACACACGCCTTGTTCGGTGTTTATTCTAAAAGGATATTACCCATGCCCAGCCCAGCTGTATAGGACAGAGAGATTACTGTCCCATTGTTTTGAACATACTGAACACCACCTGGGACACAGAGAGAAAAGGTTCAAGTTCAAAGATAGAGCATTCCTGACAGACTATTCCTCAGGGAATAAAGCAAAGAGCTAGACAGCATTAAGGGCATAAAATATCTGCAGAGTTAAGGACAAGGGTAAACAAGGAACTGGCTGAATTCATCTTCCAGTTTCTGTAAGAATTCACATCTATACCCCACAGCCAGAAAAGCCAGCCAATGACAAAGGAGAAAACCACATACAAATGTGCCTTGCTACAACACAGAGTATTATAATGTGAGGGTGTCTGCCATAAACATAAAGTGCCTCCAAACTAAGAAGAGGCTGTGTGATTCCTTACAATAAAACTTGTATTTCAGATAATAGAATTGGGTTCTTAGCACTAATGTCATTTTCTGCTAATTTAATGTCCCATGGATCTCTCAGAGTAAGGAAATAGCGAGTGGAATGCAAACTGAGCCAACGTAAAGAGAAAGAGTCTTTGCTCCAAGCCAGGTGTGTTCAGAAGCTTAAAGACAGGATGGAAGAATTGAACATAATACAGGAATGAGGGGGAGTTTAGACAGAAGCTTCTCTGAATAGTTTAGGGATGGGGGTTTAGAAAATCCTCCAGGGTGATCTGGGAGTGTGGGTGAATTAGTCAGATGCTGCTCTGGGTGGTTTGGAGATGTGAGCTGCTGAGCAGAGGGACAGTGGCTGCTCTATATTCACCCTAATAGAAATAAACTCATGAAGAGCTCTGTACAACCCAACTATAAAAAAAAAGCCAGCAGGGCACCAAGAGACTCATATGATCACCACAGGGAAGAAAGGCAAGTGGGTAGAGGAGCAGGTTCACCTTGAAGGAGATACTTGGCAATACTACCCTTTCCTGGTGAACAGCAGAAGTTAGGACTGAGTTCCTCTGTTTCCCTGAGTCACATCTGACTTACTCCTACTGCCACATGGTACACACTCATCTAGATCATCTTGCAATCTGAAAAGAATCCAGTTTTACTAACAAATTATCCAAGACATCCGAGGTACCAAGAGTGGAATGTAACAAACAGGTCAGGAAAGTGAAGAAAGAATTGAGTTCCTAACCTAGAAAGTTATGTAACCTCAGCAGAGGTTCTTGGACGCCTGAGACTCCAGCTTTTGCATCAAACAAATAGCACAAGGGTATGTCTCTGGCAACTTTGTGTGAGAATGAAATAGAACAGCATGTCTAATGTGCTGTGCAGGATCAAGCCTAACATTTGTCCAAATTCTACTGATGATAAACTGTTGCTGACAGTTGGTTCAAACAAACAGGACTAGTGTGGAAAACAGGGCATGTTTTGAGGCTATCTCTTTCTATCCTAATTTCCTAGCTAACCTCCAAGCCTCCCTGCCTCCTGCTGCCCTGCATCCAACATGGTCAGTGTGCTGACAGTCATGAACAGTGTGTGCAAAGGGTCCCAAGAGTCTGTGGGCTTCTCCAAAGGCTAAGCAGGATTTCATACACCAAGAAGGCCCCTGTCTCCACCCATAGTCCTGCCCTGTCTAAAACGCATGGTGACAAGACAAAGAAAGCAGAAATATTTGTTAAAGAGCCTGTCCTCTCCGTTTCCCCTCTTGACTCTCTCTGGCCTTGAATGACAGAAGAAAACGTTCTCAGGAAGGCAGAGAAGTAAAGCCTCTGAAAGTTATCCACAGAAACAGATTCCTAAGCTTCCCACAAACATGGGTGCAACCGACAGTGCTGAACTCCACAAAGGCAGCAGGGGGAGGGGTGAGCAGAAACTAATAAAGCTCCTCCCTGAGCCTGATGAATGTATCCTCCCCAGCGACATGAGGTGGCTTAATTACTGCTATTAATACAGAATCACTGAAAACCAAAGATGGAGACTTGCACAGAGGTAGGGGATGGGGAGAGACCGCTAAAGTCTATAAAAACAGGAAGATATACCAAACAAATACTGAAAGCATAGATTTCTGGCAGGCTCAGAAGTCAATGCAGGAGCCTGCTTGCTGCAGCCCTAAGCTGAACCTAGTTTCTAGCTAGATCATCTCAGTTTGGTTAATTAAGCATGCTGGTCTCTAAGACCACACCTGCTATCATTCAATGATCTCAGCAAACAGACCCCTCCTGTCACCCCTTCCTCTTAAGAACCAATGGAGAAGGTTCAGGGATGCCTCCTCTGCCTACACTATTCTTTAATACATGTGAAGACACTACCCATGAGATAACTTCCTCCCCCTTCCTTTGATGTCTCCAGATGGCTATGTGTTCTTCTTCCTGGTCCCCAAGTACAAGCATACACACATTCATCAAAGGAGTAATTTTAGATTGCAATTCTGAGTCTCTTGTAGAGACTGCTGCTCTCAGCCTTAATTCTGCCATCTCTTGATTCCGTTAGCATTTGTCAGCCTTCAGATCGTCATCTGGGTTCCTCCACAGACCCACTACACTCAGAACGAGCAAGTGGAGGGCAGCTATTATCACTCACAATTATAAAGATGAGAGTTTATTTGAGGTTAAGAGCCAAGATTTAATCTTACCCTGCTTCTCATACTCTATCAAGCATATATAGTGCTTAATTCACAATTATGATAGTGGAGGGAAAATGGGGGTAGGGACACCCAAAGGGAAGCACAGCATGAAAGAATGTACAAACTTCTTAGGCCCAACTGATAAGTGTCAGTGATATCAAAGCTAGCCTGAGCTCAGAGTTAAAGCAATAGTTCAAGGTAAAGAGCACTTGCTGTTCTTCCAGAGGACTTAGTTTCAATTCACAGTGCCCACATAATGGTTCATAAGTGTCTGTCATTCCAGTTCCAAGAAACGTGACCCCTTTTCTTACATCTGGGAGCACCAGGCACACATGTAATGCATATGTATCACATGACAGTAATACATTCATACACATAAAATATAAAAAATTTATGTGTGCCTCCCATATCATACCAATGTTTGCATTCATTTAAGTTCTGTATAAATCTTCATCTGGAATATACTCAGGGTTCCAACTCCCCAGATGCCACTCCCCTAACACCTGGTTTTAGGTTGCTCCCTTGTTACATGGAATGAACAAGTGGGAAAAGTTTAAAGATTAAGATGATCAAGGAGTTTGGGGTTCATACAAGAAAACAGCCATCATCACAGTGGCATGGATAGACATTCTTATGTATGTTTCGATGCCCTTTGTCCACAGATCACTTTCTAATCCTGCCAGGGATGTTTTGCCTTTGTCATCTAAAGTAACACCATTGTTTCCCCTGTGTCATCAGAGCACTCCAACTGGTCTTTGACCAACTTCTCTCTGCAGCCCTTTTCTATCCTCCAACCATGCAAAATTCTACCACTCCATCCTGTGTTTTCATGGCAGAAGCAGTTCACTGTCACTTCTGGATCTCAATGCCATATGCAGTCCCAGAGACAGTATCTTGTTCATCTGTTTCCTGCTGACACACACAATGTTCAACACATGGGAATGACCACACACGGGCTTCTCGTTTTATGGGAAGGAACACAAGAGTAGTACACAGGCAGGGCAGGAAGAAGCAGGCCTCATGATGAGGAAGAGTTCAGACTCTGAGTTAGATGCCCACTTGCTTCAACCTAGGACAAGCACAACCAACACCCAGTAAGTCATTTACAATAGGAGTAGGGGTTTAGGGAGAGTGTGATGCTAGTGCCTGCCTAAACAATGTCTTATGAAACACAATCCAAGCACTCAGAAAGGTACATGTGATGAAGAATCAAATGTGTCAACTTTTGTGATCTTACACTAAGGATAGGAAGAAAGCACAGATTCAAAACCTACAGGCCCCCAGACGTTTCACCTCTAAGGAATTACACTTTAAAAAAAAAAGTGACTACACAATTCAAGCAACTCCTTCTGATTCTCACCTGCCAGAGAGGCACATAGAAAAGAAGACGAGCTGTCTAGGGCAAAGGCTGGACAACAGGGAAAAAGAGATAGAGAGATTGCTTCTTATTCATCAAAGAGTCCTTGAAGCAGTTATCTATGAGGAGAGTCCAGGAAGTGAAGCACAGCATGGAAATACTACCTGAGACACTTACTTATCCTCCTCTTCATGTCATTCACCTGAATGTTTACCAAATACGTGATATTAAGCTGGGTAAGATGCTCTGTCTCTGGAGACTAGTCTTTATCAGCTTCCTCTGAATGGGATCCCATGTTCATGCTGAAAAATCCCACTGTCCACACATGAACACAGTCATTTCTGAACTGGAAAATCTAAACAATTCAGGAATCCAACGCCCCCACAATTCTTTGTGTAGGTCACACACAGTCTTCTAAGAAACATCCATCACAGCCTGACTCCTAGGAAGGTAGAGATAATGAAAGGTTATCTCCATTGTTCAAAGCCCCCGTTTCTCTCCAAGGACTGAACCTAGTCATCAATAGAAGAATGTCAAATGGCATGCAATTCCAAGATGTAAGCATGAAAATCTGCAGTTCAAAAATGCCAAAGCAGACTCTTCATTCTGCCAGAGACCACGCAAACTGGGAAAAAGTCCTGGTAGGCTGCCTGCCAGGCAAACTGCCCCACTCTCCCTAATTCTGCATCCTCCCACCCTATTCCCAGTTCCATGACCTCCTAGTTGCCTTATTCCAGCCTTTAATTGGGTGCAGATTAGTCACAGTATCAGAGACCACACAGATTGTGAGAAGTTCAAGCCATACCTACCAGACTAGAGATGAAAACTGAAACCAAGAAACAAAACACCCATCCAACAAAGACAAACTGAGAAATTGGCACCTAGACCTATAATCACCCTAAACCCAGATGCCTAGGCACAATCAACAACAGCCAAGGCAATGTATCACCACCAGAACTCAGCTATCCTACCACAGCAACCCATGAATATTCCAACACAGCAGAAATAACAAAAATAAAAGACCTTAAAAATAACTTTATGAAGATGATTGAGGTCCTTAAAGTGGAAATATGAAATTCCTTTAAAAAATTCACGAAACGCAAATAAATAATAGGAGAAAATTAATAACTTTATTAAAAATGCAAAGAAAAACAAGCAGTTGAAGGAAACAAAACTGTTTAAGGGATGAAAATGGAAATAGAAGCAATTAAAAAAAACACAAACTAAGGGGAATCTGGGAATGAAAAATCTAGGTAAAGGAACAGGAACCATGGGCACAAGCATTACATCACCAACAGAATATTAGAGACAAAAGACAGCATGTCAAGCATTGAAGATATGGTAGAAGAAATGAATACATCAGTCAAAGAAAATATCAAATCTAAAAGGTTCTCGACACCATACATCTAAAAAATCTGGAACACTATATAAAGACCAAATCTAAGAATAATAGAAACAGAAGGAGAAGATTCCCAGATCAAAGGCCCAGAAAATATTTTCAACAAAATCATAGTGGAAAAATTTCCTAGTCTATAAGGTACAAGGAGTTTACAGAACACTGGTGAGGCCCTCATGTTACAGAATGGCAACCACGTGGACAACTACATCCACATAAAACCTGAGAAAGCTTGGGAAGTAATTCTAGACAGAAAAAAAAATAGAGTTAAATATGGCTTATTGATAGCAGCATTTTCTCAGATGGGCTCTGCTTGCTAGACACAAGCAAGCGCTCTCATTTAAGAGAGGCTTCCTGACTCAGTATTAGCTGCAAAACCCTGCAACTCCTTAAGAGGTCCTGCCAAGAAACACTTAAATACTGGTGATAAAAAGCTGACCACATGCTTTTCGGTTTTCAGCTGTAGCAGGATAAAAGCTGTGCCATTTTAAAATGTCGGCTTTCTGGGCCATCCTGCCAGGGCAAATTCTGACTCTTTCAGGCAGGTAGTCTGACTATGGAGCATTTGAATGTGGTTTGTGAGCACACTGCTGCAGCTTGCTTGCTGGCAAGGACCTTAAAATGCCATACAGTTGTGGCAATAAACATGGCTATGGCCAATACCTCTATCATGAGCCTGAAATTTCAGAAAGCTAAGAAATGGGCTGGATCTACCTGTCAAAGCTAAGGCTATAATCCTACCCATATTGTTTAACAAATTAAAGACTCATGTGGTTAGAAAAAGAGAGATATACAAAGACGGAGGAAACCTCAAAATGATTTACAGTGAGTTAACAATATATGTAGGCTTGAAAAAAGGTTAAAGTGCTTAAAATAAAAAAGAAAGAGTAGTTGGGTGTGGTGGTACACACCTTTAATCCCAACACTTGGGAGATAGAGGTAGACTGACCTCTGTGATGTCAAGGTGTGATAACATACACCTTTAATCCCAGCACTGGGGAGATAGAGACAGGTGGATCTCTGTCAGTTCAAGGACAGCCTGGTCAACAGAGTAAGTTCCAGCACAAAGATATACAGAAATCCTGTCTCAAAAAGCCAAAAATTAAAAATAAAAGAAATAGACTTTAAAATACAGCCACCTAAAGGTGGAAAACACACAGCGAATCTTGATACTGTATGTTATTATGCTCTCTTTAAATTGCTTGAATGCTGAGGAAGAAGCAACAGCTGCTAAAGTATATTTGTTTATAAATGCTGCTAAATTAATCAAAGATAGGTATTCTAAAAATACATTGACTTCAAAATTGAAGTCAAAAGGTATGTTGCTTTAGAGAAGAGATTTTGCTTTTGTTTCCCCAGGAAATGAGAGGCTGTGGATTCATTCTGAGTTAAGAAAAATCAGGTTTGATCAAGGAAGACCATCTGAGAAATCTCTGGTAGGAACAGATGGCCCAGATGTCTGAGTTTTACATCCAGAACAGGTTCAAAGTGATATAAAGAATATTACTAATTGTCCCAACTTCTATGGGTAACAAAGCAATAGAGAGCAATCTGACATCAAAGAGTAGTGAGGTCTAAAATCTAACCCATTTAAGAAGTGGAAGAACCCAGACCAGGCTGTAGAAGACACGATTACTGTAGCAGACAGTTAAATTTTAGCATCCCAATCCCTAACTCTCAAATTTGAACTACTTATTTCCATTTCCCTGTCTGTTAAATGAGAATGTCTCTGGGGCCTGACAAGGCAGCTCTGAGAAACAAAGAAGTTGAGGCAATGCAAGAACCTGATGAAGTTGCTGAGTGTGTGTATGTGCATGCGTTTATGTGTGTGGACCTGTGAATACAGGTAAGCCTGTGGATGGAGGTCAGAGGTTGTTACCAAATATCTTCCTCCGTCACTATCTGCCTTACTTTTGGAGAAAGGATCTTTCATTGAACCTGGAGATTAACAATTTGGCTAGTCTAGTCAGTAAGGTTCAGGGATCAACCTATATCTACCTGACTCCCCAGCCCAAGGTAACAGATATATGTCTCCAAACCTGGCCTTTTACATGGGTTGGATGCTGCAGATTCAAACATGGGGTCTCATGTCCCCATAGCAAGTTCTGTACCAACTAAGGCACCTCTTTTTTTCTTTTCTTTTCTTCCTTTCTTTCTTTCTCTTCTCTTTTCTTTTTTTTCTTTTCTTTTTTTTTGTTTTTTGTTTTTTTTTGTTTTTCAAGACAGAGTTTCTCTGTGTAACAATCCTAGCTGTCCTGGAATTAGCTCTTATAGGCCACACTGGCCTTGAACTCACAAGGATCTGCCTGCCTCTGCCTCCTGAGTTCCAGGATTAAAGGTATGTATCACTACCACTCAACTCCCATTTTAATTTCTGGCACTTTGATAGCTACTGAGTTTCAATTCTGAGCACTAGGCGAGAAAAAGGACCCCAAAATGACTGAGGAAAGTAAGTGGAGTTGGTCTTGCACAGCTATGACTTCCTTGTCTACAAATTTAATCAAAGATTAAAAAAACTGAAAATTGCTATGTACCAAAATACACACTTGATTTTCTCATCATTCTTTCCTAAATAGTGCAGAATAAAAATCATTAATATAGCATTTACCTTATATTAGATACTATTTATTATAAATCACTTGGAGCAGGTACTCCAAGTATGTCATTTCACATAAAGAATGGAAGATCAGGGGCTGGAGAGATGGCTCAGCGGTTAAGAGCAATGCCTGCTCTTCCAGAGGTCCTGAGTTCAAATCCCAGCAACCATATGGTGGCTCATAACCATCTGTAATGAGGTCTGGTGCCCCCTTCTGGCCTGCAGGCATACATGAACACAGAATATTGTAATAAATAAATAAATAAATAAATAGATAGATAGATAGATAGATAGATAGATAGATAGATAGATAGATAAATATGGAACATCAGCACAGGAGGAAGAGCCACTGCGGAATCAATCCCCTGAGAACTGACACCTAGGGACAGTGGTGGTCATGGCCTGAACACATGGACTCAAGAGTAAGTAACAGCCATGACTCACACTAAGTAAAACATGTCAACTGAGTCTTTCAAGGGCTTTGGAGAAAGCCCTTAAGAATTATATGGAGTAAGCCAGGTAATGGTGGCACACACCTTTAATCTCAGCACTTGGGAGCCAGAGGCAGTCAGATCTCTATGAATCTGAGGCCAGTCTGGTCTACAAGAGCTAGTGTCAGGATAGGCACCAAAGCTATATGGTAAAACCCTGTCTTGAAAAAAAAAAAGAGCCGGGCAGTGGTGGCGCATGCCTTTAATCCCAGCACTCGAGAGGCAGAGGCAGGCGGATCTCTGAGTTCGAGGCCAGCCTGGTCTACAAGAGCTAGTTCCAGGACAGGCTCTAGAAACTACAGGGAAACCCTGTCTCGAAAAACCAAAAAAAAAAAAAGCTTTACATAGAGTAAGCCATTAATAGAAAAGCACAACCCATTTATAGGCTGAGAAGTCTATGTGAAGATCACAGTTTTACAGGCAGAAGTGAGGTAAAAAGACTGAGGAAAACAGATACTCTATCAGTGCTAACATCTCTGGGATAAGCAGAATGGCATGTAAAACCAGGAAGCTGGAATATGGAGGGGAATTGCAATAAGCCATTCAGAAGCTTTATTTTATCCAAGTCAGACTTCACCAATTGTCCAGAAAACAGGGAATTCTTAAAGTGAGGCACTTGGTCTGGGACATACAGGGCCCTATGTCAATATTTCTTCCCAGTGCCCAGGATGAGTGGGAGTCAATACACTATGCAAATGTCCCAGGCCAGTCTCATCTAGCAAATTCAGGAGGCAGAGATCTAGATGACCTCTTTACAAAATAGGGGAGGAAATGCTGACTCAGGCTCCTCTTACCCATGCACAGCAGCAAAAGCCAAAAGCAGGGTACAAAGGAAGAAGCCTCGAATAGAAGAGTAAGGGAAAGGAGGAAAAAGCCAGACACAAGATCTCAGGCCAGCTTACATATGGTCTGTCCAGCTGCCTGAGCTCACACCACTCCTTAATCTCTTCTTTTTAACTACCAGCCTGTCTACAGGAGTCCACTCTACTGTTCCTTCCACCTAAATGGCTGGCCTTCGATTTCTTTCTGGTTCTTCTGACATGCCACCAGTAAGGCATGCTCAGTCCATCCCATTAAAGCAGTATTTCCCACTCCCTCACCTAACTAGGCCCTTCATCCTGTCACCTAGCCCACCATCTTGATACCATGCTTTAGTTACCATTGTTGTCTTGTCACCACTCAGCACAGCATGGATGTGTTCATGACTTCTCTCTCTCCCTCTATCTGTTGGGAGTATAGTTTCATGAGAAATGGGGACATTTTTGGGTATGAGAGCTCTAGCTCCAGTCCTGCAGTAATGTCTGGTTGTGCTTGTTAAACAAATGAAGACCCTTAGAAGATCCAACTCCTAGCTCTGAAACTTAGTGGCTGCGTTAGAAATGGATATGCTCCATCACTAATGGGTGGCAAAAAATGTCCTTTCATATGGACAGGAAAGCCCATACTCAATGGTGCATCACTATATGAACACTATGGTATCAACAGGGCCAATAGGAAGCTTCCAAGCGGACATCATCTCAAGTTCTACTGGCTGTGCTCCACTCAGGTAATTCAGAGTCTTGTGAAATGAGGCTTTCAGTGCCCTCTGCTGGAACCAAACAGAAAGCAGTCATGCTCTAAAGGCATGACTGAAAAGTCTGAAAAGAGGCATTGGGCATCCCCAGAATTCTTACCTCCAGATTGGCTTTCCTTATATTCCATTGATTTCTTGAGGCAGTGTTGCTTGAAAGCATGGACAGAATATTCAAAGGACCTACTGAACCTGAAATGATGCTGGGCCAACTCTCTGTGAAGCATGAAGGGGGCTCTTGTTTCCCATCAAGCAGTGATTAGCACTCCTGATTCTGTAGGTCAAAATTATATCTAAGATAGGTGAAGCATCAGCTGAGGATGTACACTATTTCAAGTGAAACATTGGGACTATAACCAACAATGTCAACCCAGTCACAACAACATTAAACTTTTTGTCATCTCTAAAGTTCTCACACAGTTGGTTCTTTAAGTGCAGTAATTTAATTTTCTCCCAGCATGGCTACATGCAACTGCTGAAGAGACACTGATGACTGCAGTTGTAGTGTCTCAGGCACTCCCTAACCATCTCCAACAATGTGCTAACAGGGTCTAAAACTGTACATGAACAGGAATGAATGAAAGAGAGAGCCAGTGTAGTTCTGCCTTTGTTATTAAAGCATAAAGTAGTGGCAGAAATATGGGTGAAAAAATGATGACACAGGCTGCTTTGGAGGGGGCTGTAATTAGGTCACAAGAACGCTGATGAGGCCGCAGCACAGAGGGGTCTATTTACTCACAGTGAGTTAAACATTGTGTGGAAAGAAGGCCATTATTAAACAGAAAAGGAAGCTGGTACCAACTAGAGAATTCTAACAAGCATAGCCCAGAAATCACCCCCAACTCTTGGCCCTGGAATGCTGGAAACTGATAGCATAGTACCTAAAGACCTGAACTGATTTACATGATCCTTATTTGCACAGACCATATTTGCATACTGGAAATGGTATAATTTATGATAACCTCCCTGAAATGTGCACTGGCCAATCTGTTCTGCATTCCTGAATACAAAACATATTACATGCAGGAAATTGTACACATAGAAATTTACTCTAATTGAAAAATACTATACACACACACAAGCACACAGAGGCAGCCTTCCTTGCAGCCCATCTCTAGTTACCGTTCACCTTGCTATTCTTTGCAGTGTACTCAATAAACTATTTTTCCTATTCTAGTATACAAAGTAAACTCATTCCCAATCTCTCAATCTTTTCCCTAATACCATGATAGTAGACTCCATGGTACTAAACTTTGCATTCTTCCCTGAAGACTTTCTTACCTTCCACAAAAGCACAAGAAGCAAAAATCAAACACAGGCTTGTCAAACACCCACTAGTGCATGGCTGATGGGTTATGTAGGTTTCATAACAACAGCATGGCCACAGGGTGTATTTTCTTCCAATAGAAAAGAACTCCACCAGCAAATATGAGCACTTGTGCTCTGTCACCCTGGAAAAAGTATAACTAATCCAAACTCAGGTATGGCTGCCCAGCTGGGGCACATTTACCTCAACCATGTAAAAGTCCTTGTATGGTTTTCAAAGGTCTCATCCGTTCGGGGTGCAGGCCAGCCTGGGTGATTCCTAATATCTTTTTCTGCTTTCAGTTGTATGAATCCATGGAAGAAATAAAATGCATAGTTCATTAAAGGAATAATTGAATTTTCTGCTTTGGTTGCCTTATAATAATCCTGCTAGCCACAGAATGAAGTTTGCCCTTTTACCCAAAACCGCCCTTTATCACATGTCCCATCTGTCTGGTCTTTGTCTGAAACTCAACAATAGTGACTTTTGCCCTTTTACCCAAAACCGCCCTTTATCACATGTCCCATCTGTCTGGTCTTTGTCTGAAACTCAACAATAGTGACTTTGAAATGAAATCTCCCGGTTGCTTCTATATTTTAAGTTCTCGAGAAACTGGAGCATACAGAATCTTTTCAGACAAGGGCCAAGTACTCTCTACATACTTGGGAGTAGCCTTGGACAACAGTTCAACCAGTCCTGGGCCTCAATATCTTCCTTTACAAAGTGTGAAGATGGTTGCAGAATAAATAAGATATTTCATGGAATGCCTATAGTCTAGCATCGGATACAGAATAAGTCAAAAGTTTCAAGCTCAGAACCTAACTGGGGCAGGCAAGGTCAACAAGAGGCATAACCAGATACCAAAAGCTCTTTTACCCCCATTCTGTGTTACATAAAATAAGAGTTAGGGGTAACACAGAAAATGAGAAGGAAAGAGATGTTCACAAGTGAGAACATTCAACCACTCTCGAATAGACAGGTATCACTCAACCCTAGCTGATGGCTGCAATCATGCCATCAGGGTACAGGTTTGCTAGCTATTCCATTTTTGTTGTTCCTGTTTGGATAAAAGGAATGCCACACATCATGTTTTTTATTGGTAATTTATTAACACTTAACCATTAGCAAGGGTTTTTAAAAAATGATAAAAAAGAGTGGACAGGTCAAACTACTATTGACCACATTCAGGCATACTATGTTTCACGAGCCAGAGATGGAAAAGGGTGCTGTCATTCTGATGACACTGCAGCACAGTACACTTTCTTCTCTAATTTTCATATCTTCTTCAATAAGGATTTTCTTTCTTTTCCAGGCAGATACATGTTTACTGACTTATACAGATGGTAGCATGCATTGACAAATACAATTTCATGTCAGGCAATAATATTGCTCTAATAGTAATGGAAGGAATCTCACTGCTGGTAGGAAAACTGGTCTCATTTCAAATTGATGAGAGCACTCATTCAGTAGCAAATTTTAGGAGCAAATTTCAGGTCTGGAAGTCAACCATGTGATCAAATCCTCAGAGTGTGCATGGTTAAAGAAGTAGTGTTAAACATCAGTCCTCACAGAAAAGTTCCCCACTTACAAAGCTTTTGAATTTCAAAGTTAAACAGCAACACAGAATCATAAATTCCAAAGGTTAATAAAATCCCTCTCAACTTGAAGGATAAAAATCATATAAAAGCACTTCAAATTAAACTATGTAATTAACTATCTAGATTTGTATGAGGGTCTGTGGGGGGTGTGTGTGTGTGTGTGTGTGTGTGTGTGTGTGTGTGTGAGAGAGAGAGAGAGAGAGAGAGAGAGAGAGAGAGAGAGAGAGAGAGAGAGAAGGGTATGCACCTATCTGTGTGGAAGTCAGACAGGTCTTTCACTGGTCAGGAACTTTCCCTGTCCAGGGAACTCTGCCAGTCTGACTCCCTTCTCAGTGTCTCTGGGATTAAGTTTGCACTGCCAACAGTTTTTTTTTTTTTTTTAATTCTGGAGATCCAAAGTCAGATCCTCACACACTTGTCAGACAAGTGCTTTAATGAGTGCTTGATTTGCATAGATTTTTAAAATAAACAAATTATATACATGGCAAAGTGACTACATTAAGTGCAAATACTTAATAAATTATCATAAAGAGGTGCACCTGTATAATTGTTACACGAGTGAAAAACTGACATCTTCTTTGTTCCATGCCCCAATGTTAGGCTAACCTGTCCCCACAAGACTTAACCACCACAACTAGTTGGCAAGGGTACAGATTAAGCCTTGTTTGGGTTTAAACTCTGCACCGTTGGAATTATACAGTATTCACAGCAAGCAATGGCCTTCTAGTCAATACCACAAGTCTTCCATTGCTTTATGGAGCTTCAATATACAAACATGCTGCTATTTGTCCATTTTACTACTGCACTGCCATAAATGTCTATTTACAGACATCTTACAATTTCCTACTTGGTACTTCCATGAACAACACTCATATTAGCATCGCAGATAAGGTTTATGCATACATGAATATTGAGAATACTAAAGGGAATGAAGAGATAGATATGAGGTTATGGGTATGCTTGGCTTTGATTGACAAAAGCAATTTTTCCAAAGTAATTACATCAATGTCTGCATTTTGCTTATAATTATCAGAGCTATTCAACCATCAGTAGGCTTCTTGCTAAAACCATTAACTCTTTTTGACAAATTGAGATCTGAAATTATTAAATAAATTAAAATGCCTGTAAAACCAGGACCAACTGTAGAAGGAACAGCGGGGCTGTGTCCCGCCACCCTGCTAGCTTTACACCCGAAATAATTACACGGAAACTGTATTCTTTTAAACACTGCCTGGCCCATTAGTTTCAGCCTCTTATTAGCTAATTCTCACATCTTGCTTTAACCCATATTTAGTAATGTGTGTAGCACCACAAGGTGGTGGCTTACCAAGAAAGATTAAGCATGTCTGACCTGGCAGCTGGCTCCATGGCGTCTGTCTCAGAGAGGAGAGGCATGGCGTCTGCCCAAGGCATCTGCCTCACTCCCAGCATCCTGTTCTGTCTACTCCACCCACCTATGTTCTGACCTATCAGGCCAAGCAGTTTCTTTATTAATTAACCAATGAAATCATCAGATAAATAGAAGACACACCAACATCAACTAACAAATTTCATAATTTCTTGATCTTTCTTGCCAGGAAAACCTTGATGCATCTCTGGTCAAATTTTATTTTCTGGTAACATGCTGGATAATTCAGATCAACTGAACTTATATACATGTTTATGTGTGTGTGCCTATATGTCCATATATGTATAATATACATACATGCACATATATATTCATATATATACATTCATACATATATGCACGCATATGTGTGTATGTGTGTATTGTATAGGTATGTATATATATGTGTGTGTATATATATATATATATATATATATATATATATTTTTTTTTTTACTCAAACTCTCTCAGGGACACTAAGATGTCTTTATAAGGAACTAGATGACGGAACATCCCTTCACATTGTCTTAAAAGAAGATAAGGAATGTAAAGAACAGAGCTACTTCCTCCCACCATAGCTAATATCTAACAACCACAACCCATGCATCCATTTCAGGGCCAGTGGATGTTGAGATGAGCTGATTATCATGGGTGCTTAGGTGGCCAACTGCAGAGGTAACAGTCCTCATAACAAGAAAGCTGGGGCGGTGAGGAGGGGGTCACAGGCACAGAAAAGAGGTAGACAGAGCAGAGTTCTGAGAGATGAGAGAGGGTGGCCTGAAAACAAATTTTCTGGTTGGGAGATGTGAAATGAGCTAAAACAATGACAGTATGTGGCTCCTTAAAGCTAAAACCTTAGGAGAGGGCTCTTCCTTGGGCCTAACACAGGAAACAAGCCATACCCACACCTTGACTTCAGTCTATTGAGAATGCTTTTAGACATCTAGAAAGGTGATTTTATTATTCCATCAAGACTGTGGTGATTTGTTACGGAAGCCATAAGAACCAAAGTGGTGGTGACCTTCTCACAAGTGGAGATATGTCCTAAGACCTCCCAGGCATGCCTGGAACTATACACAGTAAAACTTGAAGTTATAATGTTTTTTCCTATACATGCATATACTAATTTGGTAACGTTTTTCATCTTAACTCAGCAATTCCCTGACAGTGGTGATTATTGCCTGAATACATGAACTCAAGAGTAAGTAACAGCCATGACTCACACTAAGTAAAACATGTCAACTGAGTCTTTCAAGGGCTCTGAAGAGAGCCCTTAAGAATTATATAGAGTAAGGCAGGCGATGGTGGCACACACTTTAATCTCAGCACTTGGGAGGCAGAGGTAGTCAGATCTCTATGAGTTTGAGGCCAATCGGGTCTACAAGAGCTAGTTCCAGGACAGGCACCTTCTTAACTCAGCATGTCTCGGTAATCAGTCATGCTTGAACAAGTTCTCATCTATACTCCATTCCCTCTGCCCTGCCCCACAGCCTATGTTTTAAAACTTAACAACTCCAGTTCTCATTCTAACTCTGCAACATGACTAGACATCAGGATCCTTTGCCTTTCTGTTGAGATTCAATGGGATGGCGGTCAAACACATTCAGTTGGGAGACGTTTGCTTCAATAAGAATAAAAGAAGCAGTCAACAGAGGCTTTAGGAATGCAAAGTATGAGTGCAGGCTGAAATCAGCTCAGAAATTCATATCCTCCACTTGTTCAAGACACTGGTTATAAAAGACCTGAACTTTACATGCTCTAGAGATGGTGCGGGAGAATTGTCTGTATTCTGTCAATCGTGTTTTAAATTAACGCTGATTGGTCAGGCAGGAAGTATAGGCAGGTCAACCAGATAGGAAGTAGAGGTGAGACAATGAGAACAGGAGAATTCGAGGAAGGAGGAAGCCCATTCCTCCAGTCCTGTCAAAGAAGCAGGATGTGACCTGCCCCACTGAAAAAGGTACTGAGCCATGTGGCTAACATAGATAAGAATAATGGGTTAATATGAGCTGCAAGAGCTAATAAGAAGCCTGAGAGAATGGGCCAATAAGTTTATCATTAATATAGTCCTTCTGTGTGATTTTCTTTGGGACTTACAGGCTGTGGGAACTGGGCGGGACAGAAACCCTGACAAGCAGGCCCTCATGTTACATAAAGACATATGCCCTCAAGCAATACCCACAAGCCTCCCTGGTCTTGCCTCTATGGCCAAGGGAAACATATGCACTGAGCTGGTTACAGGTTATCATAGGCAGCATATGTGAACATCATGATAAATGGCTTAAAGTATTAAAGTATACTTCCTCCACATGTTGGCAACTAACCAAAAGCTGAATACCTGCCCCTGAGGTACAGGGAAAAAAAAAACAACTATGCTGTAGGAAGGCTTACCGCTAGTAATTATCCGCCTACTGGGACGTGGCCTCATAGACTATTTACCTGGATGCCGAAGCATGTCCAGCCCTTCTCTCCTCCCCCTGGTCCCCATTTTGCTGGTTCAGTTTGTTTTGAATCTCATCTTCATCCATCGTTCAAGCAGAGAATCCTGATTTTGTAAGTTTTACCCCTTAATAAATGCCTATCTATTTCTTAGTTCTGAGCTAGTTTGGGATTCCTTTTTTGACCATCCGATCTCTCAACCATCAAAACTACAACTGCAAATAAAATCAACCAGGCCAACAAGAAAACATGGGTCTGGGCGGAAGTAACAGAACGATCTCAATTCAAATGAAAGTTACCTATGCACAAGTGCTCAAGTCCAAGAGTCAATATCACCACCACAATGAAAGAAAGGCTATAGAGTTGTGGCCTGGGGTCTCAGCATCATAGAAGCTCAAAGCACCAATAACTAGGATCTCCTATCCCTTTCATCAGGAAAAGAACTCTGCACAAAATGCATACTAATTCATGTCAGGAGTTCAGTGGCATCACTAACTACATGGCAAGTTGTTGGTTGGCCTCAGGTTCATAAGACCTTGCCTCAAACAAAGAAACAAACAAACAAACAAAAACCCTGCAGTAAATGTGTGGAAGGAAGAACCCTTCTCACTAAAAAACAATTATTAAAGACTCAAAGAGTTAACATTGGGCTGGCCTTTCCTACAAGAAACTCAAGCACACAGTTGCAGAGATATAAGAGCAGCAAATGCTACTTGCTATATACTCCACATACGATCAGGGATAAATGGCAGCAAGCATGGGCACAAAAGGTGCAGTCTTAGAAGAAATCTATGGGCAAAGAACTATATATGAGGCAGAAAGAAGAAAGTGAAATTTAAGAAACAAAGTAGTGCCAAGCGGTAGTAGTGTACACCTTTAATCCCAGCACTCCGAAGGTCTCTGATTTGGAGGACAGCCTGATCTACAAAAGCTAATTCCAGGATAGGCACCAAAGCTACAGAGAAACCCTGTCTCAAAAAACCTGGAATAAAGAGAAAAGAAACAAAGTAGTTTTCCCAGGGAGGTCAATGAGGCAGCAAAACCCAAATGAACACAAACATGGTACATTTCAGAGGAAGAAAAGGGACAGCAGAAGCACCATACATAATCACAGTGAAGGCTCAGAAGTTCATCCAGGAGACAGAGGATACAATGGTAAGATCTGCCACACTCAGGGAATGGGGAAGGAGAGAGGGCACATGTATTCATTCATGCCTTCACTTAGCAGACATTTAAAGACCAACATTGAACATGAACACCAGTTCTTCTGATAACATCACAGGTGCTAGAGGTCAGCAATAACAACACATGTTAACAAAAAGGAAAAAGAAAAAGAAAAAAGAAAAAAACAAGGAGCTATGAGTAAGAAAAGGAAGCAGAGTCAGTAATGAATAGTCATGAGCACTGAGGCTGAGATCCAAGGATCTTAGTCAGCTGGACTGAGAAGGCAAAGAGAGGATGGCAGGACCAAAAGTGTCTCTGAGGAAGGAGCAGAACCCACAGATGAAACTACAGGCCAGGTTCTGAGAGCCCAGGGTGGCCATACAGAGATGGGAAGATACCAGGGGACAATCCAGGGAGATAAGGATAGAGCGGTGCCCTGGGGTAGCTCTGAGTACTCTTGGAAAGGAAAAAGGAAACACAAAGGGTAACAGGAAAGAAGCGGCCAAGGTCAGGGTGTGACATCTTCTGAGGAAATTAGTGGGAAGGGAAGAGTAACTAGGCCAAAGAACAAGACAAAATAGTCAAGGGTTAGAGATGCTTGCTCACAGGGTAGAGAATGAAATGATGATTAGCAGTGTGAAATAATAAATTAAAATAAGAACTCAAGGTTTAAATAAAGAAAACGCCCCCAGGTACCATCTTCCTAATGAGCTCCCTTGGCCCTCTTCAAAGGGCTCTAGCAATGAAGAACTCCATGCCTGGTGACCTAACGTTTAGAACTGGCATTCTTACTGTTATGAGTCAGATCTTGATTCCATAAAGTTTATGTACTGATCCTGTTTCCATCCCTAGAAGCGTATGATTGTAAAAGCAGCTCCCTTTCCATTTATAGCTCTTCCTAATTAGGGAAGACTCTAGTTGTTTTCAATTCAGTTATGTCAGATTTCCAATATCATATGCTTGTATTATGTTGTATGTAGAATTTTAGTATGCCAACCACTGGGCTTCATTTTAACAATTTTTATTTCATGTTAAGGAGACTAAAGCTATAAGAAGAGAAATATCATGCTCCAAGTAGTCAGCTATGCCTGCCTAAGCTGACTTCACAGTCTGGAATGCCTGATTCTGCTCACTGCTCTAGCTGTCCTACAGTTGGCACTACAGGTAATCAACTAACTAATCAGACTGCCAAACCTTAGCATCCAGAGTATCAGCAGCTCGGGAGATTATGGGTTTGCTCTCAGCAGACCCACTGAGATTAACCAGAGCTGGAAAATAAGAAAGTCCACTAAAAATATGAATCATACTTCCACAAATTCAAGCAGCAATGCTCTGTTATTTATGGCACCACCTACAACGAAGTCAAAACCTTAAAGCTGTCAATCAGTAGAGTGTAGGGAGCACTGTGATGATTAACAATTGAGAGAGGACCATATCTGCAGCAACATGCAGTGTACATGACAAAGAGATGACTTTTGACTCCTGGTGGTCACAAAGCCTCCTCTGCAGTCTATAGATCTTGGAGTCAGGTCATGCAGGTCATCCTGGATGATTACCATTATATCTCAGGACAATAAATTTCTGCTTCCACATCTCTCCCAGGGGTATTTCCTACCCTTTCTGGATAGCTCTTTATAGTCAGGCATAGAGCAACCTCCATTATGAGGGCTCAACATCTAACTTCTGGCCATATCCCTGGCCAAAGCCAGGGGCCATTGAAGCTGTTTTTATTTCATGTCCCAGTGACAGCCCTGACTGTTTGCTGAAGCTGATCTTGTGCATGCTGAGCCTCTAAGTCTCCAGGGTAAACATCCCAATTCCTTCTACTACTTCTTATGTAACCAACTCCAGCTGACAATGATATTCACTGATGTCTTGCTAAGCATGCTGACTCATCTCTAGATCATTCTTACACTATATAGCTTATAAATAAATGTTACAGTCCAACTAGTGCTTGGGAAGTGAGGATCCATAGTCTTTGCCATCCTGCCTACACATTTTTGCTACTGTGCTCACGTCACCTTGCACTCAACAATGCAGTTTGTGACTCAGAGACTTGAGTTTATTCTTACATACTATGCTGACAGGTATAGCACTCAGACTCCAATCTCGGGATGTTGTTCTAAATATTGCCTTTATACTCACATTTCTCATAATTTTCTCAACAGTTTGGTAAGATCATTACATTGATGACACCAGGCATTCCTTCAGCTGTGTGGCTGAACCAGGTATTTTGATGCTTCATACCAAATCATAAACACAGCTACAAGCTCCCCACAAACTAGATTTCCTTTTTGTCATTAGGGAATGTTTTCCTTACCAGCGTGCACCCAGAAAAAAAAAAATGTATTACAGGGATGAAGGGTAACAACTATAAAGTGCCAAATTACTCCCTAGCCTCTGACTACAGTGACTGTCTTATGTTACAATTTCCAGACAAGTAACCACACGTAATCTATTCAGAGACAATGCTCTATAATTAGGAAGAGAGAATGAGATGCAAGCTGCAAATACCTTCCATGTAGGAAACACTATCTAGAGAGAAGCCAATGCAGAAAAGTCAACCAAGGAAATGGAGGAAGATCTAAGAACATAAACATCATCTGAGCAACCTGACCCAACCTTTCCTTCAGCCTAGACTGGCTTTAACTCTTGTATTAACTACTTGTATTACTTACTTTTCTTGTTGCTGTGGCCACTTTACAAAAACAACCTAAGGAACGAAGAGCTTAACTTGGCTCAGGTTTACTAGATTCATTATAGCAGGAAAGTCATGGTGGCAGGAGTTTAAGGCAGCTTGCCACATTACATAGCAGCAATCAGAAAAATATAAACACTCATGCTCAGGTTGCTCTCTCCTTTTCATTCATTCCAGGATCCCAGGTCTTAGAATGGTGCCACTCACATTAAGAGTCGGTCTTCCAACCAAAATTAAACCAGTGTAGGAACTTCCTTACAAAGCAGAGGTTTGTGGAGAAGCTTTCCCCCCAGGTGATTCTTGAACTGATCAAGTTAGTAAACATTAAACCATTTCATTAATAAACACCCCACAAATCTGTTAAGACTAATTTGTACCACTGAACAAGAATCACAATTCTATAGCAGTGTTTCCCCAGTGTTAGATCTTGCAAGCCACAATACCAACTTGGTCAGAAAGGGATTCAAGAACACAACTGAACGGCAGTTAAAGCCCAGACTCATGAGTAGAAAAGGTACTGAGAAAAAATGACTATTGAGTGGACAGCATTACATAGGACACACATATCACCCCACTACCACCCATCAACCACCCCACACACACACACAGTACAGACCCACACACACATGGTACAGGGAACGTCATGGAGGAGGGTTTGCAAAGAATATAACAACTAAAGAATAAGGAGAAGGGCCATGAACAACAGTATTATGGGCATGACATGCCCATGACACTCATGAACTCATAACAGCTACAATTGCTTATAGAGAGTCCACACAAGACTGACTCAGTAAATTCATTCATAGATGAGGGAGGGGCTCATGGGAATTATAGACTGCCGTTAACAGCAGATGAAAGCTACTAGAGAAGTAAAAAATTCATTGTTGGCACTGATGCTCCCTCCACTGAGTTACTCATGCTCAGTGGAGAACAATGCACCCATATTCAAGATAGCCCTAGTTAAACTCACTACATTATTAAGCAAAAACAAAAGACACTAAAGTTGGATGGAGACATGGAAAGAGCATATGGGGGTTGGTGAGCATGAGTGACAGTCAGGGAGGGTGGAGAAATGAGTGTATATATGATGAATTATATACTTGTATAAAACCAACAAGAATAAATTATTTTTGTAAAAAAATTGAAACAAAATTAATTCTACAACATTACTAAATAAAGATTATGTGGCATTTAGTACAATTCCTTGCCAAAATCCAATATCCCCCCCATGGTATCAGAACAAAATCTTAAGCTTTTAAATCTCAGCTGGTCTCTATCCTGGCTGGCTTAGAGGACTAGGGCAGGTGAACAAAAATTTTATCCTGTGTGCTTCCCACCTTTACAATAGGGCCATTCACTGTGCTATAATCACCATTAAAAAAAAAAGATTCTGTGCAATGTCTGACACACAGAAATGGTAACAAAGCCAGTTGTTTATATTGTCATTATCACCTCACCATTGCCTTCTGAAATTGTTATGCTAACTTTAAAATACTTTTACTAATTCTTTTCAAAATTTCATGCATATGTATATATATGCATACACACACACACACACACACACACACACACACACACTGTATCGTGATCATCTGCATCCAAACTCTCCCATTCCCCCTAGATTATTATGCTAATATTACTAGCTGTTTTCCTATATTGCCAAAAGCCTGTTTTCTCTTTGACTATTATTTTTCTTCTGTTTGGTTTGCTATACTATGCTTTACTATGCTTTGATGTGGTATACTGTGGTGGGCTGTGTTCTGCTCTGCTGAGGTTTGTGGTAAGGTCTGGTTTTGTAAAGTTGTAATTATGGTAAGCCACGCTAGGCTGAAAAGCAAAATGCATTCTGTCTCAGGCTTTAGGCACAGTCACCATGCCCAGTCATGTTTTCACATCTGGAACTGAGTTAGCCCTGGGGGCCTCTGCTTCTTTCACGGGGCACCTCTCACATTGACTCAGTTGAAAACCTCTCCTCCTAGCTTTGCCAGGATCACCATCAACTCACCAGTTTCCCTCTGACCCATCTGCAGAAAGGAGTCCCTCACTGCCAGAGCACAATTTAATCTATTAAACTGTTGACATGAAATCTCTCACAAGGATGTGACTAAGAGGAAGGGAACAATGACAGGGGTGTGACCCTGGGTTTTTGAGATCACCCCCATTCTGGGATGGACACATATGGCTCCGCTGTGAAAGACAAATGGTAACTCTTCCAGAGGAAACAAGATCAGTTCCTAGCACCCACATCAGGCAGCTCAGACTGTCTGTAACTCCAATTCTAGCAGATCTAACATTTCTGGTCTACTTTTGCATACATACACACAACTATACATAGTTAAAAACAATAACAATAAAACTTCAAATAAAAAACAATCACCTCTGTTCAGCAAATGCATAGCTCTGTCTTATTTATATTCAACATTGCTAACTCAAGCTCCGAATGTGGAGCCGAGTACCTAATTAAAAGGTAGCCTTGAGCTGTCAATAAAATTACATACAAAGGAAATGTTCATACACATAGTAGTAACTTTGTTGAGACAGTCTGTCATATAAGATGCTTTTTCTAATTCAAGTATGGGACAAATTAAAAAAGGAAGTCTCCACATCTATACCACCCTTGCTTCCCTCCCTTCCTGAAGCAGTGACACAGTCACCAACAATCAAGACACATTCAAAGTTGCTGGCTGGAGAAATGGCGAGGTTTGTCTTTCCTGTTCATTTCTGGAGAGTGGCAGCAATAGTCATTCACGTTTACTTGTTCAGGGAAGGCAACTGCTTTGCCTCATCCCCAAGCTCTCTTGTCAGTGTGAAGGATCATCTTTCATCCCCAGCCTCAGCCTGACAGCTCCTACAAGACTCTCCCCCAGGACCCTGCCTTTTCCACCATAACAAACACACACACACACACCTCTGTCTCCCCCCATGAGACAGTGTATGTCTAGATCTGTTATCTTTGCATTTTCAGCACTAGGTTTACTGAGGATGTCAACATGCAAGAAAATGTTGAAGGTGTAAACAAACAAATGAATGAAGTATCTGGTTTCAGAAAAGCCAAGCCATTCACCAAGGTTCAACTTTCTCCCCTGTGTTTACACAGGTACCATGTGACCAAGCAGGCTTTGGACATCTGTCTTCCCACTTCTTGCTACTACAAAAACTTATATTTTAGTTTTAGTCTAGTTTTGTTCTTTAACTCCTTGCCTTACTGATTTGCTCCAACTACCTGTAGGATGCCAGATGTCATTTCTCAAGACAGGCAATATTAACCCAATATTTTACCCAAGGAACACTAGGGCTTCCAGGACCTTTCTAGGCCTCTAATAGACTGTCTCTTCCCTGCCCCGCCTTCCCTTTCACTTGGCTTTTGTTCTTACCTTCAAAGCTCCCAGCAAATAAGTAAATCCAGGTGATGGCTGGGATGCAGAGCAGAGTCAAAGAGGCAGCCAAAAATTTCCGTCTCCCTCTGCAAATTCCCAGCATCCTCTCAGAAGTGGCAATTTCTAATTTCAGCACCTTGTCTCTGTCCAAAGCATGAAGTCCTCAGTATCCCTCATAATACTTTCTGGAAGGAAAAATAGAAGAGGAAGAGCTGAATCCCATCATGATGAGCAGAAACAGGCAAAATGAAAGAAAAAATATATCCCATAGATCCTAAAAATAGATTCCCAGGGCCATGGCTTCCTGCTCACCTTTCTATCTCAAGAGATGATAAATGATGCTATAGTCTTGCCTGTCAAAACAAAGAGAACTAAATAAATAATGAGGTCTACAAGGAATCTCTCTCTCCCTCCCTTCCCCCTTCTCTCTCTCACATGCATTTAGATAGCATATATTATAAACGAAATACTAAACAGACATGCTATCAAAACTAGGACATAAGCTGATATCAAAGAATAAAGTGCCCTGAGTGACCAAGAAAAGAACATGATCCCCAAGAAAATTATATGGACCATTGATTAAGGGAAAAAAAGTTTTAGTTTAGCCATGTTTCGTCCACATGGCAGACAGCTTTTGTGTTCCTAATAGAAAACACCCTGATAGGCAGCTGAAGCAGAATGAAGAACACACTTAAAGAACAATAGCTTGGTTAGGCCACAACATAGCCCGTTGAAACAGGACTGTGGTCAGAGTTGAGCAGCTAAAATATCTCAACTGTGAATTGCCTGCATAGCCCCCTACTCTGGTAGATTCAGAAAAAATAGAAACAATGAGAATAGACAATAGTTAACCAGCTAGGACTATTACAATAAATAATCTTTAAACCAAAACAAAATGGTAGTAATGGGTTAAAAGAAGAGAAATAAGGTTGCCGGGAGGTATTGGTGCAGGCCTTTAATCCCAGCCTATAATCAGGAGGCAGAGGCAGGCAGCAGATCTCTGTGAGTTCGAGGCCAGCCTGGTCTACAAGAGCTAGTTCCAGGACAGGCACCAAAGCTACAAAGAAACCCTGTCTCGAAAAAAAAAACAGGGATAGCGTAGAGAGCTCATATTCATCTCAACATTTACACACACACACACACACACACACACACACAGAGAGAGAGAGAGAGAGAAAGAGAGAGAGAGAGAGAGAGAGAGAGAGAGAGAGAGAGAGACTCTCTTCCTGCTGACTGCTGATCCAGATGTAGAACTCTCAGCTACCACTCTGGCAACTTGACTGCCTGTGTACAGTCATGCTTCTCACAATGATGATAATGAACTAAACCTGTGGACTGTAAACCAGTTCCAATTAAATACTTTCCAAGAGTTGTTGTGCTCATGGCATCCCTTCACAGCAATAGGACACTGAATAAAACAGAAGTTGGTACCAGGGTCGGAAGTATTGCTGTGATAGGCCTGACCATGCTTTTTTTAGAGGAATGTGGACTTTGGGACTGGATTACAAAAACTTTAAGCTGGTCTTAATGGGACATACTAATGGAAGCATGGAAGACAGTGCTGTTGAGGGTGATTTGAACTGTGGGAGCTCAGCTCAAGGTGTTTCTCAGAGGGAGAATATTAGTATTAGTTCGTGGCCTGGAGACCATTCTTGTAACATTCTGGCAAAGAATGTGACTGCTTTATGTTCTTGTCCAACAAAAATGTGCCTGAGGCTAAATTGAAAGTTTGGGATTAATAGCTTTGGCAGAGAAGATTTCAAAACCGCCTGGTATGGACTGTGTTTTGTGGTTATTAGTGACCAGTTTTATGCTAATATATAATGAAAAGAAGCAAGCGGAGAAAGTAAAAATACATAATGCACAGTTTGAGAAAGAAAGAGCAGAAAAGAAGTTTTTAAGAAAGCCTGATGCTAAATGTAATAAAGGGAGTGGTGACCTCAGGGTAAGATCCTACCTAGCTAAACTTCCAACTTGTGAAAGGGAATTAAAATTTATGGCTGTGAGTGGTGGCACATGCCTTTATGTCCAGTACACAGAAGGCAGAGGCAAACAGATCTCTGAATTAGATGCCATCCTTGTCTACAGAGAGTTCCTGGAGCTTAGACAATGAAAGAAAACATTAAAATCAGAAAGATGGTGAAAATATATTTGAACAAGGGGCCATGTTCCAGCCCAAGCAAGCAGCAGATATAGGCAGCTTCAGTCACATGGTTCAGGATTTGGAGTCAAGATTACAAGAAAGGGGTTATGGAATCTCCCTCTGCAACTAAGGAAAGCCATTTAGGCCAGGCATACATCAGGGCTCTCCCTTCACTGAGGCCTAGAGAAGCCACTGACTGAAGGTGAAGCCTAAATTGCCTTGGAGACCCCTGCAATGGTCTGTCCTGTCCCTTTAGAAGATAAGCCCAGCCCACTCCCTTCTCCTCCCCCTCCCCCAAGGCCAGCTGATCTTATGCTTCCAGCCTGAGTCCTCTTCCTTTTCCATCTCTCTCCAAAAGAGGTAGCTGCTGCTGTAGCTCATCTCCCCCTTCACCCATATTACCCCCATTTCTCAGTTTCTCTCTGTCTCTCTCTTAAGAGCTGCTGTGGTCATGGTGGTTCTTCCTAGCAATAAAACCCTAAGACACATGCATTAACACATATTAATTAAAAAATTAGAGCATAAAATCTCATCTAGAGTTACCCGGCATAAATGTCAGCTGGTAACATATCGGAAAAGTTAATCCAGGTAGAAGAACCACGAACATTAGTCAGCTATAACAGGGTTCAGATTCTCAAAGAACAGCTGTCCATGAAATGGCCAGTCTGCATGTCCCCTGGTACATTCCCATGTAGCCTGTCTGTTACACCCTTGATTTTCTGAGATGGAGGTCTATTTAAACCTGTTTTCCCACAAGCTGGGGAGTCTCTATAATCCAAGCTCAGATTTCCCCATCCCAATATGTCCTCCTGGCATTCCCTTCTTTACAATTCTGAAGGATATTTACAGAAACCTAATTATCTATTAAAGAAAAAAAAGTGACTCAGAGTCTAATTAAGACAATTGGTAAGGCTTCAGGCCTGTTTCCAGTGGTCACCACCCAATTTGTATGTACGACCATTCCAGAAATTTTCTAAAGGGACTACTTGAAAAAAGATGTAAGAGCACAGGACTGGAGGGTATTGTTGAAACAATACTGAAAATTACAATACTTTTGAACAATGAATGTTGATTTGATAAAGAGCTCCCCTGAGGTTTGGTCATGCTGAAACCTGGGAGACAGATGCTGAACATAAACTCTACTAGTCATGGGAATGGGAACCACTAAAACACAAGCATCTCTAAGGAGACAGAAAGTTGACGGGGAGGTTATGCTATCAGGCAAATATGAGTTCAGATCTATACGATAAATTCAACTTTATCCCTCTATAAACTGATACAATTATTGTAAATTTAGACATCAGTAAGAGTTAGGAAGACTTAACCCAAACTCAACTGACATTAACATTTAAAGTAACACCTATTTTCCTCATTTCTTCTCACCATCTAGCAAAGATAATTTCAATATACATTCTTTGTACAAAGGCAGGCTTTATAGCACTTTCATCAGAATTTAAGCTCTGCTGGTAGAAAATCCCGTCATGAGTTTCACGTTTAAATGGTACATTAAGATCTTTCTGGTCATTCTGAAGGGGTTTCTCCCCGCGCCTTCTGTTCTTCTCGTCCTATCCCATCCCAGCGTCCCTAAAGCACCACTCCACTCCTTAGGGGCCACAAAACCTCCCTGCCTGGCCTGTAACCAGGCCGGGAGTCAGTGGTGACAGGGGAGTTCCTTTATCTCACTCAGCTTGCCACTTGCAAGCTGGGCCTTTGTCTGAGATACCTGTCCAGCAAGGAGCCATTAGCCTGAAACTGAAGACCCAGTGGAGGATTGTGCTGCCAGGTTCTCTGTGGGATACTCCATCCCACCCTGCCCCACCTTTGCCCTGTGGCCCCTGCAGTGTCCCTAGGCTATCAGGAATCCCTGATTCAGTGCTGTGGAGTTCCATCTGGACAGGTGAGTGTGTGCTACCCTGGGGCGACCTGTCCTGGAAGAGAGCACATCCCCCGTTCCCCAGCGCCTGGTGCAGGGGTGTCTTTGGTACACAGGTCCCTATCTCTCCCAAGCCTACCCTAGTGTATTCAAGCATCCTGCTCCTGTACTAAGGCCACCCACAGAGAGGTGAGAGAGGCTGCCCTCTAGGCAGGTCTGAGGATTCCCTCAAGGGAGTGCTGGCTCCTTCAGATTGTGCTGCAAGGAATAGCTCCTGCTCCAGCTCTGAGGAGAGCCACCCAGATTCAGACACAGCAAAGATTGGACCAAGACACCAAGTCTATCCTAGCTCCATTTTAAGAAAGAGATGGGCATGCGCCAATGCAAGAACTACCCCAACAACCCGAAAGGCAACATGTCATCACCAGAATCCAGGCTTCCCGAAACAACAAGAATTGTACACCCTACTCCAGAGGAAATAGAAGAAATCGACCTTAAAAAGTACTTTATGAAAAGAATAGAGGACCTTAAACAGGAGGTAAAAAACTGCCATAAAGAAATGGAGATGACAAACAAAAAGGTAGAGGAAATAAATAAATCTCTCAAAGAAACCCAAGAAAAACAAGAAAAACAAGAAAAAGCAAACAAACAGGTAAGGGAAACAGTACAAGACCTGAAAAATGAAATGGCGGTAATGAAGAAAACACATTCCGAGGGAAAACTGGAAATGGAAATTCTGAGTAAACAAAGAGAAACTACAGAGATAACTATTACCAACAGAATACAAGAGATGGAAGAAAGAATCTCAGACTCTGAAGATACTATAGAGGAAATAAACTCACAGATTAAAGAACAAATCAAATCCAACAAATGCTTAACACAAAACATCCAGGAAATCTGGGACACCATGAAAAGACCAAACCTAAGAATAACTGGAGTAGAAGAAGGAGAAGAATTGCAACTCAAAGGCCCAGAAAATATATTCAACAAAGTGATAGAAGAAAATTTCCCCAACCTAAAGAAGGATGTTCCTATGAAGGTACAAGAAGCCTACAGAACACCGAATAGACTGGATCAAAAGAAAGCATCCCCACGCAATATAATAATCAAAACACAAAACATACAGAATAAAGAACAGATATTAAGAGCTGCAAAGGAAAAAGGTCAAGTAACATATAAAGGGAAACCTATCAGAATTACACCTGAATCTGAGGGTTGTCAAGAGACTTGACCCTAGAGGGGTTCCCAGGTTTCTAGGGAGACGCCGCCAGTTAGTTCCTTGGGCAGCTGAGGAGAGGGAGCCTGAAAAGGCCAGTTCCTATACCCATACTGATGAATTTCTTGCATATCACCATAGACTCAAAAGACTCAAAAAGATGAACATGGGATGTACTCACTCATAATCGGTTTCTAGCCATAACTAAAGAACATCGAGCCTATAATTCGTGATCTTTGAGAAGACAATAAGAAGATGAACCCAAATAAAAACATACAGTCATCCTCCTGGATGTTGGAAGTAGATAAGATTGCCGGGCACAAATAGGGAACTTGAAGGTGGGGTGGGATGGGGGCAAGGGGAGATGGGGAGAGAAAAGCGTGAAGGGGAGGAAGGGGAGAGCTTGGGGGAAGGGGATGCTTGGGATATAGGAAGGGTGGACATGGGAGCAGGGAAGCATATATCTTAATTAAGTGAGCCATCTGAGGGTTGTCAAGAGACTTGACTCTAGAGGGGTTCCCAAGTGTCCAGGGAGATGACCCCAGCTAGTTCCTTGGGCAGCTGTGGAGAGGGAGCCGGGAAAGTCCAGATCCTATAACCATACTCATGAATATCTTGCATATCACCATAGAACCTTCACCTTGTGATGGATGGAGATAGAGACAGAGCCCCACATTGGAGCACAGGACTGAGCTCCCAAGGTCCTGATGAGGAGCAGAAGGAGAGAGATCATGAGAAAGAAAGTCAGAACCGTGAGGGATGCGTTCACCCACTGAGATGGCAGGACAGAACTAACGGGAGATCACCAAGTCCAGTTGGAATGGGACTGATGGAACATCCGACCAAATCAGACTCTCTGAAAGTGGCTGATGGTGGAGGCTGACCGAGAAGTCAAGGACAATGGCGATGGGCTTGGTCTCTATGACAAGGACCGGCTCTGTGTGAGCCTTGTCAGTTTGGTTGCTCACCTTCCTGGACCTGGAGGGAGTTGGGAGGACCTTGGACTCAACATAGTGTAGAGAACCCTGATGGCTCTTTGGCCTGGAGAGGGAGGGAGTGGGGCTGTGGGTGGAGGGAGGGGAGGGAAGGAGGAGGAGGAGGGGAGGAGATGGCAATTTTTAATAAAACATAAATAAACTGGGAAAAAAATAAAAAAAAATAAATGGTACATTAATGTACAAAAGAACATATTTTTAATGGAAAAACTTCAATGTTTATTAGGAGATACTGTAGGAAGTCAACACAAGTAAAGCAGAAGACCCAGAAAATGGTCTGGAAAATTACTTCCCAAACATGTCAGTGTATACATTAACTAGAAAATCCACCCCCAACCAATTCCCCCTCCACTGTTGACTGGTGAAGAGATAATTCCCTATCTGTTCACCTAGAACTCCAAGTCATAATTCAACCTCAACTCCCAACATCCAATTTCTTGGCCAAGGTGGTTAGTTACTCCTCTATATATATACCCCTCGGGATTTCTGTCAAGAATCTTCCTCAATAAGATTTACATTTACATGAAGATTGAGAAGAAAATAATTATCATCGTATTTTACATCACAAAACTGGATTCAAATTTCAAGGGTAACACAATATTGAGTATACTTCCAAAGGAATAAACTTGTTACAGTAAGGCAAATATCTATCTAACCAGGGAGCCATCTGAAGTACAAGAATATTCTATGAGTATAATAAAATATATAATAAAAATATCCATAATAAATATGATGAAACATGTATGTTTTATACACATGAAAAATAGTTTTCATAGTAAAAGTAATTGCTGGGCACAGGACATGATAATTTCACTATGTATCTCTATGTATTTTTCCAAATATTATACAAGTAGCACATATTCCTTTTATAATTTAAAAATCTATTATAATGTTACATTATATTGTTTGTCATTCAAAATACCTCAGCACAGTTAGTATTTACAGGATAGACACAGGAAGTTGAATTTTGTTGTACACTAATTGTAAACACCCCCTCCAAGCGATGATGTTTGACCATCACAGGGACTCTATTCAAAAGCCCACATTCTCTACTACAGTCAGCTCTCATCACTACTAGAGGTCAGCTTTTCATAAGAAGCATGGAAGAAATGATGTAACATATGTTCAAGATATGTGGATTGTATAGAATTACTTAATAGGAAGAGATGGTAACATCTCTGAAAGGAAAGAAAGAAAGAGTATCTAAGGAGGAAAAAAATGGCCCCAAACCTTAAGAATATGGACCCCAACTGATATTCTAAGTGCCTGTCACAATTAAAGGATCAGTACCACTGTTCACTGTACTAATGCCTGGCTAAGTCTTGCCTGTCTCTTATACCATGCAATCCCTCCATCAGATGCTGTCCTGGAGTGTTTTTCATCCTTTCTAGAATCTGATAGTGACTTTTGAGTCCTTGGTGCCTCTGTGAAAATATCCTAGTAAGTAAGTCTGACCTGGAGGCTATTTGCCTTCTACTTCTGAACACCAGACTCTCTGGCCCTGGCCACTATACTGAGCCTCAAATTCATATATACAATGGATAGATACATCTGTGTTTAAGACCCAAACCTTTCTTTCCCATCACCTGCTGCTGCCTGGACCTTTCCCTCCTCACAAATGTCAGCACCATTTACTTAGGTGATTGAGCCAAATACTTGATCATTCTTAATTCTATGTTCATCTTTCTCACCTTGTCCAATCCCCATAATCCTTAAGTCCTGTCATTTTCACTTTCAACACATGCTTCAAATACATCCCAATTTTACCACTTTCTTCTGCAACCACATGAGGTATGGTCACCGCCACCTTATACTTAGTCCTATTGTATCAGTCACCTAATTCAAATTTCATCTAAAATTATTCAGTGTTTCTCAACAGCTCTTAAAATGAATTCCAAATGCATGGCCATGATCATCTAAAAACTTCTCTAACTTCCTCTGACATTTCTGTTCTTGGTTCTCTTCTGCTCAGCATGTCTCCCTTTTCACTCTGGACCTCACCTCATCAACTCCGCCACTGTTCTTGATGCCACAAATCTGAAACATCGTGACCTCTGCTCCACTGTCTTGCTCCCATCCATTCAATCTAGAGTTTAGATGCTGAGATCAAAGAACTCTTTGCTAATAATTCTATACCTAGGGAGCCCTCCCCAATTTGTCTATCACCATGCCCTGGTCATTTCCTTTATAGTTCTCATCAAATTCCAAAGTCACAAAATTCTCTGAAAAAAATGTTTTTCTATCAACCATCATACCCAGTAAATTTTAAATTCCACTTGGGCATAAATTCTAACAGCTTCATCATTGGTGTATACTTGTCCTAGTTAAAAGTTTCTATTGTTGTGATGAAACACCACAAACAAAAGCAAGTTCAAGAGGAAAGGGTTTATTCTGTTTACGCTGTCCATCATTGAAGATAGTAATGACAGGAACTCAAACAGGCTAGGAATCTGTAGGCAGGAGCAGATGCAGAACCCATGAACGACTGCTGCTTACAAAACTGTTATGGTTTGATCAGTCTACTTTCTTATAGAACCCAGAACCACCAGCCAAGATGTGGCCCAACCCATTGTGGCCTTCCGGCATCAAATACTAAGAAAATGCCATACAGGTTTACCTACAACCTATGAGTGCATTTTCTTAATTGTAGTTTCCTCCTGAGATCACTTTACCTTCTGTTAAACTGACATAAAAGTTATCAATACAACACTTGTGGACTCAGGCAGCAATGTCTAATGCTTGCTGAACCCATAACAAAATGTGCTATTAGAAACAAATTCTGTTCTTAGTCTAGGATTCTTTAAATGTGAATTTTTAAACAGTGGTCTGGCAGCCAGGTTTATAATATAGGAAACAAAATCTGCACACAGTTCCTGAAATAGGTCCTCCAGCAATGATATATCCTGCAGACACTGTCGAGTGCAGGACAGGTCAGCGGCAAAGTTTGTTTTGGTAATTTTCTTTCCTTCTCTGCCTGCAAGAAAGACTACTTCACACTAGGTCTTGAATAATGTCCACATGTTCTGCACATTACAGCTATAGCATCTCCTGCTGCAGATAGCCTTCAAACTAAAAGCACATACACTATGCCTAGAATAAACACTGAAAGCCAGCTGTTCCTTGTATTATAAAGGTTATTCAGGGTCATTTCCCACCATCCCAATTTGTCCTGATCCTGCTGTGAAATCCAGTTCTCTGGCTGTAGAAAAGCATATGGCTTTGTTTTGTTTTGTTTGCTTCAGAACCACTGTGCTGTCACAGATCAACAACAGAGTTCTACCCAAAGCTTCCGACTCAGTTTCCTGTCACCTACTTCCTTCAGCTCTATGGCTCAGACATATTTACTGTCAACAGAGAATTCCACTCATCCTGCCTCTTTCATATGAAAAGAAAACTATAAAATGTGATCTGCATGTAGCAACAGCCTCATGTGTCCATTCACAAAACACAGGAAACTGGAAACATGGTTAAATTGTCAACTGTCACCTGTTGGTCACCCTAGAAAAGCCATTTCATAGCTGTGCCATCAGCACTTTGATGTGAGAACCCATGGCTATATCAAATGCAGGTGAAAGGAGCCAGAGAGAGCCAATAAAATAAAAAACACACCAAAGGGAGATCCATGTAAGACACTATGAAATTAAGATTAAAATTGATTAGCTGCATTTACAAAACACTTGTCCAATCAAATTCTAGGGATAGGGAAGACAAAAATAACTTCTTGATTTGTATCTGTGAATCAGGAAGGAAGGAGGGAACTAACAATGTGTGCCATGCTGTGTGCTGTGTGGCTGCCTCTAGGCCACTTCATTGTAAAGGGAGAATTACAGAAATGAAAAGAATGTTCTTTTATCTGGATAAGGGAAATGGAAAACACTCTGAACTCATCATTCAGTATGTTACTACTCCCTATAAACCAACTACATTCATTGTTTAAAAAGAGATAACCCTGTGAAAAAACTTAAACAGTAGTACTTATGCCCACATACTTCCCATAAGTGACTAATCCGTGGCTTAAAATATAAAATGGAAAATTCTACAAATTAGTTTATAGCATGATATATCTGTGGGAAGATGTATATGAATGATTCTAGTATCCTGAATATCCAAGCAGTATATGCTACCTGCCTGTTAGTCAACTACCAAATGTCTCTGTTAGTCACTTAACAATTGTCTCGGTTAAGAGATCAACTAAAGGAGAATCTTAGCAATGAGGGCAGGAGATGAAAACTAGTCAGGCAGTTTAGACAGGAAACCCCAAAGCAACAGGCTCAGGAATGTCCTTGTCTGGAAAACAAACTTGTGACAAAAATAATGAAATTCTGTACCAGGCATTAATCCCTTCTGATGAACATCTTTGGAATTGGATTTCTAGATATTCATAGCAGAAATGGATTATGTCTATTTCCCAATGTCAACCCATCTTCTAAATGATGTTTGCGTCTCCAATTTTGATCTGATATCATTACCATTATTATTGAAAGCCACTGGGAATATCAAGACTCTGTTGAGGCTCGTTAAGAAGAAGCTATATTTTAAAAGGAGCTATTAGCCAGGCGGTGGTGGCGCACGCCTTTAATCCCAGCACTCGGGAGGCAGAGGCAGGCAGATCTCTGAGTTCGAGGACAGCCTGGTCTACAAGAGCTAGTTCCAGGACAGGCTCTAGAAACTACAGGGAAACCCTGTCTCGAAAAAAACAAAAACAAAAACAAAAACAAAAACAAAAAAGGAGCTATTCCAAGAATACAATCTACCTCTGGTTTTAGCCATGACTTTTGGATCTACCCCATGATTAGCATAATACATACTACCAATGCAATCCCTAGAGTTGTCAGTCCAGTTAGAAGCTGGAGAAATGGCTAACCTGTTGTGTACTGCTCTTACAGAGAACCTACGTTCAGTTGTAAGCATCCATAGTGAGTAAAAACATCCAGCTATAACTTGAGCTCCAAGAAATCCAACAACCTTTTGTGGATTCCATGGGGACTTACACTCATATGCATATGCACAAACACACACACACACACACACACACACACACACATGCCTGCACAAACTCATATATGTGTGTGTGCTAGTGCACACACACACACACACACACACACACACAAAATAAAAAGTTTAAAATAAATATTCTTTAGAAGTTAATCCAGATGTGCCTGTTAATCATCTAGCCAAGGGATTATTCCTCAGAAAGACCAGGATACTAAGGAGATGAGAGGAGTAACCACCCCTTAATGAGAATGTGGTTTTCCTTCCCAGAAATCCTAGCCTTGGTTCAGGCCATGTAGCTCTGTTAAGTTAACCTGCTTTCTGAACTATAACTCAGAAAAATCTAATTTCCTTTTTATTTTCCTTTTTTGTATCTCTTTACTAAACATGTTTTCCCTAACAATTTGGGCTTTTTCACCCTCTCTTTGAAGCTGCCTGCCTTTCATCACACAGCTGCATGCTGACCTTGTCTTGTCCTCCTCTCCATAACCCCATCCTGCAGGCTGCTGAAATTTACAGCTTGCTTGCCATGTTGTTTCCTTGCAAATTCTAATAAAATGATCCTCTACCTTCCTACTGAGTCCAGTTTTAAATTTTCTTATTAAGAAGACAAAAATTCAAAGACAGGACCCCAATTTCTCTGGTGACAGAGTGCTTGGTTCAAACAATCCTTAAATGGTAGCCTATTACTCTGTCACAATGCTGTGATCCACCTCACTTCATCTCATTACATAAGCATTGTATCATCTCACATCAGAAGAATGCAGAACAAAAAGATTCTAGAAAACTGAGAGAGGCCATGCCCACAACACTTTAATTATAATAGATTATTATGTTTATCATTATCAGTTATTATTGTTATTCTTTTAGAATACATTTACAAATTACAAATCATCATAGTTAAATGTGTAACAAGGATAATAAATGTAGGACTCAGTACTATTCATGCTCTAAGGCATGTATTTGTATCTCAGAATATACATTCTATGGAAAACTGGGAACAAGGACAACCATCTCTCAATACTTAAGACCAGGAAATGATTCTTCCTGAGAACAACTTCTCTTGTAAAACCCACTCTCTTTCCTACAGTCCCATTAAAAGCATAGGGGTAAAAATGAAAAGGAGAAAACTGTAATTGTATTATTTTTACCTCACCAGGTATAGTCAAAATTTAGCATTTTAATATAAAATAAATATGAATCATTTTACACATTGTTTTACATCTGTTTCTTTATATCTGCTCTTTGCTTACATCAAAGGCACATTTCCATAGTTCAGTAGCCAAGGTTCACAGTCAGAATGCTCCATAGTACAGTTTTTAAGATGCCCTAAGCCTTCACACTGGAGAGTTACAGGAGGTAAGTGTAAGTACAGACCACAGAATCACATTGAAGCAGAGGGTCCAGAAAGCTGTGTGGTAATCTAAATGAATAAATAGAAGCAGTATTGATAAAAAAAAAAAAAAAAAAAAAAAAAAAAAAAAAAAAAAAAAAAAAAAACCAAAGAGAAGCAGCTATCTCTGAGTTTAGGAAAGAAATCACTGGGCAACTATAATATATAGATAGCTGTTGACAGTTTCACAAGGCCCTAATTCACAGAGGCTTTACAGTCCACCTATGAGACTCTACTTACACAGAATGGCACTGGGACTGAAGGAGGTTAATGCTGAGTTATATGAAGGATGCACTGCTTCCCTCTTCATGCCTTCCCATCTGCTGCCTGCTCTACCTGCTAGGCTTCCCCAAGCTCTATTTCATCCAGATAACTGGGAGGTGATTCTGATTCCGCCCCTTGAAAGGCATCAGGCATGATCTAGAGACAATTTTGATGGTCACACCTGGAAAAAGAACCTAATGATTAGAGATCAGAGGTGCTGATAAACATATTACAAGGCACAGATGAGACAGACCTATAAGGAAAGATTTCATAAAAATGGAGACAGGGCTGAGGTGGACAGGCCTAGCCCAAGGTGTCACTCCTTCAGGAAGACCCTTCCCTTGTAGGCAGAGTCAAAGGCTGCTGCAGACGAGCACATGGACAGGAAGCTTTGTGAAATTCCTGTAGCTGTCTTCCTCTAAAGTGGTCTCTCCAGGGATAGGGAGGTAAAATATATGTCTATTGGCAGGCAACCAATTTCCGTAACGTTCTCACTTTGTACAGTATGGGTTTTGTTTCATAGAAGCAGGAACTCTAGCTTAATAGCTGTCAGAGGCAGAAAGTATAAATATTATTTCTGAAATAGACATCTTACTGTGACAACACAGGTTAGAGAGGCCCAAAACATAGAAATAATGCAGAAGAAATGAAAATTCCATTTCTGATGTCAACCTCTTTCAAAAATCCACCACCAAAAAGACCTTAATGTAATTAGACCCTCTAAGCCGAGACCCTTATCCTAACATCAGACTGCAACTCCAAGAAAGTGGAGCTTTGGGTTTTTCTACATGTCCATGTTTATTCAATCCTTAATCACATTGACAGACCCAGGAAACTAACCTTTGAAGTGTTTTGATCTTGATTATTGAGATTTTCTTTTCATTCTGAAAAGATGTGATTTAAACAGGCAGGCTTCACATTTTCATTCTTCCTAAGAAACACCTAGAAGCTTTGAACAAGGGTTGCCACTAGAGACACTTCAGCATTCCTGAAGGACTTCCTGGTATTTGACTGACAGAGTCCTTATGGTAAAGAAAACTACTAGGAAAAGTACAAGGAAATGTCTGGGATCTGAGGACACGATCGGGCCACTCTGTCCCAGATAAAGGGCAAAGAGGATCTTCATAAAACAAACATGACAGATGGGGGGAACCACAGGAACTCTGGATGCAAAGGGAAAAAACTGAATTCAGTTCTCCAGACCCCTGGCAGTTAAAAGACCCTTGAGCAACAATGGCATATTTGTTACTTCTGTGTCACTGTAACAAAAACAACTGAAGGGAGGAAATATTTATTTAGGCTCAGAGGCTGAAATGGTAGAACCCAACACAGACATGAAAAAAATTCACATTATGGGCATCAAGCAAAGGCTCTTCTCATTACACTGAACCAGAAAGCACCTAGGAGCCAGATGTATCAGACATCATCTTCCAAGGCTGGCTTCTCCTGATCTCCTTCAGTCAGCCAAGCCCAATCTCCTACAGATTACATAGCCTTCCAAAGGAGTACCACCAGCTGGGGAAAAAGTCTCAAAGCATCAGTCATGTAAACCCTGATACTCTCAAATCAAAATTCCTTAAATGACCTTTTTACGTATATAGTTGCTTTCCCTGCATGTATACATGTGTATGGTGTGGGTACAGTACCTGCAGAGGTTATAATAGTGTGTAGGATCTCCTGGAACTGAAGTTACAAAGGAACTGAGTTCTGTGTGTGGGTACTGGGAACTTGCTGCAGGAATTCTATTGCCAGTAGCCTTTAAGTTACAGGCCCACTTAGGTGAGGCCTCTTATACTACTTATGCTGATGTAAAGCGTGCGTCCACTCTCTTTTCTGGCTGTGGGATTTGGTTGCTGTTCTCTGGTCCAGCAGAAGATTGTGACTTGTGAGTCTACCCCTAAGTAAATAATGCTGTATTATTCTCAATTCTGAGCTAGTGTGGGATTTCTTTTAAGCATCTTTCTTCATCTGGTGCCCCACGTGCACTGAGACTCCACACCTACCAGGTGGACAGCCTGAGGGCCTAACTGGTCCACAGCCAAAAATGTCTCCCAACCCTGCCCACTTGGCTTGCTTTTACCTAAGCGTTTTTTTTGTAAAGCCCACACCAAAGCCTGAAGTGACTTGAAAATTTCCCAAGCTAGCAAATATCCCCTCCCCCACTGCCACATTCCTTGCTGCATGGCGTCTCTGGTACAGCTTCCAGTTTATGCTCTCTGTCCGTGAGTTCTGGGCTTCTTGCTCTGTGTATGGAATTGATTTAGTTGCTGTAAATTTGTCAAGTAAAGCATATTTCTCAGTATTTAACCAGTACCAAGGCAGCGGGAAACTAAAGTGGCTCAGGACCATTCCTGTTGCATCACTGATAGTTGCGAATCTGCAACCATGACACATGCTGAACAATAAAGATTACTACACCTAAAACAATTTACCGGAACTCATAACATGTAATTAATAGATCAATATTGCAGACTACATTAACATTGAAATATTAATAACTTTTTTGCTAATACTATGGATTGTATTCTGCAAGGCTTATATGGTTATGGTGATACATCCATTTTTTGGATATTGGGACTCGTTTTTTTTTTTCATATTATATCCATAAGAAAGAATGAGTCACTTTTAGAAATTATACAGTCTTTACAGACTAATAATGAACAGCTAGTTGAGAGAATACCATCGAAAATCAAAAATTACCTAAAAAATTAATACTATTGAAAAGGGTGACATTAATTTGACAGAAAAAAAATTGAATCCATGTATAAGGGTACTGAGAAATCTTCTGAAATAGTTCATACTATTGAATTTTATAATCAAAATTTGTTAAAAAGTTATGATAGGTTAGCAGGTAGATTATCTCTCCAGGATGGCAATCTGCACGTTATCCAAATAATGTCCAAACATGAGGTTTGGAGAAACTTCAGACCTTAGAATTACATGTGCAGAATGAGAACCACAGGCCTCAATGAAATCACTAGAAATATATACTGGCCGGGAGATTCAGGCTTTACAAAACACAACAGTAAAAAGATTTGAAAACATTGAGGACTATTGGAGCTGATGAACAGGAAAAGAGAGCACAAGGACAGGATTCAAAATCACTAGTAACTGTTATAAATGGCTTACCCAGGGTTTTAGCTTCTTACCCTGTAATCTACTCTGACATGGCATGAAGTTCCAAAAGGATCCAAAGAAGGCAAATGAATACGTATAGGAATAAATGATCTAAAAGAAATTGAGCAAGCTTAATTATCACTTGCATTATGCATTTTTTTAGGGAGATGATAAAGACATGGACTTCTGGCATTAAGGCTACATTCAGTTATTTTCAGCAGTCCTGGATAATGGGGTGAAGTTGATATTCAAACGTTATTTCAGGGATGAGGCAAAAATTTTAGAACAATAGGGAAAGGCAGAAGGGCTTGAGAAATGCCAAAATCAAATTCTTGGTGAAGGCACTTATGCTGACCCCAGGTTCAAGCTCTTTAGGATTAACAAATCTTGTCCCTATATGACAAAGCAGCCTTAAATACTTGGGACAGGATTCAAGAACAGGAAAACTAATTGAATCATATACCAAGGTTAAACAGGGCCAGAAAGAACACATTAGTGACTTTTTGCAAAGATTAACTAATGCTGTACAAACAGGAGTAACAGACCTAGATGCTAGACGAGTACTTCTTGAATCTCTAGTTTTTGAAAATGCAAACTTAGAATGCAAAAAGAAACTTGAGCCTTTAAAGGTTAGATCAGCACCTATAGATGAATGGATCCTGCATACAATGAACATTGAGACATTTAACTATAATACTGAATCTTCGGTAGAAGCAATTTCTAAAAAAAAAATGAGACAACAAAACACCAAATGTTTTAATTGTGTTAAAATAGGACATCTGAGAAGGGACTGTAGACACAGATTTCCTAGAAATAATATCTCCTCAGGGAATGGCAAAAATAGGAGGACTCAGCCTTCAGGTATCCATAGAAGGTGTGGCAAAGGCCAACATTGGATCAATATATGCAGATCAACAAAAGACAGACAAGGCAACCCAATACCATCGGGAAACTCCTTGAGGGGCCTCTCACAGGTCCCCAAGACAAAAGTGGCCCAGTTATCACCAGTCAATGTGGAGGACATGTCTTACCAGGAAATTTGTCTGTGGGAGCCTTCTCAGCTTGGTCGATCACCTTCCTGGACCTGGGGGGAGTTGGGAGGACCTTGGTCTTAGCATAGAGTGGGGAACCCTGATGGCTCCTTGGCCTTGAGAGGGAGGGAGGGGAGGTATGGGTGGAGGGGAGGGGAGGGAAGGGGGAGAAGGAGGGGAGGGAAGGGGGAGGAGGAGGGGAGGGAGGGGGAAGGAGGAGGGAAGGAGATGGAAATTTTTCAATAAAAAAATAAACCATGAGAAGAAAAAAAAATAAAAAATAAAAAAAAAATAAAAAAAAAATCAAACTAGGGCTGGAGAGATGGCTCAGCAGTTAAGAGCATCGCCTGCTCTTCCAAAGGTCCTGAGTTCAATTCCCAGCAACCACATGGTGGCTCACAACCATCTGTAATGAGGCCTGCAAGAAGAATACTGTATACATAATAAACAAATAAATATTTTTTAAAAAATCAAAGTAAAAAAAAAATTTAAATCCAGAGCTTTCTATAAAAGACTATACTGTTCTGGATGGTGGAATAAACATGGAAGATAAATCAAAAATTCTGATAGGAAATAGGAAACATATATTCTGACAGACTTCTATAAATAATCAAAGACCAAAGTTGAGAGTGCATATAAATGGTATTGTAATTGGTAGTTTGATAGACACAGGTGCGGATATGAGTATCCTTACTCCAGAATCTTGGTATCCAAATTGGCCTCTTCAAGAAGAAAATATCAATTCCTAGAAATTGGAATCCTGAAGCTAAACAAAGCATGAGATGGGTTGACTTCATAAAGGCAGAAGGTCAGAGAGGGAAGCTGAGGCCATATGTGGCTAATATTGAAGTAAATTTATGGGGTCTGACCTATTGCAGCAATGGAATACCCACATTACCATTCCTGCAGTCCCAGGAACCCATAATTCTGAGAAGAATATTATAAGGTACTATACAAAGGTCACCAGCCATTCAGGCCGTACAAGAACACAAAGCAACTAGCAAGTTTTTACAGGTACCAACAGCCCTACCTTTAAAATAGTTAACTGAAAAACCAATATGGGTTAAACAATGTCCTCCAGCTGAAGAAAAGCTGCAGGATTTAGAACAGCTGGTACAAGAGCAACTAGATGCTCACCATGTTGAAGAAACAACAAGCCCTTGGAATTCTCCTGTATTTATTGTTAAAAAGAAATCTGGTAATGGAGAATGGTGACAGATCTAAAACCTGTCAACAAGGTAAATTCAACCTGTGGGTGCTCTACATTCTGGAATTCCTCTGCCTTCTCTATTACCAAAAGGATGAGTTCTTATAGTTATTGACTTGAAAGATTGTTTATTCACTATACTTTTACAAGAAAAGAACAGAAAAAAAATTGCCTTCACAGTGCCTACTTAAAATAATTCTCAGCCTACTAGGAGATATCAATGAACTATCCTCCCACAGGGAATGCTCAATAGCTGTACTCTGTGCCAATACCTTATAAATCAACTTTTGGAAATAATACGTAAGCAATTTCCTAAATCTATAATTTACCATTATATGGATGGCATTTGCTATCTGATTCAAACATTGATACTTTAGAAAGAATGTTTGAAGCCATCTCTCTCCATTCCACTTAAGTAACTTTTAATGAAACTCCAGTCTGTAATTCAAAGAGCCATTTTAAAAATCAAACATTCTAATATAATATAATGTAATGTAAAGATAAAATAATTAGATATTTACATGCAGAGAAAATAAAAGCAGGAACATATTAAAATCTTTGTTTCCTTTTTGGATTTTTTTTTTGTTTCTGTGTATGTATCTGCTGTGTGTATGTGTTCTGGGACGCACGTGTGTGCATATCTGCAGAAGCCAGAGGTTAATCTCAAAAAAAAATTTCTCAGAAGCTGTTTCACGTTGATTATTTGGACAGGGTTTCTCAGTAGCCTGGAACTCACTGAGTAGGCCAGGCCCTAGAGAAATGCTATCTATTTCTCCTCAGTGTGAAGATTACAGACACATATGACCATACCAGCATTTTTCCATAGATTCTGGCTGCTAAACTCACCTCCTCATACTTACATGGCATGGACTTGACCAACTGAGCTGTCTCCCTAGACCCAAGTCTTTGTTTTCTATTAGTAACCCATTGTAATTCTATGTCTGCATGTGTTCTTAACAGAAAACTTGTGTACAATAAAGCACTAATTTATAGCAAACAACAGTCTACAGTCAGTTTGTGCTATGGTGTTTCAGGCAGCACCCACTAGTGCCACATGTGACAGCATACTCAGTAAAAACTGCATGTTGTGTTCAGAGTCTGCACTGAAATCATGCAGCATAACATGGAAGGACACTGACAAATACCTCAGGTATGTCACACAACTGAATTCATTTTTGTTTGTTCAGCATTTAGAAACTTCGCTGTTTCCAGTTTTTTCATAACCTCCACATTGGGTCACATATAGAGTCACAACCCTCCATCTGAGAATCTGTAACACAAAACACTTGGTGGGTTGTTGTATTATTTTGTCAGCATTGCTAGTAAAAAGTACCACAAAGTGAGGAACCTGAACAACAGAAGTTCAAGATCATGGTGTAAGGCATTCCCCTCCACAGGTGCTAGGGGAAGCCCCGCTCCAGGCCTCTCTCCAGTTGCTAGTAGTTTCCTGGCATTCATGTTGTTTATATGTCTGTATCTCTTTCATACTAAGCCAAAAGTCCAGTCTAATCCAGTACCACCTCATCTTAAATAATTATATCTTCATATATACAATAGGAAGATTGTATTCAACTACAAATCAAATAATAATACGAATTACTGAATCCAATAAATACAGTCTTATTTCTAAATAAAATACCATTCTTAGTCTTATGAAGGGGGGACCTTTATTGGCATCATCATGTGAATAACACAAAAGAAAACCACAATGGGGGAGAGGAGAGAGTGAACGGGGTGCTAGCGGTAGGAAAAGAGGGAGATGAAGATTTAAATTCCATGGGGTTATCTGCTGATACAGGGAACAACTGACATGAATAGCTGGAAAGTAGACAGGAGGGTCAGAAAGGTTATCCAAATTCCCTCTAATATTCCACACAAAGTCTCCTGGAGCACTCAGCCACCAAATCACTCTATAACCTAGCTAGGAACTCATCTTCTTTAGGCTTTGCCCTCCAAATTCAACAGGGAGCTCAAAAAACTCATCTCCAGCACCTCAATCAGAGCACCTGTTTTCCCTGCCAGAATTTATCCAGAGATATAAACTGCTCCTCTGCAGACCGATTCAGGATCTAGAGCAATTCCAGATTTTTCTCACTCTAAGCAAGAGCTAGCTGCCAAACTCTCCTACTACTTCCAAAATCAAAGATGAAGCTTCAATAACCCTGGTTTCCATAAAAACATCAAATTGTTCAGTGATATCTCACTCATGCCACACAGATAGATGAGGCACAGTCCAAAGAATTTTTAATACTCCAGCCTCACAAGGGAGACTTCATTATTTATATGCAAATATTCCATTCTAAAATCTGGTTCCAAGCCCTTCAGATAAAGGAAATTTTGTGATTGGTAGCTCTTTATATGAAGATTAAGTTTGTCTCCTATGAAGCCAGCACTTTAAATTCTCTACCAGCATCTAAATCATGTCCTGGAAGAAACGCTGACAACCTAGACAATGGGTGCTTAGATCTGAAGAAACCAGCTCCTTAAGCTTCTAGTAAATCAAAACAATAGAAATGAACACCAACAACAGCATGTTCACTGATCACAGGGACAACTGAACTGGGAGGGATGACAATCTGTTCCTGTCTACAAATACTTTTAGGCCCTTTGTCAAACAAAGCGAGTTTGTCTGCCAGATGACATCTCAATTTTCCAAGTTCATTAGCAGCTCTTGTCAAAGCACTTAAAAAGAAAAAATGCCAGTTGTCAAAAAAAAGGAAATAAATGTTAATCTAATTTGTGTGCTAGATCCAGGCAAACAAAAAGTAAATAGCTAAAGACATGGTGTCAAAAGTCTCATAACCAGTCCAGGTGAAGAAAGAAGTTAAACACTGAAGAGACTTTGCAAATTGTTTAAAATATGCCCATTTCGAAGCTACAGGCAGTAGTACAGTACCTAAAAACCAAGTCTGAAGTCTACTATTTTTAATTTTTAATCTAATGGGTCACCAAAAATAAATAAAAAATAAAAAGATTTTAAATTAGAAAAGTCAGGTTTGGTAGGTAATGAGATGGTCTCAGAGAAGCCCAATGTCTGTGAGAGCTAGGAAGCAGAGAAGACCTAACAAGCCACATGTTAGAAGACCACTAATCTACATTTTCCCTGTTACAATCCTTTTATGATGCAAGAGAACACTAAGACTCAGATCCAAATGTATTAGTTGAACAATAAAGTATTAGTTGAGCGACTTTTCTCCAATCATTTCCACTACAACTATAGAAGTAATGTTCACACTATTGCCGCTCCCACCCCCACCAAAGAGGGGCTCTTTTGAGGAATTCCTTATATTTCTTTGTGGTCAAAGTCCTTGGCATTCTATCTCAGACTGGGCCCCAGCCCTGAGAGGCTACCTGGGAATGGCAATGGAAAGGTAGAGAAGAATCACAAAGAGGTTGATGATCTGACTCTTTCCCTACTTAATTCCCTAGAAAGGGAATTATTAAGTCTCTGTTGGCAGTGGGTGTAGTTACTGGTAGAGGACTTGCTTAATGTGTACAAAGTTCTGGGTTTGAACCTCAGCACTGTAAGATCATAAATAAGTTAGAAAAGAAAAGGCTCTTTGAGAAGGTCGTGTTTGATCTATGATTGACTGAAGCAAACCCCTTAAATAAGTGGGCAAGAAAATTGCAGACAAAGAGAATATAAAAGGCTGATGAGCCAGGTGAGCCAGGTGAGCCAGCTAAGTAATGAGCCAGGTCACTGAGTGAAGACAAGAAGGGAACCACACTGATTTTTATGTATGGGTATCTAAAACTCCACCCATAAGCAAGAAAGGGAGAAAGACAGGGAAGACAGCTCAATTTGTACAGTGCTTGCCCCACAAGCATGATCAGCCAAGTGTGAATCCCTAGTACACACATAAAAAAGAGGAGGTAGTGGTGGTGACGGTAGTAGTTGGGAATCCTAGCTCATGCCTTCTGTAGTCACAGCACTAGGTGGCAGAGACCATGGATCTAAGTGGCTCACTAATAGATCCACCTAGTAAGATCCAAGTCTGGTGACAGACTTTGCTGGAAGGGAAAAGGGTCAGTCATACAGAAAGGAAGAGGAGGAGGAGGAAAGGAGAAAGGGAGTGGAAAGGAAGGAAGGAAGGAAGGAAGAGAAAGCTTGGAAAGACAATGTCATAGAATATCCAGCCTAAGCCAAGTATAATCTCCAGCTTGGCACCAAAAGAACCCAAGATGTTGAAGGTGGCCAGAGGATACAGACACCATTGTTCAGGAAGGGGTCATGCTTTTTGTAGTACCAAGAATATTGATGAACTGCATACACAGGCATTTCAGAGATGAGTGTTCAACATGGCATTATTATGCTCATTATCAACCCAAACAAGGGCCAGAAAACATGTTCTAAAATAGCATCAGTCCCCCCTCATCACCTGGGATAACTACAATGCTGTAGTGTTAAAAATATACTGGCTGATGTGGGAGCCTTCTCAGCTTGGTTGATCACCTTCCTGGACCTGGGGGGAGTTGGGAGGACCTTGGTCTTAACATAGAGTAGGAAACCCCGATGGCTCCTTGGCCTGGAGAGGAAGGGAGGGGGGTATGGGTGGAGAGGAGGGGAGGGAAGGGGGAGGAGGAAGGGAGGAGATGGAAATTTTTAAATATAAAAAAATAAACCATAAAAAAATTAAAAAATATATATATATACTGGCTGAGAGAAAAGAGGACACAGCCAAAATCACACAGTTGATAGTAAAGACCAGGCTTCAAGCAGGAAAGATAAAAGTCAGTCTCAGCTCCCACCTAATATATGTAATATTCATGAAGATTAAGGCAAAGAAAACCCACAAAACAAGAAAACATGGCTTACACCAAATTGTATTATCTATTTACAACAGGACTTAAAGTTGGTTCTCTTTATTGAATTACCAGTGTAGGAAACAAATGGTTTAAGTGAATAGCTGCCACCATTAAACCTGACACAAGCTCAATCCAGACTGAGGTCCACTGCCCTGGATGGATGGTCTAGTGGATAAAAGCACTTGCTGTGAACGCAAGAGGATCTGAGGTCAAAGTCCCAATGCCTATGTAAAAGGCTGGGCATTGGCTGTGTCGGTAGCCCCAGCATTAGGAAGATAGAGACAGACTGGTCCTGAGATCTCGGGCATCCTAGTGACCTCACTTTCAGCCTAGGTGAAACAGGAAGTCCACGTTCAGGGAGAGACTCTGTCTCAAAAGAATGAAGTGCAAAGTAGCAGAAAACACCCAGCATCCTCCTCGGGCCCTGTACCCACACATACTCTATGCATACATCGCACACCCACAAGCCCCACAAAAAGATCAGTTCTTAGACCAGAAGAGTGATGGTCACTGACACTTTCAGTGTCCCTTCAGTCCTATCCCAGACACAGGGCAAGCCCTTCTCCCTGGCTACAGCCTACTCAAGAGTTTCTGCTAATTCATAAACCATGTTTACATAATTTTGTCTTAATATAAGTCCTCTGCCTCAAATGAGGCAAACCCAACCCCTACTCTTTTTTTAAAAATTCAGAATCTTGGCCGGGCGATGGTGGCGCACGCCTTTAATCCCAGCACTCGGGAGGCAGAGGCAGGCGGATCTCTGTGAGTTCGAGACCAGCCTGGTCTACAAGAGCTAGCTCCAGGACAGGCTCCAAAGCCACGGAGAAACCCTGTCTCGAAAAACCAAAAAAAAAAAAAAAAAAAAAAAAAAAAAAAAAAAAAAAGACTGTCCTTTCATTACTTCCTTATCACAGACATAAAAATGGAGGGGGGAGTGGTAAGAGTCACTTACTTTCATGTAAATGAGCCTAAAAATAAAGAAATTTAATAAAGAAGAAATTGACAACCGTGGCTTTCTTCTTTCCTTTTTCTGCATGGGAATGTATTTCATTTTCCAGTTTTTCAACAAGGCATGTCCCTCTGTGCTACAACATGAGGAAAGTTTGCTAGTGCTAAGGCAAAATCAGGGCTCCTTTATTTTAAGACTGTGAACCTAAAGAAGATATGTTTATGTTTGATAAGATACCCACTCCCTACTCAGATCAGAACACATCCATGTGATGTCTATGTATATAACTGATGAATAATTTGAAAATGTTGATGAAGACTTAGTTGTCTTTTCCCAAATGCTAGACCTCAAAATGGTGGTAGCTCAGCTGGATTTGGGAAAGTGGTGAGAGGGGAGAACTTGGGTACCAGCTACCTCAGCTATCCAGAAGGCTCAGTCTGGGACACAAGGACTTCAGCTACAAATGGCCCTTAGCCAGAACTGTTCTAAGAATTGACAAGCAGTAAAAGTCAAAGGAGCCAGTTAACAGAACAGAATTCCAAGTCCATATGGTTCTAGGCAACTTCATAAAATCTCTAAACTCCTCATCTATCCACCAACTACAAACCCAACTGCCCAAAGTAGGACAACTCTAAGAGCAAATGAGAATGCTAACTACATAAAATGAGGCCAAAATACAAAAGAGATTGGCCAAACACAACACAAACCCTATCTGCTTCAAGGTGACATGTGTCTCTGGAACTAGTAACAGCTTTTGCTCATCCTATCTTAAGAGAATTTGTCTTTTATGAGGTCTGAATCTTTGCATACTGCATAATCTGACAGAAATCACCTACTACTAATCCTCAATTTACTCATCTAAGAAGCAGATAAGCAATAGAGGCCAACTGCAAGGCTGCTGAAAGCTCATCACAAAATGACTTCAGCACTTAGCATAGAATTCAGTGAATGGTGTACCATCAGTAGAGTACTTCACCCCCTTACTCATCAGCCACAACCATCAAGACTACATACTACATTTACTTTGACACAGAGTTAACCAGTTTGATCACCACAGTAACCACAGCTACACATGCATTAAATGACATACTTATATGGCTTTTTTTCCATTTTTCTTTTATTAGAAACAGGTTTTCTTTCATATAATATACTCTGGTTATGGTTTCCTCTCCCAACTCCTCCAGATACCTCCCCCAAATACCCTCTGACCCAAATCTACACCCTTTCTTTCTCTCCCCTTAGAAGATAGGCATCTAAAAAACAATGAGATATAACAAAAACAAACTAAAATAGGACAAAACAAACAGAAAAAAAGAACAAAAAAATCACAAGTGGAGAGAGTTAAATTCACACACACACACACAAAGAGAGAGAGAGAGAGAGAGAGAGAGAGAGAGAGAGAGAGAGAAACACAAAACCAGAAAACATAACATATACACAAAGGACCTATAAAGCATGCATAAATAAATATAAATAAATGCCTTGACAAAGATTTATGAGACAAAGAACCTCCAAAAATGACACTGAGCTTGTTTACCATTGGCCATCTACAGTTGGACATGGGGCCTGACCTTAAGAGTGTTTAGTATGCCTAGTGAGACACCATTGGAAAAACTAAATTTTTATTTTCAGTAAGTTATCAATTGGAGATTGCTTCCGGGTTAGGGATGCAGCTTGTGTCTATTTCTCCTCTCAGCACTGGAACTCCATCTGGCTTAGCCTCAAGCAGGCCCTGTACACAGGGCCACATATGGTGAGTTCATATGTGCATCAGTACCTACTGTATTTAGAAGGTCTTGGGTCCTTGGTATTCTCCTCTATCTCCCCTCAGGTATTCTCTTCCTGCCTCCCCTTTTACAAGGTTCTCAGAACTCTGGAGAACACAGGACAATCTGATGGAGATAGCTTATTTAAGACTGAATGTACCATGGTATCTCATTTTCTGCACATCGTCTGGCTGTGAGTCTCTGTATGTGTTCCCATCTTCTGCAGGAGGAAGTTTCTTTGATGAAGGCTGAGCAAGGCACTGATTTATGATGCTTCATTTGCATAATAGTATTTGGTCCCTGATTTATCTACTCTCAGGTTTTTGGCTACCAGAGCAGTGCTGGAGTAGGATTCCCTATCATAAAGTGGTCCTTAAACTCAGTCAGACACTGATCGGTTACTCTCACAAGCTTTGTGCATCTATTGCACTATGCAGATACGTCATCTTTGTAGCTTAAAGTATTTCTAGTTGCACTTTCTCCTTTGGTATTGTGTAGAATACTACACAGCACCATGAACACTAGTCAATACGGGTGAAAGCACTAGGTAAGCACTAACTCAACTTCTTGTCCATTGAGTTATGTAGGTATTGGCTTCAGCAATAGGGCCTTACCATCAGTTTGTGGACAATAACCAATAGCCTTGGCTATTTGAGGGTTCCCATGAGGTCCCTTTGGCCAACAACTCAATTTGATATAATTGATTCCTAGAACTGGAAGCTTTATTTGGGGATGAGAGATGTCTCTTTCTCCCCTGTAATTTGTCAATTCCACTTAGATATCCTTCATACATGTATATTTTATGAAGCTTCTACTGTGTTAGGTTTCTTTCTTTTTATATGTATAAAATAATTCTTTATTGGTTCTTAGGAATTTCACACCATGTACCCCCAATTCCACTCACCTCTCAGTCCCTCTATATCCTCCTCTTACCCCTATAGGATCCACCCCTCAAAAAACTCAAGTAAAAATAAAACAGAACAAAAAAAATCAACTCACTCCTCTGTCTTTCCAACACCACTGCATTCATCCTAGTGACATTGGGTGCTGTGGGGTGTCACACAGTATTATAGCCTTTTGTCCCACCAGCCCCATCCACAAAATATTGACTGCAGTGAGCCACTGGTCTGGCTCAAGGCCTCTGACATACCATCAGCACTGGACCCTCATTGAAGCTTCCCTTGGATACCCTGCCTATATTAGGTTTCTACACAACCCCTAAAATGGCCCTTAATTTAAGCTGTTCCTCCCTATATATTTCCTCTCCCACCCCCTTCTTACTTCCATCTCATGGTTTAAAAGACTAAAAGGGAGGGATCTCCCTAGGAAGGGGAAATAGACTACATAGCAATGGATGGACTAGCGTAGGTAGCTGAAACAAGACTATATGAAGTTTTTGAAGAACAGTTTCAAGGAAAAAAGAAATAAAAAACTCACCTTACAAGGAACATTTTGCAAGGCTGATTAAGTGAAAAGAATGTTAATGACTGAAGAGGTTCAATGTTGCACGTCCAGAGCCTAATTACAATTATCTGGGCTATCCTTATATCTTTTATTTTTATTTTATTATTATTATTATTATTATTATTTATTATTACTACTACTACTACTACAATTTTCACCTCCTCCCCTCCTCCTATTTCCTTTCCCCTCCCCCATCCCCTCCCTCTCCCTCTCCAGGTCAAAGAGCAGTCAGGGTTCCCTGCCCTGTGGGAAGTCCAAGGTCCTCCCCTCTCCATCCAGGTCTAGGAAAATGAGCATCCAAACACACTAGTTCCCACAAAGCCAGTACATGTAGTAGAATCAAAACCCAGTGCCATTGTCCTTGGCTTCTCAGTCAGCCCTCATTGTTAGCCACTTTCAGAGAGTCCGGTTTGATCACATGCTCCATCAGACCCAGGCCAGCTGGCCTTGGTGAGTTCCCCTTAGATTGGCCCCACCGTCACAGTTGGTGGGCGCACCCCTTGTGGTCCTGACTTCCTTGCTCATGTTCTCTCTCCTTCTGCTCCTCATTTGGACCTTGGGAGCTCAGTCCAGTGCTCCAATGTGGGTCTTTGTCTCTATCTCCAACTATCTCCAGATGAAGGTTCTATGGTGGTATGCAAGATATTCATCAAAGTGGCTATAGTATAGAGCCAGTTCAAGCGCCCTCTCCTCCGCTGCTCAAGGAACAAGCAGGGGACATCTCCTTGGATACCTGAGCACACATCTAGAGTCCAGTCTCTTGCCAACCCTCAAATGGCTCCCTTAATTAAGATATATACTTCCCTGCTCCTATATGCACTCCTTCTCCATCCCAACTGTCTCATTCCCCCAAGATCTCCACATCCTCCCCTTCTCACTTCTCTCTTCCCCATCTCCCCTTACCCTCATCCCACCCCCACCCCCAAGCTCTCCATTTTTACCTGGAAATATGGTCTACTTCCAATATCCAGGAAGATAACTACATGGTTTTTTTTTGGGGGGGGGGTGTTCACCTTCCTATTTAGCTTCTTTAGGATCATGAATTATAGGCTCAATGTCCTTCATTATGGTTAGAATCTGCTAATGGGTGAGTGCATACCATATTCATCTTTTTGGGTCAGGGTTACCTCACTCAGGATGGTGTCCTCTATTTCCATCCATTTGCATGTAAAATTTAAGATGTCATTGATTTTTATCGCTGATTAGTACTCTAATTTGTATATATTCCACACTTTCTTTATCCATTCTTCCATTGAGGGGCATCTAGGTTATTTTCAGGTTCTGGCTATTACAAATAATGATGCTATGAACATAGTTGCACAAATGCTTTTATAGTACGATAGGGCATCTCTTGGGTATATTCCCAAGAGTAGTATTGCTGGATCCGGGGGTAGGTTGATCCCGAATTTCCTAAGAAACTGCCACACTGATTTCCAGAGTGGTTGCACAAGTTTGCACTCCCACCAGCCTTCTGTCTTTTAATAGACAGTCCTTGCCCACCTCTGTGTCTTTACTAACATCCTTGTACTAACAGGTAAAACCTTTTGGTGTAGTAACAGACAACCAGTTTCCTTCTGGCAAAAGGTAACAGTGCTATCAAACATCTGAGTCCTACGGTGGGATTTCCCTATTGCTGTAACCTACCTACCTGATATTTCTATCAATGCACTAAAAGTGCCTTGACTTATTACTTGCTTTATCAATAAAAAATTAATAAAACTGTGGGCATGCTGAAAACGGGATTTGGATTTTGTAGGAGCCAGCCATGATAAGCTAAATCGAAACAGACCACGCAAAGGAAGTTCTTTACTTCTAAACATTATCACCTGCCAGAGTAGGACTCAGCCATCCATAAGTTTAATGGAGGTCTGAGTCTCAGTAGTTTACCCTGAAGCAATACCTGGTTGCAGGAAGGATCAACAAAGAATACCTGACCACCACCCAAGAACAGACCATCCAAAGGAAAGGATCACCTGCCGGCACAGTCACCAGGACACGCCTAGACAAATGTCAGTCAGTCAGAGGTCCTGAACCTTAGAAACCTCTCACCCCTACCTTTATTACTACAAACAACAACTCTAACAGAGATTGGGGCTCTCTGTTTATTCCAATACTTTGGACATGGGGAGAGATCAAGTTTGCAAACGTGCATAAAACAAAGGCTCTTTGCTTTTACATATGGGACTCAGTCTTTGTTGGTTTTGGGATCTGGGATAAAAGCGTTAACTGAAGCTATGTTCCAGTGACTCTAGAATAAACCCTCTTTTATCCCCTTTGAAGAGAAAACTGTGTTTTTATGTGGATGAGTTTTATAAAACAGAAAGTGTGTGTTTCTGTGTGCATGTGTGTGCAAGTGTGTGTGCACGTGCGTGTGTGTGTGTGTGTGTGTGTGTGTGTATGTGTGTGATATAGAGACTGGAGGAAGAGACTATCTGGGCTCAAGTTCTCTGCTCTTTTCTGGCTGTGTGATTGTGTCAGTCAGTTGCCATCTCTAGGCCTTGATTTCTTCCTGTATAAAATAGGACAATAACTATATATACTCCTCACAAAGATTCTGTGAATTTAGTAAGTTAATACATATTTATGAGAAAACATTCTGTTCAGGTTGACAAAGGTATTCATTTGTATACACATGTATAAGAATGAAGTATTTACCATTCACTGAGATTCACTAAGATTCACTTCAGTGATGACTAGAGAGTTGAAGAACTTGGATCCAGAAAGATCAGAAGAGATGGAAGACAGAGCACTGGACTTATATCAGATCTAGCTAATTGTAGATTATTTTTTCACAATCTTAACAGAATCAAAACAATGTAATAAACTATTTTTACGTTCAGTCTGTCCATTTTTATTTTGTTTATAAATTGTACTTTCATTACCCTTCTTTAAAAAATAAAGAATTAATAAAGATACATGGGGAACTAACTTCACACATACCCCATATCTCAGTGTTTTAAATGGGAGAATGACAACATTACCTATGTGCAACTGGAAAAATTAAGAGTTAAACCAAATACAGGGTACAACACTCAAAGCAATTTTGGACATACACGGTTTCCTGCTGTTATCATTTTACTCACTTATGAAAGTAATGTCTTTTGTTGCTCAGATTACCTGAGGAGAATCCCAAGAGGAAACCCCTGATATTTAATTAACTTTGGAAATAATGAATGGCTTGGTAGAGGGGATGACTAATGGATCCTCCAGACACAGAAGTCAGGCCAATATTCTCAAGTCAACAACAAAAGGCATTTTGACCTTACATTAAAGCCAAATATGAAGGGACTAATCTGATTTCTATACCTCCCAATCATACACACTTACACATACTGCAGAGTCTGTGCCTCAGGACTGCAAGCTATGCCCCAGGGAAGACTCAGGCCCCATTATCCTATGTAGGAAGAGGTGTGGATTTCTTAGCAACCAATGAACATTCCTGACCTCTCACAGGAGTTGCCTTCTTCTCATTAGCACCTGTATGTGAATGAAAGCGATTGTCATTTGCCTTGAGCATAGTTAGAATCCAACTGTATAGAAGGAGCTATCCTGAAGCCAAATAAAAGGACTATTTTAAGTTAGCCCTGGAAAACTATTATAAGATAGGATCTTTTTACTATCCTTTACTTAAATGGATGTGAGACATCCCCTGCTCTGTTCCCTTCGTGGGAATAATCTCTGTGAACTATCTACTTCTCTACAGAACTTAAGAGGAATTTAGCAAATTAACCCTGGCATCTAGAATTTCCTAAATATAATGAAAATTCAGTAATCTAACCAACTGTCTAGCAAAGTTAAGTGAATGGACAGGTAAAAAGCTAGACTGGTGGACAACTGGAAAATAGAAAAATGAGTACATAGTAAGGTGGGTGTTAAAAGCTAGAATGGTAGACAACTGGAAAATAGAAAAATGAGTATATAGTAAGGTGGGTGTTAAGTTGGGGTCAGGACCACTCCCACGGGGTATTTAAGTGGCCTCCTAGAGGAGAAACACGTGGTTTTCGAGACTGCATGGTCTCCCTGCTGTCCTGTCTCCCCGCCATGCTCTCAGCCACCCAAGAGTGTAATTCTTAATAAAATGATGGGCATTTAGATTTGGTTTGATTTGGCCTAATTGGATTTCTTGCGCCGGCAGAGCTGCTCTATTCTTATCATATGGAGTGTTCCACTGAGGGGCCTTAAATACCTTGTGGGAGTGGTCCTAACCCCCCAGAGAGGGTTTAGAGCCTGGCATGCTGTGATTTGGAATCCAGAGCAATGCAACTCCCAGGCCAGGGGCTGGGGCTATGCTCCCGACTTAACAGTGGGTGTACGGATGGACAATTGAAAAGATGAGAAGATGGGAGGATGAGGGAGTAAGTGGATAGATGACTGGACTTGGAGAAAGAATGAATGAAAGGGCAGACTGATGGATGAGTGGCTGGATAGATAGGAAAATGAATCAGGAGACAGATGGACAGCTAGAATAATATGAAGAGGAGTAAATCGATGGAATGATGGATGACTGAACAGAAGGGAAGATGGGTAGATAAGTAGGTTCACAGGAAAAAAATGAATGAATGTGAAAAGGATAAGATATGATTTAAGGATGACTAGATAGACAGACAGATAGGAGAGAGAGATAAGCAGACCTATGGAGAAATGGAAGGATATGAAGATGGATCAGTGAGCATGTAGATAAATTCACAACTTAGTAACTGAAAAGATGGGTGGGGATGTGGTAGAGAGAAAACAACTAAACAAATGGGAAAATGACAAGTAAGTAGACAGACAGTTGGATGGATCAAAAGCTGGGTGTCTAAACAGATCGATTAATGGATGGAAAATGGATAGCAAAGCAGGTAGACATGTTGGCATGTAAATAGATGGGAACTTGGGTGGATAAATGAGTACACAGGTACAGCTGGATGAATGGGAAGTTGGATGAGTGAGTTGGTAAACAGACAGCTATGTGGATGGGAAGATAGGGAGAGGGTTCTACAACCTGATGAAAAATAAAAATAAGAATGCCAGGAAAGAGAAATATCTACTGATGCCTTAAAGCTGCTTCTACAAATCCAAGTAGGCAACATAAATTCATCCTGCTCAACAATATTGCTATATCACAGAAGCACAGAATTTCATTCTTCTGAACATTCTAGGAAATCTGCTGTCTTCATCTTACATTTTCTCTTTCAAATTAGGATTCTTATTAGTCTAGGTGTCAATCATCTTCAAAGTTTCGATAGCATCATATATTTGGAAGTGTCTTCCAGTTACACCTAGAAGCATCTGGTGGTGTAACATGGAATATGCAGCAAATTCTCTTAAGAGTTTTGGCTGCTTTACCAGTGTAATGTACATTGTTGAGATTCAGTAAATGTTAATAGAATTCAAAAGTCTGCAAAGTGCTATGACTGATTGTTTAACAAAGTAAACACCTAAAAGGAGAGGGAAGATGTCACTAGTTTCAAGACCAGCCTCAGGATTGTTAACCACACAAAAATCTAAGATACATATATATAGCTACTCATGGCAATGACTAAATACGACAAAATGATGAGAGGTATCTGCAAAGGGAAACAATGTAAGGTTAGGTTAAGAAGAAAAAGAGGATATTGAACTCGAGTTGGAAGAGGCGAGTCCGGTCTCAAAATGGAGGGCCATGATCCAAAGGAACCAGAACAGTTGAGGAAACTGTTTATTGGTGGTCTGAGCTTTGAAACCACAGATGATAGCTTAACAGAACATTTTGAGAAATGGGGCACACTTACAGACTGTGTGGTAATGAGAGATCCCCAAACAAAACGTTCCAGGGGCTTTGGTTTTGTGACCTACTCTTGTGTTGAAGAGGTGGATGCTGCAATGTGTGCTCGGCCACACAAAGTTGATGGGCGTGTGGTGGAACCAAAGAGAGCTGTTTCTAGAGAGGATTCTGTAAAGCCTGGTGCCCATTTAACAGTGAAGAAAATCTTTGTTGGTGGTATTAAAGAGGATACAGAAGAGTATAACCTGAGAGACTACTTTGAAAAGTATGGCAAGATTGAAACCATAGAAGTTATGGAAGACAGGCAGAGTGGGAAAAAGAGAGGATTTGCTTTTGTGACTTTTGATGACCATGACACAGTTGATAAAATTGTTGTTCCGAAATACCACACTATTAATGGGCATAATTGTGAAGTGAAAAAGGCCCTTTCTAAACAAGAGATGCAGTCTGCTGGATCACAGAGAGGCCGTGGAGGTGGATCTGGCAATTTTATGGGTTGTGGAGGAAACTTTGGAGGTGGTGGAGGTAATTTTGGTCGTGGTGGAAACTTTGGTGGAAGAGGAGGCTATGGTGGTGGAGGTGGTGGCAGCAGAGGTGGTTATGGAGGTGGTGATGGTGGATGTATGGGTTTGGAGGGGATGGTGGCAACTACGGTGGTGGTCCTGGCTACAGCAGTAGAGGAGGCTATGGTGGTGGTGGACCAGGGTATGGAAACCAGGGTGGTGGATATGGTGGTGGAGGAGGAGGAGGATATGACGGTTACAATGAAGAAGGAAATTTTGGTGGAGGTAACTATGGTGGTGGGAACTATAATGACTTTGGAAATTATAGTGGACAACAGCAATCAAATTATGGACCCATGAAAGGGGGCAGTTTTGGTGGAAGAAGCTCAGGCAGTCCCTATGGTGGTGGCTATGGATCAGGTGGTGGAAGTGGTGGATATGGTAGCAGAAGGTTTTAAAAAAACAGCAGAAAAGGGCTACAGTTCTTAGCAGGAGAGAGAGCGAGGAGTTGTCAGGAAAGCTGCAGGTTACTTTGAGACAGTCGTCCTAAATGCATTAGAGGAACTGTAAAAATCTGCCACAGAAGGAGCGATGATCCATAGTCAGAAAAGTTACCGCAGCTTAAACAGGAGGCCCTTCTTGTTCAGGACTGTCAGAGCCACAGTTTGCAAAAAGTGCAGCTATTGATTAATACAATGTAGTGTCAATTAGATGTACATTCCTGAGGTCTTTTATCTGTTGTAGCTTTGTCTTTCTTTTTCTTTTCATTACATCAGGTATATTGCCCTGTAAATTGTGGTAGTGGTACCAGGAATAAAAAATTAAGGAATTTTTAACTTTTCAAAAAAAAAAAAAAAGAAGAAGAAGAAGAAAAAGAGGAAAAGGGGTTCAGCCAAGAGCCCTCCCCAGCAGAGTCACACAAGATGCACTGAATTCCTCCAGAAGTCAATGATGACACGTGAAGACATGTGTATAACTGACACTCATGGGTAGACAGGTAGACCTCCTTTACCCAACAATGACAAATTTGCAGACTCTGGAAGTGAACAGCATAGGCACAGTAAGCCAGTCATATGAGCTGGGAGAACAGCTCAAATTTCCAGAAGATGGTCTCAATCTTGTTCACACCTCTTCCTGAAGACAGAAGTTAGGACACTATGCTATGTCTCAGGTCCAACAGGATTTAGGGCAGAGCATTCCTGTTGGTATTCTTCTGCCATTCCGATAATGTTGTCTTGGTTCACGGGAGCTTTAGGTTTCTCTGTGTGAACTGCCTTGGAAGCTTATCTATCCAAACATGGTAAATCTCCCAACTTCTGAAGGCAGAGCCTATCTCTACAAACAAATTATATAATATAGAAGCATCTTTGGTTCAACCTATGAGTTAATAATAAAATAATGAATCACGTTTTTTCCACATTAGTCCCCAGGCTCAGAGGGTAAGGACTATATACCCTATCATTTCACAAACATGCATTTGTCATCTCCTGAATACCAGGTGATGTGTTGGTCTCTTGCTTATGTTGGTCTGTTACTTTAATTAAAATACTTGATATAATGTAAAACAGAGATAGGGTTTGTTTTGGTTTACAGCTATGGTGGTTTTAATATACAATCAATTGAATTCACTGCTTTGGGTCTACAGTAGGGCAACATGTCATCATGGAAAGCATGTCATGGAAGAAGCTACTTACCTCAAGAAGTCCTCAAAACAAACGAGAAAGGGGCCAGAGTCCCAAAAGTCCCCTTTAAGAGCAAATTCCCAATAACCCAACTTATTCCCACTAGGTCCAATTGCCTGAAGTCTCCATGATCTCTCAGTCATGGGCTAAAGGTCACTTGCCACATGGACCTCTGATTGTCATTTATCCAAACCATAACACTTGAGATACAAATAAGAAAAGTGTAACTAGCAGATCTCAGGGCCTAGTTTACTACTGCTTTGCATAACAAAAACTTTACAAGCACACACACACACACACACACACACACACATCAAGTAACACCTCCCATGAAGCAAGTCATATGTCTGAATATTTGAGAAAAACTACCTTTATTTTCACCAGGGTGCAAGACTGAATATTTATGTTTAAATTTTTCAAATCTCAGTTTAATGGACTGACTCAGAGAGTTAAGTCTCTGCTGTACATGTGCAAGGACTTGAATTTGTATTCCAAGCACCATGTAAAAGACAGGCACAGCAGCATATATCTGTAACTCTCGTACTGGTTGGAGGACAGAGGTAGGTAGATCTCATGGATTTTCTAGCCATCAAGTTTAATTGAATCAGGAAGCTCTGGTTCAAGGAGAGACTTCATCTCAAAAAAATAAGGTAAGAAATAATGGAAAAAGATTCTTAAGGTCAGTCTCTGAAATGAAGCATGTGCGCGTGTGCATGCATGTGCACACACACACACACACACACACACATGAACACACAACTTTTAAAAGTAATTAAACTAACCCCATTGTTCTACACATCACTTGGGTTTCATTTCTCCAGACACAGAATCCAATAAAATTCAGAATATTCCCTTCCACCTGTACACTTTCCTCAGCTGATTTCATCAAGCTCATGATCATTGGTATCATTTAAATGTTGGTTACCCCACAATTTATATCTCCCAGCCTCATCTTGCTCCAAGCTACTGGCTTATGTACAGCTTCCCAACCCAATACATGTATTCAGACATGTTTAAAAACCACCAACAACTCAATAAGAGTCAAACTAAACTCCTAATGTCTTTTTGCAAGCCATTTACTCTGAGAGAAGGACATTAGAAGAACATTAGCAATCTTCCACATTAGCATAAATGGGATGCTGATGTCCCCCAAACACCACACACACACCTACTTCTAGCATCTCAAATAACAAACCTTCCTTTTTGACTCCTTTCTCATTAGTCTCCACATTCCAATATCAAGAAACCCAACTGAATTTACCTGAAAACATGCTGGTGCTCAGATGATTTCCCATTGTTTTCATTCATTCATTCATTCGTTCATTCATTCATTCATTCATTTTGCCAGTGTTCTTGTGATCTAAAGCACCAGCATGTCCTGTCTGAGTTACTATTTCTCATCTTTGATTCCTAATGGAAGTCACATATTCTCCAATGTTTTTTCAAATTAATAACCAAAAAGATTGTTTTGAAAAGCAGACAACATTCCTCTCCTCTGATTGTCCTCCACCACCCAGCTTCCAATGGCTTTTCCAAGTCATTTAAAGTAAAAACCTCATTCAGAATTTTCCCTTCCCTAGGTTTTAGCAGCATGACTATTTGGGGGATGTACATTCTTTCCTGTAGGAGTAGTTGAAACCCAGTGACCACACCCTTTCCTACAGCTCTGCAATCAAACAAATTTACCTTGCTGCAGTTTCTTTCCAGTATTTGGACAAAGGCACCTTAGCACTGGGAGCACTCATCTGCAAATTGACAGGACACACCCTACTCACACAGTCACCTTGGATCTCAAATGTCTCCTTATATAAATGACAATCCACCATTTTGCCTGATGATACAGGACTGTAACCCCAGCTTAGGCAGCAGGATCAGATCTTCAAGATATGCCTAGATGGCAGAGCAGGTTCAAGGCTAGCAAGGGCAAATAAGTAAGACTCCATCTCAGGACAGCAAAACAATTGGTTTGGAGATATAGCTTAGTGGTAAAGAGCTTGCCTCGCATGTAAAAGCACCTGGAAAAAAAAAGTCCAATATTGTACATAGCAAGATGCAATCCCTGCACTTCCAATTTTTTTCACAATTGTTTGTCAATGTCAACATCAGCTGCTGTCTATCTCCCTTCTCTGTGATGTTTTGTTATTTTAAAAATAAATTAATGTGAAATTCCCAGAAAAATAAACTCTTTAAAACACCACAGAGATATATAGTATACTCACAGATATATAGTGTATATATCACAGAGATATATAGTATACTCACAGTTCTGGGAAGCCACAACCATTCAATTCCAAATTTTTCTACTGACCCCAAATAAAACCACCGATTTTATTCTCTCTCACACACATTCTCTCTCACACACATTCTCTCTCACACACACCCAGGCTCCAGTAAAGACAAATCAGCTTCTGTAGATTCACTTATTCTGTATTTTACAAATGATATCAGACAATACACAGTCTTTTGTGTCTGCCTTCTTTCACAGTCCCTTCCTAGAACTTAGATTATGACAATAGTCTGCCTTCATTCACCACAGCAAATCCAGTATCGAAGAATAATGCTGACCAAAATGAACACTGGTTGTGTGGATGGGTGGTGTAGGACAATTCTGTATTCTGTCAATTATGTTTTAAATAAACGTTGTTTGGCCAGTAGCCAGGCAGGAAGAATAGGCAGGATGACCAGACAGAAAGTAGAGGCAGGGCAAGGAGAACAGAAGTATTCTGGGAAGAAGGAACCTCTCTCTGCAGTCCTGTTCAGATACCAAAGCAGCAGGATGTGACCTGCCCCGCTAAAAAACGTACCAAGCCATGGCTAACATAGATAAGAATAATGGGTTAATATAAGTTATAAGAGTTAATAAGAAGCCTGAGCTAATGGGCCAATCAGTTTATAACTATGGTAAAGTTCTGTTGTGATTCTTTGGAGATTTACCGGCTGTGGGAACTGGGCAGGACAGAAATGCCAAGTAGGCCCTCCATGTTAAGGATGGGTGTATGAGTGGGTACATAGATGGGTAGATAAACAGGTGGATGAATGTTTGGACAGATGAATGAGTAGAATAAATGATGAATGTTATATTAACTGATGAATGTATACAAGAAATACATTACTCAGAAGGAAAAAAGAAAAATGAGAGCTCAAAGAGGACTTATATAAGGTCCACTTGGGGAGTTGAGATAACTAGACAGAAAAACCAAAAGCAGAAGTGCCTAAGGTAAGCTGTACTATAGAACCATGCTAGTCCAGTGTCACCAGAAAGTTGGCCTACAGAGTAGACTGCATTTTACAAGTCAACCTGCATATTTCAAAAGCTACAGTTGCAGGAGTTTCAGTAGCAACACCTCTTCAAACAGTCACCTATAGGAAGACAAATAGCTCTTTGAACACATTCCAGGAATGTGATTGGTATTATAACAAAATTGCCTGCACTGCAACATCTCCCAACTATATATACACTCTTTGAAAACAGCTTGTCCCATTTTCAACATATCCCACCCAATGTGTCATAAATTGCAAATCCAAACTCACAGCATCACTTCCAAGTCCACAGTGCATGAACTTGCTCACCCTTCATTTAGTTTAACAAATGCATAGCGCAACGTGGCTACCATTATGTCAGAAAACTGTTTCACTGTCCTAAAGATCCTCTGTCAGCTAATTCATCTTTTTCTTCTCTTTAACCTCTGACAAACAGTATCTTTTTATTGTAGCCACATTTGCCTTTTCCAGGGCATCAGTTAAAATGCAATTTTCAGCAGTTGAGTTTGGCATCTGTCACTTGGTAATAGATCTGGATGTCCCTTCCCTGTATTCCATGGCCTAAGTGATTATTTACCTCTTCTGTTATCTACATGTGTCAGGCTATTGGTACACACATCCTCTGAAGGACATCTTGGTTCTTCCCAAGTGTGGAATCTGATGAGGTTCATCCAGTAAAGTAACGAGAAGATGGTCAGTTACGGAAGGCTAGGATGAAAAGAATGCGGGGCAGAGAAAACCTGGGCAAGTGAAAGGAGAAGAATGTATTTTAAGAGATCTGCTGCAAAGCTCAACAATGGTTGATGATAAACCACTGTATTATTAAAAGGATTTCAACAGAGTGAATGTTATTTATTCTCACCATAAATATTGATAACAATGTACAGCAATATATTTGTTAAGGAATTGCACTGAAGCAATACATATAATACATATACACCTCAAAACATGCTAATGGGGACACATGACTTAGCTGTCAATCTAAAAATTAAATTTATTTTCTAAAACACATGAAAATTAAAGAATAAATAAATCCCAAGATAAGTGACTCCATTCTGTTCATAATGTTTCACTCAATAGTCTCATGAAGGAAACAGTCTTCACCAGAGAAGAATAGACACACCAATTATCCAATACCAAAAATTAGCCCTAATACATATAAAGAATATTATATGTACTGAGCAGGTTGTATTTTTAAATATACATATGCATGTATACACACATACATATATGCATGTAATAATAATTAATGTAAAAAGAGCCCAAAATTTTTGAAAGAGTGCAAGGAGAGGTATATAGAAGAAAGTAAAAACTATAAAAAAAAAAGTAATGAAAATTAGTTTCATAATGGTATGGGTACTGTACAACAAAGGAAGACCTCTCACTCTAAATGAAATTTGCACTGGGAAAAGAGATCAAAATCCAACACAGTTTGCAACACAATGCTTTCCAATGTGTGTGTGTTACTGACTCCTCCCCAGTCCTATATGCTAAGCATTGCTGTTTTTATGTTGCAAGTTGAGAGACTGGGGCGGGAAGGATTTATCTTGACCAAAGTCACACAGCTGATATGTGATGGTAATTTACCAGGACATAGTGAATACAAGACAATGTAATAATACTTTCTGAGCCTCAGATAACATCTCCCTATGGACTGTGTAGAACCAAAATTTAAGGGAAGAAACTTGCACAAGCAAGACACAGAATGGTGGTTCCCCTTTATTCACAATGACATAAGAAGTTCTGTGGACCAGTGTGTCTCTCTCTGCCATAGTGTTCCTGACAGCAAGAGCCTAACTATGCTGCATCCAAAAAAAGCAACATGGAGTAGAGCTACAGGTAACCTGAGATGACATGAACAAGGCTTATATGGTTGCCATATCTGTCACTGCACCATGAGCTAGCCAAATGCTGATCCACACATGGTTCCCATGCACGTGGTAGATGAGGAAACTAAAATCCAAAAATTCGTGCTTACCTCTGAACCATTCTCTTTGTGGAAGGAATCCTCTAGGTTGCCCCCTAAAATCAAAGGGCTATTATCATACGAGCTGTGGCAAAGGTCTGCTTTCATTATGACTAGCTTTCATTATGACTGATATTACTGTATTTCTTACAAATAGCTCATTAAGGCAATTGTCAGTATAAGCACAGTAACCTAAGTATCAGTTCAATCGTACACATTTATAAAGCACAATTTAGCAGAGCAAGTAAAGACATGCATGGACTAGGCTCCCTTGTGGGAACTCATGGCTCCAGCTGAAAAGAATCTCTGCTGTTTGATAGCTAAGACTACAGTGGAGTGCACCCATCCCAACAGCTCTGGGGGTGGCACTTGCCAGGTAATTTAGTTTTAACGAAGCCTGAATCTTGAAGGATTAATAGGTATTTGATGATTAGAAGTTCCTAGGCCTTACATGGAATAAAAGGACTACTACATCTTGACAACATGAAAGAATATACAGGAGTGTCACAAGGAAAGAACCAATGTTTGATAATAGTGGTAGCAAGTAAGGCCAGGGTGTCATGTTAAGTTATTTGGGTCCTTTCCAGAAGCTGCTTTGAGCTTTACAAAACCACAGCAATGAAAGAATGATGGTTGAGAAAACAAAGGAGATCGTGTTACAGGCTAATTCAATCTCCCATACCAAAGCTGATGACTGACAGAGAAGGAAAAGGTCACAGGAGATGTCAGATAGAAAAGGCCCCACCAACTAAATGGCAAAGTAGAAAAAGGACAAAGAGAAGATGACTTAGAGATTTTAACCTAGGTATAAAAGGACATATATCATTTAAAAATAACTTTTGCCAACTATTCTGATAGATTTAATCTGGGCAGGCAAATACACAGACCCTTTAACAATGTATGCTTGTGGGTAGTTAAAACTCAGTTCTCCTTACAATCCAAGGACATTGAATATCTAAATCCTAGACACATGCCACAGATGGTTGAATGGAGGGGAAAGCCTGTGCTAAGCACTAACAAGACTTTGAAAATCTCCTCTGCTTGTTTGTGCTTTTGATGTGGCATCTCGCCTGCCCATAATTCATGATGATCTTTTGGTTTTGTTTTGACAAAGCTCCTTTCAGGATGTCATATCTTTATTTATTATATCCCAGATCGGCATATAAGCCATGCCTTTGTTTCTGTATAAAGTGGCATCTTTTCCTTCCATTCACATGTCCAGTGAAACCCTATCTCTAAACAACAGCCTAATGTGCAATCTCTATCCAGGCTGCACTATCACTGGAGAAGGCTCATTCCATAACTTATGCATCTCTGATACACTAGTAGATACAGACGGTACAGAGCTTGTGAGTCACTGGACCATCTATCAGATCTTTGAGGACACTCCCAGGAATACCGGCCCATTACTTGTTTGTGAGTAGTATGCCATTCTATAAAAAGAGTCAAGCCTCCACAGCTGTTTAGGCCAGAGAACAACATGGAACAAGACATTTCTTCACAGTTTATTCACTATCCAACAAACAAGTATTGAACCCCGAAAACACACCAACACATTGCACTGTGCTGGGCAATGAAGTAGAGATAAGAAGAAACCATCTGTCCTTCAAAAAGTGCACAGCTTCCTCAGGGACAAAAAATGTAAAAAGACAAATAAAATGCAAAGCTGTTTGATTTCACTAGTTCTGCTTATGCTCTGGCTTTTCCCCAGGAGGTAAAAGCTTCAGCTCCCATCCCTGTTCCTTCAGCTCCTACGGCCATCCTCTCAGCTCCTACCCCAGTTCCTTTAGCTACTTCTCTGGACCCCACTAAAGAATCCACACCTTCCTGACCTCAACAGACAGATACTTCTGCTCCTTTACTTCCTGCTGCATTGCCACCTCCCTCCACTCACTCTTAAGCTTCACCCCCCCACCAACTAATTACTTCATCAGCCCTGCTGAGTCATTCTTCCTCTCCCTGGCCTCAGTAGTCACTCGACTCTGGCACCCACCTTTACCCCTCCTCTCACAGGCTCAGGTGCTGCTACGGAACCCAACCCTGACCAAGTCAAGCTGGCTGCAGTTCTCCCATTGCGAGAGGTGGTGTGGGTAGATAGAATGATTAGGGTATACATTCCTTTCTCCGTCTCAGAACTCTCCCATATAGAGCAAAACCTGGGGTCCTATATGTCTAATTCTATCACTTTCATAAAACAATTCCAATATATTACCCATTCTTATAATTGTAAGTCCTGGTCTCTGGCCTCCATCTTTGTGCCCGCCAAACCTTGACCCCTCCCCGGAGGAGGGTCAAGACAGCCCACCAAAATTTTGACCACTTGCCCAGTCTATTTAAACTGCTCCCCCCAAAAGTCTCCACGTGGTCTCTTTCCTCTCCACCAGTGGTTGCTTTCGCGGCTTCCCGATTCCCCCTAGGAGACATCCAACAGTGCAGGAATCCCATTAAATATTTTTAATTTGGCTTGTTGTGATTTGGCTTGATTGGGATTTTTGTGTCAGCAGAGAGCTTGCGTTATGAAAATTCCTAACAATAATCTCACCTTTCATGATAGCTATATGATCCTATCTAATAACCTACTTCCTGAAAAGTGCAGGTGAATTTGGGAGGAGGCCAGACTACATGGAAATGAGAATCACCAAAATCATGCAACACACCATCCAGGGACAGAGGCACTAGGGAGCAGGAACCTCACTGGGACTATAACACTCTCGGTGGGATTTTAGCTAAGGACTGCTTTTGACTTGCCTCCTGGCAGGTCTCCTCAAGGCTGCTCTCAAGTCAGTAAACTATAATAAGCTCTCAGAGGTCATTCAAGATATGAAGGAAAAGCCTTCCGCATTTTTGGAAAGCCTCACTAAAGCTCTGTTACAACTTAGATCCAAAAACCACGGAAGGCAGACAGTTACTCATGACTCATTTTTTTTTCTCAGTGCTACCCGGACATTAAGGCTAAACTTATAGGTCTGGAGAAAGTCTGCCCCTTGATGCCACAAGCAAAAGTCTTAGAGTTGGCTTTTAAGGTGTACCATGCAAGGAATGACAAGGCCTGCAATAACTGTCACGTGCTAATCATGGTCCTCCAACCAGCCTAGGTGACAGACTGCCAGATTCATACTGTCCATGCTGCTCCCTTGCTCCCTGGGGCTCAAGAACTGCCAGTGTTTCATATGTGGTAGAACTGGTCACTGGGCATGAGCATGCCCTAATCCTCATCTTGGTCCTGTGAGACTTTGTCTGAGATGTCATAGGGAAGAACATTAAGCAATTGTCCTCATGGCATGTTGACATCAAACCTAGAAAATTCCAAAGTTGACCTTCTAGGTCTGACTATGGATGAGTGAGGCTGCCCAGGCTCCTATGACCCAACCAAAACCATCATCTATAACAGGGAGGCATGGATAAACATCATGGTATCATGACGGCAAATCTCCTTTCTCTTGGATACTGGAGCCACATACTCAGTACTGAGGGAATTCTGGGGGCCTACCTCTCCTTCTAGTTTCCTTTTGTCAGGGTAGAAAGACAGCAGACCCCACCACTTAACTGTGTTTTTAGGGGTATTTATTTCACTCATTCATTTTTAGTCATTCCAAACTGCCCAGTACCTCTTATGGGAAGAGATTTTTTTTTTTTTTAGTAAAAGTAGGAGCTTCCATTTCATTTGCTCCATCCATTCACCTTACTCCACACTCGCCAGCAGCTCCACTCCTTGTCCTTCTAGCCTCCCAACCTCCCAATCCCAATGTGTCTTTTCCTCTACCAGCCTCCCAGGTAGCCTCCCAAGTCTGGGACACCCAAAATCCCTCTGTTGCTAAACACAATTCCCCATTTTTATCCAACTACAAGATACTATTAAGTACATTACCCAAGCTCAGTAACCCCTTTCTCTCCAGAGCCTTAGGGGACTTAAGAATATTATCTCTCACCTTTTAAGAAAAAAGCTACTTCATCCCATCTCTTCTCCTTTTAACACCCCTATACTTGCTGTTAAAAAACTTAATGGAACCTATTGCCTGGTTCAAGACCTACGGCTCATTAACTACTCAGTGGCCCCCTTTCATCCTGTAGTGCCTAACCCTTACATGCTTCTTTCCACCATTCCTCCAGGAACCTCCCACTTCTCAGTTCTAGATCTCAAGGTGTTTTCTTCTCTATTCCTCTCAGCTCTCAATCTCAAAACATCTTTGCCTTCACCTGGACTGACCCCGACACTCACCTCTCCACACAACTCACCTGGGCTGTCCTTCCCCAGGGATTCCTGGACAGCCCACACCTGACCGGTCAGGCTTTAGCTTCTGATGTTCTCTCATTGTCTCTCCCTAAATCTAAACCCATACAGTATGTAGATGATACTTTACTTTGCAGTCCATCCCTGGAGATCAGCAAAACTGATACCTCCACTCTTTTAAATTTCCTGTCCAAAAGGGGCTACAGAATTTCAACTTCTAAGGCCCAAATGTCTACCTCTCAAGTCATTTACATGGGATTAACTATTACCCCAACCCAAAAAGCTATTACCCTAGACAGAAAAAAGCTAATTCCGCCCCTCGCAGTTCCTTCTACAAAAGAAGAGGTTTTATTGTTCCTAGGAATAGCTGGCTTTCTGTGTTCTTGGATCCCCTCTTTTTCTCTCATACCCTGCCCATTATATGAAGCAGCTCTTGGCTCTCTGCATGAGCCCCGTCTCCATCCAATTACTAAACCCTTTGAGAGACTCCAACAAGCCCTTGTCCAGGCCCTAGCTCTTCATCTCCCAGATTTAACTCCTCCTTTCTCCTCTAAGTAACAGAGAAAAAGGGATAATCCCTTAGGGTCCTAGCTGGAACCTTCCTTTGCACCTGTAGCATACCTGTCAAAGAAGCTGGACCTCACCACTCAGGGCTGGGCACCCTGCATAAGTGCTTTAGTGGCCGCGGAGCTTCTGATTCATGAGTCAAAGAAACTAACCTTTGGGTCACTCACCACTGTCTTCTTCCACCACAATCTGTCCTTCCTCTTAACTTACAAAGGCTTACAAACCTTACCCCCTTCCCAAGTTCTTTCCCTCCAGGTAGCACTAGTAGTAGATGCCACATTCACTTTCCAATGCTACCCACCTCTTAATATCGCAAATCTCCTACCTCTCCTGGTTTTGGTAGACACCATGCCTGGGTGGATTGAAGTGTTTCCCACCACTAACAAGAGAGTCCAGACAGTTCCCAATGTTCTTCTCCAAGAAATCATCCCCCAGTTTGGAATCCCAACCTCTCTTCCCTCGGATAATGCCCCTAGTTTACTTCACAGATTTCTCAAACTTTGTCTAAGGCTCTTAACATTCCCTGGCATTTTCATATCCCATACTACCCTCAGTCTTCAGGGAAGGTAGAATGAACTAACCGTTCCTTTAAAAATGTTCTTGTTAAGATGTCACAGGAGCTTCACCCCGACTTTTGCCTCTGGCCCTTCTTAGGCTTAGGGCTCTCCCCAAAAGCCCCCTTTTCATCTCGCCCTTTGAACTCATGTACGGGCAGCCGGTTTTAACCCCCGGCCTCTCACCTAAAACCTCTCCCCTTCCTGATCACCTGCTTACACTGCTGGTATCTCATCTTCATTCTCTATTATGAGATTTTACTGACTAGTCAACATGTGCTAATTCATGCCCATCGCCAATTAAAATAGGAGATCGGGTACTATTCTCTACCCCAGACCAACACCCTCTCACCTCTTTTCCCTTTAAAGTAATTCTTGTAACTCCCACCACTGCCAAGATGGGGGGACTTCCTCATTAGATTCACCTGTCCCACCTTAAACCTTTTACTCTTCCAGGTCAAGATATTCCCTCATATACGGTAACTAAAACAGGGCACCCCTGTTCTCTTAAGTTCCAGGGGCACCAAGATCAGCCACTCTTTCTTCAGTTACAGAAAAATAAGTCTCATCACCATACTCATCTCTCCTATGCCAAAAATTCCATATACTCTCCCTCTTCCTCTTTCTCCTATCTGCTTTACCAACTTCTCCATATCTCCAATGTCATGCTTAAATTTCCACTTAACCACTCAGCTGTTATTACAGGAACCATCATTAAACATAGAGCCAGAGGTAAAAGGACTGTCAAAATCCCAGGTGGTAAGAAACAATAACGAGTTTGCAGCCCCAAACTCCAAAAAACTCACAAAACAGACTTTAACATAACAGGCTTATCACTGACTGCAGCAGTGTCTCCTGGATGTTAAGTTAATACCATGATGCTAAAGGAAAACAAGTGAACACTTTCTGGTGAACATCCTTTACGGTGTGTAAGGGTCAGGAAAACAAATGGGAAGAACTTAAAGATGCAAGTTTCATAATGTCTGAGAACTTTGGGTGTATAAAAAACATCTACCAAGAAAATAACATCAAAAAAGAAGGAAACTGAAACAATGAAATTAATGTAATGTTTCTCCACATAATAGGAACCAGACATGATTAATCACTGAATACATATGTTGCATGGGTCTACTTAGAAAATTATTTAGTCACACAGACATTTAATTGAATGTAAATGTATTGCTACATAAAGCAAAGTACATTTTTAAAATAAAAATAATAAAATTACTAAAATGTAAAAAAAAAAAAAAGATTTACTTCAGGTAAAACATTAAGGGGTCTAATAATTCCCCTTTCCAACAATTCCCCCTTTTTTTCCTCCCTCCTCCCCACTGTCTTCCATTCCAACACTATATCATCATAATCATAAGCTTTTAATATGTCTAAAATTTATTTCTTTACAAACATTTTTTTCATAAGCTCCAGGCAGCCAATTGGACCTACCTAAATGGACCAGACTTGCCTAGAATAAGTATCGTTTAATTCTTCCCTTATCATTCCTGGTCTCTGGAACCCCTAGGAAATTCCCTCCTCCAACCCTCCCCCCCAAAAAATTCTCTATCTTCCATCTTGGGACTCTCCTCCCTTCATCACTGGGATATAAAATTTTCTCCAGACATAATTTTCTGCCTTTCCAGCATCTTGCAAGGTCCAAGCTGCCAGCCAGCCAGTTCCATAGGGCCCAGAAAAACACAGCAATAATCAGCCACCCCAGGACGTGGTCAAGCATCTGCAAAAAGCAGTCTCTAGAGGCCTGATGATGCCCACAAAATGAGCATGAAGCAGTCAAGAGAGACCTTACAATGCCCCATTCCCACCCATTAAAACCCCCAAACTCCCAAAGTTTTGCCAACTTTTGTCCCATTCCCACCCATTAGAGACCCCCAAACTCCCAATTTTTTATAATAAACAAAAGGGTGGAATTTAATTATTCAGCCACAAATAAGGCTGTACTTCCGGGTTCTAGAGCCATGAACATGCAGAAAAGTCCTCAGTCAGAAGTGCCTGAATGTTAAAAGGCCCTCATAACCCACGTGCGCATGACTCAGCTTAGCCCTTGCGCGCATGCATGAGCCCTGTCATCTGTGTCATCTCTTGTGCATGTGCTAAACAGGTTTTAAAAGCTAGACACACCATCTTTTTCTCTCTATCTGAACACTGATTCCCCAGGCCTGTACACACCCCCTCCAATAAACTCCTAAGTAGGTTTATTGCATGTTTTGTGATTCCTTCTCACTCACACCAGGTAATTTCAGTGGCTAATGACCTGAAAATATAAAGATATGTTGAAAACCCAACCTATACACAATACTGGGAAATAACAAATAGATTTGCTCTAACTCTGTTCTCCATGTCAGCATTTCAGGGTTCTCCATATTTCATGTTCTCTATATGACAGCATTTCAGGGTGTTCTGTGAAGGTCACAATAAATGCATGAATTCATTTTTTTGTGAACACCACAGTCTCAGATACCCAATAACTTACATGCTTTTTCATCTTGACTAATAATGCCAGCATTTCCAAACTTTTGCATTTTCTATTGTACCCTACCTCTACCTCATGGGAAAATGTCTACATTAAGAGAAATGTCACAATTTAACAATCCAATGAACAAGGAATCAATATACAGTGTGGTGGAAACAATTACTGACTATTTAAATTACCCACTCTTGCAACAATCCCAAAAGCTGTACATTATTTTCCAAGCTTGATGTCTAGCTATTAAGATTAAATCTGAAATGTAAAGAATAAGATAAACTAAGGCCACCATTCCAAGTTAGGTCTGTCTGACTTCTGAAACCAATAATCTTTATAGGACTCTCATGCTACTATTTCAATTTCAGTAATGGCTTTCAAGGAGGCTAGACTAATGGCCTCTCCAACTGTTCTGAAAGCCTCTAATAATAAGTCATCCTCAACCTGACCTCCTCTGTTGGGAGCTGTGCAGCCTAGTCTTGGATCAGCATATGACTACCTGTCCAGTGGGTTTCCTCAAAGCAAGGAAAATGTGGAAATGGACTCTCACTTGGCAAGGACAATAGTTCATGGGACAACGTTGGAATTTGCAAAATTCGTTCAGCTTGCAGGCTCTTTTCTCTCTCATTACATTGGTGAGTCTTTGTGAGGATTTTAGTTTTACTTTGTCAGTTTCACATGCAATAGCTGTAGTTTTCCCTGGAAATTCTGCCCTTTCTCAAATATTTCCCCTAAGATTCAACAGGAGGCTAGTGCTTCTCAAATCTCTTATCTGGAATTATTAACTATAACTCCAAATTGAGAACTTCTCTGACTCAATAGAAATAGTTAGATACATAGGAGAAAAAAAACACTTGAAACATTAACCGTGTCTCATGGTTCTGGAAAGGAGAGTAAGGCTGCATCCACAGAATAAGGAAAAGGCCTCAGGAATACACATAGAGTCAACTGTTGAGAGTAAGTTCTCTGGATACCAAGCATAGAATCAGTGGTAGAATCTGGTATGCTCCAAGAGGAAAAAACACAATGCAAAATGTAGGATAGATAGATCCATCTTTGCCATACTTATATTGGTGGAAGAAGTATGGCATAGTGACATGGAACAAGTACATTTTGTCAAAGTCTGCCTTTCACAAAGAGACTGAAACATGGGACTCTCTTGTAGAAAAGGGAACTGTATAAAAGTGTATCTTGCACACAGAAAGAATTGTCTGGGTTTGAATATTATTGTCCTTAAAGCATTGTGCCAAGGTGGTGTGGGAAGTCCTTCTGTATATGTGTTGCTTTTTTTTATATAAAGAATAAAGAAGCTGGCTTGGCCTGTGATAAGGCAGAGTAGAGCTAGGCAGGGAAAATCAAACCAAATGTTGGGAGAAAGAAGGCAGAGTCGAGAACACCATGTAACTGCCAGAGGGGAAAGATGTGAGCTGCCAGCTGGAATCTTGCTGGTAGGCCACGAGCCTCGTGGTAAAATATAAAATAATAGAAATGGGTTAATTTAAGATGTGAGAGCATGTCAGAACTGTGATTTAAATAATATAATTCCTATGTGAGTATTTTGGGAGTCTGGGCAGTCAGGAAACAAACAAGTGGCCTTCTACAACACCCATGTATATAATTTTTTAATTTTGTAACCTCAGGCAGCTGCCAACTGACATAAGCACTGCAAGAGCAGGATATGTCTGACTTTACATTTAGTTAAACCTGCAAAAATGCTGAACTCTATATCTAGAATAAGGTGATGTAAGGGGGTGCAAAGGTGTATTTGAAGACATATAAAGGGGAACAATGGGGCTTTCATAATGATCACGATGTATTTCTTAAATTATGATATATTTCTTAAAGTCAAAATTAGAAGTCAATAACAAAGCTATTCATGCAACCATGGTAAGAAAAACTAAGTATAATGAAGGATGGCCTGAGTTATTCGGGACCACTTGAGTGCAATCCACTTGGTGGACAGAAGTTTTCCTTGTACCAATGCTCCTTCCCTGCCTCAGGACTTGAATTTGACCCAAGTCTGGACTCTGACACTCCTCTACACAATCAGCCCCTAGAGCAAAGACACTGGGTGCCTGTCAGACTAGCAACATATTTCCAATGGCACCCACTGACGCTAAACACGTCTTAACTCTTAATATATTGGTATCTATTGTGATGACTATGGCTACTAGTTTCACGAGTCAACCTGTCTAAGCTAGAAACTTCAGTGGCTTGTGATCAGTGATTGAACACAAAAGTGATTATTTTGTAGGTATCATTAACACACAGCATTAAAAAAAACAAATTCCCTAAAACTATATTAATGAGCATCATCCAGTCAACTAAAGCCTTTTAGAGCAAAACTGAAGATTTCTGAAAACCTCTCTCAGTTGTAGCTCAATCCACTGCCTTCACGCATGTCAGTCTACTGTAGTCACAAGGTAATTCTTTACAGCACAGCCTCTAACAACATGCATGTGTGCCTGTGCATATGTGCAACATCTTACTAGTTCTGTGTTTCTGGAGGACTCTGCCTGGTAGAGCTAATATTTACATAAAATTTCATATAAAATATTCTATTTGATCCTCACAACAGCTCACGGCTGGAAGCAACTGCCAATCCTGGAGGCTCCTTTACATATCCAAGAGACACACAGAATCAAGTTTGGGCTGTGACTTTAAATTCTGACCTCTGTATTCATTGCTCGCTAAAGAAACTATACCCCTAATGGGAACACCAGAGAAGAAGAGGAAAGAATTTGCTGCCAGCTACACTTTTATATAAGACCCAAAGAAGATGCAAACTTACAGATTGAAGAATGGGCTAAGAGATGCTAGGATATTTCTCATCACCTGTCACCTGTTTATGCCAAGGGTACTCTCATCTGCACCCTTATCAAACTGTCCAGCTGTTCAACAGAAATGCCAAATCATTGTTCTTCATTAATTCCCTGGAAACCTTCGTGTAAACCTCATTAACAGGCTCAGTAATTGCTCTGTGAAGATTGCCCATTTTCTAATTATATTCCTCTCCTTATGTCAGGAGAATGCCATCAGTGGAAATGTGCTATGTTGCATTGGTCCATTTTATGACGAGTAAATGCCTTGTTTTTGACAATGGCTCCCACAATACAAAAAGATTCTTTCACCAAATCTCCATTCTTGGGAGTTTCATGGTGTTTAAAAGACAGGCACCTGACTGTCACTGAATCTCGGGTTCCCAGTCACAAGCTCACAACACAACTTCGGGCAACATATTGGCTAACCAAAAGGGCAGGTGGGGGAATCTTCACACAGACTGCAACAAGGATCTGAGCTCTCTGTTTTCTGTGAAATCTCACAGACAAAAAAGGGGGGGGGGGATTGCATGTGCTTCCAGCCTTGCGATACTTAAGCAGTATCCTGGGGATGTTCAGCCTCTTGCTTCTGCAAAGACCCAGGAATGTTTGCTGAACCGGGAAGTCCTCTGAGAGGAAGTTGGGAAGTCAGGGATTCAAAAACTAAGCACTTCTTATGAGACTATCAACTGCACATCAACTCTAAAATCAGGCAACCCTCCCCTGAGTCCAATTATCTTCAAACTTTTCCTCTTTTGCATCCAGTTTTCTCATTAAAGGAGAACATAAAGACATGGCCTGGTGCTCAGTTGTCTGCACTGTTTCACAAACAGAACATGTCCAAGTAATGGCAGCTCATGGCCAGGCTGAGTGAGCATTCCTGTGGCCTGTAGAAAAGAAATGAGAAGGAGGTGGGAAACACAACCTTTGAGTAACGCAGGGCAGTGTCTAGATGTTCATGATTAGTTTCATCCTAAAGAGTTACTTCAGATTTGCCAAAGACACAGAAAGTGCCTTAGACTACTCAAGCTGCTTGCTGTAACAAAGCATCTAGTAGCCTGGGCTACTAGAAAACAGGTATTCACTGTTTTATTTAGACTGTTCTGAAGACTGGACAGTCTAAGATCAAGGTACTAATATCTCATGAGAGTCTGTTTTATCAGGTTACAGACGGCATCTTTTCACTGTGTCTTCTAACGGTTAAAGGAGTGCAGGAGCTCTCCAGTGTCTGCCTTCTAACAGCTCTTACTTATCCACATGCCTCAGAAAGGCTCCATTTCTCAACACCACGGTCACACTGGAGGTTAGAGTTTCAGAATTGAGAAGGTAGGTGAGCAATAAATTTTGAGATGTCAGTGGACAGTCTGAGATACATGGACAGATAGACAGCAAATAGACAATGGACATGTTATTGATTCTAAGCCAAACATGTATAGCCTCCAATTACTTTCATGTAAGTTAGCTTAAATTCTTGAATAACTTCTGAACTGACTGTCAAACCTCTTTATGTACCCATATCAAAAAAATCAAGCTCTTTTCTCTTCATTCTGATCTCTCCTTCAGTATAACCTTTCTCTGGCAGTCTGACTATGTGTATATATAAATAAATAGAGCGCACACATATAGAGGCATACATATGTTTATATGTATGTGCCGATGTAAGTATGGCCATGTAGTCAAATATGTACACTGGAAGCTCAGTAGCCTCCTTAGACTGACTCCTTTGTTAGTTAAACAAGTTTCTTCATAAAGTGGCACTTATTCTCAGCCCTGTCGGAAGGCATTCTCTCTGCATGTCCAGGAATGTACTCACACCTACACTCATAAAGCTGATTCTGTCCTATGCCTTTGCATATATTAATTCATGTCATGCTCTCAGCAGCACCCCAAAAGTAGGCAGTGGAGCCCCTCCACTGTAAAATCAGAAAAAAAAAATGAAATGATCAGTTCAAAATCCACCAACCAGAAAGCGGTCCCAGAGTCCAAGGTCCTAAGCCTTGCTCTGAACTGTTTAGAACCCTGTCTGGTGTCACTATAGACACTTCCTTGAGCTGTCTCCCTCTCTTTTCCACCTGAGCTAAAGATCTCCTACAGACCTCCTGTTTGGGTATCTGTCTTGGGTGTTAACACCCCCAGCAGCACTTAGTCACTCTTCTGTCTCTCCTTTCTAAACCAGAAGACCCTGGGTACAGAGTCTAGGGCTATGGAACAATTCACAGTGCAACAGGACTTTCAAATTGGCTCAGGAGCACGTAAGCAGAGACCAAGAAAGATAACAGAGCAGAAGTCCAGCTGGAACTGTCAAGCTGGGAACAGAAGAATCATGGTGGCTAAATCATGGCAGAAGGATTCTCCCTGTGTTTGCACGCAGCACGTCTTCTGGTCACAAATACTCCACTGTCATTTTAATAGTTATGTATTACCACTTTCTCACTAGGTCAATATTATCAAGGAGGGTCAGCAGAAAGGTAGGACAAAATCAATGTCCACTTATGACAGATGGAGAAGCTTGGGGAAGCAGGGAAGGGTGACAGGAGAGTGAAGGCAGCTTCATTCCATGGAAGAGAGACCTTTCCAGTAAAGGGCTTTAGGTCAGGCTCTAGTCCTGGAAGCCTCTGCCTTGTTTCTCAAGACAATACTGCTCACATCACTGCCCCTGAGTTATTAGGTGATTCTCCTTACAGTCCATTCCACAGGACTTAAACGCTCCCTATACTGCTGGGACCATGGGAAGCTACTCTCCTGCATTTGTTCATTGCACATATAAAGCCCTGAACTCAACTTATCTGTTTAATTGTTTATAGTCTGTTGTTCTAAGGGGAAGATAAATGGACTCTGTCACTCATTTCTCACCTTTTCTACAGAATACCAGTTATTTCTGCATCTTTAGGACTAAAATCTCTGAGAGAAGCAACTTACAGAAGCAAAGCTTTATCTTGGTTCCTGGTTTCAGAGGGATTTTACTCTATCAGGTGAGAAGCCATTGCATTACTCATGGCAATGGGAGCATGTGGTGGACACTCATCATATGGTGCCACAAATGGGAGCAGAATTCAGGTTGGAAGCAGGGAAGGCTATTAATGTTCAAAGGTCTGCCTCTAGTGAACCACTCCCACCATCCATATTCCACCTTCCAAAGGCTTCAAAGCCTCAAAATAATATCTCAAGCCAGGGACTGAGCATCTAAAACACAAATGATAGGTGATAATTCAGCTTCAGGTCATAACAGTAAGTCTTTTCTAAGTGGATAAAGGAAAAGGACATACAGTCACGTGTATTAGATGGTTCGTAGCTTGGGAGAAGACAGCAGACTAACTCCTGCCTTATTCAAGAGGAATGACAACAGTCACCAAAGTTGCTGTAGCCTAAGAAAGAAAGCTCGTTTTCCTTTCTCTTTTCATTTTCCTTCAGGTGTTAATCAAATTCCTGTGTGACTTAAGGAGAGTGGTACTGGCACCTACCAACCTATGCCCCACAGACCCAAACAGATAGATAGCAAACACACGCAGGATAAGGAAAGCAAAGCTGCCTTCCCTAATCCTTTGTGTTGATGTTTAATCTGATAAGATGTCCAGGACCAGAAAGCCCAGAAACTGGACCAAGGTACCCAAGGACACAGCACACTGACAGGCTCAGTCACGCCCCACCCTTTAAGAACTGAATGGATGATCTGCATTCTAATGCCTCCACAACTAGTGTGGCTAAGGCTTCAGACTGTCCCTCATTACTATTTCTGTTCAATATCTACACACACACACACACACACACACACACACACACACACACACAAAGGCTTCCCTGATTCCCTGGAATGTGATGCTTAACCAATACTTTCATTGGATGATTGTCCCCACACTCCAAAACAACATGGAAGACTAGGGATAATTGGGCTGACTGATTTCAGCAGCAGCAGGATTTCAGACATCAAACATCAGACTTAACAATGGTTCCGTGGTCTTTGTATCAGAAGGTATTGGTCACAACAGTGAATTTCTGCCAGCCAACTATATCACACCTCACTTTCTTTCCTATGGCAAGCACTTAAGCTTAAGGCAGATTGTAAAGGAAGCTGTAAATGTTCTGAACATAAGTTCAGACCTTAGCTACAAGTTCTTTATCCTCTGTTGTCCTCTATCATGCATTACAGAATCCCCTCTCTTCCAACTGAACATAATCTGGGGCTGTCCATCCACACTGATGCTGTATCAAATCCTTGATTTTGATGGTACCAATGGCCATCACCTCCAGTCCTCCTGAGGACCAGTGCCGGACCTTGATATCACCTATGAGTTAGAGTCAATTATCTTGCTTTCAAATTCCCTGTCATTACTAACTAATAGCTCATCCCACTAAGTCTACTTGTTTTAAATCCACATCTCCATTACCACTCTTCCACAGTTCCCTTGGGGCTAGAAAAACAACCCAAATACAAATCTCATCTACACTATTGATAATTTCTGTGATCTAAGAAGCCTATAGAGAAGTCCCTCTATGGAGAACAGAGAGCTGTTCCCATCCTCTGTGTAGGAAATGAAATATTTCATAGACTCTGAAGTTGGACTAGCTATGTGACTATGCTCTAACCACTATCATGTGAACCACAATAATGTACATTCACTTGCCTACTCAGGCTTTGGATAACTGAAGGCCAATGTGATAAGGGAGGTCTACATCAGTCTGGGCCACTAGGTCACTGTGAAGCAGAGACAAGTATGCATGTTCCCAACACAGCAACTGTGCAACTGTAAAGTAAATAAACTACCTTAGTCTATGAATTCTTGGGACAACTCAGGATGACTAATGTAATTCTTCCTATTAAACAATAGTAAGAGATGAAGGTCAAATTAAGAAAACCCTGGCATCTTACCCAAATGCTACTTTTCATTAGTGATAAAGTTGGCCATCTTTTCCAGTTTTCATTGACACTATAAAACAGAAAAAAAAAAAAATGCCAGCTACTATATGAGGGCTAAATGAGTTAACAGGTAAATATGAGAGCAGAGCTTGGCATTGAGTAGGCAATTACAGATAGCCTGAATTCAGCATCTATGAACTCAACTAAAAGAAGTTTAAAAAATCCCCCAAAGAAAGAAAATTGCATCTGCACTGAATATATACAGATTTTCTTATCGTTATTTCCTAAATATAATAAAGCTACTATTTATACAACAGTTACATTGAATGGAGTATCTGAAGTAAAATAGAAAGGGTCATACAGCTACAAAATACTATGCTGCTTCATATAAAGGACTCTGGTGTGCAGGGGTGTTGGTAAATGCTAGGAGCTTGAAATCTAGGCAAAGATACAGAGGAACAATGATACTCTCTTCCAACACCAAAACTGTGAACACCTAAAAAGTAGCAATAAAGAAAGACCTATTCAGGAAAAATCTTTCTGGTCAAGAGAATAGAATCTCTGGGGAGAGACCTAGTATTCCAACTGGGCCAACCACGCAGCCATGGTTGGCCCTAGGAAGGTGGGTTCATCTTAATTCATGCAAAAGAGATGAGTGGATTATCCCTTTAATGAAATACAGTACATTTCCTTCCCAGAAGTATTACTCCAAGCAGTCTCCTTCAGAGTATAATCAATGCCCAATTTTCTAAAATACTAAGAAAGAGTAACTTTTTCTTTTCTTCTTTTAATCTATATTCTAAGCATGTTTTCTGTAATGCTGAACTTCCAAAAATTTTAGGTCTCCTTACCTTTTCTATAAAGCTCTCCTACTCACCATATATCTACTTGTCCACCATGTCTAAACTCCACGTCAGCTTAAATAGCATGGCTGGTTTGTGGTTTTGTTTTATTTTCATTCTTGTCTCCATTCTTTTTCTTTCAGCAGTTGCTAAGATTTACAATTTTCCTGCCCTGCGGTGATTTTCTTTTAAATGCTAAAAATTGTCCTTAAACTTATATTTGAGTATTACTGAGCATATATAATGTATATATTATATATCCTGTATGTTTTATATATTGAGTGTATATTAATAAAATAATTTAAGATATGTGTATATGTGTATATATGTATACACACATGCATATATACATACATACATAGATACACATATATATCTTAATGAGACTAAGAATCCCCAAAGGGTTTCCCAGTTTATCTAGTAGCATCTGGTGACCACAAAGGAATTTCTTAAAACTCCAGTATCATGGGGGCCATACATCATCACTCTTTTTCTGACCCACAATGCCTGGGTAAGTAAAACTATGACTAATGAACACTTGCTTAAGTGACAAAGTAAAAAAGGACTCCAAGAAAAGAAACAAAGGAACTTTAGAACTTTTCTTCATAAGCAGCTGCAGAAAACATGCCTTAGAACCTATGGAGAAGGAGAGTGAGATGCCAGGCAAGGATACTCCAAATGACACCTTGTTCTATCCTTATACCCATGGTCTGTTTGCTGCTCCAGGGGGCCATGGTTCTCACAACACAAAGATGGAATGGGTGTGTATGTATATATGCTTATATTAAAGGAGCTTAATTTTCAGCACAGTACTGGAAATTCTAGACAATCATGAATACAATGAGCAAACAAAGAAGAAAACAGGAGGAATAGAATTATAAAGCCTGCAGTAAGTCTAAGTGCTTTAAAATGGCATTGCGAAAGAAAAGAAAAAGTATAAACAGCAAGGCATCAATTACCCACAGTGCATTTAAGTCACTTTTTAGGTTACAAAAAGCTTGCTGTTTTGCTTACTAAAACACTTATTTTTAACAAAGTGAAAAGAAACTCCCATGATCAAGTACTGTATATAATAAATATAGGCTATGTTTTCTTAATTCTTCTACATAACTATATGTTGCCATTCTGGCATGGTGCCTACTACATTGCCACAGGATTACACATGTCCTTGGAAAGCACAAAGATATCTGCTGGGGCTTTATCTACACAATCTATGGTATTACACCCACGGGTGAACTTGACTTTCATATACTTACCAGTCTCACTGCCATGTCTCTTCTGTGTTTCTTGCCAACTTTGGAGGTAGCTTCGGATTTATTATTACAGCAGTTGTTTTATTTTCGTTTTGTTTTGTTTTGAGAAAGGCTCTCACACTGAAGCCCATGGAACTCACTATGTGACCCACCTGCTTCAGCCTCCCAAATGCTGGAATTGTAGACATGGGACACCATGCCATGTTTAGAAGCTGTTCTTCCTTGCAAATACATTATTTTATATATCTATATCTACAACTTAGGAATTTAAATACAAAGCTCATCAGGATGTAAAATTCAGTAAGATGTGAGTCTGCAGACTCCTAGCTTTCCAGTCACAGGTTAAAATTGGTCTACCTTAGTAACTAGAAACAGTGGCCATGTAACAAGCTTTGATCAATGAACTAAATGAGCCTGTAGGACACAGAAGAAAAATCCTTAATTTTCAACATTCTCTGGTCACAGGGATCTAGAGCTCTGCACTTAGTAAGATCCTACAGTGTCTCAAACTATGTGTGGAATGAGACAGACATACCATTTGCAGGTGAATGTTTTGCATATCTAAGAAGTGTCCCTTTATTGACTAAGACACACAGAGATAATGGGGTTGTCCCTACAACCCTGCCTGACAAATAGAAATGCTAAAAGGAATAGCAGGAAAGAATACTCATGGCTCATGCTTGGCTTCTACTCCCATATGCATGTACTCATATACACACAGGCACATACAAATGCACAGGCACATTTATGACTTTCTGCCAAGAGGCTTTCCAATTAAAAAGGGTCAAAAGCTTGCACCCAGACCAGATCATACACTTTGACTTTCAAAAAAATGTACGTGTACAAGGGAATGAGTTTGTGTATATACAAACATGTTCACAGTACCATAATGGACCCTTTACTCCTGGCTTCCATGCCTATATGTCTACTGAAACTGTCTGCAATCTAAAGACCTAAACCATATGTTTTCTTTGTGTCTGCCTAAAACACAATACAATGCCAGGTACATAGAATAAGCTAATAATTATGCATCTAAGTTAATAGTCTCGTTACACAGAGTAAGAAAAAAACTACAACAGCAGGGCAAAGTTCACATGGAACACATAACTGGGATAGAAATGAAACAATCTATCATCCCAGAACAAAGGCTCACCTATTCCATCAGACATGCCCCATGTCATAATGTGTTCCTAGTCTTTGTCCTCTAAGGACTGAGCGAATGATGCAACCTATACATGGTATAACTCTGCATAATTCCATGTACGTGAAGCCATCTGCTCCTTCTGCCCCTTCTACCCTCCCCTTAGATAGCAAGGAATTTTCCAGGCAGACTCTTTGTGGACAGAGTTCTCTCTACTATCTTCTGAATCATATGCATTCCATGCCTCTGTGTTGACGTCTTCATAGTAAGTCTTTTACAGTTACCCCAAAGATCCACACAATCAGTTATGATAAGTTTCCCACTTGCCTTGGCAGCAGCTATTAATAACTACTACTATTTATTGAATACCCACCGATATCAAGACATTGTTCTGGACACTACAGCAGGTACTTAGAGTTTCATCACTGAAACAGAATACCTGGGACAGGTAAGTTTTAAAACAAAACAAACAAAAACAGGTTTGCTTGATTTGCAGTTCTAGAGATTTACAGGTCTCGTGCAACAGATTTCCTAGAGATAAATGGCATCAACAGAGTGAAGACAGATCATGTGGTCAAATAGGAATGCATATAACTCAGGAGTCCCACAAAGGTACCTGAAACCTCCCAAGGTCACTCCCTCTCAATGACCTAAAGAGCTCTCTCTAGAACCCACCTCTTATACCACTGGGGATTAAGTTCCCAATCCACGATCCCAGTGGCAGTCAGAAACACACCTGAACCACAGCTAAATCTCACTTATATCATTATTCCATTTAACCCTGACAACAGTACTTGAAAGCAATTATAACTAACTTCAATTTACATATGAACAAATGATACAACCAAAAGATATCAGCAACATACAGTCAGGCCCTTGGGCTTATCTGACATTTTATTGACCAATATTTTTTAAATACATGTACTTCCTTGAGTTCCTGACTTCTCTATACATTTATCTTTTATTCTTCCTTTCACTGATAAGCATCCACTGAGGACTTGTGCTAAGGTGACATTATTCCCATTTCACACATAAGCATTAATTTAACAAGCTGTAGAATTTAAAGGTCTAGCCAATTACAAAATCTAAACACTGTCTACTAATAATAGCACCAGGATGTGACAAGAACCAAGTGTGGAATTTAGCAGATGTGCTCCTAGCAGGACCTGAGCACACAGTATAACCAAAATAAATGTTTGTTTATAAAGCTGAATGATAACTGTGGTCAACCAACACAGCATGGCAGACTTTTGAAGGACAGGGAAAAGGAGCGAGTGGCATTGTAGGTAAAAACTAATGTCAGATATCACTGTAGATCATCCACAACACACTTGGCCTTTATTTTCCTACATACAAAGTGAAGAAACAGATACAGTCATCTCCAGGAATGAGTTTTCAAATTTTACCATTTGTGATTTTAGTAGTTGGTGATTTAAATGAGCAATAACTATGACTAAACCTCCCAGATAATCCTCAAGTCCACCTGCAGAGAATAGTGGCTTTTGCTAGAGAAAACTACAGAGAGACCCCAAATGACCATGCCACCATGAAGAACAAACTTCCCAAAGGACATATTACAGAGAGTATTTTATTCATTTCAGGATGTGAGTGGCCATCAAATCCCCAAATATGAAGTGGTGACAAAAACAGAGGCACAAAGTTCACCATGTTTCCACCCATCACCTATCAATCCTGACTCAATCGTACTGGAAGCAACTAAAGTTCCCAGCTGCAATTGGCAAGTATAAAATGTGGACATGCAAGCATCCTGATAGGAGAACAGCTGGGAACAGTGAACAGAAATGCTGCCCCTTGGTAAGAAGATAGGGACACTGAGTGACTGATCAGAGCCTGAATGGGAGAGATGGAGTTAAGGAACTATGTCCCTTCCATCATGTAGTCATTAACTCTGCTGCCAGGGTAGACAGACACACCACCTAGGATACTGAATGTAGAAGTATCCATTCTAGTCAAGTAGTCATAAAGGCCTTTCTCCTCCTAAGTTTTCAATCCCCTGTGACTTTTCTCTTAGAAGGTCCATGAGAAGACCTTTAAGACTGACCTGGTTCGTAACAATTATTACCTTATCTCAAAAATCATTAACTTGATCATATATGCAAAGGTGTTTGCAAGCTTCCAAATAAGGTAACATTTACAAGATCTAGATGTAATGATTTCAGCCACATACACCTGATACTTCCCGGTTTTAAGGATCATACAGGTGCAGACAAGCCCTCAGGCAGAAGTGCCTAATGTCCCCCAAAGATGTTAAAGGACCCAAGTGGCCTTTTGTCCAGGCAGCATCCCTGGGCTGCCAGGAATCCCTGATCCTGTGCAGTGGAGTTCCAACTGGACTGGTAAGTGAGTGCGACCCTGGGGCAACCTGCCCTGGAAGAGAGCACAGACCCCCTCCCCCAGCTCCTGCTGCACACTCTGGCCTCCAGGCAGGTCTGAGGATTCCTGCAAGGGAGTGTTGGCTCCTTCAGATTGTGCTGCCAGGATCACTTTGTGATATTCCGTCCCGCCCTGCCCCCACCTTGGCCCTTTTGTCCTGGCAGTGTCCCTGGGCTGCCAGGAATCCCTGATCCTGTGCAGTGAAGTTCTATCTGGACTGGTGAGTGAGTGCTACCCTGGGGCAACCTGCTCTGGAAGAGAGAACAGACCCCCTCCCCCAGGTCCTGCTGCAGGCTTGTCTTTGTTTCTCACATCCCTGCCTCTCCCAAGCTTTCCCTAGTGTATTCAGGTGTCCTGCTCCTGTACTAAGGCCATCAACCCAAAGGGGTCAGACTCAGGCCTCCAGGCAGGTCTGAGGATTCCTGCAAGGGAGTGCAGGCTTATTCAGATTGTGCCTCAAGGAATAGCTCCTGCTCTGGCACTGAGGAGATCCAATCAGATTCAGTCACAGCAAAGATTGGTCTAAGACACCAAGCACCACCAGGCTCCATTTGAAGGAAGAGATGGACAGGTGCCAATGCAAGAACTCCTCCAACAACATGAAAGGCAACATGACATCACCAGAATCCAGACATCCCGAAACAACAAGAATTGAACACCCTACTCCAGAAGATATAGAAGAAACCGACCTTAAACAGTATTTTATGAAAATAATAGAGGACCTTAAACAGGAGGTAAAAAACTGCCATAAAGAAATGGAGATGACAAACAAAAAGGTAAAAAATAAATAAATCTCTCAAAGAGACACAAGAAAAACAAGAAAAAAAGAAATCAAACAGGTGAGGGAAACAGGACAAGACCTGAAAAATGAAATGGGGGTAATGAAGAAAACACAATCCGAGGGAAAGCTGGAAATGGAAATTCTGAGTAAACAAACAGAAATTTCAGAGATAGACACCTACTCAGAGTAAAGGGTTGGGAAAAGGTTTATCAAACAAATGGACCTAAGAAACAAGCGGATGTGGCCATACTAATTTCTAACAAGTTGACTTCAAACTAAAATCAATCAGAAGAGATGGAAAGGGACACTTTATACTCATAACAGAAAAATCCTTCAGAATGAAGTCTCAATCCTGAATATCTATGCCCCTAATATAAAAGCTCCCACTTACATAAAAGAAACACTTCTAGAACTCAAGGCAGCCATCAAACCACACACACTAATAGTTGAAGACTTCAACACTCCTCTCTCACCAATGGACAGGTCAATCAGACAGAAACCTAACAGAGAATTGAAAGACTTAATGGAGGTAATGAACCAAATGGACTAAACAGACATTTATAGAACATTCCACCCAAATAGGAAAGAATATACCTTCTTCTCTGCGGCTCACGGAACCTTTTCAAAAATTGACCATATACTTGGTAACAAAGCAAACTTCCACAGTTACAAAAAAAAATAGTAACCACCTGTGTCTTAGCAGATCACCATGGATTAAAATTAGAAATCAACAACAATGCTAACCCCAGAAAGCCCACAAACTCATGGAAACTGAACAGTCAACTACTGAACCACACCTGGGTCAAGGAAGAAATAAAGAAAGAAATTAAAGTCTTTCTTGAATTTAATGAAAACAAAGACACAACATACTCAAACCTATAGGACACAATGAAAGCAGTGCTAAGAGGAAAGTTCATAGCACTAAGTGCCCACTTAAAGAAAACAGAGAAAGCACTCATTGGTGACTTAACAGCACACCTGAAAGCTCTGGAAAAAAAGGAAGCAGACTCACCTAGGAGAAGTAGAAGACTGGAAATAACCAAACTGAGGGCAGAAATCAACAAAATAGAAACACAGAAAACAATCCAAAGAATCAATGAAACAAAAAGCTGGTTCTTGGAGAAAATCAACAAGATTGACAAACCCCTAGCCAAACTAATCAAACGGCAGAGAGAGAACACGCAAATTAATAAGATCAGAAATGAAAAGAGGGACATAACCACAGACACAGAGGAAATTCAGAGAATCATTAGATCTTACTACAAAAGCCTGTTTGCCATAAAATTGGAAAATGTAAAAGAAATGGACAGTTTTTTAGATAAATGTCATATACCAAAGTTAAACCAGGACCAGGTAAATGCTCTAAATAGTCCTGTTAGTCGCAAGGAATTAGAAACTGTTATCAAAGACCTCCCTACCAAAAAGAGCCCAGGACCAGATGGTTTCAATGCAGAATTCTACCAGAACTTCCAAGAAGACCTAATACCTATACTCCTTAAGGTATTTCATAATATATAAACACCTGAGTCACTGCCAAATTCCTTTTATGAAGCTACAATTACCCTGATACCTAAACCACACAAAGACTCAACCAAGAAAGAGAATTACAGGCCAATCTCACTCATGAACATTGACACAAAAATTCTCAATAAAATACTGGCAAACTGAATCCAAGAACACATTAGAAAAATTATCCACTACGATCAAGTAGGCTTCACCCCAGAGATGCAGGGCTGGTTCAACATAAGAAAATCTATCAATGTAATCCATCATATAAATAAACTGAAGGAAAAAAATCATATGGTCATCTCATTAGATGCTGAAAAAGCATTTGACAAAATTCAGCACCCCTTTATGATAAAATTCTTAGAGAGATTAGGGATACAAGGGTCATTCCTAAATATAATAAAGGCTATTTACAGCAAGCCAACAGCTAACATCAAATTAAACGGAGAGAAACTCAAGGCCATCACACTAAATTCAGAAACACAACAAGGCTGTCCACTCTCTCCTTATCTCTTCAATATAGTGCTTGAAGTTCTAGCAATAGCAATAAGACAACATAAGGAAATTAAGGGAATTCGATTTGGAAAGGAAGAAGTTAAACTTTCGTTATTTGCAGATGATATGATAGTGTACATAAGCGACCCCAAAAATTCCACCAAAGAACTCCTACAGCTCATAAACTCCTTCAGTAATGTGGCAGGATACAAGATCAACTCCAAAAAATCAGTTGCCCTTCTATACACAAAGGATAAGGAAGCAGAGACAGAAATCAGAGAAGTATTACCTTTCACAATAGCCACAAATAGCATATGATATCTGGGAGTACCTCTAACCAAGGAAGTGAAGGATTTATTTGACAAGAATTTTAAGTCTTTGAAGAAAGAAATTGAAGAGGATACCAGAAAATGGAAGGATCTCCCTTGCTCGTGGATTGGGAGGATTAACATAGTAAAAATGGCAATTCTACCAAAAGCAATCTATAGATTCAATGCAATCCCCATCAAGGTCCCATCAAAATTCTTCACAGATATTGAAGGAAAATAATCAACTTTATATGGAAAAACAAGAAACCCAGGATAGCCAAAACAATCTTATACAATAAGGGTACTTCTGGAGGCATTACCATCCCTGACTTCAAACTCTATTACAGAGCTACAGTATTGAAAACAGCTTGGTATTGGCATAAAAACAGAGAAGTCGACCAATGGAATCGTATAGAAGACCCGGATCTTAAACCACAAACCTATGAACACCTGATTTTTGATAAAGGAGCCAAAAGTACACAATGGAAGAAAGAGGGCATCTTCAACAAATGGTGCTGGCATAACTGGTTGTCAACCTGTAGAAGAATGAAAGTAGATCCGTATCTATCACCATGCACAAAACTCAAGTCCAAATGGATTAAAGACCTCAATATTAATTGGAACACACTGAGCTTGATAGCGGAGAAAGTGGGAAGTACTCTACAACAAATGGGCACAGGAGACCGTTTCCCAGCTGCACAGACATTAAGGGCAACATTGAATAAAAGGGACCTCCTGAAGCTGAGCAGCTTCTGTAAAGCAAAGGACATTGTCACTAAGACACAAAGGAAGCCTACTGACTGTGAAAAGATCTTCACCAACCCTGCAACTGACAAAGGTCTGATCTCTAAAATATATAAGGAACTCAAGAGACTAGACTTCAAAATGCTAATTAACCCAATTAAAAAATGGGGCTCTGAACTGAACAGAGAATTCTCAACAGAAGAAGTTCAAATAGCCAAAAGACACTTAAGGTCATGCTCAACCTCCTTAGCTATCAGGGAAATGCAAATCAAAACAACTTTGAGATACCATCTTACACCTGTCAGATTGGCTAAAATCAAAAACACCAATGATAACCTTTGCTGGAGAGGTTGTGGGGTAAGTGGTACACTCATCCATTGCTGGTGGGAATGCACACTTGTGCAACCACTTTGGAAAGCAGTGTGGCGGTTCTCAGGAAATTCGGGATCAACCTACCCCAGGACCCAGTAATTCCACTCTTGGGAATTTACCCAAGAGATGCCCAATCATACTACAAAAGCATTTGCTCAACTATGTTCATAGCAGCATTATTTGTAATAGCCAGATCCTGGAAACAACCTAGATGCCCTTCAGTGGAAGAATGGATGAAGAAACTGTGGAATATATACATGTTAGAATACTACTCACCGGTAAAAAACAATGACATCTTGAATTTTGCATGCTAATGGATGGAAATAGAAAACACTATTCTGAGTGAGGTAACCCAGACCCAAAAAGATGAACATGGGATGTACTCACTCATAATCGGTTTCTAGCCATAAGTAAAGGACATCGAGCCTATAATTCGGGATCCTTGAGAAGATAATAAGGTGAACCCAAAGAAAAACATATAGTAATCCTCCTGGATATTGGAAGTAGACATGACCACTCGGCAAAAATTGGGATCTTGAGGGTGGGGAGAGACAGGGCCAAGGGAAGATGGGGAGAGAAAAGCGTGAAGGGGAGAATGGGGGAGCTCGGAGGATGGGATGCTTGGGATACAGGAAGGGTGGATATGGGAGCAGGGAAGCATATATCTTAATTAAGGGAGCCATCTGAGGGTTGTCAAGAGACTTGACCCTAGAGGCGTTCCCAGGTTTCCAGAGAGACGCCTCCAGCTAGTTCCTTGGGCAGCTGAGGAGAGGGAGCCTGAAAAGGCCAGTTCCTATAGCCATACTGATGAATTTCTTGCATATCACCATAGAACCTCCACCTGGCGATAGATGAAGAAAATGACTGAGCCCCACATTGGAGCATCGGACTGAGCTCCCAAGGTCCTGATGAGGAGCAGAAGGAGGGAGAACATGAGAAAGAAAATCAGGACTGTGAGGGGTGCGTTCACCCATGGAGACGGTGGGCAGAACTAATGGGAGATCACCAACTCCAGTTGGAATGGGACTGATGGAACATGAGACCAAACTGGACTCTCTGAATGTGGCCAACGGTGGAGGCTGACTGAGAAGCCAAGGACAATGGCGCTGGGCTTTGATTCTTCTGCATGGACGGGCTCTGTGGGAGCCTTCTCAGCTTGGTTGATCACCTTCCTGGACCTGGGGGCAGTTGGGAGGACCTTGGTCTTAACATAGAGTAGGGAACCCTGATGGCTCCTTGGCCTGGAGATGGAGGGAGGGGGGGTGTGGGGGGGGGGGGGGGGAGGGAAGGGGGAGGAGGGGAGGAGATGGAAATTTTTAAATATAAAAATATAAACCATATAAAAAAAGAAAAAAAGGACCCAAGTGATCCAAGCACATGCGTGGATTACATTATCCACCTATGATTCAGCTATGCCCTTGCGCACATGCATGATTGCATCATCCACGTATGACTCAGCTAAGCTTTTGCACGCATGATAAGCTCTGTCATCTGCGTATAACATAGCCACATCAAACCCAGGTGAGCATGCCCTAGGCAGCTTTTAAAAAGCTGGATGTGCCCTCTCTCCCTCTCCCTCTCCCTCTCCCTGCACACTGACTTCCAAGGCCTGTGCACGCCCTATCTAATAAACTCCTAAGTGGGTTTGTTGTGTGTTCCGTGTTTCCTTCTCACTCGTGCCAAGTAATTTCATTGGTGCCATGAGACTTGGGAGGCTCTTCTGCCGTGAGCCCCTCTCCCGGGATCAGGATCTGGAATCGGGTATTTTTTCCACAACAAACACGTGTCCCATATGACTGAGCGCAATTTCTCTGTACAACGCCAGCTCCAATTGGTGAATTTCCCCCATTCTGGTCAACTTAACCACTTCTCCAAACCCAAGAATAGACCATTGAGCTCCCAGAAATCTTCTGGTGCTCTTAGAAATGGGAAAGGACAGCCCCAATCATGGTCTTTAGGGCTACAGTTGAGCTCTTCGCTGATATTCATCTATGGATTGCTTCCCCTTAGCTAAAATCATGAATGGACGATGCAGGGTTGGTCCTCCCATGACTGGGGCCCAAGGTCATTTTTCTTTTTTCTCTTTTCTTCTTTTCTTTTCTTTCTTCTCCTGCCATGAAAGGCCGCTTGGAGCGGCCTCTGGCCTCTCTGGCTTCCGACTCATCCCAACTGGATACAGTCAAGCTGTAGCACCCCGCCCAATGGCAGAGATACTCTCCTACAGATCCTGCAGAGTTCAACCCCCATTTATACCCCGCACATAGGAAGAGAGGTCCCATTACAGGCTTATGGTGTCGCTATTTCACAGGTTTTCACGGTTGCAGCTATGGGTAGCAAACCATCCAAGCCCATCAATCCAACCTCTCCCTGGGATGCCTTTTAGAGGCCCTAAAAACCCCAGGCCTTAATGCCCTACTTACAGTCCATCTTTGTTTAACCTTACTCTGCATGGCTCCCTGCCCAGGACCAGTCACCTTCGGGAGACCTGCAGCATGGTCTCATGGCGCCACCCATCCATCTGCCTCTCATCATGGAACTGGCTGCCCCACCGAAGTCTCTCACCCACCACATGGCTCCCTGCCTGGGACTCATTGCCCCTCATGGCACACTGCACCATCCTTGCCTGGGACTGGCTGCACTCTGGACCCACTGCCCACTGCCTGCCCCTGCTCGGAGACCTGTGGCTTTATCTCATGCCCATTGCTCGCTGTAACACTCGGGAACCTGCGATTTCTCAGAAAAGTAGGGAACAACCTACCTCAAGACCCAGAGAATACCACTTTGGGATATATACTCAAAGGATGCTCAAGAACATGTGCTCAACTATGTTCATCATAGCCAAAACCTGGAAACAAACCTAAATGCCCTTACAACCAAAAATGGATAAGGAAAATGTGGGTATATAAAACACAATGGAGTATTATACAACAAAATAATAATAATAATAATAATAATAATAATGACATCTTGAAATTTGTGGTCAAATGGATGGATCTAGAAAACATCATATTGAGTGAGGTAACCCAGACCCAGAAAGACAAATATTATTATTACTGACTCACAAGTGGCTTTAGTCATATAAGCAAAGAAAAACCAGCCTACATTTCATAAGCACAGAGAACCTGAACAACAAAGAGGACCCTAAGAGAGACATACATGGATCTAACCTATATGGGAAGCAGAAAAAGACAAGATCTCCTGAGTAAGTTGAGAACATGGGGACCATGAGAAAGAGTAGAAGGGGAGGAAAGGGAAAAGGAGGGGAGTGAAGAAAAATATATAGCTCAATAAAAACAATAAAAAATTTAAAAACTCAAAAAAGGAAGCTACCCCCACTCCCACCTTAGAAAACTGAACACAGGTGAGAGTGGCTACCTCCAGCAATCATGGATGGCATCACAGTGTCCATAAGGACAACTGAAGGCTGGGGACAGTGACCTGCAATTGCACCATGGATGCCCTCCCTGCCCAGCAGGGCACCTTCCAACTCCCTGGGACACTGAATTAACTTTACCATTTTCCACACAGCCTGTGGGCAGGAAGGTTCTACAAATTGCATAGTCATGCAGAATTCTGCAAACTTTTTTATGGAAAAGGTCAGATTTTAAATCCTTAAAGCTCTGCCTGGCACATGATCTCAGTTGCAGCTGTGCAGTTCGGCTGTGACAGTAGGCAAGTTGGAAAAAAGAATATATGTGGTTATGGGCCAGCAAGGCTTTACTGGTGGACAGAGAAATTAAAATTGAGTCGTTTTCTTGTGACAGAAAAGAGTATTATTTTAATGTCTTGAGAGACACATTTAAAATATAAAAACTATTCTTAGCTCATGAAGACAGACTGGCCCAGTCTGCAGACTCCTACTCTTGACCACTACCCAGTATCTTACCACCTAGTTTGAATGTAAGGGTTTCCTTACATTCTATGCTGGTACTGTGGCTGCCAGACTCTCTCCTCTACTCAATTTGCAGTCACTTGTAGAACACTGGTGTAAAATAACTGATGATGATGTTTCCTTGAGTTAGGGATGTGGTTCAGTTGGTAGAAGGCTTGTACATCACACAAGAAGCCTTTGGTTTGACCCTCAGCCCTGCATAAAAGTCCCAGTGCTGGAAAGAATGAGGAAAGAGGCTCAGGAGCTCAAGGTCTTCCTTAGCTACATAATAAGTTTTTTAGTCAGTCTGAGCTACATAAGACCCTTTTTCAGACAGACAGACAGGCAGGCAGGCAGGCAGGCAGGCAGGTAGGCAGGAAGGCAGACAGGCAGACAGGCAGACAGACTGCTTTCTGATTTTTAACAAAACACCTTTGGCAGCATAACTCAGAAACATTCTAGAATAGCTCATCCCACTAGGGGTGGGATCCAGCTGCCAGTTCTGAGTTGCTGTGTCTTCCCTTATCACTCCCTTGAGGGCTCCTAGATGTCACTGCATGGTATTCCAGAATTAATTTCATTCATCCTCCATGACAGCTCCCATGGTTTTTATTTGCATCAAGGGAGAGGGGAAAATGAAAGGAATGAATTACTCCCAGGACAGAAAAATCACGCCACATCAGGAAAGAAAACACAGACATCCAGTACCTCAAGCAGCAGCTTCAGAAATAGCCCTGACAACAGACTACCAAGAAATACCGAGTATACTGTGGCAGAGGAAAAAGGGGTAATATGTGCACCTGGAAGGGTTGGTCCTCTCCCACACTGCTCATGTTAAGCAGAAAAATTAAAGAGCTTAGAGATGCCTTTCATCTTAGCATACTTGGCAGAGAATACTGTCCTTATACTAAGCACTCTCACAAATCACAAAGGAGAGCATCTATTGAAAACAAGACTTACTCACCCAAGAGTTATTAAAAGACGAATGCAGCACTCGGGAGGCAGAGGCAGACGAATCTTTGTGAGTTCGAGGCCAGCCTGGTCTACAAGAGCTAGTTCCAGGACAGGCTCTAAAAAAGCTGCAGAGAAACCCTGTCTCGAAAAACCAAAAAAAAAAGAAAGAAAGAAAAAAAAAAAAAAGACGAATGCGGAGGGGTCCATTGACTCCTTAATAAAATTCTAAATTTCCCTACAGCCATAATGGCTTGCCTTAAAATAACCCATTTACATGATTTTAAGAAAAAAAGTGATTACTGCCTGGCTGCCAGGTATGAAGCCCTGTCACATACATCACTCACTGTAAAGAACCATGCCCCTCGCAGCTGAGGAGACAGCGCCTGAACTGGCCCTATCCTATAGCCACTTTGATGAATATCTTGCATATCAACACAGAACCTTCATCTGGCGATGGATAGAGATAGAGACAGAGACCCACATTGGAGCACTGGACTGAGCTCCCAAGGTCCAAATGAGGAACAGAAGGAGGAGGAGAACATGAGCAAGGAAGTCAGAACCGCAAGGGGTGCGCCTACCCACTGAGATGGTGGGGCTGATCTAATGGGAGCTCACCAAGGCCATCTGGACTGGGACTGATGGACCACGTGATCAAACCGGACTCTCTGAACGTGGCTGACAATGAGGGCTGACTGAGAAGCGAAGGACAATGGCACTGGGTTTTGATTCTACTAAATGTATTGGCTTTGGGGGAGCCTAGTCTGTTTCGATGCTCACCTTCCTAGACCTGGATCTCCTGGAGGACCTTGGGCTTCCCACAGGGCAGGGAACCCTGACTGCTCTTTGGACTGAAGAGAGAGGGGATGGGGTAGTGGGGGAAGGGGGATGGAAATGGGAGGAGGGGAGGAGATGGAAAAATAAAAAAAGAAAGAACCATGCCCCTCACTGACCCATGGTAATCACCTGCCAAAGTGGGCAGGAGGCCTATGTTCATACAAAATCCAAGCACTTACTATTGCACAGAATCTAAAAATCTGTCCACTCCACTAACTCATGTATTATGAAATTATTATGGAACAATCCATAGGCCAGATCATTAGAGAAACAGCCTCTACAGGGAAGAAGGTTGAAACAATGTTAACCAACATAGAAAAAGCATGTGTCCATAAAGACTGACCTTAGCATTCTATCCAACTTCAAAGTTACCCAACTTAACAATTTCACCAAACTGGCACCCAAATCTACCAGGTGGACATCCAACACCTTAAAGTCTAGACAAATAAAGAGAAGTCCAACAAGAAAGTATTTAGTTCCAGAAAGCAAAATTGGTCCTAAAAATGAACAGTCTATGGTAGTTTTACAGTCTTTAGGACCATCTCATATCTATATTAATTTAAAACTGATTTTGAAGCCTATCTCCTCAAATACTGAGAGTAATGTAATTCAGTCTCTCACATCAATTTTGACCTATGAACAAAAACTGTTAAAGCCTCTATGACAAGGGAAGTCAAATGTAATCTAAGAGATTCCAGCATATTCTCTAAATGCATCTAACAATATAGTGTTTCTAATAGCTTTTTGGATATTTGTCCTCCTACACCCTTACAGCAGTCATAGGTGAGTTCCACTCTCTAAGTTCCTATCCCTCCTAATGCCTCTGCCTGGCAGGACACACAGACATCCGTTTTTCAGGCATTTCTAAGAGGGGCTCTTTTCCATCAAAGCTACAGAAATTCCAAATTAGCCTTTAAAAATACATCTAATGACTTATGACCTGTCTGTCCCTGAGAGACAAGGTATGACATGGTCTAGAACTTTTGCTCTTTGTCATTTCAGTCTCTGTTATGATTCAGACATCATATGTTAAATATTTGGCCCCTCCCCCAGATGATGGCGCTGTTTGTAGAAGCTGTGTAACCTTTGAGAGGTGGAAACAAGGGAAACGGTTTGCTGGTGTGGACCATAAAGGTTATAGTACAGCTCTGATTCTTGCTGGAGCTCTCTTCTTCCTGGTCGAGTTAGGAGCAAGCCTGGCTAGACACTCCCACCAATCTGGAAAGCAGCTGGTCCATCCCACATGCCTTTCCCACTGCTGGACTGTGTGAGCCAAAAAGAAAACCTTCCTCCTTTAAAAATGTAGTTGAACAGTTCCTGCCAAAGGCTTACCATTTTATGATTCTGACCAGGTCATGGGTTATCCTTTGGCCAAACACTAGAACAATCATCTTTACCCAATCTCTTACCCAGAGCCCTGTATCATCCTCCCTGAAGGGATCATGGATGGGTGTGACCATGGTTCCTCCAGAGCAAAACAAAGCAGGATGAATGCTAAAGCAGAAAACCAAGAGATACCCAGAAGAGAGAAGGGACTTCCTACACCATGCATACTAAGGACAGAATCAGGACTCCAGCACAAACCACACATTCCAAACTAGTGACAAATCATTTGAAAATGCAGGAATGAGTCAGAAGTCTTCCAAACAGAATTTCTTGGCCACAAATAAAGTCAGAAATATTTAACAACTGTCTATAGCTCTTCAAAGAAAGCAAGGCTCTTTAAAAAAAAAATGTTTATAAAATTAAACAAGGTTACCATTATCTAAATAAAAATCCTTTTCACACTGCTAAATGGCTTCTCTCCATCTGGAAAGTCAGAAATTGTACTTGGAGTAGAAAGAAAAAGCTTTTTGACCTATTTTTGTCCCTACAATAATGTAAAGCACCAAATCCTATTTCTTAAGAACCTCCAGCACATGCTATTTTGCTGGCTATTCACAACTCTAAAATGACACCTATTATTCAGTTAGAGATTATGATCTTGAGCAGGTAAGGCATTTTTAAGAAAAATAAAATTAAAAATAAATTTGCCACAGCCTTTTTAATGAAACTAGCAGTTCTTCTGGCTTACAGGAAAAATAATATATTTGGGAGAATTGTTTTATATGATGTGCTGCTTTTAAAATGTCACAATATTCACTTCCAGAGCAACTGCACATTACACACACACACACACACACACACACACACACACACACACACACACACGTACCCCATCTCCAATCACCCCACTTTAGGGATAGGCAGTCAGCACACAGGCTTCTACCAGAACAAATCCCCTGGAATTCTGCAGTCTTGAGAGCCAGGGAATAGCAGCTGAAGCCTGCCAGACATGTGCCAAGTATGGAAATGAGTCAGCCCTGTACTGTCCAACAGAACTTTTGGGAATGATATATAAAATTCAACACATGTGCCCTCCACTGCATTAGCAATTCATTGTATGTGGCCACAGAGACCAAGGAAGTATACTTTTAATATTAATTAATTTCAATTTAGTTAAAGTAGCCAGTCACATGTGACTAGTGACTACTGAACTGGAAGACAGTTTGGAGGCTGCTCTTGAGAGTTCTACAGCAAGGTGGATCTCTTGCTTCCTATTTTCTATTCCAGCATAGACTGCCACCCACATTTCTCAATATAGGTCTGTGCTTGCTACTCTGGACTCTAGCTGGCCCCTTATAGCCATACTCCTTGATCTCATACTCTGAACCCATACAGTCACCTCTTCTGGGAAGCCTCCTCTACTTTTTCCCTATAAACTCTCCACTCAAGAGGGCAACTTTTCTCTCCTTCCCCACTGCCTTACAGGTCACAGCAAGTCCCTATCACCATGCAAGGCAGTAGACTATTGTGGTTATGCATGTATTCTGCAGACGGTTGCCCAGCATAAATCCTGTCTTTGGCATAAACTCACTACCATCTCTCTGACCTCATGTAAGTTATATGCTCTTTACAAACCCTAATGCTCCATCTGTAAAATGGGCTATTAATGGAAACTTTACTTTCTGACTGTTTAAAGAGTACAGAAATGACAAGACATAGGCAAATCATTAGCAGAGTGCCTGGCAAGGAGCAAAGACTCAATAAAATTATCACTCAGTCTTATTTTTCATTACATCATTAGACTGTGTAAGTATGATGTAGATCTCTGCCATCCCTGGAACCTAACATAACACTCCTAACATATAGCAAGTATTCATTAAAGATTAAATTTATTAACAATGCCTCCAGTAGATGGATGCCAGGCCTGAGCTCAGTTCTAAGGATTCTCCTAATGTTGAGCAATCTTACTCTGAAGGTAGTGCTCTAAAGTTATATACAGATTTCATTAGAAGTGGGCAGGGTAGGTGAGGTGAGGTCACAGAGCCAACAAAATTTATGCACGACTAATTCAATCACAAAGTGGCTAGCACCATCTTCACTGCCTCTCCTACCACTACCCCAGACCCCTCTCACTCTAAACAGGCCAAATCTGTAGCAAAAATGTTATGATTGGAAACAAGCCTTATCATGTCGATTAGAATGCAATAAAGTAAATTTAAGATCTACCACTAGTCTAACATAAGGAAAGACACCCTTCCTTATCTTCGAGATTACTCCACCCATCCTTTCCTAGATAGCTACTGGTTTTGGGGGAAACATTCTAACTTACTAGAACATTCCTATAACCCTGGATTCCTACTGTGCCCCCTAGGTGTCCCTGGTCCTGAAAGATGGGCTCTCCTCAGGGCTCTCTTCTAGGCTGCTTGGTTTTATGAAAGCAAATATGGATAAACAGCAGGTGAAGCAAGCACTAAAAGTGATTCAGCGTTCAATATAGTGCCTTCTAGCCCATGAGGACTCCCAAGGAGACTGTTCATTTCCCAAATCTGCCATCTTTGGCTGTCTTCTGGTGGAAGTGATATGGCACAGCTGAAGGGCCAGGAGCTAAAAGGAGCAAGGTGGGGGCTCTGAGCACACAGCAAGCACTGCTCAGGCAGAGAAGCAGTTCAGCAGTTCTGGATAAAGGGGGGGAAGGCAGCCCTGTAGTACAGAGTGCAGAGAGCTTATGCAGGAAGCTAAAAAGCCTACAGATTTAGTGGAGAGCATGACTGAGAACAGATCAGGAACAGCAGCCAGAAGGCTGAGATAGACAGTTGTCTCCTGCTTCTCTTCTCTCTCTGGGCTTCCATTTCCTCCTTTATAAAAGCAGATGGAAGTTTCTGCCTTTTGCTTTTTCTTTCTTTTCTTTCTTTCTTTTTTTTTTTAAAAAAGCAGGAAATTCTTTTTGCTTAAACACTATCCTAGGGGAAAGTTCTAATGTAGAAAACACAGAGGTAAAGAGCTGAGACTAGAACATAGTTTGGAAATTCTGGATCCTACTGATCTAAGTCCTCACCCTCAACCCTGGCCCCAGTCCCTGTATCCATGAGGTGCAAGGTACAACGTTAAGTAGTTAGGTTATCTACTTAATATCAATCACATCAACCTTAAACATTTCAGGGTATTACCTGTAACAAACTACATCTTGTCTGTTCACTAGCAGTAGCCAAGAAATAAGCTTATTGCAGTTAGCTAAGCCTCTCTTCCAGTGGATGCCGACCCTGTCATGCAGTGCAACTCAGCTGCTCTTCATGAGCTCATCACGCCCGCAAAACCAGTACCACATGGGAGATGCCAAGTCCAGCTGCCAGCTTGATGTGCAGCCTTGCCACACTCCCTACTGGACTACAGCTTGTATGACCCTAAGGAAAGACTTCCCAGAAGATTTCACCTCAATAATGTTGGTCCCTCATTAATCACAGCTGATTTTTCAACCTCAACTAACCCGCTTCCATTTTCCCAGCAAAACACAAAAGATTTCACATTCACAGATTCTTAATTGAAAATATCACACAAACAACCTTGACAGAGTCTTTGCTTCCCTTTGAAACTTCACAGGCCAGGCCTCATTGTCTGTCTCTCCCTCAGCATTATCTTCCAAATTCCCACCAAAGGCTCATTAAGCTCTGAGCACTAATGACTTTTCCAGACAGAGTTGCAAATGCTTGTCACAATCTTCACCAAAAAGTTACACAGTCAGCTCTACCACAATAAATACCCTGTTGCATGACAAATGCTATAGGCAAAACTAACTTGGGAAGGAAAAAGTTTATTCATCTTATATAGTCCATCATCAAGGGAAGCCAGGGTAGGATTTCAAGGCAGGTCCTGAGGCGGAGACAAAGGAGGAATGCTGCCTTTACTGACTTGCTTTCCTTTTCTGTTCAGCTGCTTCTTTATACAACCCAGAATACCTGCCAAGTGATGTATTATTCACAGTGGGTTAGGCTCTCCCAGAATCATTAATCAAGAAAATGCCCCCCATAGACATGCTCACAGATAATTCCCAAAATGTGGTTCTTTCTTCCTGTCTCCCTGGGTCTGCCAAGTTTACAACCAAGATTAGTCACGATGGGGCTACACTATTATTACATTAGAAAATTTTATTACAAAAGTGTCAATTAGGGACTGGAGAAATAACAATGGCTCAGTAATTAAGAGCACTTGCTGCTATTTCAGAGGTCTAGGTTCAATTCCCAGCACCTAAATGGTGGCTCGCAACCCTTCTGTACTTTCAGTTCCAGAGTACCGATGCCACCTTCCACATTCCACAGATACCAGACATTGCACTTTGGTGCACACACATATTTGCAGGCAAATCATCCATAAAACGCAAAGTTTAGAAAATAAATAAAAATAGAAGAAAGGAAGAAGGCAGCAAAACCGGAGGAAAGCGTGAAAGGGGAATAGGTCAAAGGTATTCAGAACTAAATTTGCTATGTATCCTTAGTCAGGACAGCAAAGAGCAAACAAAGATCAATTTTCATTCCATCTTTTGCCCTACTCAGTCTTATACCTTCTCAAGATTATTTTTGGAACAATTCCCTAATGCACTATAATCTTGGAAATGAGTACTCTAAAAATATTTTTCTTTCAGTCAAAAGCTCAACTTCATTTTCAAAGCTCACAAAGAGAAGAAGCATCGGTCTCTTACCTCTGACACTGCACCAAGTCAATCACTTTCCCTCTCTTACCATGGATGTCATAAAATTTTACCTTCTAGAGCTTCCTACTCTCTGCATGCTGTCAGTAAAATGTATTGCCACCCTCTCTGGTTCCTGTGATCTGGAAAGCTAGGTCTAAAATTCTTGATCAGATTCAAGTCTCCTCAAGAGACACAGCATCTGTCAACCAATACTTTGTCTTATTAGCCTATTTTTAACATTCTTAAACCATCTTCCAAAATATCTCATATCTATACAGTTATATGTTCCTATTTTTAGCCACATTGTTAAACTCATTCAGAAACTTGTTAAACAATGCAAGTTTACTATTTAAAGAAACCAGAATTGTAGAGAAAGCAGACTTCACAAATCAACTCAGGCGGAAACGATTCATGCTGGGCCTTTAGGCTCTGTTTTTCAACAAAATGTGGAGGCTGAGGAGAGAGTTCAGTGGGTAAGAACTCTTACTATACAAGTAAAGCATGGTCAGGACTACTTAAACCCCAGAGTGGGGCAGGCGCACGTGTTTTCATCAGCTTTGAGTTAGAAAAACTTAGCAAATGTGCCAGGAGCAGTGGAGTGGAGAAAAACAGGTAGCTGCTGATTAAACAACCAGGAAGATTAAGCCAGATGCCTTGTGACACACAGTAGGACTCCAGATGGGTGTACACGTTGTAGAATCTAGTCTCTATCATTCTGTATCTCACTCCCCTGAGACAGGGTCTCTCACTGAACCTAAAGTCCATTGTTTACACTATGATGGCTGGTGAGAGGGTCTTGGGATCTACCTATTTTATCTCTGCACCTCCCCAACTAGTACTGGGTACAGATACTCCATCCATGCCCAGCTTTTACATGGGTTCTTAGGATTTGAATTTGTACAGCAGAACTTATATACACTAAACCAACTCCTCAGCCCCATGTTTTATTTAAAAGGAAAAAAAAAAAAAGCTTAAAGACCCAGAATGAACCCATTTTTTCATCTTAACTCATTTTTTCATCAGCTTTCTCCCCCACCTCTGTCTAAAACCACTTATTTAAGTCATAACCCAATACTCAAGTATTCATCAAATCACTCCTGCCCACCCCTGCTGATGCTAACCAATGTTTACAACAAACAATATGCTTGATGCAGCCAGAGTACAGAAAACCATTATGCCACTCCCACTCCACACACAAGCATCTTAGTCTCTGTATGTGCTTCATGACCAAGCACTTAATCCATGAAAAGCAAAGATGTCATCTGGCCACAATAACATTTCTGTGAGAAAATCCAGAAAATAAGAGGCCAACATAAATCAAGCCAACAAGTTGTTATTCAAATCCATCTGTGGCTCTCTTTTGATTAGAATGATGTGGTCCTCTACACTGAGAGCTCAGAATATTAGCACATAGGCATTTAAGTGGAGCATCTATTTGGAAATTTTAACCTAGTGTATTTTAGACCCTGGGTACTTTTTTCTTTACCATTTTTTTCCAGTCATTTATCATATTTAGATTGTAGGTATACCCTGGAGGAACAAAATTGGAAATGGGGGTGGGACAATGGTAACTTCACCCGTCACATTCCTAAACTGTTACTTAAAGAAGAAGAAAGAAGAAAGTAATTTTTCTCTTCCATCAATGAGAAGCAGGAAGAGGCCCGCCAAAGCCTGTTCAGCACAAGGCCAGCCCTAACTGACATGGCTCCGCCTATCCAATGAAAGAATGGGGAGCTATTCCTAGAGTCACATGTTAAAAATGACAACTTTCAGTGTGCAAGGGGCATATAAATTACACTGTGTGCCTATCTTCCAACTAAGGGCCCCTCATTCTGAAAACACTAGTATGTTCTTAATTACTCAAGTTACAAACCCCCAGAGTATCACAAGAAGAGGGGACCTGGATTCAATGTCCTTGGTTAACCCCTAACTAAGCAAGGAACTTTCTGGGAATGTGGTCTATTCTCAAAATGGGAAGGCCATTACCACTGCCTCCTAGAATTCTCAAAGGTGAAAGACTAACTGAATAATAAATATTAAAGTCCTTCTCTGACCACCCTACCCATCTTAACTCTTCCTTCCACAGTCTATGAATACTCACCTACTTCACCCCCCTCTCATTACTGAAGGCAAGAAGACCTTGTGCGAGGAGAGGATGGGTACAAAAGCCTACCTGTATCCCAGCACCCTCCCTGGTAAAGGAAATAAGGATGAAGTTACCAAAGACACTACATATGAAACTCAAATACAGTGCCTGATACTTGAAGATCCCAACAAATGTATGGATGTACTGTTACTATCATCACCACTGATAATGAAACACTATAAAATAATCCCACACTAGCTCAGAATTGAGTATAATAAAGGGTTATTTATTTAGAAGTAGACTCACAGATCACCAGTCCTCTGCTTGAACAGGGAACAGAAACCAAATCCAGAAGCTGGGAGAGAGAGCAAGCACACACTTTACGTTGGCATTTACAGTATAAGAGGCCATGCCCAAGTGGGCTGGTATCTTAAAGGCTACTAGCTGAAGGACTTCCCATAGCACCTCCCCATTTTGTTTAAATAAAGGAGTTCTAAGTCTAATACAAAACTATACACAATAAGAACAAATATCAAGTATAAAAATTAGAATTACAACCAGGATAAACAATATCAAACAAGAAATATATGCTAAATGTTTCAATAATTATCCTACTATATGAAGTCTAAGTCTTGTATTAGAAATAGCTTGGCCAAGTCATGAGAGGAAAGTAGCTACAACTATCTAGTCTACAACTCCATTAAAGACCTGAAAAGGGAAATAATATTACTTGAGAAGATAGGAAGTGCCATCAAACAACTTCCAAAATGTGCAATAAATGACAGAGCCAACTGGTTACCTGGGCAATCACCGAAAGTCTCATTTTTTAATGTTAGAGCAACCAATTTTGGCTAAGGCCTAGAATAACTGACAGAACTTTTTCAGAGGCATTGGTTATAAGAAGCTGCTTTAAGCCAATGGCATAGCAGAGTAAAGCCAGGTGGGAATTCCAAGCAGCGATAGAAGAGAAACAGGCAAGAGAGTCATGGAAAAGCCATGTAGCTGACACAGGAGACAGATACCTCTGCAGAGAATGCCAAATCTTTGCTGGTAGGCACGACCTTGTGTGATGCAGAGATTAATAATGGAGATGGGTTAGTTTAGAATACAAGAGCTACCTAAGAAATACACTTAAGCTATTGTTTCTTTTTTCTTTTCTTCCTTTTTTTTTTTTGGTTTGTTCAAGACAGGGTTTCTCTTTAGCTTGGAGCCTGTCCTGGAAACTAGCTCTTGTAAACCAGGCTGGCCTGGAACTCACACAGATCCACCTGCCTCTGCCTCTGAGTGCTGTGATTAAAGGCGTGCTGCGCCACCACCGCCCAGCCAAATAATATAATTTCTGTCTGTGATTATTTCAGGTCTGAGTGGCTGAGAAGGAACCAAACGCCTCCAACAATACACCATGTACATCATCAAAATGTTCATTATCCAAATGTACAGTCCACAGGAAGACTTTCTCTTCTGACGTGTGCAAGCAGCTTCCAGAACTCTATTTGGAAGGACAGTATGGTCAATACACTCCTTGTTAGATCCTTGAATACCTAAGTCTGTTCAAAGTGAGACAGCCAAATAGGCAGCATCAGTGAATAGTTGGCTCCTGAGCTCTTTTCCTGATGAGTAGGGGGTCTTTTCCTTAGCAGTCTCCATCCTCATGATAATCCCACCCCTGCCTGGGGTGTGCCTTGCCATCACACTCCTACTTCCAAGAAACTACACAAATTATAAAGGAGTTTTTAAAATTCCAACACCTGAGCAAGTCTACTCTGATGAATGTAATGACCAAGGTTCCTTTAGCAACCTTGGATTCTGGATTAAGTTGAAGACATAGAAAGATCAGTGGACACCTGGCTGCTGGTAAAATGCCTTGAAATTGTACATGATTTATTCTCTTCACTGTTACAGAAAGTCCTAATCCTTCTCTACAGTGCATGCCCACATTAGGATGTTCACATACCAGCAAATTATGATATTATGAGAGAGATTGTTTGACTCTGTTTTCAACAAATTAAAAATTGGTGAGTGGCATTAAGAGTTCACATTCAAACAACCAGGATAAGACTTGGTCTCCTGAATCCCAAACCAGTGCTCTTCAAGACTGCCACCACATTCTGCAATAATGCTTTCTAGTCTCTGTCACTCCAATCTACCTCTTTCCCTATTCTGCTCACACTGAAGCCATACAACCTTGACTCTTGCCTTTTGAGCTTCTAACACATCTTGGTTTGTTTCAACAAGCATTAATGTTTGACTGGGCTCTTTCAATGAACTGTGCACTCTTTAACTACAAAACAGGGTAGAGATTTTAGTATATCCTTGGGCCACCTGCTAATAGATAATAATCTTAGTGATGTAGGTGTGTCTTCTATCTATCTGATGATTTCATTGGTTTAATTAATAAAGAAACTGCCTTGGCCAGCCCTTAGGTGGGTGGAGTAGACAGAACAGAAGAAGGAAGTGAGGTAGATGGCTTAATCAGACTGCCATGCCTCTCCTCAGTGAGACAGATGCGATGAAGCTAGCCACCAGGTCAGACATGCTGAATATTTCCCGGTAAGACACAGCTCGTGGTGTTACATAGATTATTAGATATGGGTTAGTCAAGATGTGAGTAAGAGGCTGAACAATAATGGGCCAGGCAGTGTTTAAAAGACATACCAATTTGTGTGTTGTTATTTCGGTGCAAAGCTAGCAGACGGCTGGGAGCTGGGTGGCGGAATGGCAGCAGGCCCGCAGCTCATCACTACAGAATGGCGCCCCATCGTGGATAAACGGATCCACAGAAAGCTTGAGAAGCTTGGGAAAGAATCATGTTTTGCTTGGTAGCAAGCTATTCTCGGGTCTGGCTCTGCTTGTCAATAGGCAAGGAAGCGCTCTCATCTAAGAGAGGCTTCCTGACTCAGCTTTAGCTGCAAAGCTCTGCAGCTTTTTTTAAGAGGGTCCTGCCACGAAAACAATTAAACGATGTTGATGAAAGCTGAATGCATGCTTTTCGGTTTTTTAGCCGCAGCAGGAAAAAAGTTGTGCTGTTTTAAAATGCTGGCTTTCTGGCCATCATGCCAGGGCAAACTCTAACTCTTTCAAGCAGACAATCCTGTACTACAGAGCTTTTGATTGTTGTTTTAACACCTGTTGCAGCTTGCTTGCTGGCTAGGACCTTGAACCGCCACCAGAGTTGTGGTGATAAACATGGCTACAGCTGGTACCTCTGCCATGAGGCTGGAAAGCTAAGGAATTGGGCTAAATCTAGCTATCAAAGTCACGGCTTTAGTCCTACCTATATTGTTTTGTAAATTAAAGACTCATGTAGTCAGAAAGAGAGATACAGTAAAGAAAGATTCAAAGTCTATGAAAATGTCTAAAATGGTTTACAATGTGTTGAAAATATATGTAGGCTAAAGGTTAATGTTCTTAAAAGTAAAAAAGAAGAAAGAAAAGTAGTTGGGTGTTGTAGTACACACCTTTAATCCCAACACTGTGTGAGGTAGAGGTAGATTGACCTCTGTGACTTCAAGGTGTTGCAGCACAACACCTTTAATCCCCATGCCTGGGAGGCAGAGACAGACAGATCTCTGTGAGTCGAAGGGTGTAGGTAGCATACACTTTATCCCAGCACTTGGGAAGTAAAGGCAAGTGGATCTCTGTGAGTTTCTAGGACAACCTGGTCTACAGAGTTATTCAGGACAAAGATATACAGAGAACCTGTTTCAAAAAGTAAAGTAAAAATAGAAGAAATAGAGGTTAAAACAAAGCCGCATAATATGGAAAATATACAGAGAATCTTGATACTGTATACTATTATGCTCTCTTTGAATTGTTTGAATGCTGAGGAAGGAGCAACAGCTGCTAAAAGATATTTGTTTATAAATGCTGCTGAACTAATCCAACATAGATATTTTGAAAATACCTTGACTTCAGAATTTGGATCTAAGAATATGATACATTGGAAAAGAGATTCTTCTTTTGATTTTACAGAAAAATGAGACCCGTTGGATTGCTTCTATCCCAATATGGTATGATAGACCACGCCCTCCTGAAAGGTTGTTGTGAACACCTTCAAAAAAATTACTTCACCCAACTGATGACTGAGATGAACCTGGCACACAGGTTACACCATGAAAGATCTGATTAACAGCGCCCCCATTCAGCATGAAGCAGTTTGGAGAGAAAAAACTACATCCATATTCCCAAATATTGCTTATAAATGTTCTTTTACATTTAAAGGGGGATATGATATAGATATGAATAATTTGCATTGGTATAGATTTTAAGGTCAATTTTGTTTTATGTATATGTATTTCTGATACTGATTAAGGTACTGTGATTGTGTAGTTCATTTTAAAAATGTATATAGGTTGTTAATGGATAGTCATCAATAATAGTAAAGCTTGTAGTCATGTTAGTTAGATTTTCTAGATATATAGAGATATATTTCAGTTAGATAGGCATTCCTAATATCTTTCAAACACTACAGAATATTCCACTTAAATGTTTTAATAACTTAGATTTTTCATGACAATGAGACACATCTGCTCCTGGCAGCACCAATCTACTTCAAGAGGAAGATGGGCATCGAAGAGGCTCCTTATGGAGTTTGATAGCCATTTGGGCAAGAAACTGCTCTTGCCTGGACTGATGCACAGACTGGACACAAAGAACCTGCAGAGAGAGGACTGCTGAACTTGCCTAAATGTAAGATGATTCTTTGGGATTCCTGACTCATGAAAGAGTCTGCGAGACATTATGCAGGACACAGCAGATAGTGACTGAACTGCCTTTGAAAATTCCTGCTTCATGGAAAAGTCTGCTGGATACTATGGGCCTGTAGGCCGAAGATGGATGCCCCAACGGTACAAAAGAACTTTGGGTGACTGTCCAGGCAGCAAGATGTCTTGGTCATTTATAGAGTTTTGGAAGTTGCTTATTTCTTGTTTACTTAGGTAATATTATATCCTTCTGGAGTCTTTGATGGAGCTGAAGAATAGATAGATTGTTACGGTTTTCCTTAGATACGATAAAAGATAAAATAGATATAAATATTGTAACTGTAATTCTTGCTTGATAACTGTTTTGTTTTATGTAATTTTGCTATGTTAAAGTGAAAGCTTTTCTTTTTGTTTAAACAGAAAAAGGGAAAATGATGTAGGTGTGTCTTCTATCTATCTGATGATTTCATTGGTTAATTAATAAAGAAACTGCCTTGGCCAGCCCTTAGGTGGGTGGAGTAGACAGAACAGGAAGAAGGAAGTGAGGTAGATGGCTTAATCAGACTGCCATGCCTCTCCTCAGTGAGACAGATGCGATGAAGCTAGCCACCAGGTCAGACATGCTGAATATTTCCCGGTAAGACACAGCTTGTGGTGTTACATAGATTATTAGATATGGGTTAGTCAAGATGTGAGTAAGAGGCTGAAAATAATGGGCCAGGCAGTGTTTTAAAAGAATACAATTTGTGTGTTGTTATTTCGGGGCAAAAGCTAGCAGACGGCCGGGAGCTGGGTGGCGGAAGGCAGCCGGCCAGCAGCTCAGCAGCTCATCACTACATCTTAGTTTACTGAAGTTGTGAGATTTAGAATATGAAGTTTAGACTAGGAAGACAGTTCAGTTGGAAAAGTGCCTTCCTGATTTCAATCCCCAGAAACAAAATCATAAACAATTTTGGTGACACGGGGGGCTTTAATCTTAGTCCTGAATGTTATCTGGGGCTTGCTCGGTGGTCAACATGCCTACTCCAATTAGCAGTTTCCAAAATCATGAAGCACTCTGCCTCAAAACAGACAGCATCTGTGGAATGATACCTGAAGTGAACTGTTGATTTTACTCTTCTTATTCTTTTGGCCTTTGAAGGGGATGGAGTACCCAGCTCCGAATAAATCACGCATGCAGTTTATTCTTAATTATGAATGCCCAGCCTTAGCTTGGCTTGTTTCTAGCCAGCTTTTCTTAACTTAAATTACCCCATCTATCTTTTGCCTCTGAGATTTTTTTCCTTTTCTTACTTCTGTAATCTTACTTTCACTTTTACTCCATGACTGGCTGAGTGGCTGGCCCCTTCTTTTCTCACTCCTTGATCTCTCTTGCTCCTAGATTATCTTTTCCCAGATTTCTCCTCCTATTTATTCTTTCTACTTGCCAGCCCCACCTATCCTTTCTCTTGCCTTGCTATTGGCCACTCAGATCTTTATTAGACCACTGGGTGTTTTACACAGGAAAAAGAACTAAACAAATGTAATATAAAAGAATGCAACACATCATTGCATCATTAAAATAAATGTTCCACAGCATAAATGTAACAGGAGGGCCTGCTTTTGGTCCTGCCTGGCTAGCTTACACCCAAAATAATCACACAGAAATTGTATTAATTAAATCATTGCCTGGCCCATTATCTCTAGCCTCTTACTGGCTAACTCTCACATCTTGATTTAACCCATTTCTAATAATCTGTATGTCACCATGAGATCGTGGCTTACCGGGAAAAATCCTAACCAGAGTCAGTATCATGCAGGAGCTTCATGGTGTCTGCCACTCTGCCCTTCTTACCAGCATTCAGTTCTGTTTACTCTGCCTACCTAAGTTCCACATTCTCAACTAGGCCAAGGCAGTTTCTTTAATAACCAATGAAAGAAACACAAATACAGAAGGACCTCCTACACCAATAAACAAATGTAACATATCTTAAAAGAATATCCCAAGTTGACCTCTGTACAAACACACATACATATCACATATGAGAAAGAAAGACAAAGACACACACACACACACACACACACAGAGAGAGAGAGAGAGAGAGAGAGAGAGAGAGAGAAAGAGAGAGAGAGAGAGATTAGTTTAAGCTTTAAAAACAGAGAGATAGGCTTGAATCCTTGTTTTGTTGCTTTTTATCTGTGTGATTCTAATAAAGTTCTTTACCCTCTGTGTCTTCATTTCTTTCTGTATTTAATGAAATAACAGCACTTACAGGATTAAAGAGGGAATTAATCAAACCTTAAGTGATAAAACACTCATCTCTTGGAAACTCTGTGTTATTTTAATCATTAATTATTATATATCAATATTATTAATCATCATCATTATAATTTCACAGTTAGTAAAACTTAAACTCAAGGTTCAGGGTCTTATACTTATGTCAAGTCAAATGCAAGCACTGTAGCATTAGTCAGAAGGAATTCAAAGATAACACCTCATTTTCTCTTCTAGCCCTCACTAGGTATAACACATAAGAAGTACCTAGGAAATTTCAGGAAAAGCTGAATATGAGAACTACTGAACCATCTGGTCAACCCCCTTACACCTTGTCCAAAAATAGTTCATCAGTATCATTCAGTGCAGAGTGGAAAACTACCCACGCCTACAGTAATAGATGTTTTATTACCACAGGATGATAAAACACACCATGGTCTACTAGGAACACACATATGCTCCAACAAAATTCGGCTTAGTATCTCAGTGCAAACAGGAAGACACCACACCTCAGAGAATCGAAGGTATGTACCAGGGAGAGGATATTCAATATAGAATGCTCTTGAATGAAAGCTGTCAGAAATCCAGAATTCCATTAGTAGGTATCTCCCTCAATGTGAACAGAGAAAACTGAGGCCTGGAAGAGTAAAACTTGTCCATATGATCCAATGGAAACAGTGGGTGGAACCTCACAGGCTCTGTAGACTTCCTGCCACAAGCTGCTTTTCCTTGAACAGTACTCAAGGTCAAGCTTAAGTAGGACTGATGCAGAGAAACTCCCAGACTCAGGGTTAGAAATATACATCCTGAAACCAAAGACTTCTATGCTTTCCAATCCTTTTCCCCTATTGTCAGGTCCACAAAGGGTTCCTGAGTTCAACTGACTGTTATGAAGAAGTTAAGTCATTACCCGGAGTGAAAGAGGAGCATAAGGCTCTAATTCAGATGTCCTCAAACTATGGGTTGCATCACCTTTGGGAGTCAAACGATGCTTTCATTTGGGTCACCTAAGACCATCAGAAAACACAAATATTTATATTACACTTCATAACAGTAGAAAATTACAGTTTTGAAGTAGGAACAAAGGTAATTTTATGGTTGGGGGGGGGGGGTCACAACAACATAAGGAACTATTTTAAAGGGGTTCAACATTAGGAAGGTTGAGAACCACTGCTCTAGGTGTTTAAGGGCTTCGTAAAATATCACATAGAGAGTTATTTCCAAACCCAGGTGATAGAATTACATAGCTCTAACTATTATACAAAACACCAACTACGGGCTGGAGAGATGGATCAGTGGTTAAGAGCATTGCCTGCTCTTCCAAAGGTCCTGAGTTCAATTCCCGGCAACCACATGGTGGCTCACAACCATCTGTAATGGGGTCTGGTGCCCTCTTCTGGCCTGCAGACACACACACAGACAGAATATTGTTTACATAATAAATAAATAAATATTTTAAAAAATAAAAAAACACCATGTACCACATGATACTCAACAGGTGTAGGGGTGTGTGTGGAAAAACAAACAAACAAAAAAACTTTGAAAACATTTTTATTACAGAATTGTAAGACTGAAATAAGCATGCCTACATATGCCCAAGAACAATTAAAATTAGTGCCTTTCCCACCATACTGAATTGGAAAGAACTTGTTGTTTGAAGTATACACACATAGACAGGGACTTTGTATCCTCAACATCAGCCTTGTGGCAAGCATTGAAAATTGACTGAATGTGGCTGTATGTATATATGTATGTATGTATGTATGTATGTATGGGGGGTGGTGGAAGGATGGATAGATGTAAGGATGGATGAATGGAAGGATGGATGGATGGATGGATGGATGGATGGACGGACGGACGGATGGATGGACGGACGGATGGATGGATGAAGGATGGTGTGTGGATGGAGAGATGGATGGTGGATGGATGGATGGATGGATGGATGGATGGATGGATGGATGGATGGATGGATGGATGGGTGGATGGATGGATGATAGATGAATGACTAATTCGAGCCTTTCCTTCTTTTCTTTGTTCCAGAGACTCTGTGCACCACCAACAAAATCTCTCAGTTCAGCCATGGACATGAAGAAATGCTTGAAAGTGGAACTGGCCTCAATAGGTCCCAGCAAGCTCCCCCACAGAGAGCAGAGACCCATCCACCCATACCCATCCCTGCCCCCATCCCCACCATCATGACCCAGATTGACTTTGTATCTGGATACTTCTCTTACATGCTAAAAGAGACCCAAGACCATAATGCAGACTCTTGGGGATTCAGCAGACTACCAAGGTACTCTGGAATTTACCAAAAACATGCATCTGTATCAGACTAAATAAGTAAAATAAAAATATCATATTTAAGCAGCTAAAAATTCTACAAAGCAGCCGGGCGGTGGTGGCGCACGCCTTTAATCCCAGCACTCGGGAGGCAGAGGCAGGCGGATCTCTGAGTTCGAGGCCAGCCTGGTCTACAAGAGCTAGTTCCAGGTCAGGCTCTAGAAACTACAGGGAAACCCTGTCTCGAAAAACCAAAAAAAAAAAAAAAAAAATTCTACAAAGCAGTGCTGATGAATGTAATTATTAATGTGCTTTTTAAAGACAGACCTTGCCCTGAACACAAAAGACACAACCACAGGAGCTTACTCAGGATGCCTTGTTAAGTATAAAACAATCTCTAAAATAAAAGTGACTATTAATTACTTTAGCAGTTGATTGCAAAAGATAAATAAATAAATTTTGTCCTGAGAGCATCTCCTGCCCAGGCCTTGTTATAGCTCCATCCTGAAATTTCTCTATCCTCTCTCATCAGCCCCTATTTCTCATCATGATCCTTATTTCTTTAAAAAAAAATGCAAATTAAATCCCCACAGTGTTCTAATCAAATTCTCTTGCTCTCTTGAAGGACAACCTTTGCAGAAAAGAGGTCACTTGATAAATTCCAGAAAAGCAAAAATAAAACATAATGAAAAACATAGTCTCATCATCAAAGCTAATTACAAAGGAAAAGTAAAGAGCTTTTCTCCCTCAAGTATGTGGGTTTTTTAAAAAAAAAAAAAAAACCAAAACTTAAAAAAAAGCAATCTAATATAAAAATAAGCTATAGTTCTAGTCTGAATAGGAAAGAAGTATCTTGGGAGAGACAGTGGTAGTTATAAAACCAAAGACTTTAGAAAGTCATTCATAAATTAACTGGTGATATATCTAAAAATAATATGATGAGCCAACTAGATCTAAGACTCTGGAGAAGGTACTATGGGGCACCACATTGAATCAAGTAGCAGTCTACCCCTCTGCAAGTTTATGTTGGTCCAGCTGGTCCAGCTGACCTGGCTGGTAAAGTAGTAAGTCACAAACAATCCCACACCAGTTTGGAATTATGATTAATAGAATGATTATTTATTTGAAGGGGGAAAACTTGCAGATCACCATCCCAGACAACAGCCCTCTGCGCAATCAGGAAGGGAGCCTAGTCGCCGGAAGCGGAGCAGGAAGCCAGAGCACGAGTGGAGGGAAGTGGCCACGTTTTTTTTAAAGAGAGAGACCATGCCCCAATGGGCTGGTATCTCAGCGGCTAATGGCTGAAGGAGCAGAAGGAGCTCATGCAACAGGCTGGTCCTGGGATTATAAAAGCAGAAAGGCTGGAATATAGGAGACATTCTGGGAAGAGGATGATTTCTAGCCAAAGAGCCTCAGAGGTCTTTATAGACAAGGAAGCACTGAAACTGGCCTGGGAGGGTGGATAGAGCAGTACACTGATAGAATCCTGTTTCCTGGCCATATCATTCTCTAGTTCCCTAATTTATCAGACAAGAGACTTCAAAGTCTGGAGAGCCCATTGCTCTTCACCCAGACTACTGTCAAGTTCACACCATTTTATAACACATGTGTTAAGACCCAGCTAAGAGTCAGTATTAAATCCAGTCTCGGGTGGGGAAGAATTCTATGTTATCAAGTGGTGGTGTCAACTTGACTGCACTGAAGAATGGCAAAAGAACTAGCAAAGCATTACTTTTGATGATTCTAGAAGACTAGTATGTGGGTCAGTAATTTAAAGGAGAAAACCTACCCTCAGGGTGGACAGCACTGGGTCAGTTATGTCAGGCTAGATATAGCAAGTAAGTGGAAGGAGGGTGGTTGGCTTCTGAACCATCTTTCTGGATACATGATGTAGCCCCTGGACACCAGGCTCCAGGTTTGATACCCCTGGACTCTGAAACTTACACCTTGACCAGGAGCCCTAAGTCTCCCAGCTACTGGACTGAGTCAGCTACCAGCTTCACAGGCTCTCTTGTTTGTTTGCACCAGACAACGACTGTAGTACCTTGCACCCTCTGTGAGAATGAATGCAAGTTGCACAGTAAATTCCCTCTTACAGATAAACACTATACTAATTACATTCTCTGGAGAACCCTGATCCTGAGAGCCAGAACATCTATTATAGACAGTTCCTGAGAACCAGATTCGCACGAGCATGTCACTTTTCAAGGTGGGATAAGAGGAGATTCCTTACTTAGTCAGACAATGACTATTTGTTCCAGACCCATCTTGGAATACAACTGTGAACAAAGCAAAAACACATGACCTCATTGCATATTTTTACTCATTGAGTCTGTGTAGTAACTAATACCACTAAGCATTACAGCCATCTCTCTCCTTGCTGACAGGAACTTGCAGTACATAAAAGATTAAGACACACAACAAGTCAGAGCTGAGCATCAGCATGCTGAGAAGTAGCCCCACACTATCACATCAGCACTGCTGGCCAAGGCATGGCATCAGCCTATACTAGCACCAATGGAGAAGGATATATAAGGAATGGCCTCCACCTTTAGGAAGGGGTTAAGGCATTAGCAATAGAATAGAACCAGGCTCATATAGAAAACATCTCAGAGGGTTCCAAATACAAGACTGACTAAAGAGTAGAAATGGATGCACCTCTCGGGGGTACAAGCACTTCTGGAAATATTTACCTCTCAGATAGCTACATATCCCTCCAGAAAAAAAAGAGAAAGAACTGTTTCCAATTGAATGCGTTGGGAGACAAGTCTAAGGAGTCACTTCCCTTTCAGGGAGTTAGTGGGTTCAAATTAAGCTGGTGATCTCCCGAGCTCTGAGAAGTAACTAATAGAATAATCAATCTACTAGATGTCAGCAAACAATACCAGGCACAGAGAGAAAACCCATCATAACTGCACAGTGGACCCATTTCCAGATTCTGTAAAGAAGTAACTCATGGGAGGAACAGAATAGAGCTGTGAGCTTAGAGCAGGCTAGTGTTTCTACTTTTAGTCCAGTGAAAGCAGGAAAGCTCTCTCAGATAGCTGAACAATGGTGACTTGCAAAGGTTTCTGTGTGGATTTTAGAAAACAGATTTGAGAACCCTTCACACTTTACCTGGCTCAATATAGGCTGCACAAAGGACTTATGTGTTTCAATTTGCTTTTGGTGTTTTGCTTGCTTTTGTGGTGTTAAGGATCAAACCCAGGGCCTTGTGGATGCAAACCAAGTGTTCTTCCCAGGGCTGCATTTCTTTTATGTGGGTACATGAACGTGGAGGCCAGATGTGGATGCCCGGTGTCATCCTCGATCTCTCTCCAACAATTTTTTTTTGGGGGGGGGGGGGGTAAGATCTTTCAGTGAGTCCAGATCTCACTGACTGGCTATCCAGTAACCTCTAGAAGTCGCCATGTCTCTGCCTGCCCCCCAGCACAACAGTCATATACACACATCACCATGCCCATTTTCTATGTGAGTGCTGGTGATCCTGATCCTCAGGCTTGTAAAAGGGCAAGGACTGTACTGACTGAGGCATCTCCATAGCCCCTAAATGTGTTTCCTTAATGCAGATGGGGGGGGGGGGGGGGATGGGACAAGGTTCCTTTAAGACTAGCTGTCCAATAAGCCCATATGCCACTATCTTTCTGTTTTGCTTGCATCCTCCAATTTTTGTTTTGCCAAAAGCATGCAGGAAAAAAAAAAAAAAAAGCTAAAGTCACATCAAGTCAGGTTCAGAGGGCAGAAAGAGTACAGAGACCAGTGGAAGCTCCCTGCATGGGTCACATATGCCCTTTTTTCCAATCTGTCTGTGCTACCAAAAGAAGCAATGTTCCTCAAGGACAGCAGAAAATCTATTATGAGTTTTTGATACCCAGATAGTGAGGAGACCCCAAAAGACAGGAATTCAAAAGATGCAAGCAATAAATATCCCCACTGGACACACAGTTGCAAGAAATCATGTGGTCAGAAGCATGGGAAGTTGAATTTAATGTATATTGGGGGAAAGATGAGAAAGAAATGCTTACTTAAATCTTTCGCAGAGTGATTTAGAAGTAAGTGTCAGCCATTAGGACTTAGAGCTCTCCCAGACAAACAAAGCACTTATTTTAAATAGAAACTGATGAACAATCGGGTAGGAAGGGAACTCTGACCAATCACACAGCAGATCTTGCCTTGGTTGCAAGGCAGCATCTATTTGACAGGTCCTGGGCTTGATGAAGCATACCAGCTCCAGAGACCTGTCTTTGTGAACTTATACCTAGATTGGGGCCACAATACTGATGCTGAATAACTGTGCTTGTTGTTTTGAGAACAATGCCTCAGAAGCCTTTGGCAGGAAAACAGTGGGCATAAATCACAATATAAGCTAAAGCCTTCACCTCCTACTGTGCCCTCTAATAGTACAAAGGGAATCCCCAGAGACTTCTGGAAGTTGTGTTAGTGGGACTCCAAGAAACTGCCTTGCTTAAAGGTTCATAGCCACCTCAGGTTTCATAGGCGCCACATTAGTATCCTTAACCTGGGACAACTCATGCAGGACCAGACTCCAAAGGCATCGGAAACCTCTATGTTTAGGAATTAAAAGGTGTCCAGACCTTCATTCTGCAGGTAACAAACTGAGTTCAAGGCAGTGAAGGAATGTCCTGAATTTCATACCATAGGTTAGATATGGAATCAACCAATGACCCATGTGTTAAAGCTAGGGCCTTCGGCCTATGGGTGCTGACAAAAGAGAGTGGAACATTTAGGAATTATGATCTAATATAATAAAGTTCGCTCAAAAAAGAAATAATAAAGTTCGCTCATCTGAGACATGACATTGAAGTTGGGATGTTGAAACAGTAGCCCAGGTTCTGGCCCTGGCCCCAGCCCCTTGTAGTCTCTCACTTTTGATTTCTAGTTGTCATGAGGTTAACAGTTATTCCATCATGTATTCCTATGTAATGTGCTATATGAACACAGAGACAAGAAGCACCATGTTAAATAACCACGGGTTTTTCTTCACCATAAGGTGGGATTTTGTTGCAGTGAAGAAAAGCTAAGAATCAGGAAGATCAAGTGCTTTAAGCCCTGACACATACACACACACTGGCAAGTCCAGGGGACCCACAGACCCAACAGCAAAGCCCAGGAGAAACCCAAGAGAAAAGATACTTGAAGCCAAATATTGAGAAGATCTTCAACCAACATTTCTAAAACTTTCTTCAGTGGACTTTTTACAAAGTATCCTCCCTGGGGCTGGACAGTTGGCTCAGTGGTTAAGAGCTTCTGCTACTTTTACAGAAGTCAGGTTCAATTCCCAGCACCCACAACAAACTGCCTACAACCACCTACAACTCCAGCTCTAATGCTTCTTCTGGTCTCTGCACACTCTTACATGTATGTAATGCACATTTATACACTTAGGCACACACACATACATGAAAGTATCATTCCTTGCATATCAAATTTGTTCTTGACTCGTACAGCGAGAAGACCCTTCAAAATAAAATAAGTCAAATGTCAAACAGACTGATATTTCACAGCAACTTGGTTTATACTCATTTGCAAAATATACAAAATACAGACAGAAGAGAGAAACCACCATGCTAAGTGTTTCCTCAAAAACACATCAATGAATGGAAAGTAAATATACTACCTGTATTATGCTTATAACAGAATTTATTCAAGCTTTAAAAGGATGGAAATCCTGTCACACAATACCATATGAATTAATCTACAGGACATTATACTAAATTAAATCAGCCAATTACCAAAGAACACATATTAACTGACCTCACTCATATGAGACACTTCCAGTAGTCAAATCACAGGGAATGGTAATTTCCAGAGGCTGAAGAAAGGGCAGAATGTTTAATGGGCATGACATTTCAATACTACACAATCAAAAGATTTCTTGAAATTGGGTACACAGCAATGTAAATTATTTATCACTTCTTAATTGTACAATTAAGAATGGTTAAGATGGTACATTCCTTATTAAGTGTAAATTTTTTATAAATTTTAGAAAACATTTTAAACCAACAAGATGACAACTAACCTCAGAGCTTACAAAAAGATTGTTATCATAATGTACATGTGTAGAAGGAACGGCGGGCTGCGTCCCGCCACCCGGCTGCCGGCTAGCTTTACACCCGAAATAATTACACGGAAACTGTATTTTTTTAAAACACTGCCTGGCTCATAGTTTTAGCCTCTTATTGGTTAATTTTCACATCTTTTTTTAACCCATATTTAGTAATCTGGGTAGCACCACGAGGTGTGGCTTACCAGGAGAGATCTTAACCTGCGTCCATCTCGGAGAGGAGCAGTATGGAGACTCCTATGGCGACTGCCTGAAGTGTCTCCCCCACTCTACTTCCTTATTCCCACAATTCTGTTCTGTCTACTCCACCTACCTAATTTTCTGTCTCTTAAAGGGCCAAGGCAGTTTTCTTTATTAATTAACCAATGAAAGAAACATAGACAGATAACTCTCCTCCATCATTTCCCCTTTTTCTGTTTAAACAAAAAAGGCTTCAACTTTAACATAGCAAAACTACATACAACAAAACAGCCATCAAGCAAGTACTACAGTCACAATATTTAAATCTATTTTATCTTTTATCATAACTAAGGAAATCCACAATTATCTATTTATTCTTCAACTCCATCAAAGACTCCAGAAGGATACAATATTACCTAAGTAAACAAGAAATAAGCAACTTCCAAACTCTAGAAATGATAGAGACATCTCGCTGCCTGGACAGTCACCCAAAGTTCTTTTGTATTGTTGGGGCATCTATCTTCGGCCTATAGGCCACAGTATCTAGCAGAGTTTCCCATGAAGCAGGAAATTTCAAAGACAGTTCAGTCACTATCTGCTGTGTCCTGCAGAATGTCTCACAGACTCTTTCATGAATCAGGAACCCAAAGAGATCACCTCACCTCTAGGCAAGTTCAGCAGTCCTCTCTCTGAGGGTTCTCTGTGTCCAGTTTATGCAATAGTCCAGGCAAGAGCAGTTTCTTGCCCAAATGGCTATCAAACTCAATAAGGAGCCTCTTCGATGCCCATCTTCCTCTTGAAGTAGATTGGTGCTGCCAGGAGCAGACATGTCTCATTGTCATGAAAAACCCTAAGTTATTAAGACATTTAAAATGTAAAATTCTGTAGTCTTTGGAAGATATGAAGTATGTCTATCTAACTGAAATATATCTCTATATATCTAGAAAATCTAACTAACATGATTACAAGCTTAACTATTATCAATGATTATTTATTAGCAACCTATATTTCCTAATTATACATTACATTTTTAAATGAACTACACAATCACAATACCTTAATCATTATTAGAAATACATATACATATAACAAAATAGACCTTAAATTTTTATCAATAAGGCCAAATTTATACCAATGTAAATTATTCATATCTATATCATCTCCCCCTTTAAATGTAAAAGAACATTTATAAACAATATTTGGGAATATGGACGTAGGTATTTCTCTCCAAACTGCTTCCTGCTGAATGGGGACACTGTTAATCAGATCTTTCATGGTGTAACCTGTGTGCCATGTTCATCTCAGTCATCAGTTGGGTGAAGTAATTTTCTGAAGGTGTTCACAGCAACCTTTCAGGAGGGCGTGGTCTATCATACCATATTGGGATAGAAGCAATCCAACGGGTCTCATTTTCTGTAAAAATAAAAGAAGAATCTCTTTTCCAAAGTATCATATCCTTAGATCCAAATTCTAAAGTCAAGGTATTTTCAAGATATCTTTTTTGGATTAGTTCAGCAGCATTTGTAAACAAATATCTTTTAGCAGCTGTTGCTCCTTCCTCAGCATTCAAACAATTTAAAAAGAGCATAATAGCATACAGTATCAAGATTCTCTGTGTATTTTTTATCTTTGTGCGGCTTTATTTTAACCTCTATTTCGTTTATTTTTACTTTTATTTTTTGAGACAGGTTCTCTGTATATCTTTGTCCTGGAATAACTCTGTAGACCAGGTTGTCCTTGAACTCTTAGAGATCCATCTGCCTCTGCCTCCCCAGTACAGGGATTAAAGGTGTGTTCTACAACACCTTGAACTCACAGAGATCTGTCTGTCTCTGCCTCCCAGGCACTGGGATTAAAGGTGTGTCCTGCCACACCTTGAAGTCACAGAGGTCAATCTACCTCTACCTCACAAGTGTTGGGATTAAAGGTGTGTACTACCACACCCAACTACTCTATCTTTTTTTACTTTTAAGGACTTTCACCTTTAGCCTACATATATTTTTAACACATTGTAAACCATTTTGACGTTTTTTTGACTTTGAATCTTTCTTTTACTGTATCTCTCTCTTTTTGTGACCACATGAGCCTTTAAATTACTGAGCAATATGGGTAGGATTTAAGCCGCAGCTTTGCCAGCTAGATCCATCCCATTCCTTAGCTTTTTAGCCTCATGGCAGAGGTACTTGCTAGAGCCATTTTTATTACCACAACTCTGTGGCATTTTAAGGTCCCTTCCAGCAAGCAAGCTGCAACAGTGTTAAACAACAATCAAAAGTTCCATAGTCAGGACCGCCTGCTTGAAAGAGTCAGAGTTTGTGTCCTGGCAGTACAAAAACGCCAGCATTTTAAAATAGCACAACTTTTAACTCTCCTCCATCATACATGACTCAGATAAACATTTGTTTCTCTCATTGTCATTTCTAGATAAGAAGTAGGGCTGGAGTCGGGCGGTGGTGGCGCACGCCTTTAATCCCAGCACTCGGGAGGCAGAGGCAGGCGGATCTCTGTGAGTTCGAGACCAGCCTGGTCTACAAGAGCTAGTTCCAGGACAGGCTTTAAAGCTACAGAGAAACCCTGTCTCGAAAAAAACAAAAAAAAAAACAAACAAACAAAAAAAAGAAGTAGGGCTGGGGAAAGGGCTGGAGAACTGTCTCAGTGTTGAAGAGCGCTGGTTGCCCCTATATCTACATGGTAGCCCACGGCTATCCATAAGTCCAGTTCCAGAAGATCTGACACCCTCTTCTGGCCTCTACTAGCACCAGGCATACAGGTGGTACACATATATGCAGATAAAATACACACACATAAAATAAAAAGAAATAAATTATTTAAATGTAAAAAAAAAAAAGAGAGGAGGTTGGTATGCTGGCATCCAGAGACATGCTGCCCCTGTGACACCATTCTCTAAGCCATGAACTCTGGAGTACTGATCCAAAACCTGCTGATATACTAATCAGCAAGGGCACTGACTTTCTCTTCCGGTTGTCCGAGCGGTTCAGTGGGCTTAGCAGAAGCAGAAACATCAGAGGGTACAACATTCTCAAGACAGTGGTATGCAAGTAAAAGAGATCAGTGAACATCTAGATAACCAACCTCCTGCTCCGACACCACTGTACCAATTCACCACTACCTAGGCCAACCTTTCCCATCATACTAACTGCCAAAAGAACCAAAGATTGCAATTCTGCAAGTTGTTCTCATTCTCCTATGCCTACCCTACTCGCACCTCTACACACACACACACACACAACAAACACACACACACACACACACACCACGCACGCACATACCCTTAGCCTACAACTTAACTGCCAAAAGCACAAGAAATTAGCTAAATGGATGAGAGCAGCATATTGTACAAATAAGTCCAATCTGGACTTGGATCATCTGTGCAACCTCAGACCTCTTCTTACCTGCAGAATGCCATACCAGCATGCCCAGTCAATCTAAACATCTCCCCTACCTTGCTGATGACATTTTCACATATTTGCTTCACACCTGTTCCAGACGCCAAGTTCTTACCCAGCCAATAAATGTTTTAGTTGCTCCAAACCTAAGCCAATCAGATACATGGTCCTCCCTAATTGAAAAGGTAATGACCACTGGGCAGTGGTGGCACATGTCTTTAATCCCAGAACTCTGGCAGCAGAGGCAGGAGGATCTCTGTGAGTTCGAGGCCAGCCTAGTCTACAGAGTAAGTTCCAGGACAGCCAAGGCTGTTACACAGAGAAACAGTGCTAAAAGAAAGAAAACACAAGAGGGGGGGTATGAGGAGGAGGTATGGGGTATGGGGAGGGAGAAAAGAAGGTGGGTAGGGGGGGGGGGGGGGGGGGGGGAGGAGAGAAATATTCCTATAATAACCCTAAGACAGAGAAGACAACCATTTCCACACACAGTCAAGTCTTCTGGCTTCGGTGAGTTCAATTTGAGTCTGCGAAGAGCCACACACCTGAGACAACATCACAGAAAGACCACAAAAGAGAATGTGTAATATCAAACAGAACAAAGGAAGAGTCTCCCCACTATCCCTGGAAGCATGCTAGGAAGATGCACATCATCCCTGAGGAAACAGCCTCTAAGCCCATCAAGCACAACCCACAGAACATCCCAGGGAAGGGGTCTACAGTATCTCCTGAGCAGTGGCTTGAGACAGCTCTAGCCTTGGAGCAATACAATTTTATGTTTTTCTTCTTCTTTACTAGGACTGAATATGGGGATCCTCCTCCCAAGCAAGATCATGGCTTCTCCTGACACAGCAACTGCCACCAGAGCCATGAGAGACAAAGCTAAATCCCAGGAAAGGCAGTGTCAGGCCAGAGGCCAAATTTCAGCTCAGTTTTACATTTTCAGTGGCCACATGGTGTTATGCCTATACTTCATACAAATACAAATACTATACAAATAAAAATACTATACAAAGCAAAAGCTCTTTTTCATTAATGTAGTAAGTCTATTAATAAATAAAGGCCAGCACATGGTCAAAATTAGCAGAAGTAAACATACCCACAATGATAATGATGAGTAATGCTCCTCTTATAGCAAGTAATGTATTTACAGGTTATGTGCCAGGCATTTGCTAATGAACTTTTTTTAATCCCTATTCTACCACAAGAGAAAAGATATAGGGGGAGGAGAGAGGAAAGGGTGTGTGTGTGTGTTCAAGTCTGAACCCAGGAGCTTATGTATACTAACTAGTCAAGCACCCTCCACTGAGCTCCATCCCCATTTGTTTTGTTTGCGATGTAGCCTAGGTTGGCCTTGAACTCATCATCCTCCTTCCTATCCCTCTCATTCTGAGATTACAGATGAGCATCATCATACTCAGCAAGATATAATCATCATCACCATCATCTCATTATTATTGTTATTTTTTAAAAGACAAAAGTGAGACATATCAGTCAATAAATAAGCTTGCCCAAGCAAGTTTCAAAAAGCAGGTACCCTACCCTTTTTTTTTTTTATCTCAGTAGTAATTTATTGCCCCAAGCCTCCATAAGGCAAAGCTTGCAACAAGAACATTGTCACAGACTTACTAGAGATAAAGTACCACTCTTGCATCCAAATGCTGTTTGATCTTAAGCTGAGCCCCAGTGTCAGCCTCTCCCCACTCCTTTACTTAAATCAAGTAAGATTTAGCATAGCCTCCCTATGTTAACTAAGCAAATGACAGGAAGAAACATGGTGCCAGCATAAGCTATGCTGCTGTTTCTGATGGAGGAGGGTCATCTGTCTATGTGTTACTTTCATTGGTTAATAAAGAAACCTGCCTTGGCCCTTTAATAGACAGAAAATTAGGTTAGGTGGAATAGCTGAATAGAATTGTGGGAGAAAGGAAGCAGGGTCAGGCAGATGCCTCAGGGCAGTTGCCATGATTCTTCGACCAGAGACAGATGTAGGCTAAGAGCGTTCCTGGTAAGCCACCACCTCGGGGTGCTACACAGATTACTAAATATGGGTTAAAGCAAGATATGAGAATAGCCAAGAAGAGGCTGAAACTAATGGGCCAAAGCAGTGTTTAAATGAATACAGTTTGTGTGTTGTTATTTCGGGTGTAAAGCTAGCTGTGCACAAGCCGTGCGGGAATGCAGCCCACTGCTCCCATCACAACAGTGTTCTACTTTCAGTGCCTGCTGAGCCCAGCCACCAGCATTTGCCTCAAAACAGCACCCTGGTCATACTTGGATGATACAATATCCTTTTCTAAAAAACCTGAGAACCCAGTGAATTAACGGCTTTCAAAACATTGAAAATCATAGGCCTTAAAATTGAAGACACCAAAAGCACCCTGGGGTTCTGAGGTACCAAGAAATTCTCTACCTCATTTATACCTGACATCAGATTGTCTTGAAGACTTGTCTGATTGCCAATTCAACAAGACAAATACCTCCGTGTCCCCAGGTAAGTGCACAGGTAAGTGCACAGGTAACGGACACTGTTGAGCTTCAGCCTCAGTGAAGACTGCAGGTTCCCTTGATTCTTATACTGCATGACAATAGCCCACAGACTAACAGATGCAGAGAGAAGAAAGGTAGGGACCTTAGAAAGGTCAGAGGTAGTTCCTTCAGATCAATGAGGACCCTTTCAAGTTTTGCACTCCCTGCATGTAAACAGATCCCCTCTAGATCAGCATCCTAAACTCTGCCAATGTCTACAATATCTCAAGTAGGTCATGGAGGATCCTATTATCAGGAGGGATAAAGATTCTATGAGTATAATGATTATAATGAGTCTAAGCACAATACAGACACAAACAAGAGCTGAAATGGGGAAGTCAGTGCTGACTACCTATTGCTAGTTCACTAGCAGCATGGGCACAATACCATTGGCCTTAAAGTCCAGAACATGCGAAAAGCCCCTTGACTATTTCAAAAATGCATGTCTGGGAATTCCCTGAGAATAAGGCCAGTGCCTGTACATCACCATATCCCCTATGCCACACACAGATAAGAAACTAAAATGCTGTATTCACGGATGTGTGGAAATTCGGTGAGTGAATAGGTAGGCAAGTGGATGATGTGTGCAGGAAGTTGAGCTGATGGATGGATGGATGGATGGATGGATGGATGGATGGATGGATGGATGGATATATGAAAGCTAAATGATTGCCTTGAATTAGCAGAGGGAAGAGAGACATCTGGACTTAACTAGTCAATCAAAGTCTACATATCAAGCCTTTCCTCAGAGGTCCTTGGCCACATCCACCCCCCAATTTACTTCTCAGAAGCTCTAAAACAGTCTCACCCTACACTTGGACATCTGGTGTAAACTGGCTACAGTAGCTTTCACTTCCATCCAGAAGCACAATTTCTCTGTTCTCTACTCTGTAACCAGGTCTAGTGTGAAACTCCTCTGAACCCACCTCTGGAAAGGCTCAGCAAGGAACTGTAAATGTCATTAAACTCACATAGAATCCAAGTTTGTTCCACCCAATGAAATTGCAGCCCAACTCAACTAACCTTCTCTTCTTCCATCTTAACTTGAAATATTTAACCATCACGCCAAGTAGATTTTGTTTCATTTGTCAGGAAACAACAGAATGTCCTGTGAAGAATATTGGTTTTTTTTTTTTTTTAAGTGACATTGGCATAACTTCACCTAATGGAAAGAAATGTCTTCAATCTAAATGAGTCATGTGGTGGAGAAAGTGAGTTTGAAAATCCGCATATGGTTTGACCCCTTTAGGAAGATCTGGAGAAGGGGAAAAAAGAGCCATTCTGCTGATAGCTGACAAACAGAAGAATGAGACCTTCATTACAACAAGATCCAATGCTGTAAACATGGAAAACAAAGAGAAACAAGGAACTGGTTAAAAGCTCTGAGGTTAGTTCACACTGGGAAAGAACCTAGTCAAAATACTTCCTTGCTGTAAGATATAGGATAGGTAATCTACAGAGTCAATGAAGTAGCCTGGCCCTTGTGAATTCACCCAGGGCTTTGAGATTTAAAACATTCAATCCATGTCTCTGGGTGGACCCAGAGCTTGATACATAGTAAACACTCAATTTTGGCAGTTATTACTATTTAAGGATAGCCTTGTAGGGATTGGTACTGTCCTATAAGATAGCACTACTCAGAAATAAAGAAATAGCATGAGCTAGAGATTTGTGTGACTTCTATCCCAATTTCCTCATCTGTAAAAAAGAATAATTGTAACCAAATTATTAGATCCTATTGAGTATATCTAATGCACAAGTATTGTACACATGCAGCAGATGGTACCCCTAGAACAGGGACCAATATAGTAGAAAAGTACAAGAAAGACAAACAAGAGGATTATGGAACGTACTTCCCATGGGGTCAAGCACGCATCTTGCAGCTGGTTAACTCTTCAACACATGATCAGTGCATCAACAATGCACTAGTCACTCTTCTAGGCAGCAGGAAGATGTAAAGAAGTACCTGTGTCCTTGTGAACTTATCGGTCTTAATAAAGTTGTATAGACAACTATATCAGCAACATATCCATTCTCCTAGCCACTAATGCCTCCTCCAACAGAAACATGAAGATAAGAAGTAAAGTTACCTAAGATGGAGAACCTGACAAAAGGGCAACTATCATGGATTGCTGACAGAGGTTCTGTCCTGCCTGTCCCACAACCATTCAGTTCCAAAGAAATACCAGTAGGTCTACATTATAACTATAAACTGGTTGTCCTATTAGCTCAGGCTTCTTATTAACTCTTACATCCTACATTAACCCATAATTCTTGTCTGTGTTAACCACATGGCTTGGTACCTTTTATCAGTGAGGCATTCTCATCTTGCTTCCTCTGTGTCTGGGTGATGACTGCAGACTGAGCCTTTCCTCTTCCCATAATTCCTCCTGTCTGGTTGCCCCGCCTATAATTCCTGCCTGGTTATTGGCCAATCAACATTTTATTAAAGCAATACAACTGGCAAATCTTGACAGAGTAGAAGACCATTGTCCCACAGCAATGGGTGGGTGGGTGGACAAATGTATAGAGGAACAGACAGACAAGATGGGAGTAGAGCTGAAAATAGCTGAAGCAGTGACCTAAACTCCTGGGATCCAGGACTAGTATCCCCTGATAAGTGGATATGACTAAACTGGGACACTCTTTGCCAAGCAACACTAATAAATGATCATAAAGCAGTCTGCAAACAGTATCACATATAAATGCTTCCTCACTGAGAGCAAAAATCTTACAATCCAAACAAATGGGATACACATGACCTTTATATACATGCCCTTTGGCTTTTATTCTGGGATATTCTCTGACTCACCCTGTCAGCTAGGGCTGCTCCCTAAGCTAAGGAACAAAATTCCCTTATACTAGCCCTGGACAAATAGATTTTACTCATAGCCCAGGAAATCCCACCGAGACCTGGGCTCTCTCCTGTGACTTGAGCAGTAGATTAGGAAGATCTCTGCCAGGAAGAAAGTGCCTCAGCCACTTTTCTTCCTTCCAAAATCTATAGCTCCTATCATTTGATTTGTAGCTGCCTGATATAACAAAGTAGGGCTGGGTCCATGCTGACGCTCTGGATCTGTTCTTACCAATGTATAGCTTCCCCATATGATCACTAGTCCTCTAATCTTTGAGTCTCCTTTCATTTGATAAGGAAAGGGTCACATTTACTTCACAATATTGTTAGCAAGATTAAATGGCATCAATAAAAAGAGACCTACTAGTTCATTTTGTTGCAACAGAAAACCACTTGAGTCTGGGTAACTTATAAGGAAGATAGGTTATTAGATCATAGTTTGGCAAGTTCAATAGCATAACCACCAGCATGGAGCTATAAAATCCTTCTAGCTACATCACAAACATGGCAGATGGCACCCTTTTAAAGCAAATGTGAGGTGGAAGTCAGAAGGATTCAAGGACCAGAGTTGTTAGAAAATAACCAACTCTCAAGAGAACATACTTGCTCTATGGAAAACTCACTTTAATACTTTTTGAAGACAACAGCCAAAGAGCATATCACCTTTTACAATATCCACACTTGAATGTTACCCTACTGTTCACAGAGCACTTGGATGAACAATCTTCTAGAACACAAACCCTTGGAAGTCACATTCAAAGTATATCCAAACATCAGTAGCCAAGAATTCAAAATGAGCTAACACACATTCAATGCATGCTGAGACAGAGGAAAGAGGAGATATGGTTCAAGTTCTAGTGCTCACACCATCTACAGGTATCTGGTCTACCTGTGCTTCACTCGCCTTCACCAATCATTCACAAGAGGGGCCCCAGCCCAATCTTAACTATTCTCCCTGCAGTCCCTGTCACAACACTTTTCCAATTTTAACAGAACCCATCCTACTTAAAGAGCACAATGTGTATGAAAAGAAAGTACAAGAATCAGTCACATCTTTAATGCCCAAAATCTAGATTCCAAACAGTTACACAGGACACTCACAGATTTCAAGTGTTTGGAGCAGGTGGGAACATTACCATGTAGTTCTGGAAACTGAGCAGGGAACCCATCTTACCAAAATAAATAACCATAAATAAAGGTAAAAATAGTGCTAAATATGCTTCAAAAGACACAAAATTAGATGATGTTTAAAGTTCTTTCTTTGTCTAATAATACAGGGGTTCTTGCTGAGCTAGAAGGACAGGGTTACTTCCCAAGTGTCCTAAAATCATCTCCTCACAGATCTCACCTCACACCCAACATCTTCCATGCTATGGGCTCCACTCGTAGTAACCCTTCACAGACCGTCCTTACTAGAACCACAGGTCATTTCTGTCTCTCATATAAACCAAGTCTTTCCATTTAATAAGCAATATATATTTTATTATATTCTGGCTGCCCAAAACCCTTGGTTGGGTAAAGCAGAAATCAACAATCTTTTCAAATCCCTTGGGCTGTGTATTTTCTGCATGTCTACTAGATAGTCAGCTCAGTACACAGACATGACAATAATAACCCTGGCTGACTCTTCAAGGTATAAAAATGATTTCTGGTTCTTCAAAGCATGTGAATCAACCTCAGAATTAAAGATGCTGCCACAGGACATGAACATGATTATGAAAAATGCCAATAATTCAGGATAGAAGTAAGAATTATGAAGATAGAGACAAGAGAAACAGGGTCAAGAACTGGCTTATAAATAAGGAGAATTTTAACAAGACATATAAAATAGGGAAGAAAGAGAGACCCCTGCATTTAGAATCGCGTCTTTCTGATCAGGGCTTCTCTGTCCAGCCCATCTATTCAGATATCTTCCTTTGTAGTTCAGACTGGTCTGGAACTCATTGTGACCTAGAACTCAGCCACAGCAAATCCCCCTGCCTCTTCCTATTGAGTTGTGAGATTGGGCATGCATGATGCTCAGCTGTAGCTGACCTTATTTAGATCCAGTAAAGATCCCTGCAGTGCCCTCCCAAGTCTGTCAGTCCCTGGGCAGCTCTGTGCTTGATGTGACCCTTCAGCCTGTTTATGTTCCCAATTCCCTGGGCACTGACCCAAAACAGCACTCTCTAAGTCAGTATTAAGTATGGCAGGGCTAAAATTAGGGCTGTTTCCATAGATAACTACACTTCTGTGGAGCAAACCTGTTTAGCTCTTAAGTGGAATGAAAGTCAGGTTTCCATTCTGACTGCAAAGTAACTCTGGGATCTGGGAAACCCAAACCAGTTCATGTGTGCCAACACTTCTGAGCATTCCAAACCACAAAACATCACATAGGTAAGGCAAGAAGGAACACAGCAACTTGGGACATTCCTGGGCTAACATGTGCCACCAGGACCTAAGTTTTCTTACCTCATGCTAGAGGAAAGGAATTTCTTTCCATCCCATTCCAGAAAAACAAAGACTAAGGAATCTACTCCCCTGCAAGCCATCGTATCACTCAAAGTAAAGAGTTAAAAAACTTGGCTTCAACTTGTTCAGAGAAACATCCCAGGACTGTGCAGCCAAAAATGAAGATGGAGTGACATCAGACCTACCTACTTCCTTCTAGGCTCTGTGCTCAGAGTTTCAACAGATAATATCTGCACCTAAGTTAGGGATATAGATGTGTATCCCCAAAGTAGGTATGTTAGAGCCAAACCACTAGCACTTCAGAATGTGAACGTATTTGGGAACAGGGTTACTGCAAATAAAATTTAAGTGAGGGATACAGGGATAGGATAGACCCTTAGACCACATGGCTGATGGTATAAGCAGTTACAGAGGGAAACATGGGGATAAGGCCTAGTGAAGCCAGTGATGCCTTTACCAGTCAAGGAGCACAAAAGACAGCAGTAAGTCACAAGAGACACAGGACCTAGGTGGTCCTGACAATTCTCTGAGCTTAAGATTTCTGGCCCCTTTACTTGTGAGACAATAAATGTCTATGAGTCTGAGCCACCACTTTGAAGCACTTTATTAAGTCCAATTCCAGGAGACTCTCTGTCCTTATTACAATGTCATGTGACCTAGGCTCTAACCAGTTGGGTTTTCCATGAGGACAGTAAAGCTTTTTTTTAACAACAAATAACACCAGCAGTGATCCTGGTACATAGTAACTCATTTAATACATAGTAACTCATTTAATAACTCATTTAACTCATATACTATGTATAGTAATACATAGTAACTCATTTAATACTCAACAACCTGCTGGGTCTGTGGCATGTTACAGAAGAGGGAACTCATTCAGAGAAGTTAAGTCCCTTGCTCAGTATCACAAGGTTGCATGTGATGAAATATGAATTAAAGTCCAGACCCAGGATGTTCTCACCCAGCCGTAACTGCCTAAATCAAGAAGCAAGTGATTGATGGACACTTACACTGGTGGTCGGCCTCTTTCCATTTTGTATTTATTCTGCTTGCACAGAATGCTTTGCAGTAGTAACTACACACACACACACACACACACACACACACACACACACAAAACTGAATTAAATTGCAGTGGCTTCCACACATCTCATAATTTCAGCACCAGTCTATATGACAACAGGGATTAGGAAAAGAACTTAAGCATCTCCAAGGAGGTAGAGGAAAAGAGCTCATCTCTCACAATGTTTTTCTGTATCTGAAATTCAATTAACATTTAAGGTATACCTGTGATGTGCCAGCCCTGTGTCAGGAAAGTACATAAGTGACAGCCCCTGCTCACTCACCAGAAATTTTGGCTAAGAGTCAGAATTGAAGTTAGAACCCAGGTACAGTTGCAGCACAGTGTGGTTGAACTGAGATCTGCACAGTGGAAAGGGCTTCAGGGCAGGGCATGGAAACCTCAACCTTTATTTTCCAAGACTGCCATGATGCAGATATTCCCATACAGAATGCATCTCCCCTCTTCCGCCCTCTCTGAAACTTTTTCCCAAAACAATGAGCTTTTTTTTCCACTGAACGAATCACACTGGAGAGGTGAAGAAACTCAACATTAGACTCTGGATTACTGCTATATAATGAAGGACATAGAGTTCAGTTTATCGACTTTAGAAAATACTTAAAAGCAGAGCTAGGTAAGTTTACAGCCCACCAGCAATGGTGCTGTGGCAGTTAAACTCTTCAATAAAAGCAAATAACACAAGGAAAGGTGGGGAAGATCTAGAAGTATCTAGAAGAGAAAGTATCAAATCAGACAGCCATTATTATTATTTAGAGAGCTGGTGTGATCATCATGAAAGCTATGTGGCACAGCAAAAAAAAACCAACACACCCTTAGACTTGACCCTGCCTCCATCAGTGACCTCATTAAGTAGGCATTTGAGCATCTATGCCCTACAGAGTCTTTCTTAGAACATATGAGCAGAGGGCTTAGAGTCTTGCCCAGAACGGGGCAGACATGTGATTGATGTACTCAGTCTCCAAATAAGAGTTCAACATAGAGCCTGGAAAAACTAAAGGCAGTTGCCCTTCTCCTTCAGCACCACCATGGCCACCATCTCAAACTGTATTACTTATGTTCTTGAACCTGAGTTTCCACATGAAAGTACCCTACAATGTAAGAACTAGATGTTCAGCAGAGAGCATCTAAAGGCTTCACCACCTCCTGCTGGGAACTCGAGGAAGACTCGGAGCAGAGTGAGAGGTAACATCAAGAACTTCACATAACCTAAGAAAACAAGCCTCTTACATTGAAGCCTATATATTAACACACACACACACACACACACACACACACACACAGAAGCTGGTCAACTCACCACTGCCCCAGCTTCTCATAGAGCTCTGACAGTCCTTAAGGACAGAGACTTAGACACCTCTCTCAGCTAAGATGACAAGCTCCTAAGCAGAGAGAATCCACACAATTGAAGCACTCCTGCAGGTCTGACTACGTGTTTGGTATTATTCTGCCCTGTCCACAAAAAGCCCTTGGATCAGCCTGAGTACTTCTTTTTTTAGTGCCTCCAGCACTCCATAGAAGCATGCCTAGAAAAGCAAGCATGTACTCTTCCTGGATGAGAGACACATGGTAGAGTTTATTTGTGTCAAGTTACACAATACAATAGTGTAAAAGGGAATACAGGGCTGGAAACAAACTCACAGATACATCCGTTCATGGGGACCTTGCTGGGAAGCTGGGATGCAGATAGTCGTAAAATCTAGAACTGGGCTAAGGGTCCTGACCCACACAGTCTTCCAGGGAATGCAGAGCAAGTATGCTGGGCTCAGAGTTAGTTCTCTGTCTTCCTAGGATCCAGTGCCCACAGAACTGTGGCAGTGAAACTGAAACTAGCTTTGATAGCCCTTCTCTACATTCCCACTGCACCCTTGCCCTCTGCCCGCCCCTCACACACCCCAAGCAGGCCCAAGATCACTGGTTTCTCTTCCTATGCTGGCTGGATCCATCCTCTCCCACCTCACCTCCGACCCTGACATTTCTCTTCCTTTCCCACTTCCACCACCCCTCTTCTGGTCCTCTCTTTTCCTTGTTCTCCACAGGCCTCGTTTTTCTTAAGCTCCTGTAACCCCTGAGTATGTGCCACCAGGGAGTAGAGGACAGTATAGCACTCATTAGGACATGCCTGTCAGCCAGGACCTCGTATAAACAGACTAGGGAGACAGTTTTCCTTTCTTTAATCCTCTCCTCTTCAGGGTAGCTGTGGTGAGGAAAGATGCTTCGTAGAAGAATGACCTGACCTCATAACTTTTCCCTCAAATAATGTTTATAAATATTTGTTTTCATTTAAAGGGGCTGATTATAAACAATTAATAGATAATGGTCATAGTCAAGGATTTCTAAAGAAAAAAGAGGAGGATATGGCATAAAAATGAATACTACATTGGTATGGACTTTGGTTTACTAATACAAATTTCAAGCCAATTCTGTTATATGTGTATTTCTACTCCTGCTTAAGATATAAAGTTTATACAGATCATTTTAAAATGGAATATATAATTAAAAATTATGGATTAATAGACAGTCATCTATAATAGTCAAACTTGTAGTCATGTTAGTTAGCTTTTCTAGATGTACAGAGATATTTAAGATGGATAGGTATTCTTCAAACCTTCCACAGACCTACAGAATATGGCATTTAAAATGTTTTAAAAACTTAAGACTTCTCTCAACAGTGAGACATGTCTGCTTCTGGCAGTACCAATTACTTCAAAGAAGTTGAAGGGCATTAAAGAAACTCATTGTGGAATTTGCCTTCAATGTGACAAGGCTAGTTATATGGGTAAGAAATTGCTCTTGTCTGGACTGCTTGATGGTATGCTGTAAGAACTGGACATACAGGACCCACAGAAAAGTGACTGTGAACTATCCGAAAGTCAGAATGGTCCTTCAGGATTCCTGCTTCACAGAAGAAACAGCCAGACATTCTGCAGAAAACAGAAGAAAGCAACTGACAAACTTTGCCAGTTCAAGGCAGAACAGATCTTAAAATTTCTTGTGTTACTGAAAAGTCTGCCAGGTATTATAGACCTGTAGGATGAAGATGGATATTCCAATGGTACAAAAGAACTTTGGGTGACTGTCCAGGCAGTGAGATGTCTCTGTCATTTCTAGAACTTTGGAAGTTGCTTACAATGCATTTCCTGTTTACTTAAGTAATATTATAACATTCTGGGTCTTTGACGGATTGAAGAACATGGTTACAATTATAGTTTTCCTTAGTTATGATAAAAGATAAATTAGATACAAAACTTTAGACTCACAAAAATAGGATAGATGATATTTTCCTTAATTTGCCAAATGTAAATGAAATAAGTATTGTAACTATAATTCTTGTTTGATAACTGTTTTGTATATTTAATTTTCCTATGTTAAATTTAAAACCTTCCTTTTTAATTAGAAAGAAAAGAGATGATGCGGAATGTCCTTCTGTAAATATGCTGCTTGTATTAGTTGATGAATGAACCTGTTTTGGTCAGTGGCTTAGCAGAGTAAAGCCAGGTAGGAAATCCAAACAAAGATATATAGAAAGAGTAGGCAGAGTCAAAGAGATACCATGTAGTTGCAGAAGGACAGAGATGCCAGTAAGCCACAGCCTGCGGCAATACATGGATTAATTGAAATGTGTGAATTTAAGATGTAAGAACTAGCTAGGAATATGCCTGAGCCATTGGCCAAACAGTGTTGTAATTAATATAGTTTCTGTATAATTATTCAGGTCTGGGTGGCTCAGAAACAAAAGTGCAGTCTCTGTTTACAAATGGTGCCTCTGGGTATTTCTTTGGGACTGAAAGTTTGTGGGACCAGGCAGGACAGAAACCTGTATCTACAGGGTCTGATCCAAATAAACAGGTCAAGCAAATGTGACAAAAGAAACTTCCAGTCTTCATGTTCTAGCTATGCTTAGTATTTTGGGTGGACCATAAAATGAATGGCACTGGCCCCGTTTTCCCCAGAATTATTTAGGGGTGAGAGGAGTATGTTAGTTACACTTCTCATTGCTCTGACAAAATAACTGACAAAAGCCACTTCTGGAATAGAGGGGTATTGTACATCATGATAAACAAAATGTGGTGACAAGAACATAAGGTGGAAGTGCCTACGCCACATACAGTCAGAAAGTACAGTGAGATAAACATTCCACCTTTTAGTCAGTCCAGTATGCCAACTCATGGAGTTATGCTGCCTGCATTCAGGTGGGTCTTTCCAGTGCAATGAAGCTAACAAAGATAACTCCTCACAGGCATGCTCAGAGTTTTGTCTCCTGGGTAATTCAAAATCCCACCAAGCTGACAATCAATACTAACCACCACATGGAGTCTTCCTCAAAGAAACATGCTCTTCAGTTGATAACAATGGGCAAAGCACAAATGGTTCTGGAACTCTTCACAGGAAAATGGGAAGGCTCTGGTTCAAACTCTACCTCAGCTGTGAAGTCTGGAGCAGGAACTTGGCCAGTCTGTGCCTCAATCTCCCTGTCTGAAAACCACGAATAATAAACTACCTTCTGCACCTGAATGATTCAGAATCTACAGGCAGCTATGTTGCAGTTTTAGGAATGCTTTATGTGTATCAAGTCTTTAATGGGCTATTCTAAGTGCTTTACTCTGAATAGTGAACACAACCTGAACAGATTCAGGCTATAGTGATCCCCATTCTGTTCAGGATCAGAGAAGTCAAGAAACTTACCAAACTTACACAGCTAGGTAGAGGGTGCAGGACTTTCTTCCCCTGAAGTTCCAAAGTGATGCCAAGCAGTCTCTGCTACAACGCTATGATGCCATTCCCTGAGGACAGCAAAGCATAAGTTGTTCATTTTGTAACTGGGATCATAGCTATAAACTACACTAGCTTCATTTCTAAGAGTCCTGACTTCAGAGAGATCTTATTTGGCATTTGGTTAGTTAAATTCTAGCTCCAGGGGCGTGGAGCCTTCTGTATGCTTGTGCTTCTGCCCACTTCCCACCCCCACCACTGTGATGAAAGAGCAGGGCTGAGGGAGCTGCTCCAAGTTCTGTGAGACAAACTGCAGTCTCTGGGCCAAAGAGGCCAGGAAGATCTCCATCCCAAAACTGTTGGCAAAGCACTCTGTGGCCTGCAGCCAAAGCTGGGTGACAGCCACCTGTCCTTGACTAGGGAACTATGGGGCAGAGAGCCACATCACAGAGAGCAAAGCTCCTCAGCCTGAATACATGTGTCACCTCAACCATACAAGGGGACCCCAGAGGTAAGGGAGGCTTCCTCCTTAGTGACCATGCCTGACCCATCCCCTGAGCATTAAACTCAAATGCAGCAACAGACTCAGTCTCAGTCTGACATGCAGCAAGCAGGCAACCAGGGATTGAAGCTCGCATGGTGAACACAGCACTTTGATGGGAGGGAGATGTTGAGCTGGCTAAATTGAAGACATCTTATTGTAATTCGTTATGCCATGTTTAGTTGACATCTTTGGGAGGCCTGCTCTTTTTTTCTTTGAAGGGAAGCTGAGGACTAGTAGATCTGGGGGTGGAGAGAAAAAGAGAAGGAGGACAGGGAATAGTGGAGAGAAGAGAAACTGGTTGGGATATAATGTATATAAAGAATAAAAATTAAAATTAAAAAAAAATGAAGACATCCCTTGCCAGTGCCTCAGAGCATTTGCCATTAACAATCAGAAGGAAAATCCCTGAAGTGAAGGACCATCCTACCTCATGATCTGAAGCCTCCTGTAGCCCCTACCCAAGACAGGCTCTACAGGAAACTCTGGAAGGTGGAATGTAGCCATCAGTTCTGGGCCAGGAATATGCCTGCCCCTGAGTTGCAGAAGCAATGGTTGGGTCCTTACAGATGTATATCAGTCTCTCCCAAACATCATTCAACAATAATGTCAATCTAAAATCAGGATGCACACCCCTGGGAGGAACCTGAAGCAGTGGTGGGGGCCAGGGCTGTCTGTGGTTTTGGTAATGTTCTGTTTCTTGGTCTGAGTTGATCACGCAGGAACATGGCTTTTGGGAAAGTGCACCAAGCTGCACAGTTGATAACCTTAATTATCAACTCAATTGGATGGAGAAGTACCTCAGAGATTAGTGAAGTACACATCTGGATGCATTTGTGGAGGAATTTCCCGAGATAGATCACAAGGGCTCTGATCCAGTCAATGATGACATCCACTGACAGGCTCCCCCTAGACTGCCAGGAGGTGGTAGAAATCTCAGTGGTGGGGCCTGGCAGACAGAAGTGGACTGCTGCGGAGTGGAGTGCCTCTGAAGGGTAATTTTGGCCCTGGTCTCTTTCTGCTCGTTTTTCTGCTTCCTGGCTGTCATGCAGTGTGCCTAGCTTCCCTGAGCCATGCATGCTCTTCCTCCATAGTGTCTTGTCACAAATTAAAAGCAATAGAGCCATCTCACTGTATACTAAGACTTCTGAAACTCTGGTTCAAAACACACACTTGAACCGGGCGGTGGTGGTGCATGCCTTTAATCCCAGCACTCAGGAGGCAGAGGCAGGCGGATCTCTGTGAGTTCGAGACCAGCCTGGTCTACAAGAGCTAGCTCCAGGACAGGTTCTAAAGCTGCAGAGAAACCCTGTCTCGAAAAACCAAAAATAAATAAATAAATAAATAAAACCCCCAAAAAAACCAAAATACATGCTTGCCACTTTAAACTGTTTCTCTCAGGTACCTGTCATCACTACAGGAAGTTCAAATGATATTCACTTGAACTAGCCTTTGTGACAGTTCACAATTTGGAGGAAGACTTCTAAATTTAAGCTGGGCAAGGTGATACATAATCCCAGGACAAAGGAAATACAGGCAGAGGATCAGAAGTTAAGGTCAGCCTCAGCTACACAGTGAAATCCAATCAAAAAAAAAAAAAAAAAAAAAAAAAAAAAAAAAAAGAGCAATCAAAACAAAAAACCACTGTAGATATGAACATGCCCAGTATTATTCTTGTTTACCCAATATATCCATAAGGCTTCCATCCACTGATACAACAGCACCTGTAGACATCCTACTGGTGCCTAAATTTGGGGACTCAGAGTATGTTCCCTAATTCTACAAAGACATTCTGAGTACCCATTATGTGCCAGGCACAGATATAGAGATGGACAACAATCAAAAAAGTCATTTCTTTTAAAAAGTTTATTTTATGGTCCCAAACAGACAGGGCTATGGGCCATGAGGCCCTGTTTTGTGTGACAGGTACCCAGAAGGTGGAGCTGCAGGAAATTAACCCTAAGAATGCTACAGGCAGTGATAGCACACACCTGGAACCCCAGCACTTGGGAAGCAGAGGCAGATAGAGTGCAACGCAAACAGGTATACAGGAAAGCCAGGGTTAGTCAGAGAAACCCTATCTCAAAAAAACAGTGAGACAGGGAAGAATGCAGCAAGGATCTGCCTACTGCAGATAATCCCTTGAGCCTTCCCACTCTAAACCCTGTAATACAGACCAATGGAAGCTCGAAGTCTTTTCCAAGATTTTTTTTGAGGTATCACTACAACAAGGCTCTTGGAGATATGATTATTCAGGTTCCAGCCTCCACTGTGTCTCTGGGCAAGTTTCTAAACCTCCTTGTACACCAGGATTCACATCTTCAAAGTAGACAAAATAATTATTAGTAGTGTTCTGGAAACATTAAAATGTTAATAAGTTAATACAGATAACACTTATTACATGCTAGCTAGTAGTGTTTTCACAATTTCTATGAATTCCTAGTGGGCTATCTTTCTCAATGTCCTCCCATGAAATATTCCCTAGGCTTCACACACCACCCAAATTCAATGACACAAAGTATTCATAGTGGTCAGCATGGGTCCTTCAATGCCATGTCCCTCTCAAGAAGAAAAGCAGATGAAGAGACAGGTGATGCTATGGTTTGAATATGAAACATCCCTTAGAAATTCAAGAGTTTGATCAGTGGGTATCCAGCTGGTGGTGTTATTCGTGGAACCGCTATGGCCCCATGGCAATGAGGACTAGAAACAAGAAGCAGATCGCTGCATGGGATGTGCCTTGAGGGATACTGGACAGCTCTTCTTCCAGTCTGAACATTCTTTTTCACCCACTGAGATGTGAACAAGCCATGCTACAAGCTTTTGTTACCATGGATGAAAACCCAGTCACCAAGGTCTCCATCTTCAGTAGATTGTATCCCTTAAACTGTGAGCCAAAATGAACTTCTCACTTAAAATGCTTATTCTGGGGAATTTGCTCGGAGTGATAAGAAAAGTATCAAAACAATACAAGAAAAGAGAGCAGACTGGAAAGATGGGGAGGCAGAAAGAAGAAAACTCAATTCCCTAGAGAATCACTCCATCTTTGCCTTGGTTCCTACCAACCACACTGATAAACACTGCACCATGAGCCACAAATATGTTCAGAGTGTAACCAGAGTGAACCAAGCTATGTCACAAATTAAAACACACCAGGTGTCCAAAACACAGTATTAAATAAAGCCAATGTCTTAGTTAAGAGTTTCTATTGCTGTAACAAAACACCATAACCAAAAAGCAAGTTGGGGAGGAAAGTGTTTATTTGGCTTATACTTCAGCATTGCTGTTCATCACTAAAGGAAGTCAGGACAGGAACTCTAACAGGCCAAGATCCCAGAGGCACCAGATGATGCAGAGGCCATGAAGGGGAACTGCTACTGACTTGCAAAACCCATCTTCATATAGAACCCAGGACCAGCAGCAGGAGTGTGGTACACAAGACAAGTTGCATGGCTTTCTGCAGCTTAACGAATAAACTGCTCCAAGCCTGCAGCAGGCTCTGTGCCCCTGAGGTCTTGTGTTAAGCAGCCAGGTAAAGTCACATACAGCTCTGAGTGAGCAGGTGGAGAACTCAAAGGGGGAATGAACATATGTACAGAAGGCTGGTCTAAACCTCACTATCAAGGAATTCTGAGGAACAGAAGGTCAAAGAATTAGATTCATAACAAATTTTATCATACATGGTTATAAACTGATCCTTTCTAAAGGCACAGAGGAGCCTGGTTCAAAAGTCTGAGTCTTAGTTTATGAAAATACAGTGTAATTCCTAGTGATAACTGTACAGAATCATAGCAATTTAGTTTGTAAGTTCTATCAAAATATAAGCACCAAGTTTATATGGTTTTCTTGAATTGACACTTTTCCCTAGAAATGCTGAATAAAGACACCCACTTTGATATAGACTATGCATTGAAAAAAGACCCATGTACAGTATACATTTCAAACATGTGAGCAAGTTAGGCAAACAAGCAGTAATAAACAATGACAAGAGGTTAAAGCAACAGTTAATGAAACAGGAGTCCTAAGAAGAGGTGACACTTCCATGGTATGAACATGCCAACGATGGCACTCTGGGTTTGATGTCCAGAAGATAGGCTGACACCAAAGAACCCAAGAGCAGTGCTATGCCCAGGATGGATAAATGGTATGGGATACACATGCATGACATCCAGTGCATGAGAAAAGCAGGTACCATACAGCTTCTTCACCAAAACAAGGGTTTCCCATCAATTCTGTCCATGCTGAAAGTCAGTCCAGGCTATATCCATATTCTTCCAAATGGCCCCCACTTCTGCCTCTTGCAGTCTCAAAGGAATGGGTAAAAGACAGCCCAGTCATCCAGGGGACTTGACCTAGGAAAACCACCAAGATGAACTTCGACCCTAAAAGTAAAAGCTGTTTTATATCAGTAAACCAAAACAGCAGCATTGGCCTTCACAACTAGGATGATGATGGCTAAGGCTAAAATCCATTGTTATGAAAGTGTCACACTTCCATGGAGCAGCAGACATGGCTGATGTGGGATTCCCCTCTGTATGCTGTGATTACCATTAACGAATAAAGAACGCCAGCTTGAGCCTATAGCAGGGCAGAAGAGAGGTAGGCAGAGAAACTAAACTGAATGCTAGGAGAAAGAAGGGGGAGTCAAGAGAAGTCATGTAGCCCCACCAGAGAGAGACATGAGACAGAACCTTGCCAGTAAGCCACAGCCATGTAGCAATACACAGATTAATAGAAATGGGTTAAATTAAGATGTAAGAGTTGGCAAATAAGAAACCAGAGCTAACAGGCCAAGCAATGATTTAACTGATATAGTATCTGTGTGATTATTTTCGGGATGAGCAGCCAGGAACAAACAAGTGGCCTCATACAACACACAGCTAGTTTCAGGACTAAAACTACTGTTACACACTGGGCATAACTTGCTGAAATAACAGGCCAAGACTTTGCATCTGCCCCTGACATTCTGTGACCACCTTGAACTCTGAAAACTTCAAATTATTGGCATTTTAGTAGATTAATTGGGTACTCATAACTTATCCCTCCGTAACCCAATTTTCCTCACACAGAACCACAAATCTCCCAATGCTCCTCAGATCCAAGAGGGCTGTGAGACACAACACACAGCTAGATGGAATATATTGGAAATGAGAAAACTAGTCACATTGGGATGCAGATTTCATTAGGATTGAGTTAGAACACTCCTACCAATCTGCTTGGCCCCAGCACTGGAGTTGCCTGGCTAGCAAAAATCAGCAACTAGATCTTTATGTCTCAGACCATTTATGCAGACCATTCAAGGGTGTGACAATGGGACAGCACACACACCTCCAACATGCAAAGATGAGGCAAGTACCATTCAGTGACTACCACTCTGCCACCATCCTGCGAAATTCCACTTCATCTGAGAGCTGAGAAAAACTAAAAAGAATTGAGTAAACCATCACAGGATTAAAGGGAATTAAAGCAAGAGAGACTGAGGTTGAAGTATTCCAACACACCCTGACATACTGTCTCCAACTGTAGTTAGAGTTAAGCGCCTCCTTTTTTGCTTCTCATTTCTATTTTGATGTAGCAAGATCTTGCTATGTTGCCCAATAATTCAGGCTATTCTCAACCCCCTCCTACTGATGGAGGAGTATCTATGTGTTACTTTCATTGGTTAATAAAGAAACTGCCTTGCCCCTTTGATAGGACAGAAAATTAGGTAGGCAGAGTAAACAGAACAGAATGCTGGGAAGAAGGCAGGGAGGCAGACGCTTCAGGCAGTCGCCATGACTCTCCTCTCCGAGATGGACACAGGTTAAGAATCTTCCCGGTAAGCCACCACCTCATGGTGCTACACACATTATTAGAAATGGGTTAGTCAATATGTGAGAGTTAGCCAATAAGATATAAGCTAGTTTTAAATGTATGATCTACCCCCGCCCCCTGCATACGCAGATTTCCCTATCATCTATTTATATTTTAATACATTACCTTTCTTTGTGGTATTTCACTCCAAAGAAGGCATGTTCTTCTTGTTTTGTACAAATTGATTGTGAGCTTCACAAGGACAAAGCCAATGATAACTTCATCCACTAATGAACCCACAGTGCTTAGGACAACTCTCATACCAACTAGTGCTCAACAAATAGCTGGAAAATAATTCAACAAAAGAATGAAAAGAAAAGAAGATCTAAGTCTACCACAGGTTGGTGTCAGGTGGTCATACAACCTCAAAGTGTCATCCAATGCCATTCAGTGAACTCCCTCACTAATTCTTCATAGCTGAACTGTACCCTCTTTCTCTCCAGGTTGCTAGAAACACAAGATTTGGAAGTAATTGTGTATTTCAAAGGTTTCCCTGGATTGCTGTATGTCACAATTTTTCCCTGGTAGCATTAAAGAAAGTGCACTTTGCACAGGGCTATCCCTGAAGATGAGTCAGCCTGAAGGAGCTGCCCACTTATCAAGCTCCACATGCCTTCTGAGGGCCATGCATCATGCCAACTCCAGCAAAGGGCTACCCTGGAGGAGGCCTGTACCACAACCAAGACCTGTGCATTTGGCTAGAACGTCAGAACTATGCAGGAAATCAGTAGGATACCAGGTAAAGTCAGACTGGGAGACCATGAAGGTTACATACCACTATCATGCAGAGCTCGCAGAGTCTCAAGGTCATGGCTTACACTGCAGGCTGATAACATAGCCTTTCATCTACCGGCCCAAGAAGAGAGGTCCACACCTCCTTCAAATCACTGTCTTGCTGACACAGTCATTGACTCCAAAGTCAACCTTCCTAGAACAATGGCAAACAACTGAAGGCTATGAATGTTCGAATTATCCTCTTCCCAAGCACAAAGGGGGTGTCACCTGAACCTCCATAGCACAAGCAGTACATGGACTGTGAAGTTTTCTGCATGGGGAAAAACTTTTTTTTTCAAAAAATAAAAGCACAGGTAACATCTTTTGAGGAATACAAATGAGAGCTGTGATTTATAAGCCCTGAACTCAGCAGGTTTGGGTTGGGTTTGGGTTTTGTTCTTGTTGCTGCTTTAGGCAGTGTGAAGGATCAAACCTAGGGTCATGCACAAGTCTGACAATCATTCTCCCTACCACTGAGCTCTATAATTTCCTTTCTAAGGGTCACTTAGAGTGACAATAGTTCTCATTTCCTTTATAAGATCTTCTCACAAATTTCCACAACATACCTACAAAACCCTCTCAATGACCATGCTAATAATATTCCCAATTTTACAACAAGGAAACTAAATTCCAAAGTGACTTAGTGGATGTTTAAGAACTATGCTTTCTTCCAACTTCTTCCCCATAGGGGTCTTCATCACTCTGAGTTTGAATATAATTCATTGCTTGATCATCCTATAAAATATTGTCAGAGGAAAAGGGAAGCAGATTGTCATCCACCTATAAGAAACTAGGAGGACACTTGGGGAGAGCAGGAAACTTCACCCGGGCTTCTTGTGCTCACTCCATACATATAAAGGCAAAGAGGAAGAAGACAAAGTGGGATACCATGTAGCTGTTGGGCTTTCCTTCTACAAAGAAAGCAAGAAAGGACCCCAGGACAATTGTTTAACTCACAGTTCATGTTATTCTAATACTCTGATTAAACATGTATTCCCATTTTTTCATGGAGAAACTAAGGCTGAGATTATATGTAACCCACTCAAGTCCCAGGAAGTAAGTCACACATGCTTTCAAATTCAGGGTTGCCTGGCTCAAACGGTCTTTCACAGGCCACACCAGGCTGTCAGACTTCAGCCCAGGAGCATAGTGGGCAACCTTGCTTAGGCCAGGCAGATGACAAGGTGAGGTTGAAAAAACTCAGTCTGTCCATCTGTAAAATGTTTATGCCACAGAGGCATCGCAGGTTGCCATACAGACTTTGCAACCTTAACAAAGAGACACCAGGTTCACTAACATACTTTGCAGTCAAGGGGCTAGATATGAAAAAAAGCCAGGAGAAAAGTAAGGTTCTCCTGGAGGCTAAGGAGGATTAGGAGCAGCTCAGCTGCCACCAGAAGGTCAACACTAGCACCCTAGTAACCCCTGCATTGTACTGCAGGTCTCTCTGGTCTCCTGAGAACGTAAAGAAATTAAAACCTAGAAGGTTAGTCCAAAGTAACAAGCTCCCCCTTGAGAGCTAGGCCTCTCTTTTCAAAGCCCATGGGGTCGGGGTTCCACAGAGATGAAGGATATGAGGAGCAATAAGAATAAAGAATAACGATATAAATGTATGAAACTGTCAGTTGGTATTTCTTTGTATACTATCCAAACCTTTATTTAAAATAATAAAAAATACACAAATTAATAAATAAGTCACAGAGAGCTCCCTTGTTCCTTCTATAAAAATAGGATGCTGAGAGGGGGAGGCACCTGTGAACCAAGAAGCAGCCCTAATGAGATATCAAATCACCAGCCCCTACACTGTTTCAGTGGCTGATGCTTGTTCCTATTCCTCTCAAGTCTACCCCACCTCCCAAAGGGAGTATGATGTGGTTATTCAAGCCAACTAGGTTCTTCCGTACTGAGTCCCCAGCCTAGGTACTAAGATCATCCTATCAACAGACCCAGTATACTAGCACCTGTGGCCCCTTGCTACAGTCATCCACCTCGGCCCTCTATCATGAATATCCTTCAGTCCAAGAAGGAACATTAGATACCAAGGCAATGACTCACTGGTGCACCCAGTATAACCATTCACATGAATGCCTAAAAAATTGCATTAATTTTAGATAAGATCCAAATGACAGCTTTTAAAAATTAAATGAAAAAATAATCTGAAAGTATTAGAGAACATGTAAAATCCCAAAGATAAACAATGTTTTGAGTCAAAATATTCAACATCTTCAAAAATCCCTCCCTGTGACTTTCCCAACTACCTCCATTTCTCTTCCATTATAAGCATTGGCATGTGCATGGTGGGTAAGTGTTTAACAAGGTTGTGATCACATGCAGTGTCTATGTCACAGACAGTGCTGAGGATACGGTTAGTATTTAGAGCCCTAAACCCCTACAAACAACCTTCAAATGAATCCTCACACAGTACTCCCCAGAGTCTAAAATAACATCATCTACTTTAAAGATAAGGAGATGCCTATCATATGTCCAGTAGCTTAAGGTTGTTCCCAAAGTCACATCAAGTGCCTGACCAGGTCTGCTTGGTCCTAAAGCCTGAGCTTTATTCAATTTCCCACACCTTACTTACCCACAAGGAAACTCTGTTGCAGAACTGTGCTGCATGACAGCACCATTGCCTTGTTTAAATCTCCACAGCTGTGATTTCTTGTAGTAAGACCCTCACAAGATTGGGCCCAGCAGTATTTCTTTATGGAATAGGAATCGAGTTCTCACAAGGTACACAAGGCCTCTTCCCTCCCAGTAGATTCACAATCCACTAAAGACTGCTGAAAGAGATTCTCTGTTGGTTGTACAGCTGCCCATAAGCTGCCTGTGCCTCAGGTGGTATGCCCATCTCCAGTGAGACTCACAGCTCACCAAACTAGGCTTTGGTAAAAAGGTTTCTGTGGTCTGCTGTTACCCTCTATCTGCAGGGAACAGAAACACACTCCCAAGGAAACATCACACAATGAACATATACTGAGAACCATGATAATCAACAGGTGACACCTACTTTGCAAATTCTCAACACGCTCCCTTCAAAAGCACCACTGCTCTGCTTTTAGTTACAAGAGCTGCTCCCAAGCCCCCTCATTCAATATAAAGAAAAGTGTTCACATTCTGCTGTTTTGTCTTAGGTTTTATTGTCACATTGGCAAGTGCAGCTGTCTTTACAATTTTTGTGGCAAAGGTCCAGTAATCCAGCACCCTCCTGGGTTAGGCAGACTTTCTGCACCAACAGCATTCCTCAGCTCCACTTGTGACATCTTTTTCACTGAGAGAAAAGAAGGCACATCTTCTTCAGTCCACTCATTCATAAGTTTGAGATGTAGGAGCTGGCTTAACTTGTGCTGTAAAACCATGCATGATAGTGTCCTTAAATAACCCCTCTCTTTTTTTCTTGCCTTCTGAAGCTCCAACACAGGGTAAATCAGGCTTCTTGGAGGGGTCCTCATTCAGTCCACTAACATTCAGACCACTAAATAAGAGCAGAGAACATGGAGGGCAAGCCATGAATCAGGAGTCACCAAGGAATCTTAGAGTGCTCATGGGCAAGGAGGAAAGGAGACCTAAATGTAGTAGTGTGTGCTTATGTATGGTGGGTCGTATATCGACGTGCAGGTATACATGCCGATGTGCACACATGAAGAGTCCAGAGGAAGAAGTATGGTGTCTTCCTCTATCAGTCTGCACTTTACTGTCTTGGAAAAGCTTTTTTTTGCTGAACTAGAAGCTTACCAGTAGCAGTAGGCTGGCTGGCCAGTAAGTGCTGGAGATTGACTTGCCTATGTCCCTCAATATTGGGGTTATAGGTACATGCAACAATGACCATCTGTCAAACAAGTGCTGGGGATTTCAACCTGGGTCTTCATATTTGCAGACCAAGCACCCTTACCTACTAAGCAATCTCTCCAGCCTCAATTTTGTTTTTATTTTATATCATTGCTACAGGCAGATGCAATCAGCTATGTTTGCTACAAAGGGATGGGGCTTTTGGATGAGGACTTAAAAGAAAATGACAATGGGGGGTAGAGGTACGTGGCAGGACATTTTATTGTTGTTTCCTTGATGCTTCAAAGCTTGGCCCAGTAAATGCAGTGTGGTTCAGGAAGGCTGAAGGCTCCTCGTACCTATCGACTGTATACCTTCAGTACAGAGGGATGAGAAACACAAATGCAAATGTACATGGCTAGCCACATCAATACTAATATAAAGGACCCAGGTTTTTCACCAGGCTGGAGCTCTGCCAAACCCAGCTGATAGAATCCCTCCTGCTTAATAGATGTGTTCTTCTTTTCCATTCTTTGAGTATTTAATTGTGTGCTAGGTACCATACTCTACGCAAGCATCATGAGAACAAATTGTGAGGATGCCAACAACAAGAAGGGACAGTGTAGGGAAAGAATGAAACTTTTATATCTACAATGAATAATTTTAGCAAGTAGCTGGCCTGCTCTAGAACACAATCAACATTGGTACTGGCAGCTCATACAATGATGATGCTTTTATGAGATCATACCTATAAAATGCACAGCAAACATATATCTTGCAAAAATATGCATCAGGTTCTTCTTTGTGAGAAGTTGCTGGGGGGCGGGGGTTGTTGCTCTCTGACACCAGTTTTCATTTGCTAACTAAGAGTCTTTCTTTGGTCCAATGAAAGAAAGGCCTTTAGATACTTAATGGGAAATTGGCACTGATGCTCTGGCTTTGGTGCAAAATCTACTTTGAAATGGTTCATTTTAACTGGGAATCCTCATCAATACTCACCTGTTCTGGACTTTGATAGCAGAGTCTGAACACAGCTTCTCCAAAGGCGATCTGGGCCATGAAGTCTTCTCTGTTCATTCCCTGCAGCCTCCCTCCTAAAACTCTTTACTGAGTCATTTTAGAGGGTATTCAGCACCTTCTCTACACTATATGACAGTTAATGATAACATCCTTGAAGGGACACTAGCCCACTGGAGCTTGTGACTCTGGCAGTCCCTGTCCCTCTCCCCCATTCCTAATGTCTTGCTAAAAAGCAAAAGATTACATGCCTAAAGCTAGCCACCAAATTCTATTCCCTATTTGGCCACTTCCTCCTCCTGAGGCTACTACCAAAGTTGCACAATCAAAAGCACCCTTTGGTTTACCTAATTAACATTCCCAATTAAAATTAAACACACATCCTAACATGGGGTTTCCTCCTTTACCTTTATAAACTGCCATTTGCATATGTGCTCCATGTCTATCTCCTCTCAATCCAGAGACAGACCTTCATCCCTCTGGGACAAATATCCCTGCCCCTTTGCCTTGTCCTCTTTCCGTTGTCCCTCACCCCCTACCTCCTTTATAACCGCATCCGAATCTATTCTAACACAGACCTCCCCTTTCCCTCCTCTTAAAAATTACACCTGCAAGATCAATTAGCCTGAGTCAGAAAGCAGTCACTTTAACTTTTCTTCCCTGCTTAATAAAAGATTTCTCTGTGAAAATAGGTATTTGGGTGTGGTTTGTGCCTAATCCGGGGTCCAGGAGGGAGCCCCTGCTGTGCAGGAGTCCCCTTCAGTCTTGAATTTCCCATCACCACCACTAAACTCCAAGACTTGCTCCAAGCAGGGCCATCTTAAATCACATATATCCTATTAATACCCATTGCAGCAAATGTTGACTAAACAGTGATGTCTTAGACGCCAATCATCTCCTCACTCACACACATTCATTGCTGGAACAGAACTCAGCTGATGGGCAGATCTGACTTCCAAGTGGTGCAGCCTAAGGTGGCTCTATGCCTCTCATTCCTCAGACCAGAAGGCTAACAGAGCACATTCTTTTCATAGTAAACACAAACACTTATCAGGAAATAGAAACATTTGGATCTTGCAAAGCACAAAGCACAAACTTAGACCTAGAACCTCCACTCCCACCTATGGGTCAAAACTAAGGACCACAGTAAAGGCCAAATTCAAGCGTCAAGGAACCTGGGCAGGAATTCTAAGCATAGAGGATTGAGGCCATTCTTGCAAATTGTTTATGCCATGTATCTCCTGGGTGCCTCATACATACAAAATGATCATTAGGTCCTGAATTAATGAACAAATAAAGGAAAAAATGAAGACTGAGTACTCTTCAGAGCCTTGTCAGGCCACATGCCAATTTCACCAGCAGCTACTGTGAATCCTAGGTGCAGTATGCCAGAAGCACTCTTGATACATATTAGTTTGCTAAGTCCCTGGGTTCCATGGTACTTTAACTGGAGAGGAGGCCATTCAAAACCTTGTATACTCATATCATTATTTTTTTCATGAATCTGATTATGAAATAAATCAATATTCCCATTCATGCCAGGAGCTCTTTACACACATGTCATCACCGCTGTCACAAAAGGGGGGGGGCAGTGATTTGCATAAGAGGGGAAGAGAAGGGATGAGAGGGGGAAAGGTGAAGAAGTGAATTTGCATTCAATCTACAGTGGTTAATTTTCTTTTAACTACCTAGCTGAGACTAGAGGTGTCAGCAGCAGCACATTAAAGTCCATGAACTTATGAGATGATGCATTATTGAAGCCCCAACAGGGAAAAGGGCTCAGTTTAGAACACACAAAAACTAAAGTCTGCAGAAAAGCATCAATTTCCATTACAAGGTAAAGGCTTAAAAAAAAAAAGAAGAAAGAAAGGAGAAAGGAATGCATTTTAATTAAATATGAAGACACCTGCTCCAAAGGAAAGGGCAGTAAAATCACATTATGCCATACTGCAGACCCTAGGAATGCTTGCAGTTCTTTCTGGAACTCAACCGAAGTTGAATCTAAACTTATTCCATTTCCCACTCTGAATTCTGCTGACACCAGAGACATGCCACCTCAAATATGTATTGAGACACAAGACAGAGGGAAACAGAAGCCTGCCATCATCAGCTTATCTTCACAGAAATGACACAGCACATTAAAAGTGTTGCCACAAGCAGGACAAAAAAAAAAAATAAGTAAGCTAAAAGCAGGGGGAGTGCAGCTAAGAAAAGTATACATTTAAACAGGTAATAATCGCCAAAGGCTTCACACCCCTAAGGCACTTTGGATTCTCTGCGCTTTCCACTTTCAAAGAATGCTCCAGTAGATCACTAAAATTAAGATATACAGAGCACCAAACACACCACACACTCTAGTAGACACAAAATGATGCATCTATACAACATGAGGCATCTACAGTTTGGTACCTTCTCTAAAAAGCCCAAAAGCCACAGATTAACCATGAACTAGAAACAATGGCTAAAGGCATTTTGTGCAACTCAAACATCAAACTTTCTTGTGAATGCATGTTGGATACACATCTCAGCCCCACAAGTACCCCTGTTCCCTTCACAGATGTGTTGAGAAGGAAGTGGAGAGACCACATGAGTCCATAGGAAAAGTAAAAGCCTACCCATCCTTTTTCCAGATCCAAACCCAGGAAGCTATCACTGTGGGCCTGGACAATGCCACTCTAAAACTAAAGGAGCTGTGATTGTCAGACCACACCCTCAACCAAAGGTATATCTTATTTGTTTTATCCTCAACCTCCCATTTATAGAAGCCCTTCTTCCCAGTATTCTGAACTAAACTACACACTTCCATACCTAGGGTGTGTGGGACCCCAGTAGCTAAGATACATACACATGGTCCAAATACACCTTGACCGGTAGGACAGAACAAAGAACAGCAGACATTCTAGCTTTCTGACTTTTCCTGCACACACCCAGGACAAAAGTCACTGTAATCCTTAAAATTCAGCACCAGGGAAGCTATCCACAGCCTCTTCTCCTAATTCCCTGGTCCCCTTGCATTATTCAGTGTTGGATTTTTACAGTCCATGTGGTTCCATTGTGGAATGGAATTTTAGAAACCCCCAGCAGCCTCCAAGAACAACAGCTCCACCTTCCAAATAAAGCTGAGTCAGAAGACTTGGAAGCAATACCTCTCTACTCCCTTTGGCCTAAGCCCAGCCAAGTGAGAACATGGCTGAGAGTTCCAATCCCAGCCACATAAGAAGTCCCAGCCACATAAATGCACTGTGTGACAAGAAAACAAACCCAGTATATCTCGGTGTGTTCCTCTGTGTATCAGGTAGTTTGACACCTACTCATCAGGTTGCGGCAAAGACACAATGAGAATCATTAATCAAGTGGTTGACATATTGCCAGTGCTCCAAAAATAATAGAGTCTCTTTTTAATTCACTGCATGGGAGTCAGTTCAATGAAAGCTTATATGCTGAGCTCGATTTTGTAGGATGCTTCAGCAGTTTATAATTATCAGCAAATAGGACAGAATATTTTAAATTAAAGTTACCCCTGCAAATATGGTCACCCATATTTTGCATTACAACACAACAGAAATGCAAGACACAAGGTTATGCCTGTCAACAAAGGAAGAATAGGGAAGTAAGTTCACCTGCCAGAGGTGAGCAGGCAAAACTGGATATCTGTGTCTCTGTGTGGGGCACACAAATCAGAAAGAAGAGGACAGGAAGGAAGTAGGAGGAAAGATTCACTCTAACCGTGAATGTATCTAAGTCTACAAAGAAAATGGAAAAGCAGAAGATTCATATGTTTCCTCTGTTGCCAGCATCTGAACAAGAGAAGATGCAGGCTGAGGTAACCAGTGAGAAAAGCAAAGATGGAGTAAAGTCAGGCTCTGGTGAGCTGTTGCTGCACACAGCAAGCTATCATCAACCAGCAGCCCAGAGCAGCAGACCTGTGTGAGCTCAGCTTTTGCAGCTCTGGCATGAATCTGATCATGGCATGATACTCAGAGAATCAACTTGCAAGGTTGCAGTTGCTGTGGTATTCTTGTGCATGGAGCCCTGGTAAAAATCTATCCATAAGCTCACTTGAGTATCCATTCATTTTCTTGTAGCTGAGGGATCTGTCTGCTTGTTGACTGATACCTAGGGTCACTTTCAGTCCCTGAACCAACTGAAGTGCCTTGCTGTGTGTACTCCAATGTGTGGCAACTTCATCAAGGCAGAAATAATCTCATGCAAGAGACTAAAAGAATCCCAAAAGTGCCCTTCCAAATCCCTCAGCCACTGACTATTGATTATGAATAGGACAAGTCTCTTGTACACAGGTGGATTTATCTAGAAGGCCCCCAGAGTATCCATCCCTTGCTATTACAACCTGGCTCTGTTGCACTGTTTGAAATTTCTGCAATTAGGTATTTATTCTCTTGGTTTTCAAATGAAAATTGAGCAAAGGAGCTTAAGTGTGAGAAGCAACAGAGCCAAAGTGCCTTCCTGCCAGCCAGCCATGATGACAGAGTAGGCAGAGTTCCCCAAAGAGAGGAAATCTGGAGTTAGCGCTCTGCTTTCCCAGCCTTCACCCTAATCTCCATCACGACCTACACACCTACACAGGTAAAAGGCAGGAGCCCCCTGAGAGGCCTCTACCTCCCTTCGCCATAACTACAGAAAGAAGAACAAAGAAAATCTGACTGGCAAAGCACCTGCTGCCAGGAAGCAAACATGTTACAGACTTTAGATCAAGCCCATTCTTCTGGGAAGCTTTAAATGGCCACTTCTCTGCTTTATTTTGCTTACCCTCAAAAGCTGAAAGTAGTAAAAACTCTCACTGGTGATATATGAGGATGAAATCCCACAGACCTGTAATGCCATGTAGGATAGGATGCATCTTAGTAGGACTGAGTGTACTCTGCTCTTACACAAACATCCATCTCAGAACTTGATATCCACACGCTGAAACTCTGTCTTCTGCTGCTGTTCCAAAGCAGCACAAAGTGAGTGAGCAAGGAAGGCTGGGCGGTAGAAACCACAGTGAGTAAGTCAGAACAGAGAGGCAAGATGAAAACATGCAAGGAGGCAGAGAGGCCCTTATCTGGCTCCATTCTGTCTTTGCCAGAGAAGGTGAAATCTCAGGGTGAATGCCAACCAATGCACAGACAGATGAATGGTGGAGCTTTATTACGGAGCCTAAGTGACTGCAAACAGGCCATTATCAAATCTCTTTGGTGACAAAGCTCTGTGTTGAAGGGGACAAATAAAAATAAGTACATTAAGCACAATAAATCACAGGGACCTGTCATTGAGACCTATTATCCCTGGGGCATTACTGGGCTGTTTTCCCCTGGGCTTCCAGCTATTGGATCCTGGTTTATTCCTCATTGTTTTAATATTGCATCCATTACTCTCTGCACCATGAAGAGGCTGCTGTTTCTCTGCACTTCTGGGTAGCAAGGGCATAATTTGTTTTATGATTTGCTGAGGAGGGTGGCTGGTTTTTTTTTCCCTCATCTTTAAAGGATACATTCAATAATCATAGCAACAAGACCCTGATTTAAAAAACAAGACCTGATCGTGCCATTCCTTCCATTATGGTCCAGTGATATGATCACAGCTGTAGCAACTCAAAGGCACCCAATAGGAGGGCTCTGTAATTTCTTTCGGGGGAAGCATGTGAAAAAATGTAAGTCTTGCTTCAAAGAGTCACTGAATCATGATAAAGGTAGCCTGGGCTGGGGAGAGCCAGCAAGCAGCTGAAACTCCAGAGTGGAGGTTTTACTACTCCATTGGTGTGACCTTGGACAAGTCCCTTGATTTTTCTGGACCTATAACTAAAAGGTATGAAACCATAAATGTTTTATGGTTTGTCTTATTGTCTACACGATAATCCAGCTAATCCATATACCTCTTTAAAACCCTAGGAACTCCTATCTTTCAATGAAACACAGAGGAAGTATGAAGCACTTTGATAACAACACTTCTATTTCCTCCTTTCTTCCCACCAAAGAAGGCATCTGAAGAGAAAAATTATGTAATGGCCCAAAACTTGTGCCACTGGTTCCTTCCCTTACCCAAGCAAAGACCTTCTTCTCCCTGCCTTCTCAATCTGGGAGGTAATATTTTTTAGGACACCTCACTGCATATCTAGCCAAATCCTCTTCTGATATTATCCATCAGGAAGTAAGCAGAAGGACAAGTGCTTAAGGAGAGGCTGTACTGGGTCAGATCACCACAGCGGAGGCCATTAGACTCTTCCCCACTGGAAGTGAACAAGACAGCAAATTCCCTCAGCTCTTCTGCAAGATGGCTGCCAACTACTACATGTAGTGAAGAGACATCAATGTCCTTCCAGGTATCCCCATTTCAATTACTGTATCTAACTATCCCCCACGAAAAAGAACACTTCTTGCAATGTAACACTTCCAAGTGTGGCTCTGTATGAGGCCAGCATATAACCAAATTGATCCCAGAACTTCATCGTCCATCTGAGAGGCAGTGACATAAAATCTGCCAGCTGACAGTACCCAACTATCAAAATACTCCATGAAGGACTCAAATTCAGAAAAGGAAAGAAAAAAGTTACAAGCTTTCCTGTGTTAGAAATAGAGCTGGGTTTTACGGATCATCAAAGCTTGTTGAGCAGCCTCTTGGGAGTGGAATAAAGATTCTGTCTAGCCAAGTGATGCCTCTGGTTTTGCAAAATTTGATGTAACAGCCCAATAAATACCAAGTAGAGTTAGATATATGGTAGTCTTTAGCCCAGAACTGCAGGTGACAAGTAAAAAAAGAAGTGGCTTTGCCTAGAAACAAAAGGGTTAGGAACAGCCTAACCTGGTCATGATGAAGCCTGCCTCCCTGAGTAAAAGTGTTCCATGTAGAGACTTCATTTTATTATCCTTATCACCCCGGGGGGGGGGGGGAATTGATGTACAATGCTGGCACACTGCAGATGGTCAGCAATTGCAGGCCACTGAAGGAGTGAAGGGAGGAATAAGTCTGAGCAAAGTGACATTAACTACTGTGGCCCTCAGAAATGCTAATCTGATGATGAAAATTAGGCTAGCATATATTTAACAAAGAAGTGAGATTTCTGCAGCAGTTTAGGCATCTTTAAAAAACATGAAGGGGAGCTGGAGAAATGGCTCAGAGGTTAAGAGCATTGCCTGCTCTTCCAAAGGTCCTGAGTTCAATTCCCAGCAACCACATGGTGGCTCACAACCATCTGTAATGAGGTCTGGTGCCCTCTTCTGGCCTGCAGACATACAAACAGACAGAATATTGTATACATAATAAATAAATAAATAAATAAATAAATAAATAAATAAATAAATAAACATGAAGAGCTAGATCTAATAGCACATGCCTGAAATACAGGCATTTGGTTGGAGAAGTAAGAAGACGATGAGTTCAAGGCTAGCCTGAGCTACACAAGACACTGTCTCATAAAAAAAAGGGCTACAGAACAAACAAAACACAAATTCAAGACATGCCTACCTCTGACATTTGTGTTACAACTGAAACTAAAAGAAGCCAAAGGAACACACACCCCCTCCTTGAACTGTCAGTGTGAAGGTTTCCAGGGTTTCCATGGTTTGTAGCTTTTGTCCCTTATCATTACAAGTGATTAGAAGACTCAAGAAAAGAAACTTTTTTCTTAGCCTGTCCTCAATGAACCTCTTTTGAATTCCAAAACCTAAATCACAAAAATAAATTAATAAATGCAGAATGTACCCACATGCTATGCTCCCCACAAAAGATTCAAAAGTTGGAATGTATACCCCAGGATCCATACCAATTTACACCAATGGCAGCAGTCAGTGCCCATCAGTTCAGTCAGAGAAGGCAACCAATCCATAAGTGTAAGGTTGAAGACCCCACCACAGTGATGTGTCCCTCTCAATTCAGAACCAGAATTCTCTGAGTCCTACCTAGCATGCAACTTCAGTCAAAATTCATACTTTACTTCTCAAAGAACTTTTCATTTAAAAAAAACTCAAAGAGCCTATCATGGGTAAGACCCAGAACCTGGTTTAATATCATAGACTTCATATGGGGCACTCTGCCATCACCCTGCGAATACATACAGATGCTTATTACCTACACTAGGCTTATGTCGCAATAAACCTATTGTAAAAGGAAAATGACGTATGCCATACACCTAACCTAACAAACTCAGCAGTGTGCTACACTTCAGAGCACAGGTAGTTTACCACCCTGGTATACTGGATGACAGACAGCTACAGCTCCATGCTGCTTTACACCATCCTGAGGAGACTCTACTCTGTATCACCCACAAAAAGATCACAGTTTAAAACCCAAAGAGTATGGTTTCCACAAAGGTATATCACATCCACATCATACCAAAGTCAAAAGATTCTAAACTGAACCTTATAGCAAATCAGAAACCATCTGTGTTCTAGGATACCTTCTCACAAGATTGTGCTTGGTCTCTGAGCTGAAGGTGAGAAAGGATGATGGTCCCTGTTTCACAGATAAGAGAATATGAAGCTGAGAGGACATGGGTTTTATTGTCACCCTTTCTGCTTCCAAAAAAACAACTCCCAATATCTCAGAAAGAATTCTTAAGAATAAGGTTTTCATGGAAGTGATCACATTAAGATGTGGTTGTTAGTTTAAGCCCTAACCAAACAGCTGGTATCAGCACAGAAAGAAGAATTTTGAGGCTGGGAGATGGCTCACAAGCATAAGGAGCAGAATTCGGAGCCCCAGTACCAACATAAATGCAGGCAGGTGTGGTAGCCCACCTGTAATCAAAGCGCTGTAGAGGCAAGGAATTACCAGAGCAAGCTAGTTAGCCAGCCCATGAGCTCTGGGTTCCACATTATATATAATGTGGAGAGCAATAGGGAAAGACACTGCATAACAACCTCTGAACCTACATGTACACATGTACATGAACACACATACACCCCTTGATACTCAGTCTGATTCTCTCAGGGACTGAATTGCTTTCCACCCAGATACCCTCTAAGCAAGAGGTAATAAGTGCACCTTAAGTAGATCTTGTAGCAATGATCTTTCTAGAGCATTAAGCTTAGAATTGTTTTAGATGACAGCTAAGGAAAATTAAAATGAAGGATGGGGGGTTGACACAGGAAAACTACAACTTGACAAGACAAAGTCTACCACCACATCTCTCATCTGATGATCCATTATCAACCCAGACAATGAGTACACGGCAATTAAAACAACAGTTACCACACTAGCAAGAAGAGTGACAATGTCTTGACAAAACAGATAAATGGGCAGGTCTGTCATCTGTTTAGTGTTAAAGATGATGAGCTCAGAAATACATGAAAATCATTTCAAAACAAAAGTAGCCCTTTTGTGATTTGGTCAACTCATTTATGAACCCCTACCTTTGCAAAATGTGATCCCTAAGACACAGAAAACAAGATAACAGAACTGTCACACATAGACACACCAGCTCTAACACCTGAAGACTTCAGGAAAGTTTTTGACCACAGAGAATCTGCTAACCTGTGCAAAGAGTAGAGAGAACAGTTCTCATAAGTGCAGGCCATCTCAACACTACAAAGTCGTACCTTAGGGCCTCTGTAAGCTCATTTTACAAAGACCACCCTTGGGATTTGTTTTTTAATGATAATGGCGATGCTACAAGTCCAAGGAGTCAGCACTGAGCCTAAGCAGATAATTGTCCTGATCCTTACCACCTCATTCCAAGCATTTTAAGCAAGCCAGTTGTCCTTCTGTACACCTGTCCCCTCTATTCCCTCAAAAGGAAAAAGTGTCCCCAAACAGCAGCCTGCGAAGACACCATCCCTGAATTGCTTTGTCTACACTGACAGACCAAAATGTGCTACAAATTTGTGTTTCAAAGTTTGCACAAAACTGGTCAAATAGTACCTATTGAACAGCATTAAAACACATCCCTGCTAAGGGTAGGATTATGGCTCCTCACCAAGCTCAAATACTGAATGAAGTCTGTAAAATGAAGTCAGCAAATGAGGATATGACTGTGTTTGAAGAGAGGGGGGTCTCATGGAGGCTACAAGGGTAAAATACAGTCATTATCATCATCCAGTGTGGTTTCATCCATAAAAGAAGAGCATATTAGAGATCCATAGACAAAAATAAATAAAAATCAAGCAAAGACTAACAAAAGAGGCAGGCCTTGGAAGACACAGTCCTGCCACACTGTTGCTTCAAAACTACTAGAAAATAAATTTCTGCAGTGGTGATAACACTTTTCCTGGAAAGAGGTGAACTAACATCTATTCACCCAGATAGGATACTAATAACAGACCAAAGAAATTACCCCATCCAAGCTCAGTTTCATAAACCCAAGTTTATTAGGCTCACTTATAATAGGAGCATGGGTGAAGTTGTTTACAACAGTAAAAACAGAGCACCACCAAAAATGTCCCACCCAAGATAGGTAATGACCTCAGGAAAACTGTATCACTGGAATTCCCATCCCAGTAACCTTCTACTATATGCTGGAGCATCTCCCAACACCACATACAACTAGAGAAGGAATAGGTGGGAGGGAGAGACTAGAATCACAGAAGGAGTGTTCACAGGCCCAGTACTGTGAGGGTCTCATTGAACATCACGCTGCTTGGATTCAAAGGATAATCACCAGTTTCTACAACAGTTGTTGAAGTCTTCCCCCCCACACACACATATAGTATTGTTATATCATCCCTGGCAAACTAATACATGGGGCCCACTATTTTTAAGTTACCTTTTTAAGATGTTTAAAGAATAAAACCATGTTAAGGGGGGGAAGTCACAAAATGTACTGTGTTGATACCTTGTCCTTTCGACTAAGGTTTTGACATGACAAATGTAGGGAATGGAAGGCAACTCCCAGGCTATCCTGTCAGTGGCTACGTGGACATCCCAAGAGGAGAAGCTGGTGTCTGGGGCAGTAGAGGAAGCACATGCAAGAGAATAAGTATAGCGGCATCTAATCTTCAGGTCTGCTACAGAACTATGGAAAGCCATTCAAACATGACTCATGCCCTCTCCCAACCTGCTCCCGAGATGTGACTCTTCTACCAGAATAGAACTATTACTTTACCAGATAAGACTAGGAAAAGACACTCCCCTTCAGCTGAGATGGTGAGTTGGGTAAGATGGAACACAGGCTACAGGAACCCTCACAGTCACCCAATAGGAGAGCTTTCCTGAGAATGAAGACAAAATGAGAAGAAAGCAGAGGAAAGGATCAACTGATATACAAGAACATTTAAGAACCTGGCTGGCAAACCCTGCCACCTACCCTGAACTCTCCTTCCCTTGCCCCATCTGCCCTTCCCTATATAATCCTGTCATTTTGGCTACACCTGTCCTTTTTTATCCTTTTTCACCCTTCACCCTCCTAGCCTCTTGGTCTCCTGGCTCTCACCTCCCCGTTGTCCTCACATACGGTCATGTTCACTGTGGATTCTCCAGATGTCTCTGACTCTAGCTACACTCTCCTTCATATCTGCAAACTGGCACACTGCTTGGTAGCCTGAAGGGATCAAAGAGGAGGAATCTAAGAGGGCAAGTAGAACTTGGGAGTCACACAGGCTGAATGCAGGAAAGCCAGGGCAAGGTCAGCCCTCAGATAATTAGACTGAGGAAACATAACCACTAAGAGCTGAGTCCTGGTGACCTAGTCAAGAATGAGCCCCCACATTTTATGGGGGTTGTGAAAATAAAGTCACTAAAAGTGGCTCTAATGGAGGCTTGTCTGTACTAAGGAACACTGAGTAGGTATGAGTAGCAGAGAATATGGAAAGACAGGAAGGGAACTGAGGACAGTGCCTAGAAATAGGGTGTATGAGACTGGAACCAAAGGCTGATACAGATGGAGGACAGGAAGCCTGGACTCTAGTCCCACCTTCCCAGTGGAGATTCCTCCTTACCTCATTGGCCTCAGTATCCAAGGCTTAGGTATGAAGGAGGTGATCTCAGGCTTCAACTGCCTCTCTCAGGCTGAATGAATGAAGAAACTGACCTGAGGACTCAGCTATCTCCTTTAGACTGAATAGTGTCCCAGCACAGCTGCTATGATCACAGGGAGAAGCTGTCCATGCTAACTCATGATCCTGAGAAGTTCAGATGAAGCAACTAAAGTTAACTCAGACGGGCAAAGACATCTGCTGGGCAGAGGCCTCTTCCCTGACCTTTTCTCACTGAGGCAGTGTCTCTCCTGGAAATCCACTTCACCCTCCTAACACAAAAGCCATGGTCCCATTCACAGTCACGCCACAGCCACTGTCATTAGCACTAGAGATACTAACATTCCCAATCACTCTAAGGCTTGTATTGAAAATGCTTTAAGACATTTTCAACACATCTTGGTATCTGAATGTGAACCAGCTTGAGAATACACCCATTCTTCTCATTCCAAATAAGTTAAAATCCCTAAATATCCAGAGGAAAGAGCATAGGGCCTATTCCATTATGGCACTTTACAGAGATAAGCCTTCAGAGAATTTATTTTGTTGATCTGAAATGCCAATGGCAAATTAAAAAGAAAAGCTCTGTAAAGTGGCTGCAGGTAGTCCAAGTTCATCCTATGTACACTGGGATCTGCTGAAATGCCCCCCTCCCTGATCACTGCACCTCAACAGTGAAAACAGAGCTACCCTTTCATTCACTAAATTGATCATTCAGGGTTGATACTGTAACTACTTACTTCAGTGCTTAGTAAAGCACCAGTCATCTTACTAGAGGTAGGAAAAAACCACCCCATCCTTCTGCTTGTGTCTCCCAAGGAGAACAGTAAATGCCTCTCCCATATAAGAGCCAGTATCTGTCAGCAAAGCTGGAACACACTGTTGGCTTATTAAGAATCCATACAACTGTTCTGGAAATTAATGTAGGGGGGTAGTGATAGCTTCCAGTCAGTCACACATGTCAACCTTATTCAAAAGAAGAAAATATGCATCTATATGTCTGAAGCAGTAGTCATCACTAACAATAAAATTAAACACTCAAGACCCAATACCTTATAAATAATTTTTAAAAACCTAAGAAATGCACACAAGGCCTTATGCTTCAGCAAATCCTCCTAATGCTAATGCTACTACCATGGAGGGCTAGAGAGATCGGCCAAGCTATTTCTTTCCAATTGACCTTGGTAATACAGAAAAGGACCCAGTTAAAAGCAAAGCTCTCCCAGTAGTCAGGACTCCATTTCCTTTGGCATCTGCTACCTGTCCAAAGCAAAGCCCCATAATGTGACAAGAGCAGCTCAAATTATGGATGAGACTGTACTTTCCATTCTACCCCAGCCTGTGATTACCTGCAACTCCAAAATTACCTCTGCTGCCTTAAATGCCTCTATTTCACTTCATTCCTAGAACAAACTCTCTTCTGAGGACTTGATAAGAGATATAGGTACTTGGGGGTCAGAGACAATACAATCACAAAACCCCCGATAGGACTGTAGCAATGACAGAAGTGACAACACACACATATACACACTTTCATTGTTTTGTTGTTGGTGTTGTTTTTGGTTTTTTTTTTTTTAACAACTGTGAGAAGTGAACAAAGAAAATGGCTTCAGTGGCTAAGAGTTCGCTGTCAAGCCTAATGACTGAGTTCCATCCCTGGGACCCAAACACTGCAAGAAAATTCCCAAGAGTTGTTTTCTAACTTCAACATATGTGCCCTGGCACAAGTACAAATGAATACACACCCAATTTAAGAGAAAGACAAAAAAAGAGTCAAAACTGGAAGTATGAAAGTCAGAATCCGGGGAATACTTAGCTAACTTAGTTACTTGCTCCGGTGGCCAGTTAGTGAACTTGACCATTTAAATAACTCCTGTTCTGTAACACATCTGATATTGGGCTTCATGGCAGTAAAACATTCTAGTTTACAACTCAAAAGTCTTGATATTACCTAATAGGTGAATCTCCTCAAAGTGTCCCTCAGGATTGTATTCATAAAATAATTTCAAATACAATAAAAAAGCAGCTATTAAATGGAGGCCCAAAATAAAAATCCTTTCATAGCTCAAACAATTACGTACATTAAATTACTTGGTTTTTTTTTTTGTTGTTGTTGTTGTTTTTCGAGACAGGGTTTCCCTATAGTTTCTAGAGCCTGTCCTGGAACTAGCTCTCGTAGACCAGGCTGGCCTCGAACTCAGAGATCCGCCTGCCTCTGCCTCCCGAGTGCTGGGATTAAAGGCGTGCGCCACCACCGCCCGGCAAATTACTTGGTTTTAACAAAAGATTTTATATGCCAAGTTTTCAAATACAGGACTCCCCAATTTAGCTTCAATATTAACATAATAGTACAGATTCACAGGTTAACACTGCACTTGAGATTTCTACTTTCCAATAAGCAGTGCACTCTGCCCAAGGGGGACCAGAACCAACTCAAAAACAAGTTGTGGTGCACTCCACTTGACTTGACTTGATTTCCACACTTTTATCTTTATAGAACCTCTCCCCTACAAGGTCAAATGGAAGGACTTCCTTCTGAAGGTATCAGGCAGAAGACTATAGAAGGGTCAATTCTTGTTTTTATCTACTTCATTTTGAAACAGTTAAAATGATCATTGTTTTTGCTTTGTTTTCTTTTTATCACAAAGCTCTTCTTTCTCAAGTAGTACCTAAGTGGTGTAGGGGGTCCTTCTGTATCAGATGCCATGGTTCTCCTGCCCAAGAAGGACGCTGTTTAGACTCAGGCCAGGGTTAAGCTAGCCGGGTGGCGGGAAGCAGCCCAATTCTCCTTACTACACCTAATGACTACTGTAACATTCCAGGGTCAATCTATCTGCAAGCAAGCTTTTTCATATATTCATGGCCTCATGTACAAGGGGTTCTATGAAGTTTGCAACAAAGAGCAAAGGCTGACATTCTTCTTAAGCACACCTTTGTATTGGTCAAGTCTCTTCCAATTTCAGAGCAGAGAACTAAAGCCCTACTTGTTGATCCAAATCTCACCATTAACTAGCTTAGGTTAGGCCTCTCCCTCTTCAGGAGTCTAAACTGCTAGATATAAGGTAAGCAATGCCTTATGGACAGATGCTATCCAGAATCAAGAGGATACTGGGTTGACTTAAAGCAATCCATCCAATACTCGCATAGAAGATGCAAAGCAAATGAGCAAGTACTAAAAATACATGTAGACACTAATACACATACACCTTTTATTACCTCTGTCCTGGCTCCTGATATTAATTAAATATACATGGTCCTGGAAATTACAATTGCAACTTGAGTTTCTATTCTTTCTAATATCCCGCAGAGAGCATAGCTCCACTATTGATTCTCTTCCTTACCACATGCAGGCAGTCCTAGAGAGTCTAGACTAAGAGGATTTGCCATTAGGTATGCAACCAGCAGCAGACAGAAAGCATTAAAAATTGTGTCCAGAGCTGGAGAGTTAGCATGGCAGTTAGGAATACTTGCTGTTCTTGCAGAGGACCTGGGTTCAGTTTCCAATATCCAGAGACAGCTTATAAGTCTATAACTCCAACTCCAGGGAATTCCGTGTCCTTTGATGTGGGATTCCCCTCTATATGCTGTGAATACATTTTATTAGCACCAGTTAATAAAGAAGCTCCTTTGGCCTATGACAGGGCAGAATATAGCAAGGCAGAAAATCCAAGCAGAGATAGAGGAGGAAAGAAGGCATAGTCAGAGAGATGTCATGTAGCTGCCAAAGGAGAAAGACACCAGAGCCTTACCAAGTAAGCTACAGCCTCGTGGTGATACACAGATTAATAGGAATGAGTTAATTTAAGATGTAAGAGCTAGCTAGAAATATAACTAAGCTGTCAGCAAAACAATGTTGTAATTAATATAGTTTCTGCGTGATTATTCTGGTCTGAGCAGCCGGAAATTATAGTACAATCTCTATTTACAGTCCTTTCTGGAGCCTGGGGGCACAGGCATGTATACAGTATTTTACATTCAGGCAAGACACTCATACACGTAAAGTAAAAATAAACCTTTAAATAAAATTAAGAATAAAAATTGTGACTATATTAAACATGTAGACATTTTTGCTCTGTCATTTACTTTCTAAACATCACACTGTAATAAATATTCATGTACCATTTACATTGGGGTAGGTATTATAAATAATGTAGATGTTATAAAACTATATAGGAGGTGTACATAGTTTTTATGCAAATACTAGACCATTTTAGAAAAGGAGCTTAAACATCTGTGAAAATTGGTATTAAGGGGAAGAAACCTAAGAATCAATCACCTACAGAAACCAAGACCAAGGAACAAACTAGAGTTTACCACTGCAACACACAAAGGTTGACAGACATGTACATGCATACGCCCATTTTCAACATTAGAAAACTCTTCTAACAACAACGAAAGTTGAGACTAGAATGGAAATGATTATAATACTAAAATGCTGTTAAGGTGTGAAACACAGCCATAACTCTATCTGGCTCTAAGGCTGAGAAAATGAATTTAGTCTAATAGGAGACAGTTTGTCCTCACCGTACTGTATTATGCGTTAAGTAACTGAGTTCTTTATCGCACTGTTGTGTAAAAGCACAATGAAACCCCAGATGTCATTCATGTACACAGAAGGCACATCTAGGGTTGAGAAGGGACCCTTTATTTGCATGCTAATAGCTTTTGAAAGGACATGAAAAATTCTACATGGAGAACAACGGACACCAAAATATTTGTCTATGTTTAATAACAATATGGGGTAATCAACTAGTATTCTTGGAACTTGCCTGACAACCATTTTTACCCTCTTTTGATTATACAGAGCATGAGGCTAAGATGCAATCTCTAGCATGGGGTCCTGTTAAGTTACTAACCTCCCAGTTCCAAGTTTTCCTTTCCTAGAAATTCTCGTTTTCCAGCTGCCATTCCACATGATTGATGTACAATGGGGTATATGCTGCTGTCTCCCTTATTCCCACTAATCTGGGAAACTAAAAGTCATCTTTGAACACACCTGCACGGTAATATTCAGCTTGCAGGAGTGGATGTCTGTCTGTTACCCATGACCAACAATGAGCCAAATGAGGAACCTCCAGGACCTGCACACAGGGTAAGGCACTTGTAACAATGCTCAGAATCAATCACTACTTTCCAATAGAGAAGTGTACAGCAGTGAAGCCACATAACCCAAACCATCACTATTTATTCCTGCCTGAGAATCTCTAGCCACATCCACCTTGTTCACCAACCCTACAGAAGGCTGGTATTCTGCCTCAGCTTCCTTCTCCACCTCTGCCAAAGGGCTTCCCTCAAATTCATAAGACTCCCTCCACACCTTAGAACCACAGATCAGATGTTCTCAGGCTTTCACAGGTTTTTACTCAATGACAAGTATAACCGCATTCCCCTTTTCCAATCTCTTACCTCTTAGTTATATTACACCTATGAGATTCAAACTGTAAAGCCTTAATAGAAGGTAAGACTCTATGTTTATCATTCTTCCTAGACCACAATAGCAGTACTCCTTAAACTACCTACATATGCATTATACTTTTTGAGTAAAAGGTTGCAAATGGAATCTAACAGACCCCAGAGTTCCAGGCAATGAAATGACTTGCAGAATTTTGCAAGTTCCAAACAAAACTTAATTCTACATGCTGAATCAGGCTTCAGCCTCCAGTAGTACCTATATCTTGATGTAATTTGTCCTTTGAGTGCCAATATTTTGTAATGGGCAATCTCTTAAGACTCTTCCTTCTTACCTTGTATGTCTTTCATAAGAATTAGCTGCTATGCACAGACCAGGGCCAAAGGGCTTTGTTCTTCAGGGAAATACAATTATCTTCTAATTCTGCTAGAAGAGTCCCAGACACTAATGATTTAACACTGTTAAAATTGCAGAGAGCATCTAAGCCCAACCATGCTGTCAAATGATATGTTACCATCTGTGTAAGGAATGTACTTTTAAGAAGATGACAGCAAGAAACTTGATGGAATTAATCTCAGAGATGTTTTGAAGAAGTGTTATTTTGAAATCTGGGTCATATAGTCCAAAAGTCTCCCTTATCTCCCAAGAAGGAGGGGATGGGTATGTCATTCAGTAGTAGTATGAAGCCATGAGTTTGAACCACAGAACTGCAAAGGGGATGGAGGGATAGTTACAAGTAATATTAGGTAACTTAAAATTAGCATGACCCTATGAAAAAGGGAGGGGTTTACAGGAGACTATCTTCCCAACATGTATAGTCATTATATGCTTAAAACACTATAACTGAATCTGACCAGCTTTTCCCATAACACTTTGTAGTTAACAACCAAGTTGTCCACATGACACTGTACATTAAACCAGGCCCACCACCTAAATATTGGAATCCATTCACTAGTGCAAGCACAAGTTGAGTACCAAAAAGTTACAATCATGATCTTTAACAAAAAGCCATGGCTGTTTTAGCATCTGTTCATGGTCTTTGTGCTTTGGTGGTGGAATAGAAAACCAGTCCCGCCTAGTGTCCTGTAGGTGGCTGGAGGGCTGAGACATTGTGAAAAGCAGCCTCCTCCGTCAAGCATTGACTAAAAAACAGTTCAGGAAAGGAGAACCTAGGAAAACGTTGGAAACCTAGAGAAGAATTCTCATGACCTATTAGAGGATTAAACCTTTGATTTTATTTCTAAGGTTCTTCCAGTTTCAACTTAAAAGTCAAAGGAATCCTTATCCTCTCACATCAAAAATATTAGTCCACAATTCAGACCACTCACAGGCTGTCTGTGCTGACCCAGGTTGGAGGGAATCTCTGCTTTAGAACCCTCACTGTCCTACTAAAGGAGTTTGCTACCTTTCTTTGACACTGGCAAATTCTGATAGCTTCTGTACCTCTGAATGGAATTAATAGGTCCCAGCTAGATAAAATGTGTGTTCTCCTCAAGCAATTTTCACTAAGGTAAAAAGCACACTTAAAAACTAAAGGTACACAAGAGATGTGTGACACCATCACCCAAGGGTTCCTGAGTTGGGAAGGCAGGAGAGGCAAGGAGGAACATTAGCCTCAGGTTACTGAATCCACCAGAGAATAAGCACTTTGGTAAAAAGCACACTTAAAAACTAAAGGTACACAAGAGATGTGTGACACCATCACCAAAGGGTTCCTGAGTTGGGAAGGCAGGAGAGGCAAGGAGGAACATTAGCCTCAGGTTACTGAATCCACCAGAGAATAAGCACTTTGGGTCCCCACCTATGTCAATACAGGCATCTGCATTTAGGTGATGTGCCACCCCCACCCCTCTCTACTCCTCGTGTCCCCTTGAAGGGAGAGTCTGAGTTCTTTCTTTAGAGACTTATATAAGACCCTGTAAAACTTCCTGTGACATTCACGGAAAATGTAAGCTGCTATCTTGCTCCCTAGGGAGATCATTTTAAAGGACTGAGTGACAAAATTCACAGATTCAGAATTCAGCAGAAACCTACTCAACACAGGTGCATCAGCACAGGAACAGGAAAAAAACACATCCCAATTAAACAGGGTCACCCAGGGGATGGACTGGATGTGCAAAAGACAATCTGTTCCCTTTGGCGTGACCCATTTAAAAGCAGATTGTTTCGAGGAAGCCCATAAGTTTAAAAAATCTCAGTCTGGCAAAGACATGGCTTGTAGAAAGATCTGTGGTTAAATAGTGGGAGCGTTTCAAAGCGATGAACAGCATAACTTCATGATGCTCAAACTTTAGTCACCATCCCAACGTCCAGAAGCAATGGCATTCACAAGAAATTCTGTCTAGAACAGAATGCATCAAGAATAAACTTCTTGATCACTACAAGTTTAGTCTAACAGGAAGAATCAGGTGTGTTGGCTGTTCTTCCTCTTGTGGGTATTGACACAAACCATCCACTCTAACCTAAAAAGCTTCTTGCAAAATGTGGATGCACACCTCCAAACCATCCTCTCTTCAATTAATTGCAAAGCAAGTTCTAGGGGCAACCCATCATGAAAGGCGAGTAGGTGGGCAGGGCAGAATGGTGGGAAGGGTCCCAGGGTGGTGGGAATACAGCACCTCCAGATGTTAGAGAACCCCCACACATACACATCCCACCCCACCATTGTCTACCTACATCCTGTTCGCCTATAGCCTGTCATACCCTGAGATAGGTCCTAAGAACACCAGAGATTTAGGGTCTTCAACCTCCTGCTTTTCCAGAACTCAAAGCCAAGTCAAAAACGGTGTGCCCTCCCTCTTCCACAGTAACCTAAGCACACCAGGTATCAGCCACAGGTACGGGTAGCTTGTTAGGGCACTTCTCACCAAATCGCCTCACAAAGAGGTTCTCTCGCAATCTAGGGCTCTTACCTTGGCCTTGACTACCCAGGAAAAAGAACACTCCGGAAGAACTGACACAGGAAAGCTTGCTGTCACTGACGCCTAAGAAATATATGGGGTCCGGGTCGGTATCCCAGCAGGTGCTGTTTTAATCCGACGGTCGGTGCCAAGTGCAGACTTCGGGACAGCCTTAGGCTCCAAATACCACAGGAAAGGTCCGGGTAGCCGCGACTGAGCACTGTCCCTTCTTTCTCTTCCTGGGCTGCTGCCGGGAGCTGTGTCTTGCCAAAAAGACTCTTCCAAGCCGGGAGCGTCTCGCGTGGGCAGGGTGGGGGGAGGGCCTGGGGCGGCCCAGGGTTGGGTCCCGCGGGAACCAGCGCCAGAAAGAAATGCGGAGCGGACACCCTACCGGCTCTACCTAGCCGCTTAGCCCCTTCAGGGCAGGGCCTGCCCACAACCCTCCGGCGAGGCGAGTGAGTGCGGCCGCGCCCCGGCACCAGCGCCCGGGCACGGGTACAGCGACCAGGCCAGGAGCTGCTCAGCGGGCCCTGGTGGAGAGAACGGCGAGCGTGCACAGGGACCGGCCGTAGCTGGTCCCAGTGACCCCCCCCCCCACACCCGGGCCTGCGCGCCCCCCCGCGAGGGCACGAGAAGCGGGAGCTGGAGCGGGCCTCGCCCTGGACTGGGGCGCGGGACCGGGGACTTGGGGCCGAGGTAGGCGACCCTTAGAAGGTCAGAGTCGCCGGGGCGCGACAAGCGGGACGCAGCACTGTGGGTGCGGGGAACCCGGCGGGCAACCCCCACCGCCGCCGACGCCTCCGAGACGCGCCGGCTTCCCGGAGCGCTCGGGTTTGGAACAGCGAGTCGGCTGCAGCCGCCGTGGGCAGCCTGGAGCTGCGAGCGGAGGGCGCGCGATCCCCGTTTCCCGCGCGTGGCCGAGCGGGAACCTCTGTGCTGGTACCCGCGTGGGAGCGCGCTGGCGGGCGCTGGGGTTCGAGCTCCGGGCCAGTCCGGCGGCCGCCGCGTGCCTAAAGCGTCCGGCTTGCTCAGCAGCTGCAGTGACTGTGTGTCAGTGTCACGTCTGTGCAGCTGGGGGGGAGGGGGGGGGAAATGCAATCGGGACTGGGTTCCGAGCAGGGGAGGGACCGGAGCCTGCCTCGGGCCCCGCCCCCACCCCCGTGACCTCACGGACGACCAATGGACAGCGTTAGGAATGAACGTCTCAAGAGCCCGCCCTACCTAGGTTCCGCCCTCGGCCAGGCGCCTCCCTCCACTCCTTGGCTCTCTCGACAGCAGGAAAAAGCAACACCCGGAGCGGGGATCCCGGGCCGGGTCGTGGGGAAAGAGTGCTGGCTGGAGCTCCCCACCCATGTTCCCCCACTTGGGCCGCTCCGATCCGCTCCGGGATTGGACGAAAGAGGGGGAAGGGAGGCAGACCGAATCCGCAGCTGCTGCTGTAGGACTGCCTGCCGTGGGGGTCACCGTGCCACCCACGCTTTTACAAAATAGTGGTCTTTAGGAAGTAGGAAGTTTCTCCTGCTCTTTCTTCTGCTGGGGGCACGGCTATCCCCTAGGTGGACAGGGTATGGGGCTGCTGGAGCTGCGAAAAGTCCCAACAGAAGGTTTTGACTGCATCAGTTAGGATTCTGTATCCAAGAATCCTCTGCAAGACATTTTTTTTTCAGGGGTATTTACATTTTGGTGCCCTCCCCAATACACACAGATGGGCCCCTTTCTAATTTTATTCTTGCTCAAATCCCCGCGTGCAACATCCCACTGGAGGGACTTCCAGCCTCCTGGTGTTAATGGTGAGGTTGGGGAGATGCCGAGAACCCGCCCATGCAGCGGAAGGAGCGCAGGAATTTGGTCACGGTAAAGGGGACGGACTGTCCCTCGGTGCGTGTGTGTGGGGGGGGGGGGACCATGAGGCTGAAGCAGAGTCTGGGAAGAGAAAGAAGACACTGGCGGATGGACAACTCCGACTGGAAAACCGAGCTCCGAGAGCGCAATCCAGCTCCCAGGTTTTTTCCTCAACTCGGTCCCAGGGTTTCTGGGGTCCCCTTCTTTCCCCCACCCCCACCCCTGAGTCTTCACCTCTCCTCCACACTACGAGCCGAGCCATTGAGTCTCCGCTTTCCCCGTGCCTCTCTCTGCAGGCAACCCACACGCTTTCTTTTAAAGGCTGGGAAGGATGGAGAGTGGAGGGGTGAGCAAAAAAATGCCTCCTAGCCTTTCCTCCCGAGGTGGGGAACCACTCTTCCCTGGGAGTCCGCTCCTTTCTCACACACCCTCACCCCGCTAGCTCTGGCCTTGGTACTTACACCCCTTGGGCGGTCCTTTGACTAGTCCAACACTCTTCTACTCACTCCAAGTTGACCTCCAGCCTCTAGAAACCAAGACCCCTTCCACCACCATCAGGGTCTTTCCCCTAGTTCCCGGTAATATTTACCTAATCAGTGGTAGCCCCAGTGGAGGAGAAGGCGAAAGGAAGGTAGCGATTGCATAGCAAAGTCCCTGGCAAAAAATTAAAAAACGTTTGCTTCCGAGCTTCCGTCCATGCTGGGGCCCTGATATTTTAACTCTGCAGGGATGACTTTCAACGTGAAAGAAAGCAGTCGTATCTGGTGTTGATATCATTATTGTGCCGGAGAAGAACATTATATGATAAATTATCTATTATCCTAGAAGCCATTAAAGTGTCAAAGTTTAATGTCAAGCCTTTAGCTGCCTTGAGCTCAAAGGCAGCTCAGTACTTCCTCTGACGTACAACTTTGTTCTAGAACGACCAGAAAACAAAGAAATCATTTATTTTTTATTTATTTATTTATTTATTTATTATGCGGAGCGAAAGACTTTCCTACTCTGTTCCTCCACCCACATACCAGCTCTCGCCCTGGATTTTCATAGAGATAAATAAAAGATAAACTTTTAATTTATCGCCTCACTTCACTTCACATTAATGGTGTAAAAGTGCATTATTACAATACATTAGCATGTTAATAAGGGGAAGGGAAGAGAGTCTTGGAATTTACAAGCAAAGGAGAAACTCAAAAGATAAAGAATGTGGAAAGAAAGCTCTCCACTGTAATAACACAAAACATCTTGTGTAATAACACAAGAGTGATACCTTGTCTAGATCTTTGAAAGATATGAATAGGGTGCTGGGAGGGAGCATTAGTCACTGGGATCAGTGAGGTACCATAGTTACTAGGGGTTTCATGAAGTTGGCTATCGTGGGCCATTAAACTCCTTAGTTGCTGAAAAGCTTCTATCACCTCAAGGTTCCAGTTGTACAGCAGCAGTGTATGTAATAGGCTAAAGGGAGAATGTGTTAAGACTGTTATATCCCACAGACAGCACTGGTTAATTCCTGTCATAGGAAGCTCCACATTTTAGTTTTTCCCGTAGGAAAACTGTTAAGCTCTTAAACCTCCCAGTCTAAGTGTGTGTGTGTGTGTGTGTGTGTGTGTGTGTGTGTCCTGAAGTTGGAAGTGATTGCCTAGAAGTTATAGGTCTTAGAAACAAACAAAGATATAAATGTCAAAAAATGATTTTGACTTTGAAATAATATAGCATGAAAAATGCAGGATAAAATATGTAAGAAAATATATCTGTTATTTCTTTAAAAAAAATCAGCCTAGGACTGGAGAGATGGCTCAGGGGTTAAGAGGACTGACTGCTCTTCCAGAGGTCCTGAGTTCAATTCCCAGCAACCACATGGTGGCTCACAACCGTCTATAATAAGATCTGGCTCCCTCTTCTGGCTTCCAGGCATATATTCAGACAGAACACTGTATACATAATAAATAAATAAATATTTTTAAAAAATCAGCCTAGGTTTAACTGAGCATGGAAAGTACAGTACCCTCTAAACCAACTGCTATTTATCCTCGCACCAACATTGCACCTGTTACTGAAAAGTCTGACCCCAAATCTCTCTCTTGGTTATCTTTTTCTCCTCTTCAATAGGGTCATACAGAACTCATCTTAAGAAACCAGAGGTCTTAAAATAGCCACTAGGGGCCCCTAAACGCATCTCTCATCTCCCTGGTTTCTGACCTGCTTTCCTGAGTACTTACTGCAACTGGGATCTAAAGAGAAGTAAAGAATGAGAATGGTGTGGAGACAAATCAGGCCTTTGACTTAGGAGTCAAGAATTTTGTTTCTACCTTTTCTGATATCTAAAGCCCTCATTATTCCACAAAAAAATATTTTGCATCCATTGATGGCAGCATCTCAAAGTCAAAGCAACAGTGTCTACCTTTCCAGACTAGACTCAGTCTCTGATATGGTACATTTTTCTGACTATCTGACTATTCCTCAAAAGCTGGGTAGTTAGACTGAATCTTTGCAGAGAGAATACCTAACAACTTGAATACCAATGCAGCTACCAATAGAAGTCAAGCCAACTTCAAAGTGTGTGTGTGTGTGTGTGTGTGTGTGTGTGTGTGTGTGTGTGTGTGTTTTGTGTGTAGAGGGCAGATGTCCATGTTAAACTTGCCAGAAAGCCACAAAGAGCTTCCTCTCTCTACCTCCTCAACCTTAGGATGACAGACACACACTACAATGCCATCTTTTTATGTGGGTTCTAGGAATCCTAACTCCAGTCCTCATGTTTGCAGAGCAAGCCATTTACCACATTGAGTCATTTCTCCAGCCCCACCTTGGAGACTAGGTGGTACTGAGTTAATGATGGCATTAGTGGGGTGTTAGTGCTGTAGGAAGAACAAAGACAACTGATACTTGAATACAGTGAGAATGATTCAAGTTGGAAACTGCAGCAGAGGACACTGACCAGTCAAGAGGGAAAGGTTGCAATATCTTAATAATGTTGCATTTGCCAAAAACAACTAAATATCAGGTAACCTTAGCAATCAGATAATCTCTGTCCCCCATCTTACCACTGAGTAAGGTTAAGATGTCCTTTTTGAGAGTTGAGAATCGAAGAGTACCCATGAAGCTCAGGTTAGAAAAGCTGAATTATTCTCCAACCAGTACTGGAGAAATAAATATCTGTTAACAATAGTCTATGTAGACATGTTTCCAATGAAAATTTACTCACCAGGCATGAAACATTCCTGTCATTCTGGCCAATAATAAAAAGACATTCTTAGGCAAAGTAAAATGCACCCATCAGGGAGACAAAGGGAAGAAGCCACTTTACTTGGTGAAGAATTAAAGAATGTTAATATATTAAGTCATCAAATTAACACTAATGGAAGTGTAATTGGAACATAATTTAACTGAAAACCAAGCAAGTCCAAAAGTGAGACATGAAACAGAAAATGAGAATAAAGTCTTCCTGTATGAAATGAAAAAATATTTTATGTTCTCTGCATCATGTTCATTAAGTAGGTTGAATACAGGTGATCCCAAAATAGCAATATTAACTTCTGGGAGACTTTCTACCTCAAACTTCAGAGCCTTATAATTAGAATGGATTTGGCTCTAGATGGAAGATGCAATTGTCTGTAGGGGTGAGGGTGTATTCACTCTTCGGCTGTGAGAGGCCATAAGAGTCCAACCTTGTCAGGTAGATAGCTCCCTGGACACCTTTAAAAAAAAAAAAAGAAAGAAAAACAGGAATGTCAGAGCCCTCTCTGGAAAAAGGATACATTGGTGCTAGAGAGGTCAAAAAAAAAAAAAAAAAAAGACAAAGCAAAATTCTCTTCTCAGGTCCTGGCAAACTAATGTGGCATGACCCTAAGACCAAAATATAAATTATAAACATGTTCTGGAAATAATAGATAGGGATGTATAGCTTTTGGAATTGGTAAATGAGTTAAAAGGGTAGAAATGACTGGGTGGGCATGTTTACAGGCCCTGCTACCTGCCCTCCTCTATTTGTTTACAAAAGAAACAAAAACCTGCAGAGTGAGAACACCTGCTGGTTTAGTAGGAGTGTGCTGGAGCCTGGGGTTCTGCTTACTAAGCAGAGCTGTCCACAGACCACATCTTGAGTAGGATGTAGAAAATATCCATTAACAGTATCCATCCTCCTTTTCCTATTTTGCTGGGTCAGGATACCTCAAAAGGTAAACCCAGAGGAAAGGATATGAAATTGGAAAGTAACACAAAAAAAATGGAGTGGTTTCAGTGTCACAGCAGCCATGTGTTGGATGCCCAATGTGATAATATACATAGGTGGGCCTTTAGGAGCTAAGTAAATCGTAAAAAAGCTGCCCTCATGTATAGGGTAAATGGCAGTTTTATAGGAATGCATGAATTTACTCTCCTCTGCTCTTCTGCCAGGTGAGGACACCAAAATGTAGGGGAATGTGTTACAGCTGTGAAGTTGCATAAACCTCTGAATGGGTAGAGCCTCAATTGGGCAGCTCTGGCGGGGTTCCTGTTATGCCCAAATTCATGGGGTCCCCACAGAAGCCAACAAAGGAGATGAAGTCCCATATGTAAAAGCAAAGAACTTTTATTTTAATCAAGCACAAAGTCGGTCTCCCCGCATGTCCAACGTATTGGAATTTCTGGAGAGCCTTGAGCTCAATTAGAATTGGGTTTTTATAGTAGTAAAGGTGGGGGTGAGGGGTTTCTGAGGTTCAGGACCTCTGATTGACTGACCTCTATCTAGGAGTGTCCTGGTGAACGTGCACTGTCAGGTGATCCTATCTACAATGGTTGGAATGCCAGGCATTCCTTTGAATGGTCTGTTCTTGGGTGGGGGGAATCTCAGCTTGTGGTTCCTCCTGCAGTCAGGTATTGCCTCAGGTTAAACTACTGAGAATCAGGCCTCTTATTAAATTTATCAATGGCCAAGTTCTACTCTGGAAAAGAACTTCCTTTGGTTGACCTGTCCATATTTAAGCTTATTATGGCTGGCTCCCACAGTTCCCAGCGACCCTTTCTTTTCCCTTCTACCTCCACCCTATGAAAAGACATAACTCCTAACTCTATTATATAAAGAAGACCCTCAGCAGAAAGAGAACTGGATACTGCCTTGAACTTGGAGTTCCCAGCCTCCAGAAATATAAGAAATACATTTGTATTGTTTATAAAGTACCCCATCTCAGATATTTGGTTATAACAGCGTAAGTGAACCAAGGCATGGGGTAAGGGTGTAAGGAAGTGAAATAGAGAAGGAAAAAAAGACTAATAAGGGATGAATGAAGAAGTGCTCAGCCTGAGTCAGCCCTGAGAGGATGCTGAAAGAGATGGCACATAATAGTGTCATCCAGAACTTTCGATGCAAAGGGAATGATCTATACCTTCACTCTTTAACATGGTAGTCACTAACCCATGTGACTATTGAATATTTAAAAAGACGCTCCTGTGATCCTTTACTCAGTTAATTGATTTAAATTAAAGAAGTTATTCAAGACTTAGTGGCTACTGTGCTGGACACTGCAGACGTGGAACACAGCTCAGAAGTATCCCACCAATCTGAAAAGCTAGAGCAGCAATTTATCCATCAAGTCCTTTCATGGGTTAATGGTTGCCCCTGGCAACTGACTAACTCACAGCTTTTCTTCTCTGTTCTTATAGGCAGAGAATCACCTCAGAAGAGTTCCCAGTGCTTAAGGTGGGAATGTTTCAGGGTATAGAAAAACTGCCCACCATGGTTAGAAGTGATCACCAAGGTGAACCTCAGGGAGTACAAAAGACAATGACATCATTTGCCATAAGAAGTGCTACTGATGAAACTTAGTTAAAAGAGGGCCAACCTATGTAAGGGACACACACAATCCTGCCGTTCCAGCCACTCCAGAACTAGAAGTTCATGCTAGGCCTCAGCCAGCTTCAGGTTCACCAAATGAAAGACCCCGGAGTGGGGAGACCCTCACTCAAGTCTCGGGATAACACGACACCCAGGAACTCACAAGAGACCATCCTTGCTGCAATCACACGAGCTTTATTGACAGGACAGGAACCAGCACACTGGGACCAAAACTCATTTCCCATGCAGGGGTAGAGGAGTTCAACCCTGAGAAGCTGGGAGATGGGGTATTTAGGGGAAACCACAACCCAAAGGAGATAGGGAGGGCATTGAAGGGGAAGCCTAGCCAAAAACCTTGTTTTGTAAGGCATGTCCCCCTTGGTCTAAAGGCGTGTCCCCCTTGGTCTAAAGGCGTGTCCCTCTTAGGCGTGTCCCTCTTAGGTGTGTCCCCCTTAGGCTAATATTGACTTATAAAATCTTGCGGCCCTGTGGCCCGCCTGCTCTTTGTTTTCCTGCCCTCCTCGCTGGAACCTTGGATTTGTAAGTTCACTTTCCTTTCCTTTATTAAAACTGAATTATATATATTAAAGTTTGTCTGGTGAATCATAACTGCCGATCAACCACGCACCTTCATTTGGCGTCCAACTCTGGCATTTGGGAGCCTTCAGCTCCAGTTCCCACACTGCTTGGCAGGGATTCTGCCTTGGGCTCTTGATTGCTTCAGAGCAGTTTCCCAGATTAGCCTGTCCCAGCCCCGCTTGTACGGAGCAAAGGACGTGTGTGTGTGTGTTGGTGACTCAGTCCGAGCTCGCTAACCCCTCAGGCAGCACCAGTCCCGGCTGAGTTCGGCCTGGGCCCTGACCTGCCGGAGACTAGCGGATACTGCTGGAGTCCCAACATTCGAGCTCCACCGGTACTGCAGACTCAGTTTGGCCGAGCGGTTACTGCCCTCGCCACCTACTGGCAGGGAACGGTCATTTCAGGTAAAATTTCTTTTGATTAAAAAAAAAAATGTCTGACCATATCACCATTGAAAGCTTCTGCAGTCTATTTAATTGTACTATGGTAGAAATATTACAGGATACATATGATATTCCCATAACTTGGATGTTTATAGGGCTTGCAATTTTTCTCGTATTTGGTTTCTCCCTTACATGGTTTGAAAATAGAAAAATGATAAAGTCCTTACAGAATGAAACCAGGATTCTTAGGACAGAGGTTGAATGCTTAAGAAAGGGCACAACTGTTTTGAGTAACAACTTTAAGTCGGTCGAGGTATTTGCAAAAACAATTCAGACTGACACCAAGAAAGAGTTTGAAGGTCTCAAGGAAGGGAATAGGGCTTTGTCTGATATGACTCGGTCAAATGAGCAAAATTTAGAAAAACTACAGTCTGATATTAAGGAGAGATTCATTGCTGCGCAGGAGAGAACAGCTGATTTGGATCATAAACTTCAGTCCCTGTCTGAAACATTATCAGAGAGAATTAAAACTGCTGAATGTGAAAATCGGACTTTGACTAAAGGATATGACAGATTGGCTGACAGATTGTCAATACAAGAAGGCACAATTCATGCCATGAAAATTCTATCCAAGGATGAGATACTAACTCTACTGGACAAACTTCATGTTTTGGAATCCTCCATGAAGGCCTTGGAGCATAATTCTGGACAGGAGATCCAGGCCTTACAGAAGGCAATAGTAAGCAGATTAGAAAAGATTGAGGAAATTATAGACTATGATGAACAGGAGCAAATGGTACAAAGGCGAAATTTAACTCCGTCAATGAGTAAAACTCTCCGGGATAATTTCCATAAAGTTCTACCTGCTTTTCCAATAATAACGTCAGAAAAGGTGACTGTTTCCAAAAACCCTAAGGTCATCAAGGAATATACATGGGAACCCATCCGTATGAATGATCTCAAAGAAATTAAACAAGCCATTATGAACTTTGGGCTACATTTGTCCTTTGTTAGAGAGATGCTCAAAACTTGGACTATAAGCAATAAGGCAACACCCCATGATTGGGTACAATTAGTATCAGCTGTTCTAGAGAGTGGGTCACAATTAAATTGGAAATGCATGTTCAGACAAGAGGCTAAACTTTTAGAACAGCAGGAAAGAGCAAAGGGAATTGAGATCTCCCTAGATCAAATTCTAGGTGAAGGACTTTTCTCCGATCCTCTGGAACAAGCTAATTATGATGAACACACCTTATCCATATGTACTACAGCAGCCTTAAAGGCTTGGGACAGGGTTCAAGACCCAGGACAGAGACTGGAATCATATATCAGAGTTAAACAGGGTCAGAGAGAACCCTTTAGTGATTTTTTACAAAGGCTAACTAAAGCTGTACAGATAGGGATATCTGACCCAGAAGCAAGACGTATAATAATTGAGTCTTTGGCTTATGAGAATGCCAATGTGGAGTGTAAAAGGATCCTGGGGCCTTTAAAGATGAGATCAGTGCCCTTGGACGAATGGGTCTTACATACAATGAATGTTGAATCATTTGACTATGGCACTGAAGCATGGGTAGAAGAAGCAATTTCTAATGCAAAGAGGAGACATCAAGTTACCAAATGTTTTAATTGTGGCAAGATGGGACATATTAAAAGGAATTGCAGACAACGGATTTTCAGAAATAATAATAATAATAATAATAACAATAATAACAATAATAATAATAATAACAATAATAATAATAATAATGCCTCTTCTAGAAATAACAGACGTAGGAGGACACAGCCTTCAGGTATATGTAGGAGATGTGGAAAAGGCAGACACTGGACAAATGAGTGCAGGTCAACAAGAGATAGACAAGGCAACCTGTTGCCACTGGGAAACTCAATGGGGGGCCTCTCGCAGGCCCCCATGGCGAATGTGGTCCAATCATTTCCGGTAACTGCCGAGAACATGCCTCGTCAAGAAAATTAGAAAGCCCCATGCCTGCTGTTAAAAGCAAAAATGGCCTGAAAGATGAGTTACGTATATTTTTGGCAGACTTTTATAAATGAACAAAGACCAAAGTTAAGAGTGTGTGTAAATGGCGTTTTTATTACTGGCCTACTGGACACAGGTGCGGATGTAAGTATCATTACTCCAGAATCTTGGCATCCGTATTGGCCTCTTCAGGATGTAAATGTTCAGTTCCTGGGAATTGGAACCCTATCTCAAGTAAGGCAGAGCACGAGATGGGTTGAATGCATAGGGCCAGAAGGACAAATAGGAAAATTAAGGCCATATGTAGCCAATATTGCAGTGAATTTATGGGGCCGTGACCTGTTGCAGCAATGGAATACCCAAATTAACATTCCTGCTGCTTCTAGAGCCTATATCACTGAGGGAAATATTAAAAGATATTACAGAAGGCGGAAACCGGCTGTTCGGGCTGTACAAGAATGCAAAGCAATTGATGGCCCTTCAGAGATACTAACAGCACTGCCTCTAAAATGGTTGACTGAGAAACCAATATGGACAAAGCAATGGCCTTTAGCTGAGGAAAAGTTGCAGGCTTTAGAACAGCTGGTACAAGAGCAATTAGATGCTCGACATATAGAAGAATCTACCAGCCCTTGGAATTCTCCTGTATTTGTTGTTAAGAAAAAATCTGGTAAGTGGAGAATGGTGACAGATCTCAGGGCTATCAATAAGGTTATTCAACCTATGGGCTCTCTGCAATCTGGAATTCCTCTGCCATCTTTATTACCAAAAGGATGGCCTCTCATAGTAATTGATTTAAAGGATTGTTTCTTCACTATACCTTTACAAGAAAAAGACAGAGAAAAGTTTGCCTTCACAGTGCCTACTTATAATAACTCTCAACCTACAAGGAGATACCAGTGGACCGTCCTCCCACAGGGCATGTTGAACTCTCCCACCCTGTGCCAATATTTTGTAAATCAACCATTGCAAATAATACGCAAGCAATTTCCCAAGTCGATAATTTATCATTACATGGATGATATTCTGTTATCTGATTCAAACATGGCTACTTTAGAAAGACTGTTTGAAGAAGTAAAAATACTTTTACCTAAATGGGGATTGCAGATTGCTCCTGAAAAAATTCAGAGAGGAGATTCTGTTAATTATCTAGGTTATAAAATAGGTTTGCAAAAAATTAAGACACAAAAAGCACAAATTAGGAGAGATCGGTTACAGACTCTCAATGACTTTCAAAGGTTGTTAGGAGACATTTCCAGCTTACGACCAGCTGTTGGCATAACACCTGATATGATAATTCATTTAAATAAAACCTTGGATGGTGAAAAAGACTTAAACAGTCCCAGAGGATTAACAGCTGAAGCAGAAAAGGAGCTGAGAATGATTGAGGAGAAATTACATGTGGACAGGGTGAATCCAGAGCTCAGTTGTATTCTCCTCATATTGCCTTCCAAAATTTCTCCTACAGGAATTTTAATGCAGAGAGATGATATTATCTTAGAATGGATCTTTTTTTTTTTTTTTTTTTTTTTTTTTTTTTGGTTTTTCGAGACAGGGTTTCTCTGTAGCTTTGGAGCCTGTCCTGGAACTAGCTCTTGTAGACCAGGCTGGTCTCGAACTCACAGAGATCCGCCTGCCTCTGCCTCCCGAGTGCTGGGATTAAAGGCGTGCGCCACCACCTCCCGGCTTAGAATGGATCTTTTTACCACATAAACCAAGTAAGAAAATAAAAATTTATGTGGAAAAAGTCTCTGAATTAATTATAAAAGGCAAATTGAGACTTCGTCAAGTAGCAGGCATAGACCCAGCAGAAATTATAGTGTCCTTCACTGCTGATGAACTAAAAAAGTTGTGGGAAGATAACGAACCATGGCAAAGAGCTTGCGCTAATTTTTTGGGAGAAATCAATAACAACTATCCGAAAAGCAAGAGGCTTAACTTTATAAAGAGAACTTCTTGGATTCTCCCTCGAGTCATCCGTGATGCTCCGATAACTGGAGCACGTACATTTTATACTGATGCTAATAAGTCAGGGAAAGCAGGTTACAAATCAAGATTTGAGTAAGGTGGAACAAAGTCCTTATAATTCTGTCCAGAAGGCAGAATTATATGCCATTCTTATGGTGGTAAGGGATTTTAAAGAACCGCTTAATATAGTTACTGATTCACAATATGCAGAAAGAGTAATCTTGCATATTGAAACTGCAGAATTTATACCTGATGATACAGAACTAACCTCATTGTTTATCAAGGTACAAGACATGATCAGGAACAGGCTTTGCCCTATGTATATAACACACATCCGATCCCATACGGGTCTGCCAGGTCCTCTAGCACAAGGTAATGCAGAAATTGATCAATTGTTGATTGGTAGTGTGCTGCAGGCCTCTGAATTTCATAAAAAATATCATGTCAATAGCAAAGGCTTGAAGAAAGAGTTTTCTATTACATGGCAACAAGCTAAGGAAATTGTAAAGAAATGCCCTACTTGCTCTTTTTATAACCAAACACCACTGCCTGCAGGGGCTAATCCAAAGGGCACTCAAAGGAATGAAATCTGGCAGATGGATGTGTTTCACTTTGCAGAATTTGGCAAATTAAAATATGTACACCACACCATTGACACTTATTCAGGTTTTCAATGGGCAACTGCTTTAAGCTCAGAAAAAGCTGATTCAGTAATCACTCATTTATTAGAAGTTATGGCCATCATGTAGGTATACCTACACAAATAAAGACGGATAATGGTCCAGCTTATATCTCTAGGAAAATGAAACAGTTTTTTGCTTATTACAATATTAAGCATGTTACAGGTATACCATACAATCCTACAGGTCAAGCAGTCATAGAAAGATCAAATAGAACTATAAAGGACATGTTAAACAAACAGAAAGGGGTGGAAAATACCCCTAGAAATAGGTTACATAGTGCTTTATTAACCTTGAATTTTCTCAATGCTAATGAGAAGGGGACAACAGCTGCAGAAAGACATTGGATAATGGAAAAGTCTGCTGAATTAAATCAACCAGTTTATTTCAAGGATGTGCTGACCTCGCAGTGGAAGCCAGGAGATGTGCTGCGTTGGGGAAGGGGTTTTGCTCTTGTCTCCACAGGAGAGGAAAAATTGTGGATACCATCAAAATTAATAAAGGTTCAGTTTGAAGAGAAGAAGCCCCTTGGAAAAGAAAAATAATTCATTCACAAGGATGATGATCATACTGATGGTAAGAAAAGCATATAGGTTGGGGGCAGGGTTCTTTTCTTATCTCCACAGGAAACCACTCATCTTCAAAGAACTTAAGGGACCCTGGATATTTAAATACTGATTCATGGACACTAGTTACAACCTAATATGGATCAACACAGAACCCAAATATGTTTAGTAAGTATAAAACATTTTTTTACATATATACTGTGCCTTTATTTATATGTATATAGAGCTGGTTTTGGAGTTGGACTATGGCTCAGTCCTTCTTCAATTCCAAGCCTGTTTATAAGAGATATCTCAGAGTTTCTGTCTCAGGTCAGGAGCCATGAAATGGGACAGAATAATAATAGTAATAATAATAATAATAATAATAATAATAATGATAATGATGATGATGATGATGATGATGATACTTGATAAACTTTCTTTGCCTTTCCTCATATCTGTGTCTGTCTTTATTATACCTTCCATCGAATATATATGTCTGTATATGTCTTTGTAGATAATGTTTACCTTTCCTGTAACAAACAACAAATTTTCCTTCAGTAATCTTTGAAGTTTCCAGGATGAAGATGGGGCCCCACAACATCAATTTCACCTGGTTACTATGACGTCATGTTTTTAATAGCGCTAAAATTAGACCTTTTTTTTGTTTTTTTTTTTTTTTGGTACCAACTACACAAGACAGTTTCAAATGGTGTACAATTTTGACAACACTCTGGCCGGACCTCCTCAAAACACTCAGAGGCTAGTTACAATTTCCTCGACCAAATGTTATTCTGGGAATTTTACCATCATTTGCTTTCATGGAACCCCCTGAGAAGAACGTCGCCCCCATGTCAGCTAGAAGCAATCTTAGAGGACGACGCCCCCTCTCCCAACAGAGTTTGCCCTCTGGTTTAGGGACATCATTTAGTAGATGGTATAGGGTTGAGGGGATGGGGGAGGTATTATATGGACTCAGGGGTGTTTATGAAAAAAAAGGGGGGGGGAATTACCTGGTTTGATGGGATGATTGGTATTTGTGAATTATTGTTATTAGAAAATTGCATTGTTGATTCTTGTATATTGAACATTGTATGTGAGTATGCTTCTACCTCTATTGTATGAGAGTATGCTTCTACCTCTGTTTAAAACAATTGTTATATTGAGATATTTATCATATTGCAATGTACATTTCTACCTCTGATATTATTTGTATAATGACATTGTTTACGTTTGGGGATATTGTCCTCATTTATTGCACAGTTGTTTTTCAGGTTTTTTAGATACATAGAAATTATATTTAGTATAGATAGTATAATCTTCGACCTCTTTGAAGAGCTGTAGAACATGGCCTTTAATCTAACCTAGAGTTTGGTACTTATGAGACACAATCACTCCTGGCAACACCACTCTACTCCCGAGAGAATGTTGAGCACCAAAGACACTCCACTGGGAGCTTGTCTTCTTCTTGGCAGAAGTGGCCTTTAGGCAAAGAAAAAGCCCATACCTCCACCACTGACAGAGTTTCAGAGTATCCGTAAATGGATAAAAACAGGATTGTCTTATCTTGCCAAGACAGGGTTGGACAGTTCTACAAAAAGTTCCTTGCCTTTGAAAAATGTTATGTCAGTTGTGTTAGGCCTTAGCCAAAGTTGGTTGCCTCAACATTGCAAAACGAAACTTTAGGTGACTGCCCAGGTAGTTAGTTGTCTCTGTCATTTGTTGCACATTTTGGAAGTTTCTTGTTTGTACTTCCTGGTTGCTTAAGTAATATTACTTCCCTTCTCAGATCTTTGATGGGGTTGAAGATTAGATAATTGTAGTTACCCTCTACATTATTTAGACTCCTTGAAATAGAATGCTTAGTAAAACTTTTGTTATATGTTTCTTCTTAATATTGTTTGTTGTTTGTAATTTTATATTTATTATTTGTTCCTATTGAATATAATTGTATTTGGTTTGGTTCTGTCTTATTTAGACAAAAGGGAGAGATGAAGGGGAAGCCTAGCCACAAATCTTGTTTTGTAAGGCATGTCCCCCTTGGTCTAAAGGCGTGTCCCCCTTGGTCTAAAGGCGTGTCCCTCTTAGGCGTGTCCCTCTTAGGTGTGTCCCCCTTAGGCTAATATTGACTTATAAAATCTTGCGGCCCTGTGGCCCGCCTGCTCTTTGTTTTCCTGCCCTCCTCGCTGGAACCTTGGATTTGTAAGTTCCCTTTCCTTTCCTTTATTAAAACTGAATTATATATATTAAAGTTTGTCTGGTGAATCATAACTGCCGATCAACCACGCACCTTCAGGGCATCATTGGAAAATTTCGAAAATACCAGTAATCGTTGGAAAATTCCAAAAATACCAGTGATAAAGGGTAACTCCCCTTTTCTCAAGATTATAATCTAACTTTATGGTCAGCTAGTTCCTGGAACAGAGTCACTGAACTGGCTAACCTAGATTTTTGGGTCTTCTCTCCCTGCTAGATTTTTGGCTCTATTTTTCCTGCTAGATTTTTGGCTCTATTCTTTCTGCGAGAGGGGTCTGTATTTATCTGGGCCTCTCACAAGAATGCATAAGACAGTGCATTAAAATGATAAAGGCATTTGAAAATAAAATCATGGTTTTAGTTTGAAGGTTCAACATTGGTTCAGGACTGAGAATGGTGCAGTTGAGGTGGCCCAGGGTTCTTGTCTCTGATGTATTCCATTGCTATCACAATACTCACAAATCCACTGCTTTTGTTTGTTCAAAAGCCTCATCTTAGTTCAAACCCTCATCTCTCTGTTGGGTCTATAAGGGTCGTGCAAAGACAGGGACAGACCACCAAAGTCTCATAAACCAAAAGCAAACTTTAATACAGGGAAAAAGTACCAGAAACAGAAAAAAAATCAAAATTAAATAAAATCTCCATGGGGCACAAAAAGCTTATTGATTAGCTGAGACCACAGCTAGAGATGGATTTGTAAGACTATGGCAAAGGCTGGTTTCTGGACAAACCTTTTTATAGTAAGGGGCACCAAGCATTAGGTCTGCACAAAGGAATTTTTACAATATTAAGATAAAACTCAGATATAGATGGCCTTAATTTACAATCTTTATTAACAAGTTTTTTAGTTAAATTCGTGCTTGTAATTAATCTATTGTCTTCCCTGGTATTTTTAGGCAGTGTTTACTGAAGCTCTGTGATCTCCCCTTTGATGCTGCTAGTTTCATGTAGCAGGGATAATGCATAACCCAAAAGTTAACTCAGCTCATATTCATTGTTATTCACAGATGGCCAAGGTGTTTTCTTATACTAGCTCTCAGTTTATGGAGAGATGTTGTGGCCTTGCAAACAAAGCTATGGGTTGTAAAGCAGAATAATCCACTGTTAACAGTTGGTCATGAAGCTGCTGAGAAAACTGCTGACAGCCTGCTCTCATTCTCTTGGGCTTACAACTTTATATTTCTTTATTTCTACATTCTTATTTCTAAAATCTACATTTTAATATTCTTATTCTTGGACCCTCCACTCTCACCCAGGAATATAGTAAACCATCATCCATAGCTTCTTTAGATACCCTCTTCTTTCCTTTCTTTCTTTTTTTCTTATTCTTTTTTTTCTTTGAGACAAGGTTTCTCTGTTAATTTGGAGCCTACCCTAAAACTTGCTTTTGTAGACACCAGGCTGGAACTCACAGAGTGCTAGGATTAAAGGTGCTAGGTGCCACCACCACCCAGCTTTTTCTTTCTTTCTTTCTTTCTTTCTTTCTTTCTTTCTTTCTTTCTTTCTTTCTTTCTTTTTTTCTTTCTCTCTTTTGTTATTTATTTGGATAGGATCTCACTATGTAGCCCCAGGTGTCCTCGAGCTGCATTCCTCCTATTTCTACTTTCCAAATGCTGTAATTGTAAATATATGCTAATGTACCGATTCTTCTCTCATTTTTAACTTCTAGCCATACTGTTTTCATAAACTCTGCATCAATTTCTAATAAATTTCTGCTTATGAATTTGTGCTAGTTCCTCTCAAAATATATTAGCAATTCTAGCTTAAATTCTGAAGTATTCATTGTGATTGAGTCAAAATGGGGAAACAAGGAACAGAGCAAAATATCTAAATAATAACTACCATGAAGTAATAATATGCTGTGCATGTCTACTCTGTTTTTGCATAGATTCATTCAACTTCTCCAAGCATCCTTTGAGGTAGTTACTATTAGTGGCTTTTTACTGCTTAGAACTAGGTCAAAAAATAATCCAATGATTTCCTAACCATCATGCAGTGAGTCATGGTGTAACTGGAATGACCTCTTCACTACCATGCCACATAACACAGAGTCACACCAGGGGTTAGATAAAGATTCAAGATTATCCCTTATATTTTTGTTTCTGTGTGTCGAATATTAATAAAATTTTGGTCACCAACTTATATTTTTTGAGAGTCTCATGTAGTTTATTATGACCTTGAACTTGCATCCACGTAAGCAAGGATGCCCTTACACTTCCCATCCCCCTGCATCCGCCCTCCCCCATGGATAGTTTATTTGGTGCTGGAGATCAAACCAGAGGCCTTGTTCATGGGAGGCAATTACTCTCCAAATGAGCAACATCCTCAACTCCACCACATCATTTAACCTCTACTGATAAATGTATGCCTTTTTAGAAGTCTCTCCTTATTTCTCCTCATGTCACTGACCCAACTTTCCATATGCTCACTTCTACCCCTCACTGGCTCATTGTATACATTCATTTTTCGATTTCCAGTTCAGTTTCTCTTCTCTCTCTTATATTCCTTATTTATGCCATCTGCTCCCTCTAAATCTCATTTTCTTTGTCTTGACATCCTGGCCTTTTAATTCCAGTTTATTGATGTCAAGCAGAATCTAAAATATTACTTTATTTCCTACAGTAAATCACTTAGAAGGGATTCATTATTTCCTCTATTCCTATCATTGAGTCTTTACAATATTCTTCCCTTTCTCTTATTCTGTAGTGGTTTCTCCTAGCTTTGTATAGCTATTGTTTCCTTCTCATGTATTCTCACAAAAAGAACAAGTCATCTATGTCTAGGTTTTATCAATTTTCTATGTTGATGGCTTTCCCTTATTCCATTTCTCAAAGTGGCAACTATAAACTGTATTTCAGATTGACAGCTGGCCAGAAGGTTGATATGTACAAATAGCTCCTGACCCAAAACTCCCTGCCTAGATAACTTGCTCTCTGTGTGGTTTTCTCAATTAAGATCAAACTTCACTTTCCTAACCACCTGGGTTTCTACTATTCAGAACACATAGGGTATGTGACATTATAGCTCACTCTTCCTCCTCTTTCTGTGTTCTTCTCTTCTGCTTTGCTGCTGAGCAGTGAACCATGTAGGTTCTGCTGGGTCAATACCTTGAGTGTCTCAAACAGAAAGTAGGTGACTTCTACTGGCCAGTATGAATGGCCTGTTACTCTGAGTTTTCCCTTTCACACAAGCAGCTGTGTATTTGGTAAAAATAATGACTCAATGTAAAATCCACTTGGTGGGGTTGTATTATTTAGCTTCTTTTTGGGGATCACATGAGTATTTTAGCAGGAAACAGTGAAAGACTACATGTAATTGGCACAAAGCTCTTTCATGTACTTGAAGAGAAGGGTCCTTCCTATTTCCCTCTTGTGCTATGGCTCTGGGATCTTTTTTAATAAGTAATGGACTAAAGGTCCAATGCTCAATCTAGTTTTAATGAAAAGTCCGTGCCTCTTCCCATCTCCCCACTACAAATAGGCAAGGGCTGGGCAGGATGTGGGAATTCAAATACTGTTTCTTCTCCTGGAAGAAACTGTTAACTTCAAGAGAGCTTAGGAAGACAGATATGGACTTGGGATACCATCAAAGCCAGTAGATGGCCCAAATGAATGGTTGCTACAGATTCATACCCCCACTGAGACTAATGTGGTAATGACTGAACCATTCTTCCTTTATACTACATCCATGCTGGAAACTTATGGAAAACATCTCTAATGGAGACACCGGAGCATAGTCTAATCTTATTCCTTTAACTAGAATCTAGCCTACTCTTCCAACTTTGTGCCAATAATGATCAGAGTATGTTGGAGGAGAGAGCCACTTGTTGGTTCCAAGCCAGTTAGCCCTGAAATAATCACACAGATACTTTATTAATTAAATCACTGCTTGATCCATTAGCTCCAGCTTCATATTGGCTAAGTCTTACATGCTAATTTAACCCATTTCTATTAATCTGTGTATTGCCACAAGGCTGTGTCTTACCAGGAAAATTCTAGCATCTGTTTTGGGCAGGGCTACATATCTTCTCTCTCCTCTGCCTCCTTTCTCTCAGCATTCAGTTTAGTTTCCCTTGCCTACCTAAGTTCTGCCCTATCAACAGGCCAAGGCAGTTTTTTTATTCACCAATGGTATGCATAGCTTACAAAGAGGAATCCCACATTACCTCCCCTTTTCTGTTTAAATAAAAAGGAAGGTTTTAACTTTAACATAGTAAAATTACATATAAAAACAGGTATAAAAAGAATTATAGTTACAATATTTATACCTACTTTATCTTTTATCATAACTAAGGAAAACTATATCTATAAATTCTTCAACTCCATCAAAAACTCCAAGAGGATATAATATTACCTAAGTAAACTGGAAGTACATTGTAAGCAACTTCCAAAACTCTAGAATTGACAGAGAAATCTCATTGCATGGAAAGTCAGCCAAAGTTTTTCTCTAACATTGGGGCATAAATCTTCAGCCTACAGGCCCATAATATCTGACACTCTTCTATGAAGCAGGAAAATTCAAAGACAGTTCCACCTATATTGGTAGTTTGTCATTCACTTTCTTCTGTATTATGCAGAATATCTGGCAGACTCTTTCCTTTCTCTGTGGATCCTGCATATCCAGTTTATCAAGAAGTCCAGGCAAGAGCAGTTTCTTGCTCAGATGGCTAACCAACTTCACATGGAGTCTCTTCAATGCCCATTTTTTCTTGAAGTAGATTGGTGCTGCCAGGAGCAGATGTGGTTCACTGTCATGAAAAGTCCTAAATTCTTAAAACATTTTGTATACCATATTCTAAAGGTTTCTAAAAGATTTGAAGAATACATATTTAGTTGAAATATATCTGTATATATCTAGAAAGCCTAACTAAGTTTGACTATTATAGATGATTATCCATTAACCTATATTTCTTAATTATACATTATATTTAAAATGAGCTGAACAAACACAATAGCTTAATCAAGAGTAAAGATATACATATAACAAAATTGATCTTAAATTTGTATCAATAAACCAAGATCCATACCAATGAAAATCTCTATAGCATATTCCCCTTTGAATGTAAACAAACATTTATAAACAATATTTGAGAATATGGGCGTAGTTCTCTAGATTACTTCCTGCTGATTGGGCACTTAATCAAGTCTTTCATGGTGTATCCTATGTGCTAGGTTCATCTCAGCTAGCAGTTGGGTGAAGTAATTTTGGGGGTTATGTTCATAGTGATCTTTCAGGGGATCTTTGTGCATCAAACCATATTAGTCTGGAACGAATCCACAGTCTCCCATCCTCTGTGGAAACAAAAGAACCTATTTTTCAAAGCAATATATCCTTAGACCCAAATTTTAGAATCAAGATACCTTTATAATATACATACTGGTTTAGCTTAGCAGCCAATACAATGAAATGTCTCTCTTTGTTAGCTCCTTCACGGTCAAAAAATTCATAGAAAACACAATAATATACATAATCCAGATTCTCTGTGTATTCTCCATCTTTACATATTTTATTTTCTTTTACTCTATTACTTTTTAATATTTATTTTATTTTCTGTTTTAGTCTATGACTGCCTAGACTCTGTCTCTTTAAAGGCTTTACTTTTAAAAACCATTTACTTCTTTTTATAACTGTCCATATTCTTTTCTTCTCTCTCCCAAGCCTACATATATTTGTTCAACACTGTGACCATTTAGAGGTCTTTTGCATTTGAATTAGTCTTATTGCATATCTGTAATTATTTTCTTACCAGAAGCGCTTCTTAAAATTCTAAGCTCTTCTTATGAACTTAAGCTGTGCCATTGCTAGGGGAAATACAGCACTGCCTGCCTGCCCCAAACAGCCCAGCATGGTGGAGCTGCTTGAGAGCCATGCACAATGCCCCATTTCTAGGCACATAGCCGGTCCATATTGCCACCAAGCAATGTTGCTCACAAACCCCATTCAAATGCTTGATTTCCTGAAAGAGCCAGGGGTCACACTGGCAGCATGGCCCAGAATACCAGAATTTCAAAATGGTGCAGCTTTTTTTCTGCTACCATTGAGTAAGAAAATCCTCTTTTAAAGGAGCTGTGACACGCCACCAACTAACAGCCAGATGCTGTGTTCTCAGGTTTTTAAGTGGATTTTAGTTGGCCATGTGGGTGCCAATTAGTTGGAGGAGAGAGCTGCTTGTTGGTTCTCAGCCACTTAGACCCGAAATAATCACACAGATACTGTATTAATTAAACCACTGCTTGGCCTATTAGCTCCAGCTTCTTATTGACTAACTTTTATATATTAATTTAACCCATTTCTATTCATCTGTGTATTGCCACAAGGCTGTGGCTTACCAGGAAAATTTCCTGTGTCTATCTCCAGTGGGGCTACATGTCTTCTCTCTCCTCTGCCTCCTTTCTCCCAGCATTCATCATTCAGTTTAGTTTTCCCCACCTATCTAAGTTCTATAGAAGCAATTTGTGAAGACTGAGCATTCCAGATGGAGGGAACAGCATGTACAAAGCAATGAGGCAGGAGAACTCAGCATGATTGAGTGAGTGAATGAAGGCCAGTGTATCTGGAGCTTATTGACTAAGAGAGAGACTCTTGAAGAAAAGAATGGGATATGAACAGCTGTTTGGGATATTTAGGGAAATCAACAAGAGATAAACAAATGGATTGCCAAGTAGCAGTGTGGTCTCATTGAATTTAGCACAAATTAATGCTGACCAGAGGCACTACAGTTCTGGGACTTTCTCCAGCAGCATTTGCACATTCTGCTTGTCTTCAGTTGGTCTTTAAGAAACCCAACTGAACTTTTTATGATGGTCCAGCTGGGACTTTTCACTCTACCCTTCTCAAAACCAGGTTGTGAAGGCTGTTTTACCTCCCAAATAGGCTGACCTTGAGCTATAGTCTGAGATCTTCTGCCTTACACAGGGGAGTGATATGAAAATCATCCTTCTCTCACTCTAAATTGAATTGGTTTATGTTATTTCTCTTTCCCATCTCCTTCCTTCCCAGTGGGGTGTGTGTGTGGAATGTCCTTTCATTAAGTGTGAACTTGCTGCAAAACTTTCCAACCAACTAACCTTCCTCTTAGGGAACCCATTGCAAATCCCAGCTTCCATTTAGAACGGTAGTTCTCAACCTTCCTAATGTTGCAACCCTTTAATACAGTTCCTCATGTTGTGGTGAACCCAAACCATAAAATTATTGTGTTACTACTTTGAAACTATGATTTTTCTACTGTTATGAATCATAATGTAAATATCTGTTACACTGGATATCTGATATGGGACCCCTGAAGGGGTCATGACTTCACAGGTTAAGAAACACTGATTTAGAATGAAATCCATAGTCTAATTTCTAAACCATTTGCCCTTATTTTAGCCAAAGCATCTAGATGAAGGTCTCATTCAGGAAGTCATTAACTACAGAATGGATAGAATCCATATAGGACACCTTTAATCGTACCAGCGGAGTGACTGGAGGTATTTTATAGGATCCACATAATCTCTTATTTCCCAGGATTTAGACCTTGATAAAAAAAAAAAAAAGAAAAAAAAAAACAGCCATAACCTCCCCACAAAGGCTATGTTTATATGGCTCATGCATAAAAAATTAAATAATTCTGCTCAGTCTTCCTTTTGTCAGGTTAATTTAAACCCACAATACCTTTCTTTTGGTAGGTCACATATTTAAGTCCTATATACTTAAAGGAATTGCAAGGGTGAGTCTTATTGTTTACCAGGATAAAAGCTTTCTAAAAATACCTAAATCCTCAAAGACAGTAATATCTTGCAAATTTTTGGCACTTAGCATTTCTTTGCAGTGCTTCTTTTTGCAAATACATCATCTCATTTTGTTCTCTTAATGACTCCAAATTAAGAAAGATGGATATTATCTTTTCTCAGGAGAAAAAATAAAACTTGTGCTTGATTTACTCCTATAAAGATTTGGGATCCTACTGGAGCTAAGTCTCCCTTAGAATGCTGAGCTGATTTTTTTCTTTATCCAATATTTAGCCTTTATCAAAGGTCACCCAAGGATAATAATAACCACCGTTCTTCAGCATTTAATAAATTGAGATACTGGACTTCTGCCTGATTTCTATATACTTTATCTTTTAACTCTTGATTATTGTGGTGGCTGTTCAAGTGATTCTGCCTAGACCTCATAAGCTTCAGTGACAGAGACTTCAGACCCTGTGCTCTGAGATCATGCAACATTGCCCAGCATTGAGCAATTCTTAGTGAGGGCATTGTTTGTTGCCCTGTGAAATGTTCCTGTACAAGTTTTTATTAATATTGGATCTTGTGTGTGTGTTGTGTTTTCTCCTTTCAGTTAATGAGAAGATGTGTTATGGTAATGATCAATTGGCAGGAATTGAGAATTAGAAAATCTGGCTTGAAGTGATGTCTGAGCAACAGCCCTCAAGGGGATTAACCAGTTCTACCACATGCTTTCTCAGGCCTCTCAACTTTTTCTGTCTCTTTGCTTTTTTATAGCTTTTAAAATGGAGGTAGTAATAGCAAATGTAGTGATCACTGTGAGTGTTGGATGTAATGTATGGGAAAGTACTATTGCAGTATTGTCTTATTCATTTATTTATGTTTTTAAAATACCTATCTGGTGGAAGAGAATTATTGAAATTACAATTTTAGTGGGAGGTAAAATTCTGTCCTTTGATGTGGAAATCGAAGCAAAATAGACATGATTAGCCCATGGGTCTTGATTGTGATGTGCACAAATTGACTGTAGATCACTAAGCAAAAAAGAACTAATTTATAAAATCATTGGGATGGCTGAAGAAATAAACTCAAGAGATTAGGAACCAGGGCCAAATATTCCCAAGGGGGCAGCTGATGTAGTCCTCAGTTGATTGGCACCAGGTTGAAGACTTGCTGTTCCCAAAGAAATTCAGGTTTATGGTTCAGTCCATAAGTCAATTCTGTATGACATAAGCCACTTAGCTGTGAGCAAAATGGGTCTAGAAAGATGTGCTTGCATGGCAGGGGGGCAGATTACTTAGTTATTGCTAGGTGTTCAGAAGGGAAAGCCAGGAATACATGGCTAATATAAAAAGTATCTACTACAGAGCAGATATTCCCTCTCTATGTTTATATAACTAATAGAGAATGATCATGAGACTGAGGCCAAGTTATTCAAATGTCCTAATCAAAGATTTTGACTAGATAGAGAGTAAAGAAGACCTAAAGCAATGGCCCTAGTACACTAAGGACTCCAGAGTATCAGTTACATTCCAGAGATAGTAGCTATCCCATAAAGATAATCTGAGAGACAAGTGATGTGGGATTCCCCTCTGTATGCTATGAATACCATTGGCTAATAAAGAAGCTGTTTTGGGTCTGTGATAGGGTAGAACAGAGCTAGGTGGGGAAAACTACACTGAATTCTGTGAGAAAGAAAATGGAGTCAAAAAGAAGCCATGTATCCCCACCAGAGAGAGAAGCCAGTCAGAATCTTGTCAGTAAGACACAGCCACATGGCAATACACAGATTAATGGAGATGGGTTAGTTTAGGATATAAGAGTTAGCCAGAAATACGCTTAAGCTATTGGCCAAACAGTATTGCAAATAATATGGTTTTGTGTGATGATTTCGTGGCTGAGCAGCCAGGAACTAACAAACAGTTCCCTACAACAGACAAGTCCTGGATGATGTCTTGGTTCCTCAGATTCCTTTAATGTGTACATTAGCTTAAACCTTACTCTCTATTCTTTCTATGTTGTCTATGAACTGTGCAATAGTCTACCAATCAATAAGAAGAAAAGGCCTAGTGTGGTGGCTCATTCCTCTAAGTCCAGCATGGAAAGCTGTGGCAGGTAGATCTATGTGAATATGAGGCAAAACTTATCTTCATAGCACATTCTAGGCTAGCCAGGGATACAAGGTGAAACCCTGTCTCAATATAGTAGTAATAGTAGTAGTGGTAGTAAATGTAGTAATAGTAATAATGATACCAGTTTTTAGTTCTGAAATGTTTACTAGCAAATGGGTTGCAGATGATAGTCAACTACTGGAAAATAATATGTAATTGTTTCTGTTAATTGAAGCTGTGACAACCTGGCAGTAGATGGTAGACATAGTAAATTACATCAATGCATTTGATGACCTCAAATGCATAGTGAATGTTGTGATAACAATCTAAAAGGCGTTACTCTGCGATACTCTACTCAAAAAAGAAATTCAAGAGAGTAAAAGTTTTCTTTGTCTCTTTTAATTACATCATATAGAATAAAGAAGAACACCACTAAAATTCTTCTGGCTTATCAAAGCAATTCCACAGCATTTATAACCTTTATAAAGTGAGATCTGCACTTTGTATTATATTCAGTCAGAAAATAATTAAAATAACAAAAATAATCGCAACCGTCTGAAAGGCCAATGGTGGTTTTCTCAGGCCACTGAAATTACCTGAGGTCTGAGCCTTTTCCAAGGCCCTTTTGTTCTGGAAAAACACCTGACTGGTATTATCACACAAACCATTGCTGTCTTCTCAAAACTGAAGGAAGAGTGACTATTTAACTACTGATTTTTCTTCAGTTTTCTTTCTTTAGAGGTGAGAAGGTCATGCTGCTTTGCTCTTAAGTAATGAGATCATATTGCTTCACAGTAAAAAACAAAAAAATGACAACATAAAAACCTGGACACAAGGGCTGAGGAGCCTAACTAAATCCTACTTTGAGAGCCATTAAATTTTAATTACTATGCTTAAGAGATCAGTGAAACAAAAATACCTCTGATCTTCAAGCCCTTTGCCCAAGGACAAACAGTTCCTGAAATGTTGGAAACTATTGTTTATGGGAGATAATAAGTCACTCTTTCGCATTCTTCTAAACAAGTCTGATGCATCTGCACCAGATGTGCTTGATCACATGGAGGTTCACAAGCTAAAGGTAAGTCAGGATGTATCCTTGCTCCTGTTTGGACCTAATAGGAAATGCAATGAATTATGGGTTTTCCTTCTTAAGCTGTTGTGATTCTGGATCATTTTCCCAGGAACCTGGGTATGGACACTTTAAACTGTGGTAGTGGTCTTTTTCTCAATCTATGGGATTAACATTACCTCACAAGGAAGAGAATGGCATGAAAACAATAATGTTTAGTTTCAAACCCAGGACAAATGTCTGAGGAACTGTTTTAACATATCAAGGCAGTCCTGGCTTCTAGGTTTCCCTAGCATTATTCAGTCCCTATCTGTTGCAGAGTGTAGCTGGCAATACCCAGGGGCTGGTCTGTCTGTCATTCCCACAGGGGCTTTTCCCTATATGATATAAATATTTTGGTTTCCCATCCCTTTTTGTACTTTTGGCCTCTTGGCTGCTGCACCTGGTTCCCCTTTTTACCCTCTCCTTGCCCCTACCTATCTTCCTACATGGCCCAGATTAATCATGTTCACTCTGGACTCTTCTAGGTGTCCCTGTCTCTGTCTCTGTTCTCCCTTTTATCTACAATAAACTTTCTTCTCCACCATAATGTTAAGTTTTTTCAGCCCAACGAACCTCTCTGCTAATGCAATAAGCAAAATCAGACAAAATCAGACCAAATTGGAAAAAGCCCAGGTTTAATGGATGCCAGCATTCCTGGGTGGCCCTCCAGGAAAACACTGAAAGGGGCAAGGAAAACTGGGAAGACCACGTGTTTGTTCTCTGAGGTGTCAGTTTAAATAGCCTGTGGGAGTGGTCTTGACCCTCCCTGGGTCACCATTTCGCTGGATTTCTTGGAGGTAGAGTCTGGACTGCAGCAATTCCCAGGGAAGGGGGCTTGGAACTTTCCACCAAACATTCCAGACTCCTTGTATATATAGATGCCAGAGGGCTGGGGTTACACTTCCAATCAAACATTCCAGACTCTTTGTATAATGGGGGGCACCGGCTCAGGTCTGGCTACTTCCTGTGGGCATGGGGCAATGTGGGAGAGGAGAGAGTTGGGAGCTGGTGGGCTCATGCTCAGTGAGAAGTGTGGCTGGAGAGACATTTGGTTTACTGCCATCCTGGAGACATCAGGCATCTGTTCCTTGAGGGAGATGAGATGGCAGAGGTTAAGAAAAAAATATCGTTATTATTAGCCATATGAATGGGGCTAGCCATGGGAAGGGTCATTAAATGTCAGAAAGAATGGGACAGAGAGGTGCCTTATTTGGTCATATAGGTGAGGATCAAGTGAATAAGTGAGACACCAGAGCAGATATGCCCTGTAAAACCAGATTTTAGTTGGTAGGTGTCCTTTTGAGCCAGGAGAATTGGTACCAGTGGTGAAGTCCCAGGAGTTGTTGCATGTGTTGGCATTAACTGGAGAGTCTGTAGTAAGGAGGAACTGGCTATGTCCAGTCCCAGACTGGCTTACACCCAGGCTGGTGGGCTGCTTGTTGTCCTGGCCACCTGGCTAGCTTATACCCAAAATAGCCACACAGGAAACTGTATTAATTCAATTACTGCCTGGCCATTAGCTCTAATTTTTTATTAGTCAACTCTTACATCTTGATCTAACCCAGTTCTAATAACTTGTGTTCACCACAAGGTCGTGGCTTACTGGGAAAGACTCTAACCAGTGTTAGTCTCAGGCAGGAGAATCATGGTGTCTTCTACACTGTCCTTCTTTCCAGCATCCTGTTCTCTTTTCCACCCCAAACATCCCAGACTCCAGGGATATAGGAGTTTTGCCCTCTCAAAGTTTTGCCCTATCAAAAGGCCAAGGCAGTTTCTTTATTAATTAGTGAAAGCAACACAAATACAAATGGACCCCCTACACCAAGAGTCCTTTGTAAGTTGGTCTTGGCCCAGACAGCAGGAGTGACCTGTAAAATATGCTTGGAAATTGTGTGAGCCCACCAACTCCCAACTCTCTCTTCTCCCACATTGCCCCATGCCCACAGGAAGTAGTTATACTTGAGCTGGCAACCCCTATATCCAAGGAATCTGGGATGTTTGCTTAGAAATGAGACCCCAGTCCCCTGACACTCCTATATCCATGGAGGCTGGAATGTTTGGTTGGAAGAGTCATCCCAGCCCCTGGCATCCATCTGAAGCCCCCTTCCCAGGGAGTTGCTGCTGTCTAGACTCCACCTCCAAGAAAGCCCACCAAAGAGTGAACCCTTCCTAGAGAGAGTCAAGACCACTCCCACAGGCTATTTAAACTCTCCCGCAGAGAACGAACAGGTGGTCTTTCCAGTTCTCCTTTCCTCTCTCCGTGGTTCCCTGGTTGGCCACCCGGGAGTGCTGGCAACAATTAAACCTGGGCTTTTTCTAATTCTGTTTGATTTGTCTTGATTTGGATTATTGTGTTTGCAGAAAGGTTTGTTTGTCTGCAAAAACTTTACACTACTGAGTGCTAATTTTTATTGCTTATTAATCTAAGTCCCATTCTATCAACTATAGTAGTTTTTAACCTGTTCTGGAATGATTTCTCTAACTACTCTAAATACTTAATCATCCCAGATGTCCCTCTGAAGCAGATCTCCTGTTCTTCTCTGTCATTTTGTGATGCTAACAAAATTGGAGGTTTTAAAAATAACCAGAAATAATGAGAAATGTTTTTCATATTTTGCTTGACTAGATGGTATAAAAGGATATGCCCTTGACTTAATATCCAGAAATATGACTTACAATTAGTAAGCCACACCTCTACATGTGTCTGTCATTTCTAGACAGATGGAATTATGAGTGCTCAGATCTACTTAATAGTTTACTCCATCAATGGAGTCAATGGTGAATTGACCCTTTGGAGATGGTAGAGTTGTGGAAGGTGAGGTCTGTGGAGAAGAGGTATGTCCATCATTGAATGGGTATGTACAAAGGGAATATCTTGGCCTGTTTTTTGTCATCTCTCAGCATTTTGGCTACACAAGTTGAAAGGTCAATCTCCACCACACTTTTTCAATCACAAAGAACTGAATCCTTTCTCCTTTGACTTTTTTGGAGGGGAGGGGGTTGGGAATTTTATCACAATGTCAAAATGGCAACTGACAATATAGTGTATAAGTCAGCCACAAAAACAATTAAGTTCTGGGATTTAGAGCTACTTGGTTGGAACTGGAGGACATTGTGTGACAAAAAGTGTGGAAGACAAATAACACATGCTTTCACTCATTTGTGGAAGTGTAAATTGTCAAGCACATAGAAAGAGGAAGTAGAAAATGATTATTAGTGTTTAGGAAAAGTTAACACTTTTCGAACGAGGGTAGTAGGAACAGAAGGGGGTTGGATGATAAGTGCCAAGATAGTGTTGGGTAGAAAAAACACATTCTACTGTCTACAGCACGGTAAGCTAACTCAAGTTTATAATATTTTATTATACATTTTATAAATATCTGGAGGAGGGGGTACTCAATGGCTCCAAACACAAAACAAAGATACATGTTTAAGAAAATGTAATGCTAATTATCCTGCTTTGATTGTCACATATTGTATATTGTATTGGATTCCCATACTGTTCCTCATAAATAAATTATTATGTGTCAATTAGAATGGAAGAAAAGAAAAACACAGCATCAGTAAAAGTGGAAGGTAAATGACCACTTCTGCTAAGTCAGGTGTCTACTACAGAAGCTTCTCTTTTTCTCTCCCACCCCTAAAAACACTACAGTCTAGTTGCAAAGATATGCCATAATTGCCTAGCATCAAGAGTCTCATAAAGAGGGAAGCTTTCACTCTTGGGTTTTAAAGAGCAAGATGCTGATTTTTGTAGGAGGAGGGCCCGTTTGTTCATCCTGGCCACTTGGCTAGCTTAGCCCCAAAATAACCACACAGAAACTGTATTAATTAAATCACTGCTTGGCCCATTAGCTCTAGCTTCTTATTGCCTAGCTCTTTCATCTTAATTTAACCCACTTCTATTAATCTGTGTATCACCATGTGGCAGTGGCTTACTGGCAAAGATTCAGCATGTCTGACTCTGGCAGCTCCATGGTGTCTCTCCTGACTCTGCTTTCTTCTTCCCAGAACTTAGTTCCGTCTTCCCCGCCTACCTAAGCTCTGCCCTATCAACAGGCCAAGGCAGTTTCTTTATTCATTAATGAAAGCAACACATAGACAGAAGGACCTCCTACACCAGATTTTTAGCTAAGACTCGTACTGCTAAAATTCTCTCTTCTAACCTTTCTTGCATTATGAATGTCTTAACTATCTCTCCCCTCTCCTTTTCCACTTAACCTTTTTCTAGCCTATTTCTTAGGGATTCCTACTGTCATCATTTCATCTATTTGTGGTTTACTCTTCAATGTTTTCAATCTACCTTAAGAAGTTGTAATGCAATTGGCTCTTTTGGCAAGAAGGTCTAAGACAAATTAGTAGAGTCTGTGGTGCATGGAAAGATTTTCATCAGTTACCATAAAAGTGTGCCCAACAGGAAATAACCTCAGTAACATTTCCTTACACTCCTGGTCAAGGACACCAGGTTTTTGTGATTTTTTTAAAAACACCCCTAACCTGGTCTATGTATCCTTCCACTGAAAGAGATGCAGGAATCTGATTGCTCTCTCTTCCCTAAAGTATAACAACTGGTCTGCAGCTGTTCATACACCAGGGATGCAGTAATTCTACCATAGCCATGGTATGCACCAGAAGTTGTTTTCTTTTCAGCCTGACTATCAAGGTCTTCTGCTCCAGAATTTATCCTAATTAGTTTAAAGTCTATTATTAAGATACACTCCACTTACTAGAAATTGGTTTAGAAATGTGATTTAACACAGTTCTGTAAGCAAGATGGAAGAAGTACCTTAAGGTTTGAGGGACAAGCTTCATTATTGACAAAAATTAATGGTGAGGGTCACTCCACCCACCCTCTTTGGACATTGCCATGTCTGTGGGTAATGCTTGGAATGGCAGTAGCCATCCAAGGGTAATGATCTCACTAAAGATACAGCCTATAAAGCCAACAGTGGGGGACAGTCAGGAATTAGAAGACATGTGGATCCTCAAATCTTGAATTAATCAGTTCTGAAGTCACTTTAGGTAAGGATGCTTTCAAGTAGAAGTTTGATTTAAAAAAAAAACAACAAAGATTTAATTTTTTAAAAAAATTAGTTATATCTCTGTGTGTGTGTGTGTGCATAAGAGAATTTAAATGTACTCAGAGATCAGAGGAGGGCACTGAGTAGCAGGCAGTTTGGGTGCTGTCTGATTTTGGGCTGGGAAGTAAACTTAGTTCCTCTACAAGTGTGGTAATACTCTCTGTCAGAGTCATCTCTTCAGCCATAATATTCTTTTTGAATTTTTAGATTGGGTAGGTGTCTTAGTTATCTTTCTTATTCCTTTTTGCTGAGAAATATGCTATGACAAAAGTTACTTAAGGAAGGGTTTGTTTTGGCTCACAGTCTATTATAGCAGGGAAGGCAAAGCTACAGGAGAATGAGACAGTTGATCACATGGTTTCTGCAGTGAAGAGGAAACAAGTGATAAGTGCTGGTCCTCAACTTGCTTTCATCTTTATATTCAGCCCATAACTCCAGTCGGAGTGGTAGTATTCACATTTAGGATGGATCTTACTTTGATTAATACAATCCAGAAACTCCCTCACAGGTATGTTCAGAGGCTTTTCTGCTGGGTCTGTCAAGTTGGCAGTCAATATTCAGGGTTTTTCTTCTGTATCACAGCATGTATCTTGGGAGATATTTAGACAGGTTTTGCCATTACCTCAGTAAAGGACCTACCATTATCAATTTCCTGATTTTTAAAACTCACCTGCATATACAATGTTTCTTTTTGTTAGTTCCCTGTGGTAGACCATTTTGCTAACACTCAAAAATCATCAGTAACATGTAAAAGACCCATCAACAAGTTCCTAACTGGAGATCTGGGGGAATTAAATCCTAGAAATAAGGCAACAAGCAGTTTAAAATGTACACTTTGATAATACAACTCCAAATGGAGGGTTTAATTAATAGTGTTTAAAAGATTTTTCCAGAACCAGCCCAATAGTTATACAACTTAAAAATATGTCAATCTCACAGGGCTGTGGCAATGACTCAGAGGGTCAAGTACTTGGTGCACAAGCACAAAGACCTGAATTCTGATCCTTAAAACCCTCGTAATGCTGAACACAGTCACACACACATCTGCAATCTCAGCTTACCTATGATAAATTGTAAGGTGGAAACAGGAGAATGTCTGGAAGCTCATATACTAGGTAACATGGTGTAAACATCCTCAAACTAGAAGAAACTGTTTCAAACAAAATCAAAACATCACCTGAGTTTGTTTTCTTACTTCCACATTCAAGACTGAATATGTTAGTCTTCAGATTGCCCATCAATTATTTCAAGCAAAAATGTCTTCTAAAAGCCCAGAACTTATTTTCTTCTTACCAAAACATAGGAATGAGTTGGTGGTATCTAAGTACAAATATGTGGACAGAGAAGAGAAATTCTTCAGTAAGACTTACCAAGATGGTCACCATTCTGTCCCAATAGTACAACATACCTGTGGGATATAAACTTCACTGGGAGAAATCTCCTTCAACTACTTAATTGATTAATAGGAGCTCTATCTGCCCATTATATCTGAGGAGGAAGGTTTATCCTCTAGACCACTTCAACTCTTGGACAGAAAATCCAGCATTTCATTGAGTGAGCAATGCAGATCTGTTACCTTTCATGGGCCCTGTTTTTCCTGCTAGTCACTCTTCAAACTACTTGAGTAAACCTTCTGATGTCATTGCTTCCTGGAAAAGGTCAACAATGACCTCCATCTTGCTGGGTGCACTCTCATTTTACATGACCTCTCAACAGCAGGAACGATGTCTAATTTACCTTCTTACATATTCTTGGTGCCGTGTCTAGGTCCTTGAATATAATAAGTACTCAAAAATATTTATGAATGAATAAATGAATGAATATGTAGTCTATGTCACATAGAATCTTTAGGATAGGATTAAGTATAGAATTCAATGGCATGAATATATATATATTTCTTTTTTAAAAGATGTATTTATTTATTATGTATACAACATTCCTTCCATGTATGCTTGCATGCCAGAAGAAGGCACCAGATCTCATTACAGATGGCTGTGAGCCACCATGTCATTGTTGGGAACTGAACTCAGGACTACTAGAAGATCAGTCAGTGCTCTTAACCTCTGAGACATCTCTCCAGCCTCATGAATATATATATATTAAACCATAATTTTTACAGTAAGACTAAAGTATATATTCTTATATTTTCTAAAGAACAAATCAACAACAAAATGCTTTTGTTTTAAACACCAATGTTGTTGCCAAGCCTACTTCAGAGTAACCTCTTTTAAAACAACATTCTCAACACATTTCCTTGTCCAACATCAGGTACACAGTGCAACATTTTTTATTAAATCTTTCCATTGACCTTACCTTTCCTTGATTTCTTTACCCTCCTTCATCACTCCCTTCATGTTCTGAAAGAATAGTTGAGACTGAAATATTTAACAAGAGAGAGTGAGGAAAATGAATGTCTTTCAAAGCTTATTTATCTATTACATCAATTGCCAGGTAATTATTGCATCATAGCAAGTAGCCAAAAGTGATGTCCTTTGTAGATACAATTCCAACAACTGAGATCTGGGCCAAGAAGAGTCAGCTGGGAGGTTCTGCTGTTCAAACTAAAGAGAAGTCATAAAGTCTATGTAGCTTCCAAATTAATCACATAGGCAGAAAATCCTATTTCTCTTTCTCTGGTTCTTTTTTTCTCCTTTCTGGTAAATTCCATAAGATCCCAGGTAGAAATGAAGTCAGTAAACCACACTGATTATTGTCATTGCTAACCTTTAGAGAAAAATAAATGTTAGCTTATTTAGGACATTTTATGTTTGACTATCTGTTTTATCTTTTACTGTATGGGTACATCATTCTAGTATCTAGTTTTCATACATAACTGGAAAAGCTATTTACCCAAAGCATCCAAAGAGAGGGCTTCTGAATGTCAGTCAATGTCATAACTTGTAAAGAGAATGTATTAGTTTTTTATTGTTGTATCTAGATACCTAACAAAAAACAACTTAAGGGAGGAAAATTTGGGTTTACAGTTCAAGGAAATTCAGACCATCATGGTCCAGAAAGGTGAGCTAGCTTTTGTCACATGGCATCAGTGCTTAGGAAGTAGAGAATGTAAATAGAAAGTTCACAGAGCTATAAAACCTTAAAGCCCACCTCCAGTTATCCACTTCTTCCAGTGAGGCTTTGCTTCCTGAATCTTCCACAATCTTCCCAAACAGCACTACCAGCTGGGGACCAATGGTTAAAACATGTGAGATTATAACATGTCTTAGGGTTTCTATTGCTTTATAAACATAATGACCAAAAACAACTTGAAGATCAAAGAAGACAGGGCAGGGACCCAAGGCAGGGATCTGGAACTAGAAGCCACAGAATAACTCTGCTTACTGGATTGTTTCTTATAGCTAGCTCAGCTTGCATCTTATAAACCCCAGGATGACCAACCTAAGAACAAAATCACTCACAGTAACCTTGATACTCCCACAGGACAGTATGGTGAGGAAAGGACATATTCTCAATTGAGGTTCTCTTTTCCCAAATGACTTTAACTTGTGCCAAGTTGACATAAAACTAGCCAGCACATGGGGCCATTTCACATCAAACCACAAAGAAGGGATTGAATTAGGAGGAAGATATCTTTAGAATGGATTAAAATCACTAACTGGGAAAGAAATGATGGAGTTGCAAGCTAGAGGAACAGGGATCAGGTTGTAATGCAATATGCTGAATGGACCTGTGTAGGAGGTGATTTTCTCTTTTAAGGCTAAATATACTCTCAAGTGTGTTTTTACCAATTCTTTAATTTCCTATAGTTCAGAAAGAAAATGCTCTGGCAGTTACATGGTAACTAAACATAGACAATGTAGCACACCTCAAAATCAGGCATTGCATCCATAAGTAAACTCTTTTTGGTGAGGGTGTATTTGGGGTGACATTTTTAGGCAAGTGTCTTCAGTTTTATTTAGAACAGAGGCCTTGGGGAGAAGTTGAATATTTATACTGAATACAGTTATATAGTCCTTTGCTTTGACATTCCCAAAGAAAGGAGAACACCCAGGGACCCCATGATGATGATGGACCAGGAATTAAGAGTAAGAATGCTGTGGTAAAGACCTGGAAGATGGACCTGGTTATTTAGCAAGAACAGGGAAAGTGGGGGTGAATGTGAGGGTTAAAATAATTCTGTTTGGAGGAATGAAGCATAGTTCAGTATGAGGAAACATTCACATGTTTGACTATGACAACCCCATGATTCAGATTCTCCAGCAAATGGGTTAAAGTCAACTCTAGGAGTTTTTCATTAAGATTTTGATTTATATATTCTTTGATAATTTCTTATTTGTATAAAATATATTTTGATCATATCTACCCACCTGACTAATTTATCAGTTTCTCCCAGTCATCTCCTATATCTCCTTCCCAATTCCATGTCTTTTTAAAAATTTTATTTTATGAGGCACTTATCCAAGTAGAACATCCTATATATGCATGAGTGTGGGGATGTCCACCTCATCCCTGAAGGCTACATCCCTGAATAAAACTGTCTCCCTCCCCAAAGCCATCAATGGCCAGTAATTCTCAGCTGTTTGTCTAGTGGTACCACAAGAGTAACTCTCCAATTCTTGCTAGAACATTTACTGGCTTGATCTTGTGTAGGTCTTGTGCAGGAAGCCCCAGTTGCAGTGAGCTCATGAGTGCAACAGCCCCATCCTGTCCATAAGTCAGCATTGTACAGCACTCCTCCTTGACCTTTGGCTTTTATAATCTATCTGTTCTCTCTTTTCTGATGTTCCCTGTACTTTCAAGAACTTTGCACACAGCACCACCTATATATCCAAACAGGATATTGCTTTGAAAGAGGACCATTAGCATGTTGTCACCTCAGAAACAAGGCGGGCTGCAAGTAGAAGGACTTTAGTTTTCCAGTTAGGGATTATGTGAGATTCTTTTTAAGAATCCCCGTGAAGTGCTTATGAAAAGATCCCTGAGTGAATGGCAGAGAAAATTGTTTTGATTTGCATTTCTCTGATGACTAAGGATGTTGAACATTTTTAAAGTGTCTTTCAGACATTTTAAATTCCTCTGTTGAGAGTTTTCTGTTCTTTTGAACTCAATTTCTTGAGTTCTCTGTATATTTTGGAGATCAGACCTCTGTCTGATGTGGGGTTAGTGAAGATCTTTTCCCAATCTGTAGGGTGCTGTTTTGTCTTGTTGACCATGTCCTTTGCTTTACAGTTTCAGGAGGTCCGATTTATTAATTGTCTCTCTCAGTGTTTTTGCTGCTGTGGTTATATTTAGGAAGTGTTCTCCAGTGTCAATGCGTTCAAGTGTATTTTCCACTTTCTCTTCTATGAGGTTCAGTGTGGCTGGCTTTATGTTGAGGTCTTTGGTCCATTTGGACTTGAGGTTTGTGCATGGTGATAGATATGGGTTTATTTTCATTCTTCTGCATGTTGATATCCAGTTATGCCAGCACCACTTGTTAAATATGCTTTCTTATTTCCATTTGATATTTTTTTGCTCCTTTGTCAAAAATCAGGTGCTCAAAGATGTGTGAATTGATATCCGGGTCTTCTATTCGGGTCCGTTGGTCCTCCTGTCTATTCTTATGTCAATACCAGGCTATTTTCAGTACCATAGCTCTGTGGTAGAGTTTGAGGTCATGGATTGGGATGCCTCCAGAAGTTCTTTCATTGTACAGGACTGTTTTGGCTATTCTGGGTTTTTTGCTTTTTCATATGACATTGAGTTGTTTCAAGACCTTTGAAGAATTTTGCTGGGATTTTGATGGGCATTGCATTAAATCTGCAGACTGCTTTTGTTAAGATTGCCATTTTTACTGTATTAATTCTATGTTCCCAAGAGCATGGGAGATCTTTCTACTTTTTGGTGTCTTCTTCAATTTCTTTCTTCAAAGATTTAAAATTCTTCTCATACAACTCTTCTACTTGTTTGGTTAAAGTTACTCTGAGATATTTTATGCTATTTGTGGCTATTGTGAAGGGTGTTGATTCTTTGATTTCTTTCCCAGCCCTTTTATCATCTGTGTACAGGAGTGTTACTTACTTTTTTTTAGTTAATCTTGTATCCTGCTACATTACTGAAAGTGTTTATAAGTTGTAGAAGTTCCTTGGTAGAATTTTTGGGATTGCTTATGTAAACTATCATATCATCAACAGTGAGAATTTCACTTCTTTTCCAATTTGTATACCCTTGATATCTTTCTGTTGTCTTATTGCTCTATCTAGAACCCCAAGAACTATATTGAATAGATATGGAGAGAGTGGATAGACAACTTTGTCTTGCTTCTGATTACAGTGTGATTGCTGGGAGTTTATCTCCATTTAGTTTGATGTTGGATGTTGGCTTGTGTATATTGCCTTTATTTTATTTAAATATGTTCCTTGTATCCCTGACCTCTCCAAGACCTTTATCATGAAGGTATGTTATATTTTGTCAAAACTTTATCAGCACCTAATGAGATGATATGTGGTTTTTCTTTTTTCATTTGTTTATATGGTGGATTATGTTTTCATAATTAGATTTTCATATTGTTGGACCATCTATGCCTGTCTAGGTTGAAGTCGACTTGACAATGGTGGATGATAGTTCTGATGTGCTCTTGAATTTTATTTTCCAGTATTTTTGCATCAATGTTCATGAGTGAGATTGGTTTGTAATTCTCTTTCTTAGTAATATCTTTCTCTAGTTTAGGTATCAGGGTAATTGTAGCCTCATAAAAAGAGTTCCTTCTGTTTCTATTGTGTGGAACAATTTGAGGAATATTCATATCAGTTCTTCTTTGAAAGTCTTGTAGAATTCTGAGCTGAAACCTTCTGGTCCTGGGATGTTTTTGGTTGGGAGACTTTCGATGACTATTTCTATTTTTTTAGCAGTTATAGGTCTGTTTAATTTGCTTATCTCATCTTGATTTAATTTTGGCAAGTTATATTTATTCAGAAAGCTATCCATTTCCTTTAAGTTTTCCAATTTTTTTGGAGTACAGGTTTTCAAAATATAACCTGATGATTCTCTGTATTTCTTCCATGTCTGTTGTTCTGTCCCCCTTCTCATTTCTGATTTTGTTAATTTGGATATTTACTTTTTGCCTTTTGATTAGTTTGGACAAAAGTTTCTTTATTTTGCTGATTTTCCTCAAAGAACCAACTCTTTGCATCATTGATTCTTTGTATTGCTTTCTTTGTTTCGATTTTGTTGATTTCAGCTCTCAGTTTGATTATTTCCTGCCATCTAGCTCTCTTAGGTGAGTTTGCTTCTTTTTGTTCTAAAGTTTTCAAATGTTCTGTTAAACTGATAAGAATAGATACTAACTTGATCTTAGCCAAAAAGGTGAACCCAAAGAAAAACATATAGTTGTTTTGTCTCTTTTGACTGATTTTAGCTTGAAGTCTATTTTGTTAGCTATTAGGATAGCTACACCCTCTTGTTTCTTAAGTCTATTTGATTGGTATGTTTTTTCCCAATCCTTTACTCTGAGACAATGTCTGTCTTTGAGGTTGAGATGTGTTTCTTGTATGCAGAAGAAGGATGGATTCAGTTTTCGTATCCAATCTGTTAGCCTGTGCCTTTTTATAGGTGAGTTGATTCCATTTACATTAAAGGATATTAATTACGAGTGATTACTATCTCTTCTTAATTTAGTTTTTATTGTTGTTGATATTAATTTGTGTGTTTTTCTCTTCTTTGGGATTTGCTGCTACAAGACCATCAATTGTGTTTTTGTTGGTGTAGCCAAATTCCTTGGGTTGGAGTTTTTCTCCTAGTATTTTGTGTAGGGTTGGGTTTGTGGCTAGGTTAGTGAAATCTTGATTTGTCATGGAATATTTTGTTTTGTCCTTCTATGGTGATTGACAATTTTGCTGGGTATAGTAGTCTGGGCTGGCATCCATGTTCTCTTTAATATCTGCATAGTGCTTGACCACGACCTTCTGGCTTTCATTGTTTCCAATGAGAAGTCAGGTGTAATTCTGATAGCTCTACCTTTACATGTTACTTGGCCTTTTTACTTTGTAGCTCTTAATATTCTTTCTTTATTCTGTATGTTTAGTGTTTTGATTATTATGTGGTGAGAGGACTTTTTATTTGGATCCAGTTTATTTGGTGTTCTGTAAGCTTCTTGTATCTTCATAGGCATATCTTTCCCTAGGTTGGGAAAGTTTTCTTCTATGAATTTGTTAAATATATTTTCTGTGCTTTTGAGTTGAACTTCTCCTTCTTCTATTCCTATTATTAGATTTGGCCTTTTCATGGTGTCCCATATTTCCTGGATATTTTGGGTTAAGCTTTTGTTAGATTTATTGTTTTCTTTAACTGATGAGTCTATTTCCTCTATAGTATCTTTAGTGCTTGAGATTCTCTCTTCCATCTCTTGTATTCTGCTGTTCATGCTTGCGATTGTGGTTCCTGATTGTTTTCTCATGATTTCTATTTCTATAATTCCTTCAGTTTGTGTTTTCTTTATTGCCTCTATTTCAGTTTTCAAGTCCCGAATAGCTTCTTTTATATGTTTGGTTTCTTTTTGTTGGTTTTCTTTAAGTGATTTGCTGATGTCTTCCAATTTTTTATTTGTCTTTTTCTCCATTTCTTTGAAGGAATTTCTCATTTCCTCTTTTAGAGTTTTAAACATTCTCTTGAAGTTATTTTTTTTAGGTTATTTTCTTCTGCTTCATTCATATTTGGTTGTTCAGATCTTTAGGTTTTACTGGTGTTGTGCTGCTCTTTGCGATGTTGCATGTGTTCTTACCTTTTCTACTCATTTTTTCCTCTAATAGGTGTGTTTGGGGTTTTCTGAGATTCTGTTGAATAATCTTCCAGGTGTTAGTGAATCCAAAGCTCAGAGGTTGTTCCCTGTGGTACAGTAGGTTTCACAGTTCTAGTTAACCCATTGGTTACTCTGTGTTTTTGGAGATATCTCAGAACTCCTGTGCTTTGCCCTGCTCCCTTGGAGTTTGCTGTCTCAGGTCTACTTTGGCCTAGGTTGCTGCTTTGTCTTGTTTCTGTAAATCTTGGTCTAGAACCCCTACTTCAGAAGTCCCTGGTTTGGAGTTGGACCTGGAAAGGTTTCTGTCTCTGGTCTACTGCCTCGGATGTCCCAGGCTCAGGTGGGCCTGAACTGCAGAGGACCTGCTTACACCCTCAGTGGTCCCAAACTCATGCTTGGAACTACAGAAGTTCCAGGTTTCTGCCTATTCCCTTTGATGTCCCAGACCAGGTCCCATACCCATAAAGGTCCTGGCTCAGGCCACTTCCTCTGAATACCCAGACTCATGCCTGGCCCCAGCAAGATCTCTGGTTCCTGCCTATTCCCTTGGAGGTCTCAGATTCACTCATGCACAGGCTGACAGAGGTCCTGGCTTAGGCCTAATTCCTCAAAGGTCCTAAACTCACGCCCAGATCAATCAGGGTCCCAGCTTAGGTCTATTTCCTTGAAGGTCCCAGGTTCACATCTGGACCCTCAATGGACTCTGGGTCTGGCTCACTCGCTTAGCAGTTACTTCCCTGTACCTGTTCCGGTGGAGATAGCTGACTCTGGATCTGGTTGCTGGCTCAATCCTGATCTGCCAGTATCCCAGGATTCAGCTGACTCCTGGAACTGGATTTGCTCCTGGCCTCTGTTCCTGGTGGGGCTCATTCTCTTTCTGTTCTAGGTAGCTGGTTCAGTCCCACTCCAGTTCCAGTGGAGACTGCTGACTCTGGGTCAGTTCACTGGTTCAGACCTGGTCAACCAGTGTCCTGAAACGTGGTTGACTTCTGGGACTGCATTTGCTTCTGGCTTCTGCTTGGTACCAGTCCTATGTGGATTCTTTTCCTTTCTTTCCTTCTTCCTTCCTTTTTCCTTCCTTCCCTCCCTCCCTCTTTCTTTCTTTCTTTCTTTCTTTCTTTCTTTCTTTCTTTCTTTCTCTCAAGTTTACTTTCATATGGATACAGACAATTGTAGGCTTTCTTAATAATGTTGTCCAGTATCATATGGCTCTTCCCAAACCATAACACATCCAAGTATTTTACAGCTGCTGTTCATGGTCCTTGTAACATGTGCACTCTTTTCGTTGCCCTTTCAGATGCTTTTTTGAGTCTATAATACACTTAGAGGTTAGCATTATATCATCTGTGTAATGAAAGCTTTTCACAGAAGGTGGGAAGGATAACATAACAAAGTCCTGGGCTACTCTTCCATGACTAAGAATGGGATGGTAAAGGTAACCTTGAGAGGGTACTCTGCAAGTGAACTGTTGCCCATTCCAGATGAATTGGTCTCAGAGTTCAGTAATAGGTAATTACCACACACTCCTCCACACACATTAGTAAGGTTTCAATAACGTATGGAAAGATCTCTTACAATCTCTTACCTGTCCCTGTTGTTTCCTCAGAAAAGTGATGCTGGGTGGTAGTGTGCATGGAAGAATATGCTTTAGCACTCTGTAATACACTATCATTCTCTATGAACTCTTTTGCTTTCTCATTAGGGGTGCTGCTGCAGGGATGCTGTACACATCCATTGAGGGGCTGGGCTGGGCTAGCTTATACTGCTTTGTTTTGCTTAAACTGAGGCTAAGCAAGAATGGTATTGTAATATCTCAGCCATGTTCTCTTCTGCTATAGGCAGGTACTTCAGCCTCATGAGGCCTAAAGACAGCAATGTAGACATCTTTCCATTTTATGGATGTTGTCTTTCCATTAGTCACACCTAGTTGCTTAAAGACCATTGTACTAGGAAATCTCCATCCCTAGAAAACTTTCTTGTAGGAGTGAAATGCATACCATGTCACCTGGATGGATGATATCTGCCTATCCCTAAGGCAGGCCTAATCTTTCTCAGTCCCTTTGCTCTATTCTTTCTACCCTTATTAAACTGTTGTTCAGATTAAAAAATTTTCAGATTCTTAAAAGCATTGACTTTAGCTTCCAGCCAACTCCTTTTCCTTAGGACCTCTGTTTAAATACCCTTTGCTACAGCTGCTAGAGTGACCTGGATAAACTGCTTTCCTTTCTTTCCCTATCACCCATTCTTGACTTATTTAGCATTATTTTTAAATCTGGCTTACATGCCAGTCTCAATTGTCAAAATTCTACCAAAGTTTTTCCTACTTTCTAAAGATCTTTCTACTATGGCTTACCATGGGGTTCAGCAAAGCCATTTAAGGGCTTTTACAGTCCCAAGGTCACTGCTGAATTAATTTTTCCTTCACTTCCCTGTTAGTTCCTCATGGGCCCAGTCACAGAGCTATTAAACACTGCCACATACATGCACAATTCCTTCCATAGCATCTGTCCCTCTTCTATCTTCCAATCCCTGATATTCATAGGGACCTCAAACAGTGATAACCAAGTGTCACTAATGGCTCATATGAACCTGTCCATCAAGACCAATCACCCTCAGATTACATACACAGTCTTTGTCTCTAAGAGGGATGGCTAGTTTTATCATTAAGTTTCTCTGCTTTCTCTGCACTCTGACTGATCTGCCTTCACATCCCACAGCACCACATGCCTGCCTGTTGGGTACTTTTTCATGACTTGTTTAAAAGTCTCCATTTAAGCATTAAGATGCTAAGTATTCTCTAGTAAACATCATGTCTCATTTTGATCCACCACAAAGGCTCCTGTCTGCATACCAAATCAGAGATTTCCCCTTCCTCTGTATTGGAAGCTGGGCCTGGGAGATAATTTCTTTCACTTCTACCTTGCTTTCTTTCTTTGGTGTCTGGTTCCTCTATGTTCTGTGTGTGGTTTTTTTTTTTTTTTTTTTTTTTTTGGACCCAGAAGGGACTATTTGGCACAGACCTAATTTGTATTCTTTACCTTACTCACTAACCCTGGACACAAAAATGACAATCTGATGTTTCTATTTAATTCTTCTTCATTTTTCCTTGGCCAGTTCAGAGCCTATGGTAGAGGATAACATCCACCTATCTTTTTTTTCTATAATTTCCCTCTTTTGTGGGCATATTCTTTCTAGGCAAAGAACTTAGCTTCCATTGTGGGTCTAATGGCTGAGTGTAGAAATCACACAACAGATTCCTTTTTACAATCTCATTTTAAGGTTTGAAATCCTATTTTCTAATCTGTCATATACTCACATAATGGATTCCATTCATTAAGGAGGCACACCACTCTTATGTGTAATGATCTGTTCTATCTTTTTAAAAGACAAGCCATGCCCACTCCCTCCATCTGCTGAGACAGGCTGATCTTCAGCTTCCAGCCTGAGTTCTCTCTCTTTTCCATCTCCCCCTCAAAGAGGAAGCTTCTGTATCTTCCCACTTCTCCCCTTCCCCCTTCTGTCTTTCCCTTCTCTCTCCCCTTTCTCTCTCTTCCCCTCTGTCTCTGCTCTTCTCCTCTTCTCCCTTCCCCCTCTGTAACCCACTGAATAAATATCCAACCTCACTCTGCATGGCATGCCTATCCATGTCTCTGTCTCTTGCCTGTTGCCATGTGTCTCCCTGCCTGGGACCAGCCACCGCTTGTGGACCTGTAGCTTTCCCTGCCTGGGACTGGCTGCTCCAAGGGCCCACTGCCTGCAGCCACATGGTCCACTGCCACCTCTTTGGGACCTGCCACTGCTGGGGATCCACAGCATTTTTAATTTTTCTATTACATTGGTGCCATGACTCAGAAGGCTCTCCCAACCAGATTTTTCTCCACAACAACCACATGTTCCATATGCCTGAGCGAGATTCTACAGTGTGATTTCTACTCACACCACTGGCTTCAATTCGTGATTTTCCCCTATTCTGGTCATTTTAACCATTTCTCCGAATCTGAGAAATTGACGGTTGAACTCCAGAAATCCTCTGGTGTTCCTAGAAATGGGGCCTGCTCCCAACCATGGTCTTCAAGGCAATGGTTGTGCCTTTCACTGGCATTCATCTCTTGATTGCTTCCCTTAGTTGAAGTTGTGTTTGGAAAGGCCTGGTGTCAATCCACCCACAACTGGGGGGCCAAGGGTCCCTCAGATTATTCTTTCTTTTTTTCCTTTCCTTTTCTTTTCTTTTTTCCCTAGCCATGAAAGGCTGCTTATAGTGGCCTCTGGCCTCTCTGGGTTCCAAGTCACCCCATCAGATCCAGCCAGGCCTTACCTTCCCACTCATGGCCTGGGGGGACACCTTTCCACAGGTCTTATGATGATCATGTGCTGAAACACACCCTGCCCATAGTGGAGAGACATCTTATTGTGTGCCTTGTGTTGTTGTTGTTTCATGGTTTTTCATGGTTTCAACTGTGGGTAGCAAGCCATCCATGTCCACCCCCCCCCTCCGGGATGAATGCCTTTTAGAAATCCTAAAACCACAAGCCTTAATGCCCTACTTCTTCAGCTCTTATCCTCCCTTTGCTGGTGTTCTGCCAGATCCACTTTTATGGGAGCTTTCTAACTACTGTCAGTGGGAGCTTTTTAACTACTGTCAGTGCACAGGCAAATGGAAGAATTTTGTTCAAACTGTCCCTGCCACTACTGCCAACAAGATTGGTTGGATCCATGAGGTGACTTTTTTTTTCAATTCCAGCCCTTTGCTCCCCTCTGTGGCTTGTGGCATGGTGGCTCAGCCACAGGGAAGATCACACCTCTCGGTCTCTCTATTAAGCTTAAAATCTCTTCAGCTCAAAAATTGTGGCTTTTCCATACAACATGTGACTGCTACCATTTTGACTAAGGTCAGATGACTTCACTGCTATCTTAAATGAGTGGCTTTTCCATATAGCATGTGACTGCTGCCATTTTGACAGGGGTCAGGTGACTTCATTGCCATTTTGGCTGAGAGCCAGGTCAGGTGACCAAGTTCTCCCATCTTTACTGAAGTATACCCTGCCTGTCCCCCGGTTTACTTATTTTTTTTCTAAATTCCACTTGCTGACTCTGTCGCATACGTGTTTTGCACAGTGGCATGCCTTTGGTAGGGTCCACCAAGAGCATCCACTTCACCCAATTTCTGTTCACTCTCTGTATTTGTGTTTATATATGTAACTTACATGCACCTATGCTTAATGTTACAATTGTCTGTTCATTGCATCTCATTTTAGACTACAAAAACAATAAGTTTCATGTTTTAAACTGGTATGTACTTTTAAGTCTCTTACAAAAATACTTTATATTTAATCCAACCCTCATTTAAATTATATTTAGCTGTTCTCTACTATTGCCAGTTCTGTTGTTAACCTTCTATTGCAAGCAGTTTTTTCATCTTTCTCTCTTTTTATGAGAGTAAATCTTACCTGTTAATATGAAAGCCAGTACAGTCAAGCTCAGACCCAGCTCTTCAGGCAAATTCTGTACTGTAGCTACACCTGATAAACAGCCCTCAACTGCTTAGAGATCTGGAGAATCTGGTATTTAAATATCTGATTATTAAGAAAACTTTTCATAACAAGAAGAGACAGGTTGGCTCCTAACAGCAGAACTTTATTTCCTCCAAAGAAGAGAGATGATAAATGGGCACAGAACAACATCCATCTACAAATCGCTTCAACTGCCAAGCATTGACCACTGGAAACAAACTGTCTTTCATATAAACTGAGGATCACCTGACATGGATAGAATCACTGGAATCGACAGACTAGATGCTCAGGTCAAGGTAGGCTTGTCTTCCTACAGATTTCTTAGCCCCCCCCCCCCCCCCCAGGATCTTCTGGAGCCTGGCAGGTTCTGTGCTAAACAACAGAAGACAAATACAAGCTTGAGCAACCATGGAGGACCCTGAAGAGTAGCTCTAGGTGCCAACTAAGTAAGTTGTCTGTCATTTTTCAATCAGTAGCTCAAGTAAAATTTTATCACTCTCAAAGATCTCTGAATGCAGTTTGACAGCTGAGAGGTTTTGTCAGTTTAAAAGAACAACCTCACCAAACAAATTTCAGCAAATTACAAATATAAGTTATCAAATCTCTCTCTCATGCTGTCTTCCATAGTCTTAAAAATACTTTTCATTGTGCAAAGATATCTGTCACAGTAATTCTGACATAAATATGCTACTGTTTATACAATATGTATGTCTAAAACTTCTGTTTTCACTAACCCAAAGAATCCTTGTGAGTTCCAGGGAGCCGAATTGAAAGATCCACATTAAACAGGTCAGATACATTCCCCTCAATTCTCTGGTCCTAATTTTTACCTTAATTTAACTTTGTTCTTTGTTCTGCCAATACCTTAAACAGGTATAAGAGACACCAGACATTTCTATACCACAAACTCTGGTCAGGAGCAAAGAGACCAGGTATTCCAGGATGTGACCAGAACCCAGCCTTCTCAGGTCTCTCCCAAAGATGAAACCCACACCTAAGAAGGAAGCAGTCTTGAGAATCCACCACCCCAATTTCTTTAACCTGTTATGCCTAACCTCCCGTCTTTTTATTATAAAAAAAATGAGATGGGAATGTAATGATCTGTTCTGTCTCTTTAAGAGACAAGCCATGCCCACTCACTGAGACAGGCTGATCTTCAGCTTCCTCCTGAGTTTTCTCTCTTTTCCATCTCCCTCTTGAGCCTCTCCCAAGTTCTCCCCTTCTCCATTCTGACTCTCCCTTCTCTTCCCCCTCTCTCTCCCTCTCCTCTTCTCACTTTCTTCCTTCCCCCTCTATAACCAACTGAATAAATATCCAACCTCACTCTGCATGGCATTGCTATCCATGTCTCTGCCTCTTTCCTGTTGCTGCATGTCTCTTTGCCCGGGACCAGCCACCGCTTAGGGCCCTACAGCTGTCCCTGCCTGCAACTGGCTGCTCTGAGGGCCCACTGTCTACAGCCACATGACCCACTCTCACTGCTTGGGGACCTGCAGCATTTCTGCTGCCTGCCACCACCAGAGATCCGCAGCACTTTTAATTTTTCCATTATATTATGCATACCAAAGAAGACAGCCTCCCTGGAGTAATAAGAAAATATAAACTAAAGATAAATCCTGAAAAACAATGGAAAGAAGTCTGTTTACAGAGTTCTGGAAACCCTTCCTTTCCTTGCATCATCTAAGAAACAGAACATTATGAAATAAAGCCTAAGAAACCCATGCAGAGGGGAGCTATAAAAGACTATGTGGACAGATGCTCACTAGACCAAAAATTATTTTTCTTTCTTCCCATGCAAGTACTAATAAGGACAGATCCTGCTTAACTTAGAGTGGTATGGCCATACACAAATTTGATACCTCCCTAAAAAAACTTCAAGTAGAAAATTCGATAATAGAATCTGGAGGCCAGAAAAGATGTGAGCTGACATTTTGTGTTTTTTGGTTTGTTGGGAACCAACCTTGACAAAAATACCTTTCTTCAGTGTGGTGGCATGGGAATTTAGAAATACAGTAAAGAATACAAAGGCATGAATGAAAATAATACAACACAGAAACATATAGAACAGTACTGGGAAGGAATTTTCCAGTGAGTACTGAAAATTCACCCAACTTGTTAATATACCCCTGACCTCAAAATGTGGGAGCAAAACAAAAGACTGCATTAACATACAAATTGAAAGTCATGGGTACATTAATTTCTAATGCCCTTGATTCATGCCCTAGACCAAACACTCTATAGGCAAACCACACCCTAGGTAAAATCCCAAATTATTTCCATAAAGGGAACTGGAACTTAGTTGGGTCCTTAGACTTTTGTTTTAGGTATGAATCAACTACTTCCCTATTTCAGGAGCAGGAGGTCTGACAACTAGTCACACCTGTTGACAATAGTCTTGAGAGAGCAGAACTCTGAGTTACAATTATTGGGACCTTTGTTAGAAGCACAATAACGTTGAATGAACTGGAAACAAGTCCCAAACTCTGGGCCTCTACATTGGTTTAGTTTTTGTATTTTCCTTTAACACACACACACACACACACACACACACACACACACACACATATGTATATATACATATGCATTTGAGTACAGGTGCCTGTGGAGGCCAAAAGAGGGTATTGAATCTACTGGAGCTAGAATTACAGGTGGTTGTGAGCCCCTTTCCTATAACATATGTACTAGTAACTAAACTCTGGTCCCCTCCAAGATCAATGTTCAATCAAGATCAATCAAGAATCAACTTTTAAGCACTGAGTCATATCTCAGAAAGCCTGTTTTTTCCTTTCTTAATATGTGTCTGCTTAATTCCATGCCTAACTTGAAAGGCATGGAGTTTTTCATTATTTCTTCCTAGTAGTTACTGGGATTTTCACCTAACCTCTATACTTTTTGCTGTTCAACTCTAATGAATTTGTCTTTGAAAAGCTTTTTGCCATGATATCTATATTTTCTTATTAGTAAAATCAGGACCCTGAAAAGGAACCTCACTTTCCTCAGTAACAATAGGATTCTCCATTTTCAGACACAGTAACCTTGGATGGATGTCTTACCATTCACAGTGGGAACAATAAAACTGTTCCTTCCAAACTCATCTTCTGTTTGTCCACAGTCTTATTTGGGCAGTAAGAGCTTTATTAACTTATCTTTGAAAGACACCAACCAACATATATTCAATCAATATAGATGTCTGACAACAGACCAAAGGAATAACTCAACCAAGCCGAGCTTAGTGAATCAATTGGTTTGATTGGGATTACTTACAGGAGTGTGGTCAATTCAAAGCTGGGAATAACACGGAAGAAGAGAGTCTCTCTTACAGAAGATGATAATGTTTTATATATTATCAGAAAGGGAAGAAGGCTCATTTCCCTCTAATGGACCCAGTGCTGTGTCTCATATTGATAATCACAGTTTCTCTGATTTAATAATGGAATGGTCATGTTATGGCTATAAGAAATAATTATCTACCCAAGTGCCATTTTTTTCAATTTAAAACTGTTTTTATTATTATTTTTTAATTAAAAATTTCCACCTCTGCCCCTCCTCCCACTCCCCCATCTCTCTCCAGTCCAAAGAGCAGTCAGGGTTCCATGCCTTGTGGGAAGTCCAAGGTCCTCCCCTCTCCATCCAGGTCTAGGAAGGTGAGCATCCAAACAGACTAGGCTCCCACAAAGCCAATACAGGCAGTAGGATCAAAACCTAGTGCCATTCTTCTTGGCTTCTCAGTCATCCCTCATTGTCTGCCACGTTTAGAGAGACTATTTTGATTACATGCTCCATCTGTCCCAGTCCAGCTGGCCTTGGTGAGCTCTCATTAGATAAGCCCCACCATCACAGTGGGTGGGCGCACCCCTTGCGGTCCTGACTTCCTTGCTCATGTTCTCCCTCCTTCTGCTCCTCATTTGGACCTGGGGAGCTCAGTCCAGTGCTCCAATGTGGGTGTCTTTCTCTATCTCCATCCATTACCAGATGAAGGTTCTATGTTGATATGCAAAATATTCATCAGTATGGCTATAGGATAGGGCCATTTCAGGCTCCCTCTCCTCAGCTGCCCAATGAATTAGCTGGGGACATCTCCATGGACACCTGGGAACACCTTTAGAGTCAGGATCTTCACCAACCCCGCTTCAGACAAAGGTCTGATTTCCAAAATATATAAAGAACTCAAGAAACTAGACTTTGAAATGCTAATTAACCAATTAAAAAATGGGGCACTGAACTGAACAGAGAATTTTCAACAGAAGAAATCCAAATGGCCAAAAGACACTTAAGGTCATGCTCAACCTCCTTAGTGATCAGGGAAATGCAAATCAAAACAATGCTGAGATACCATCTTACACCTGTCAGATTGGCTAAAATCAAAAACACCAATGATAGCCTTTGCTGGAGAGGATGTGGAGTAAGGGGAACACTCATCCATTGCTGGTGGGAATGCAAACTTGCTGCAACCACTTTGGAAATCAGTGTGGTGGTTTCTCAGGAAATTCAGGATCAACCTACCCCAGGATCCAGCAATACCATTCTTGGGAATATACCCAAGAGATGCCCTATCATACTACAAAAGCATTTGTTCAACTATGCTTGTAGCAGCATTATTTGTAATAGGCAGAACCTGGAAACAACCTAGATGCCCCTCAATGGAAGAATGGATAAAGAAAGTGTGGAATATGTACGCATTAGAGTACTACTCAGTGGTAAAAAACAATGACATCTTGAATTTTGCATGCAAATGGACGAAAATAGAAAACAGCATCCCGAGTGAGGTAACCCAGACCCAAAAGGATGAATATGGTATGTACTCATTCATAAGTAGATTCTAGCCATAAATAAAGGACATTGAGCTTATAATTCGTAACCCTAGAGAAGCTAAACAAGAAGGTGAAAAACATAGTTATCCTCCTGGACATTGGAAGGAGACAAGATTGCCAGGCAAAAATTGGAAACTTGGGGGTAGGGGTGGGGTGGAGGTAAGGGGAGATGGGGAGAGAAAAGTGAGAAGGGGAGGATGGGGAGAGCTTGGGGGAATGGGGTGGTTGGGATAGAGGAATGGTGGGTATGGGAGCAGGGAAGTATATATCTTAATTAAGGGATCCATTTTAGGGTTGGCAAGAGACTTGACCAAGTGCCATTGTTAAAAAACCCCATGTACCATAACTTTACTTGGATATAGACTCAGAAGCATGCTTTGTTGAACTTGAACTTCAGAGACTATGTACATAGTGCTCCTGCATCTAAAATACTGTGAGCTGAACACTCTTTAGACTTAGTTATACTCCTAATTAGTTTGACTTCTATTCTGTGATACCATTGTCTCTTTGTCAGCTGGTGCCAGCTGACAAAAGAACAAAATAAGTGGAGGGAGGTATTATAGAAAGGCTGAACATTGATAGACTGAGCCACAATGAGCCAGCCTATGTCTGACATCTTTCAGGAATGCCTGCTGATTTAGTAGTCCATTTCCTGTGGGTATAATTTTGCTTCTAGCTTTTCCTTTTATCCTCTGAAGAATTTGGAGGAGACAGGTACCTTCTGAGTTAATTATAGGAGCACAATTGGGGTGGAGAGGAGAAGCAGGAGGGAGAATAAGTGAATAAAAATACAAATGTCTCTGAAACAGCAGTGGGAGAAATTAGTAAGAAGGCTGAATAATTCAAGTTTACAAAACAGTAAATAGTGGAACCAGCAATTTAGGACATGGATTATTTATTTTGACAGGTGTAGTTTATCTGTGCTCACTTACAATAATTATTGTTGAGACTCGTTGTCCTGTCACCCCTTGTCTCCCTGCAGCTAAAAGTAAATTTGGCTGGTCTTGGAGGGGGAATGAGATAATGCATGTTAATTACCAAATGGGAAATGTAAACTTGAGCCACTTGCTGGGAGAGGGGCCTGGGGAATTGGATCCCACAGGGATGCAGCCAGGTCTTGAAATAATACTTTGAAACTCTTGAGGGTTTTTTTTCCTATCAAGTTTTTATTTCTATCCAATTTGTTAATAGGCTCACTTTTCTATTTATTCTTACTCTACCCTCTATTCGTATTGGTATCTTTTGAGTTGAAAGTTCAGAATAACATATACTAAAATTAGTGATTGATCTTTATTCAAGATATATAGACCATTTTATACATGGATATGTTCATTATTTTGTCCAGAGAATTTGGGCAGGCAATAATATTTATTGGTTAAGCCTATGGATGCTGAAGCCAGCCAAATTAAATCCTTTAGTTCTTAGTTAATGTGCTAGTTATAACTCTATTTTTGCTATCAAGTCCATGGGGCATAAACACAAGTATATACAACAAAAGGTTGTTAGGGTATTAGATTAATTAATATGACTAGAACTGTTTAGCTCACTTACAGAATATGCCAAACACTATATGTTACTATTGTTGGTATTTGTATAAGAAGGTGACACCAGTATCTACTTCATGAAGTAGACTATAAGAATTTAAAAATATATTTTATACAGAATAATGTGCTTCATACAATTCTCCATAATGATTCCTTATATTTGGTACCTATTCTGACTTTGCAGTAGTAAAACTGTAAAGTCAAAACTGTCTTAGAGCTAATTGCAGGAAGGATTTTGGAAAATTCAGTTCATGTACATTTTCTAAGTATCCACTCTTGGGCAAGTCATGGTCCGTAAGACTATGATTCTGACTCTCAGAACAGGAAGAAGGACACAGGTCATTATAATAGCCAGACTAGAAGAGGCTGAGAGATCCTCTACTCACCCCAGGCAAGACTGAAAAGAAAACATCCCAATTGCATGTCTTTGAAAGACATTCTGAAAAGTCTGTTCCCTAAGACACCTTTAGAACAAGATAACTGATCTCTTTTTCCTTATTGAATCTGCATCTCTTATCTCACAAATGAGGTGCATATCTGCCCGCTTCAGACTAATGGTGGGAAACTTTGGTGCTTCTTAAACAGTTGTTCTGATTTTACTTTCAAATGTCTTAAGATGGACATGGTACACATGTTATTCTTTCAGATTCATAAAGGACAATCACCCTTTGTTGGTATATCATTGACTTTACACAACTCCTTGGGAAAGTCTAAATCTCCTCAGTTTCTAACTTGGCTTGGTGATAGCTCAGAACAATTCTGTAAATTGAAATAGCCTTTGGCATCTGAGTTCCCTCAGGAGAGGGAGATAGAAGAGATTTGTAGAGACAATTGTTGTATAGAGAGATTTTGTTCCAGTTGTTGCCTGTATCTTCTCATCCTTCTGGCCTTATTATCCATGATAACAGGAGGGGATAACTTTGTACTTGTGACCCAAGCTCAAATGAAAGATTCTTCATATCCATCTATTCATGTAGGAATTAGGTAAACTTAGGGTAGACCCATAAAAGGATATTATTACTTCTGCCTCTGCTTTCTTCATACTCTTAATCATTTGGAATCTGCTAAAAGGGACTCAGCATCCCTCAATGCTCCAACCTTAATGACTAGACTCATGGGGGGGATTCAATTACCTAGCCATTACAAACTGACTGTTTCTTGGGGGAGGGGTTCTTATCAGATGTGGGAATATTCCCTGATAAACCTACAACCATATTTAAGGAGGTCTGATAAAAAGTTGAGCTTCCAGTAAGACTCTTGAATCCACCTCATCACTGCAGACTATTTACCAACTTACTTCCTGAAAAAAGCACACAATGAAAAACCTCAAAATCAACTTTCCTGAAAAGATTCTAAAGTTGATTCCAAAATGCCTCCCACTTCTGATATGTTAATCACTAGCATACTCTCAAACTTTTCTGGACAGCTATGGCTCCTTGACCCATCCCAAAATGATCACATGTATCCTCTAACTTGGTAAAGTTTTATATTGCTATAGTTGATTCTTATTTTTTTAACTCTTTGGGGAATTACCACTTAGTTCCCAAACCAATACACAGAGACTTACTCAAACTTATGAATGCCCAGCCTTAGCTTGGCTTGTTTCTAGCCAGGTTTTTTAACTTAAATTATCCCATTTCTCTTTAACTAGGTTTTGACTGGGCTTTTACATCTCTTTATTCTACATATCTTTCTTTCCTTCTTACTTACTCTGTGGCTTTGTGGCTGTGTGGCTTTCCCCAGGTGATCTCCTCTTCTCCTTTTTTCATTCCCCCCTCTTCTCTAGATTTCTTTTATTTATTCTCCCTGAAAGCCAACCCCACCTCTCCTTTCTCCTGCCTAGCTACTGACCATTCAACCCTTTATTAGACCTATCAGGTGTTTTAGGCAGGCAGTGTAACACAGCTTTACAAATGTAACATAAAAGAATACAACATATCTTTACTTAATTAATTGAATATCCCACATTATAAATGAATGTAAAACATCTTAAATTATTATTTCACAATATCATGTCTTACTTGAGTCCTTTTCATTTTGCCTTCTTGTAGGAATGAGTGGGCTGTGTCCTGCCACCTGGCTAGCTTAACCCTCAAAATAACTACACAGAAATTGTATTAATTAAATTACTGCCTGGCCCATTATATCTAGCCTCTTCTTGGCCAACTCTCACATCTTGATCTAACCCATTTCTCTTAATCTGTGCTCACAACAAGATTGTGGCTTACTGGGAAAGTTTCAGAATGTCTGACCTGGAGGCTCTCTCTCCCTGCCTTCTTTCTCCCAGCATTCTGTTATGTCTTCCCTGCCTACCTGAGTTCCACCCTTTCAAAAGGCCAAGGCAGTTTCTTTATTCAACCAATGAAAGCAACACAAATACAGAAGGACCTCCTATACCATCTTCTGTCTCCCATCCAGATACCACAGCTGTAACACTTTTTTTATTCCTCTTCCTTCACTGATGTAATCCCTTACTAGAACCCCTCCTTGAAAGTCTTCTCCAAAATAGTTATCTACTAAGAGTAACAAATGTCTTTCCTCACAGCTTCTCATGGACTCTTAGAGAACCAATACCACTACCTTCTGTTATTGTTGTTGTTTGAGATAGGGTCTCACATCACTTAAGATGGCCTCCCTATATAGCTAAAAATGACCTTGAACTCTGATCTCTTCCCTGTGATTACATACATATACCACCATGCTTGGATTATTTGGTTCTGGTAATTGAACCCAGAGTATCATGCATGCTAGGCAAGCACATTACCAACTGAGCTACAGCTCCAGATATCTCCAAAGTCATGATAACAAGGGACAGCCTCATCTTGCCTTTTTCTGATCTTTCTGTCAGTCTTTAACTCTTTCTCTGACTCCTGTGCTGAGAAAATGGAATGCTGGCACAGCTAAATATTCAGTTGCTAGACCCTGCATCTCTTCTTGCTCCACAGGGAAGATTGCTATTCCTTCATTTACCATGTCTATGTCTTCATTAATCACCCCTTTGATGAGTCACTTCTACCTGTCTACATACTTCAGAAAATACCTGTGATAGTAACATCAAATTAAACCAATTGTAGTTAAACTTTATTTCTTATTCCAGGTCTATGTGAATTCTTCACTACCTTTGAAACAATAACCAAAAAAGCAGAAATTCCTGAGGACATACCTTAAAAACCTGTATCCCACTAAACTGAAAAGAATCTAAAAGAAATGGATGAATGTCTAGATATATATGAGCTACTAAAATTAAACCAAGTAGAATACATAATTTTAACAGATCTATAACCAGGAATGAAACAGCAATTAAAAAAAATCACTTCCCTAAAGGACCAGATGGATTCATGGCAGAATTCTATACCAAATCATCAAAGAAGAACTAAAACTAGTACTTCTCAAATTATTACATGAAATGTGAAAGAAAAAATGCTTCTAAACTCTTTTCATAAAACAAGTCTTATTCTGATACTCAAACAAGATAAGGACACAACAAATAGAACACTAAATTATTGACTGATCTCCCTGATGAACATAGATGATAAAATTCTTGATAGACTTGCAAAATGAATTCCAGATGACATAAAAG